>NC_068951.1:43193642-43831767 GCF_026419915.1 Harpia harpyja
ATCTATATTCTATATGCTAGATAAAATTGACATTTAAGATACTTAAATATTTTTTAATGTATATAAAATTTTATGTCCTTCTTATCTAATGTTTATTTTACAGGAACACATTCCTGCTACCTTCAGGTCCTCTGTGTTCATTTGCAGCTATGTATTTGCATCTTCAGAGAATGCAATGGTTTTATTTGTAACCTCATGCTAGTCTACAACATTTTGGGCTCAATGCAAAAAAAAAAAAAAAAAAAAAAATCCAACAGCAGAATTCAGCGTATGTCTAAATAAATACAATATATATATTCTAAATAGTAGGAGTTATCTCAAACAGCTAATCAGTTACAAATAATAATTGGTCCGTGTAACCTATATTTAACACTATTTTATAAGAGGGCCCCAACCTGCTTATTTCTACGAATTCTTAAATTTTCTTAAAAACTTCCAAACAGTTGATCATTATTATAACCTTGCCAGGAAGACATGAGCAGTGGCTGTGTTCTCGCACTTAACACTCCAGAACCAATCACCTATGTATCTACTACCCTTTACAAAGGAAGGAATCAACAAGATTCAAGTTGAAGATTCAAGTTTAACGCTTACCTGAACAAATAGCAAACCAATGACTGTTAAAAGAGTTCATATAAGCAAACCACCTTGTATGTAAAATGCCTTAACTCTACGCATATGCAGTAAATGAGAGAGAGATGTGAATGACAGGAATTAGAAAGGAAATAAATGCATCAGCATTTCTCACGACATCACAAGCTACAGACTAACATCTGCAAGGGTTATGATACCACCAGCACCTTTCAGCACCATTTCCCTTCCACTAATCTGATTACCCACCTGATGATAGGAAAAGATTTTACTCGTACATTTGTATTTCATGATGATTTCCCATCTTTAGAAGACTTTCTGCGCAACTGTTTCCTGAAGCAGACAGCTCCAGGCTAAAGATTCTTGCCCCATCATAGGGGTATACTAATCCCATTGCACAAATGGGAAGAAAAGGAAGTTATAAAGTTCAGACAACCCATTCCTATCTGCCTGAGCACGCTCTGCCCGTGTGGCTGTTCTTGTGCCAGAGTGGGGAGACTTCACAGAATACCTTCTTTTCTTATGAGGAAAAAGTGAATTCCATGCTAAATTGCCATTACTGTACCCCATCACCATGTTCCTGTTCTCCTCTAATGCTGCCTCCTATCTTCTGGACTAAAACTGTCCTCTCTAGAGGTGCCTCATCAGTGATCTCACCCAGGAGGGGAATTTGGTCAGAAGTTAAGAGTGGGGAGATGGAATGTGGAAATTACAACTCCCCAAGAACACCACAGTCGTTTTCCTAAGGGAATTTTTTTCAGGTTTTGATGATCAGCATTTTATGAAAGGAGATGTGTGAAAGAAATGCCTTTTAAAATTTAAAAAAAAAAAAAAAGAAGTGAAAAACCTCGTTTTCAATTAAATACAATTTCAATAGGAAAAAAACCCAACCATCCATTCAGCCTGACACTTCTTCAATAAGAGAGAAATCAAGCTTGCAGAATATAATTGACCAGCATCCAGCATGGAATTTTGCCAGGATACCAAGATAAACATAATTACTCATATTAAGAGTGTTAATTAATTGTTTGTGAGCACAAATAATTGGCTGCTTGGTTTTATAGCTCATTAGAAAGCCAACAATTCTATTAGACATTGCTGTCCAGTAGCCATACTAAGACCACTGAGCTGTAATCACCAGAAGTCTGAAACTAAGCCAGTGAAAATCAGTGAGAGGTCAACCCCTGAAATCAAACTCCAAGAAAAAAAAATAGTGATTCCTAGTAAATAAGTATTAACACTTTCTGGATAAAGGAAGGGCTTTTTTTTGGTTAGGGTTTTGTGTTTGGGGTTTTTTTTTTGTTGGTTGATCATTTATGCAGATTTTTCTACCAAAGATCTCTTTAAAAAACCCCAGAGAACTGCCAGATGGAGTTAACCAATATTAGTTATGAATTAGTGACCTTGAAATACACTACCTATGACACATTATGCAACTAAAAGTGTAAATAGCGAACTCCAGCAGCTTCCTTGGCAGAGCTCTGCACAAGCACTGCGATAGTCAGCTTCGCAAGAGCTTGATCCATACCTGCTGGGGGTTATTGATTAACACACAACACGGGGAGCGCCTGCGTTCTTGGCAGACAATAACTATATTCTTACAAACCGCTGATGGGCTAAACAAGCTATTAATGACAGGTTGCTCTTCATCATTTAAAACGGACAGACTCTGCTGCTTGACCACAAGGACAAGCAGGTTATTGCTTTGAAATGTTATACAAAAGACACAAATAAGGTATCTCTAATGAATAAACCACACGTATGGCTCCATGGTTCTTTTTTAGAAGAGCTATTAATAGAAAACAGGACCTATTCAGAGTTGCAGATACATAATAATCTATTCCAAGGTTTCTACAGTTTGTTAACAAATTTGTTACTCGGAAAAGGAATTAGCTGAGTATAATTCGGCAAATAATCACCAAGATTTTTGGAATACAGGACTAATTCCCCTATGCTTAGAACTTTGCCGTTTCTTTTCTTAACTAGCTAAAAATAAAATAGGCTTCTGAGTGGATGTAGCTACTGGTGGTCAGCAGGCAGTGCGGCTGTGACCCACTTGCATGGTGAGCCAGGCACACTGGACAACCCTTCCTCCCAGCAGCAGCGACCAGCGCAGCTCCTCCGGGAGGGCCAGCTCTGACCGACTCTGAGAAACAGGCACATGGACCTGCTGGGAAGTCCTCCAATCTACAAAGAAAATATTTTTGTTTATAAAAGCATCCAGTTTTAAACTGGAAGTATTTCCAAATAACAATTTGTAAAATATAAAACAGCAGTTGTTATACTACTTTATTGCACTGCTGTGTGCAGCTAGATGCTAGATATCGGGACAGCAGAAGCTACTTAAACAAGGGTAAGCAGTAAAATACAGGAACGCGCAGATCCCATAAGGATTATATCACAAATTGTAAAACACCCTTTTTTACAGAAGGGATTAATTAATAGATTCAATATAAAGATTCTTCTTTTTCCTAGGGGGAAAATACTTCTTTACAAGTATTTGGAGATGCAGTAATTTAAAGTAGTAGAACCAGAGCAATCATGTGGCTTAATTCTTCTGAGGAATATCCCTATAATTTATTGGAGTCCAAAAGGTCTTTGTGAACTTGCCTGACATAACACTGAGATATAAAACAGTTTCCAGCATGAATACTCCCATCTGTGGGTGTCTTGGGAAAGAGTTCATTTCCTTGAGCACCCGTTCCCAGGACAGATTTTCTAACATCCCAGGGAAAAGGAAAAAAGTCCCAAACCTAGAGGTTTTTGACAGGTCTTTCACAGAAATACAAAGCAGCTAACGTGTTTAATGAAGACAAAATTTTATTCAAACACAGAGTGAGTCACCCCGTAAAGAACTTAAGGCATCATTACTCTGCAGAGAACCTTTCCAGTACATTTGCCCCCAAATCCCAGAGAAACCCTGAACACCAGTGAATGCTGTTCCTGGTCCATCCCCCCATCCCCAGCTACTCAAAACCCATAGAGCCTCTTCCTTCTGCACCTGCTGGTTTGAGGTGACATTATAAATCAGACCTGCAGCTCCAGCTATTGCAGCACTCCCAATTTAGAAAAAGAACCAGTCATGGTCATCTGTCAAGACTACAGCATCTTTATAATGCATTAGAAAAATTCTCTGAACCCATCAGATTACAACTACCTGACACCAGCAGAGGAATGAAACATTTTAAAAATTTATTTAAGAGATTCAACTAGCATGCAAGGTACCAATGAAACTAGCAAACAAGATTAATTTTCAAACTGCTCTAAGAACTATTCATAACACTCAGCTATTTATTCCATTTACAGATTCAAAATACTAGTTGCAATGGAACATTTAATATGCCACCATTATAAAGGGGAAACTGTTGACAACTATGCCAGAATATACATCCTTTTCATCCCGCTGTTACTCCAAGATGATATTGGTACACAAGCTCCTACAAATCATATTTCCCAAGTGATTCCCAAAATGGGAAGCAACAACAGAAAAGCAATTTTTTCAAATGCTCATGCAATACATTGTGCTAAGATTTTATTTTAATAGCAGTATAGAACAGTATATATTATTTAGATATTATATGAAAAAATTAAACATGAATTTAAACACTTCTCATGATGTACTGAGATATACATGCCATTAATAGTGAATATTTTGATTTAATGGGATTTAATAATCTGTTTAGATGAACTACTTAATGTTCTGATGATTGCTGATACTAACATCCTAGGCTCAATGAGCTTCAGACTTGTGACAATATTGTATTTCTTCCAGTTTTGATCAACTGATTAGTTTTTAATGCTAAGTATGTCTTGCCATCAGTTGCGGTTTGAATATGTTTACTTAAACCAAAAATATTTTGCATCTCAATTATTATTTTATACTGCAGCACTGAATGGAATTTAAGTCAATACATTATTCATAAAGCAAAGACAAGAGAAAAAACAAAGCTGTGCACTTCTTTCAAAGACTTCAAATTACTAAAACATACCATATTTATGCATGCAATATTTGATTGTGTGTGTCTTTTTTTTTTTTTTTTTATCACAAGTTTGTTGTTTTCAGATCAGGATATGCCAAAAATCCAACACCAAACAATTTTTGTTTATAATTAAGGCAATCATCAATCCAAGGATTGTAGTCCATTTTATTTCATCTCTACATCAAAAAAAGTAATTTAAAAAAATTAAAATTCCCTTGAAATGGTAAGATAAATGAAAATGTAAGTGCCTTCACATAATAACAGTAAGCTGACCCTCTGGGAAATGGTTGACTTTCTCAATTCAAGGTATTCAAAGCTCATTCAAAAGTGTTCATTTGGAATGCAGATATCAAAGATGATGCAAATGTTCAAGAGAAAATTAAAACTTACCAGATGTTCTAATCCAGCTTTGATGTTTCCAGAGTCCCTGTAACAGAAGAACAAAAGTTCTAAATAGTTGCTAAACCCTTGTCTACAACGATTTATGTTTAACTCAAAAATGTCAAAGCCATGTAATTTCTCAAGTATGTAAAATTTTTATTTTTAATATCTTAATCATTGCAATACCTAAAAAGTATCAATTATCCTAATGCACAGCTACAGAATTATTTAAACCCTCAAATTTTACCTGCCCTGAAATTGCTATGAAGTGTAGCAACGCAACAGGACACTCACGTAAAAAACAACATTTTAATGTAATTATCCCACTATTCATATTGGAAATAATAAACCAAGACAGTGCGTAATGCTATTTATCAAATCTACATTCAGTGGCTCACGGTTCTGCTTTGCCACTACTTCAATAATAAAATTCTGTGACTGTTTACAAAGGTGAGGGACTGAATGAATTGTATATTAACTAACTAGGTCATGGCAGCCATACCGAAACTTTGCATTTGACTTGTGACAGCTGAAAAAAATACAAACGTACAGATACAAAAATGAGAAGTAATGTCATGTAAAGACAGATGCAAAAAAATGAACCAAACTGTCAAAAATAAAAAAAATGAAAACAAAGGAGAATTCAGAGTGAAAACTAATCCTTAACACATCCTGCTATGTAAAAAAAAGATAACCTGAAAGAAAATCAAAGCAAAACAAATGAAAAAAATCCCCCAATCCCAAGCCACTAAACAAGGAGGCTGGTTTCTGCTTCCATTGACTCCAGGTTCTACCTGCTTCCAAAAAAGTAACTGTGCCTTTTGAGAAAGATGGGCTGTAACCACAGCAAAAAAGGAGAAGGAATCTACAAGCATTTCAGGTAACCAGTTATTGAACTATACAGTGTAGTATGTATTTGTATTTATAATATTAATTTTTCAACAAATTATTTAACTATATCAAACCACAGCAGCAAAAACCCCAACCACGTTCCTCTAAGACAGCAAACCGTGCAAGACTGAGGCTTCCATTCTCTTTAATACTCAGTACAGGCTGAGTAGGACATAATGTGAAGTATGAAATTTGACTAAATACTGAACAAGGCTACATTCGGTTACACATTTTACCACCTTGCTGTACTATATTTTAGACTTTTTATAGAAAGCTTTTATTGATAATTTCATAAAGCTTTCCAAAAAAAGTCTGCTATGCACTTTTGTTCTATTTGAACATATCATGAATGAAGCAAGAGAAAAAGATGCACTTTCCTTACACCAATATTTTTTATTTTGCAACAAGGACTTATTATTCGAGTCCATACAGTATCTAAATAGAAATCATGTCCCACATACATTTTTGAGGTGCTAAATGGCCTTAAAGAACTTAATCACTTTGGAAGCAGGATCCAAGATGCTGATGTGAGGAGCTCCCAGCTACTGGTATAAAACCTGCCCTGTTAGTGGTCTGTCTCCTGCGCTGTCCCTGTCATGACTTCATCAATATTTGTGCAACTCCTTTTGCCCTGTGCTGAAAGCAGACTTAATTCAATTATAGGTCTCAAAACTGATAAAAAAGGTCCTGAAGTGGAAAATGCGAAGAGATTATTGGCAAATGAATAAAGATTTGTATCGAACTAACACACAAGAGTACAGCAGGGTTGTTTTTTTTTTTTAATCATTCCCTGTCTTAAGTCTTCTGGGAACAGTGAGTTTCCCTTCCCCTCATGCAGCACATCGATTTCTGAATTAGACTGCAATATTAAATAATTAATATACTTGCCATGATTGATGTTTTGCATTAGTTGAATATTAGGTTATCAATCAAAATCCACTTGGTTTAATGTAATAATATTGAAAAAGTGTCACTGGCTGTTCATCCAATTTGTAGTTGAGGCAGCACAGATAGTAATATTGGTGTAACACAAGGCTCTAACGCAGGAAATGCAGTGGTTGAACATACATAAGGCAAACATTATCAAACTAACCAGGACAAGGTTGAGGTTGTCCTAAATAAACCTTGCGGCACCTGTCACTTCCAATGAAAACCTCTTTCCAGCCGGAGGCTGCTGTGCATCAATCAGCGATGACAACTAGTGAAGCCATGGCATAATTTGATCTTTCTACTTAAACAATAATTATACAAATAAGACTTCCATTACTACTATATTTCAAATATTGTTATGCAAAATCAGACCTGTTGCTACAGCTCAGCCTAACACATAACCTTAGATGTCTGCAGAATACCTTAATCATTAACACCATAAACCTCTACAAATAAAAGGCAAGAGCAGTTTTATGCACATTCAATATTATAATACTTCTATAAAGGAACACCATAAGAAATTTATAGTAATTTTATATCATTATCAGGTAATAATGTTTTACTCAATTTTTACACCACACCACATAGTTCATAACAAGATACATATTTGCCTTTCAAACCGTCTCCAGTGCACCACATTTATTTTTTTGGTTCATCGGGCAAACTTGGTTTTATTATTGAGTTTTTCTTTTTTCCATCCGAGAAGCTCTGGAATTGTGTTTCCCCACTATAGTCAAGACTTTGTGCTGTAAAATACTAGTTGACGTGCATATATTTTAAAATCATACATTAAAAACAGTAAGCACAATACTCAGGCTAATCCAAATGTTAGCTTTTGGTAATGCCAGGGGAAAAAACTGCAGCTGAGCTAAATTTGAATCACAGTCATGAGGGACCTGTAACAAGCCAGGAATTCAATTAAGCAAGTGTAGCCAGCTTTTGGATTACTTAAAACCATAGTGTAGGTAACTAATTGAGGAAGTGTTAACTTATACTGCTAGTTCCTTCACCAGTAAACTAAACTAAAAACATTCACTAGCGCTTGCTGGAAATCTTGATTTTAACCTGGACATATATTCACAGTCATAAAAATAGGTCCCTGTATAAAACTAACCGTTAATCAAGGGAGCTGAATAATATGCAGTATCTTCAAAATATCCAAACTTTAGCTACTACAAAATATGATTTCACAAATAATTTACTTTTTAATAAATTTATAGCAGTTTCACACAGGAATTGTAGAACTAATACTTGGTTTTGCACAACAGAGCCTAACGAATTACTGGGTACATTTAGACACAGTACTCCAGAGCAAAGCACCCTCGAGAAGCTACAGTGTTAAAATCATACTGCAATGCCAGTGACTTATTTTGTTACTGTGAGGCTACCTAAACGCAAAGAAATCTCAGAGATATTTTTACTTATCACCAAAATAGGCAATTGAGCTTGTTAGTATAGTGGGTCTCTGTCACTCGCTTGAAAATTACAATTATGAGAGCTGAGTTTAATCTGTGCTGCTATTCAGATCAGTAGCATCAAACTGGAAGTATCCTGGAATTTTAAAAAACTTATTCCAAAAGAAAACAAACCATGTCAGTCCGCGTTCTTCGGTTCCTCTCAAGTTGTTATCAACTCCTTCTTAACGCTTCCCTTACACCCGCAGTTAATAATTTTCTTTGCCGTGGTTTTCCGGTTAGAATCCACAGGCCATAGAACGATTCTATGGATTATCTGTATCTATGGATATTATAGGACGATTCAGGCTGAAGGGCCTCTGGGGGTCCGCCGTCCTGCCCCCTGCTCAAGGCAGGCTCAGCTGTGAGGCCAGACCAGGCGTCTCGGAGTTTCCTCCAGCCTGGTCTTGGAAGGACAACCTCCCTGGGCAACCTGTCTTGCTGATCAAACGTCCTCCCTGGGAGCATCCCTCCTCCCGCCGAGTCCGAACGCCTCTTTTTTTTTTTTCAGTCTGTGCCGGTTGCACCTTTCCCCCCGACACACACCACTTCAAAGAGGCCGGCTCCTTCTCCTCGGCGACCTCCCTCCTCATCAGGGCGGCTGGCTGCTGTCAGGTGCCCTCGACGCCATGTCTTCTCCAGGCTGAACCACCCCCCGTCCCGCAGGTCCCCTCACGGGGCAAGCGCCCCAGCCCCTGACCGTCTTGGTGGCCTGAACTCCACGCTCAACAGTCCCAATGTCTGATTTTTCTCCTCAGGAGCCAAATGAACAAATAAATCACCTCATCATTAGCAAGACCTTTGGCAGAATCCCCTCCGGTTCCACAACGTTAACGACGAGCTGCAAAGAACGAGGTCACGCGCGGCATTTCGGGTCAGGCTGCACCACGGTCTCAAATAAAGGCCTTTTAACATGAACGCCAACGTGTTAGTGCTGTTGATCAGGCAGCATTGGCCCAAGTGGTTGCAGATAATTTTCACAGAACTCTCTCAAAAATCTCTTGGATCACTCAACAAGCACATCACAAAATACTTTCGATACTCTGTGTCAAGTATTTTAAATTAATCCCTTTTTTGCCTCAGTATTTTTCCTGGATGAAGGGCCTCGTAGTCAAAGATGTTCTAGGAACAACCTCATGTTCTCCTGTTCTTTATCCTCACGTTAACAAGTTTCTGCTGCTTGCTGTCATCTAATGGCCTTCCCTACAGCTCTTCCTCTGAGTAACACACACATCCGCTATTTTTCTTTTGCATATTATCAATCCCTGCTTGTATTCTAGATAAATAACCACAAAATAAACAGCTGAATCTTTTCAGAAGTCTTCAGAGCTTCTTTATGAACTTCAGCAGGAGACAATATATTAAACACTCACCAATACAAGCAACATGAAACAGGATAAACGTATTATGCTAAACCCAGCTTGAGTGGTGGCCTAGTCCCTTCTCCCACCTCCCTAAGCTCTGTGTTGAAAGTAGATAAAGGGAGAGAAGACAGAAATGAGAAAAACTACACCTTAGATGTTAGGAATTATAACAAGGGGTAGGGTAAAGAGGATGAGTGAGGCTACTGCCATAAACATCATAGCCACTGCCTCTCCTGTCCTGAGCTTCTTCAGTGTGAGGAATCTACGTTGACCCAACATGGCCAAAGCGAGGAACAGTCTTACTAAATGCAACTATAGTGGAGATGACAGCTTTGGGAGAATTAGTCTAGTCATCTATCTCTAGACCTTTCTTTTTGTATGTCATCTTTATTTTAGCAGATTAGCATCTCAAATTCAACACAGACTTTACCTCATCATTTTCTGGTTCTGATACCCATAGTCTTCTCAAGGCTGATGTGCCAAGAGATGCTTAGCTTGTCAGTAGGCACTGTAAAAAAAAATCCAACTAATCTAAATCAGATTCAGAGAAGGAATTTATTACACTAGCCTTGACTACTCAATCTGTCAGCATTGTTAATACTCCAAATTTCTGACTAAATCCCAGCAAACACCAACAGCCGGTAACAATTTCCTTGCTCTCTCAGAATGGGGAAATCCCCCATCTAAAACTCTGCCAACCTGTGGTAAGATCGTCTCTCTCAATGGCGAGTTGAAAGGCCAATATCTCATGATTTCCCAGACTAGAGCTGGGCCCTGTATATTCCTGGGAAGAAGGAAATTAGGTTTCCATGTGATTACACACTATTTAATTCTACCCTGGGATATCCCAAGACAGAGAACTTCTCCCTCGCTTATTTTATATATTCAATCTTTGCTGGATTTACTTTCCTTGGCCTTAAAAGTCTGTACATCAGATTGAAGGTATTCCGGGTACTGAATTTCAGAGGAGGAGGCAAATAAGGAATAGTTTTTTTCCCACTGAAATTTTTAATTTTTTTCTAACTTTTATCTCACGTGCACGTTCTGGAATAAGGCATCGTGTGTACACATACAGACACAGTTTAATCACAGCTGGATGGGTAGCCTGAACAATGCACTTGTGACCTTATCACCATTTAGTGATGCATTTATGCAAACATTTAAACCATGTTGTATTCTGGAATAGCTTCACAGACTAACATTAAGCTCACAGAACATGCCAGACATCAAGAGTAAAACAGTCATGGCCAGAGCATGCCTATGTTCAATTCCAGAAAAAGAAAAGCCTGGTATAGAAAAAAGTATTTTCTCCCTATTGGGAACAACTAGAATAAAAGCACACGATTATTACTTTGCATGGTGACTGTTCAGAAGGCACTACATATTTGAAGTCCTTCCCTGAGCTAGGCTGAATTTCAGCTTCAGAGTTACAGAGTCCTGGATGCAGTTTTTAGAAATGGATACCCCCATCATATTCCACTAAATTTTGTAGGTTTTGTATTGTTGTGTTTTCTGTAAAATTATAGGCTAATGTTTCCAAATCTGACTTCAGACCATAGATACTTATTTCAGTAGGCTTTGAAAGACACAGCAAAGATTACATAAAAATCTAAGCCCTATGCCTGTCCTCTCCTTTGAAACCATCTTTAAGAGGACAGTGCTGACTCTCCTGGGTGAACAGGTAATTCATACCTATTGACTTTCGATGACAAGCCGGTCCAATACCACACCGATGGTCTGGCAGAACTGCTGGCAAAGACTACGTAATGTGCAGAAACAGTACTCCAGCAAACGTGTTGCTCTTCCACACTACTACTTAACCTCCTCTGGATTATAAAGAAAAACCTGAGAAGTAGGGCTATATTTTTGTAGCCATAAGTGGAAGTTACATCAAAGGGAGCATACAAAATGCAAGAGGAGAAAACCATAAAAGCAAGCTATTTCCTCCTGCCTCTCTTATACAAAGATGAAGGAAAAAAACTTGAGTTTTTTGAAAGCAACGAAATAACATATGCAAACAATATTACCAATAATGAAAATCAAAATCTTTGCAATCTACTGACTACGCAGGTTACAGAAAGACTCTCAGTACTATGTGTATCTCAAAGAATCCCTTGACAGTTGTAATGCCTTTAAGAGTTGTGGGTCCTTGTATCTAAAAACCCTGTTTTCTTCCATTATTGGAGATCCAACTAATCTATAAAATGACTACAAAATAAAATGGTGAAAACAATTCAGCAGTGCAATGCCAACATCAGAGAGGGTATGGGCGAGAAGAAACACAGGGCAGCATCTGGCTGTTATTCTGATAGCACTAAGCATCCGGAAAACCAACATAATGCATTAGTTGAGAATTTTCTTTTGCGCATAAGAGTTCAACAAGATGAGATATAGCTAAAGATGAGATACAGCTAAACTAGTAATTTTATGCTGCTCTTTCTAATCTTTTTGATGAGAGCTTGTTCTGCACAAAAGAGCAAACGGTCAGGGAATTCTACACTCTGCTAGAAAAAGCATCCATGATATTTTTTTAAAAAGTGTGGAATGTTGTTTTGCTCTTACTTAATATCAGATTCAAATGTTCTGGAACTGATCCTGAAGTGTAAAGACTCCAAAGCTGGCGGTGGTGTGCTCAGTGGCTCCCTCACTCCAGTCATCCAAATAATTTATTTTACTCGGGGAAAAATGGTAAGAAGTTTGGCCAATTACTAATAAATTTAAATGTAACAAAGATTCAAGAAGATCATATGAAGGTCGCTTATCAAAAGTGGGAAGAAAAGCAGAAGTCACACACACACACAAACACATACGGAATAACTTGGAACTGCTGAAGAACTCAGTAGAATATAATGCAAGCTAAATTGAATCATGCTAAAACCAGGGACTTTAAACAGGACACAAGGTGAAACAATTTCCATAATATGTTATCCTAGAGAGAAGAAAAATCAGTACCCAAGAGACCTCATCAAATATTCAAGGAGTGGGGGGACCAAAACACCCTGGCTCACAGGGTAAAATTCCAGATTTTATGCAATTGAAATAAATACTGAAACTAAAGGAGGGGGAGGGGAGGCAATGGACAGACAAAATACAGTGTTGATAGAATCAATATTTTCAAATAGACCCTACAAAAAAAAATCCTTTTTCTCCATAAGTAATTCTCAGATAAATGAGAGCCAACATAACTACCCCAAAAGTCCCAGTTCTGTTTTACCAAGACTTCAGGTCAGATATGGAAATCCTATAAATTATCAAAGCAGAATTCTTTATCCTGGTTGCCAGTTCAAGCCATTCCTCACATAAACCTGGCAATTCAAAGGATCTCAAAACATGCAAGTCCTTGCAGTTTTTATACGTGGAGTGGGTTTTTGTTGGTTTTTTTTCCCCTGGGTTTTGGTTGGTTGGTTTGTTGGGTTTTTGTCCTCCTGTTCTGTGCACGGGGTTCCCTTCACAAAGAGTAAAACCTTGTTAATCAACGTTTGCATTCCTAGCAAACATAAGCAATTAAGCTTCGGGCTTTGGAATGTCACTGTCTCTGTTAACCAGATTATTTGGTAATCTTAAATAAATTAGACAACTTTGGCCTGTTTTACCTTCTCTGTAATATTATTTAGTAGATATTCAATTAAAACACATCCTGTAGGTGAAAGCGTATGAAAACATTTCCGTAATGGACATCAGTGGTAGTAGGAAGTGTTGCTAATTAGCCTCAAAGTACAAAATAGATTACAAAAGTAGCAAAAAGCCCAGCAGTGTAAATGCACAGAACACTGCACTGAATATTAAACAAAGCAGAGCAAGTTTTAATGTTGGTAAGCATAACTATAGTAAAAACTCTCCGGACTAGTAAAGAGTGTTACAGGTTAATGAGGAACATATAAAGAGTGCACAATAATTATCATACCTAACACCTTACCATCTGTGTTTGGATGACTGCAGAATATAAACACAGTTTATCAGCATTAAGTCTGAAACTAATTACACATGTATTTCTATTAGCATACTGTTAGGATAAATATTTAAAACATTAGATTTTCCTCAGCTGCACTCAACTCTCAGTATTGAAGAATATTCAATTTAAAGTCAGTGAGAAAATTTAAATGTTCTAAGCACTAAAACAATTTGAGTACAATCAATTTTCCATTTTCTGAAAGCTTCTAAATCCTCCTCATTCACCCAATTACTACTGTACTTAACCTAATGAAATTTTATTCTGCAGGAACAATACTATTCTTAAACAAATTTTTGAAAAATATAAGATTAAAAACTTCTAGACAAAGAATAAACTCCTAGAGAAAAGATGCAAATAAAATTACTATCATAATCTTTTGTTTTTTATTTGCAAGTATAAAACTGAAGAGAAACAAAAGCATGGAACATAGCATCTGTCATATCAGAATATAAAAAGATGATCCTGGCACAAAATGAAAAAGCTCTAATTCATTTGCAAATCAAGCCTGCCAGTTCTATTTCAAGCTGGCGGTAACTGTCAAGAGTTAACAAGATAATCACTTTCAATCCTGCCTTCAATGGTACATTACACTGTTATTCCATTCAATAAGGCCGTTCTTTGGGGCACTAGATGAATGGTTTTCATTTCTAACTCACACAAAAAGTTGCAAAAAAAATCCATGGGGCTTAAGAAAGAAATCCCTTTATGGGCATTTATCTGCCGGCACTTGCTTTTAGGCAAAATGAGATATTTGGATACATTGGTGTCCATTCACTTCCTCTATTCCTTCAGGCCCTCAGTCTGTTGATAAAAAAAAAAAAAAAAAAAAAAAAAAAAAAGCTCACAAGGAAACCTCAAGCCTGTTTCGTTTTTTTTTAAACTATTTATGCACATTAAACAAGTTCTGTAATAATATTTTGTAAATACTTCAAGAATACACAGCTCACTACACCACACTGAAATGACATCGTACTTGAACAGATCCATCTTTGTCTAAATTCATTATAAACTGTACAAAAAATAGTAAATGCTCAGGAAAATTGTGCTTAGGAAAACAATAACCAGTTCCTCATTAAATGTTCAATAAAAATAAAGTTACCAATTAAAGGCACTCTACCTATGAAACAAGTTAATGTGGAATTTGTCTGTATTAATTATTTGTAAATTTTTTTTTAAGATTCTGTGCTATGCATTCTTCCCAAAAGGATAAAAATCTTACAGAAGTTTATTAAGTTATTAAGTATTTAAAACTTATTTGCTGGCACACAACTTTCTACTAATCTCTGCAAAAAAAAATAAAACTTCATGCTTTCACTCATTGCTCCAAATTCATGTTGTAAGTTACTGCCTGCATGTTAAGGTTGTACTGTACAGATATGCATATATATAATATTCTACAGTGACAATTTAAATCTTCTGTACTAACTTTAGGAAAAAAAAAAAGCACTAAATCTTTTCTTTTTCTTTTTTTTTTTTTTCCCCTTCCTTAAATCCCCATAGATCTCCTTTAAATCCCCCATAGAACAAAGCTGATACCTATATTTAATATCTTAACTGAGTTAAGCTTATCCTGTCTCAGGTCTGTTACCCATAATCAATGCCAACAAGCACACTGTCAATACCCATCTGTAGATACCTTTTATTTATTTTTTTTTAATAAAAATAAATAAAATGTGCCTCAAACTCAAGGACCCCATCTTGCCAGTCACTTCTTATGCTATTTGCATACCTTACAAAGAAGGTTTTTGATCGTCTTTATAATCCATCACTACAAGTCAGACAACTTTTTCCACACACCCCTTGTGCAAATGCTCCTTTATAGTAAGGGCTTCTTTTATGAGAAATCTAAACACCAGAAGTTACTGCCAGACTTGCAGGCTTTGGTTTTGTTCTTTGCACTTCACAAGTTTCTTCAGAGAGATGTTCTTATAATTAAAAAGATACTGTAACAAAACAAAACCTATATGCCTGTATTTATGTAGCACTAGAACATAGTCATTTTGCTGCCCTACAGCCCCTGCTTCCTGAAAAGAGAGAACATGAAATAAAATGAATTAAAAGTTCACACACTTTGGAAGGACCTTGAAAAAGCACAAGATGTTGCACTTTGAACACAAATTTGTAGAAAGTGGACAGATGGATTTCAAACAGCAGGTCATGGCTTTAGGTAAGACTAATACAGTCCCAAAAATCTAGAAGCCTGCCATAGAAATTTGGGATGTGTTTCCTTCCTCTCTAGCCAGCAGCAGTACAACGCCGGTACTGCTTAAAAATAAACAATCGATTAAAACAAAACAAAACAAAACAAAACCCACCCTCCATTCTGTAAAGCACACATTTGGAATAAAAAGCAAAGATAAGCAGCAGAGTAATTTTTCAGAAAAGGTAGGTATCTGTTTCTAGCATTCACAGCTGATTAATTTCCACAGCTCAGATGAAAGGCCATGATGACCCAACAGTCCTAGGACACGTACATTTTAAGGCCAAAGACTAAGAAAAGGTAGTTTCACATTTCCATTATTACTGAAGATGTGTGCAGCACTTTGGCAACCGTGGTCAAGTTCAGCTGAGACCCACAAAGTGCCACTTTACTGAAACTCCACCGCTTGTGACTGCATTTGATCCAATTTTAGCACACTGAAACCTCGTGCTTTTTTAGGCATCACTGTTGGGAGGTATAAAAATCCAATTTGTAAATGCTTTTTCACTGTTCCTCTTTGTGTCCCTGCAGTTTGATTTTGTCGCTTTAGTTTAATTCCGCTACGTTCTTTCATCTGGCCTGAATCTATCTCCCTAAGGAACGCAGGGGCACACTCAGATTATACTCTAAATGTTTAAAATATGTTTAAATGTCAGACAGGCACAGGTTTTCATTCCTATACAAGGTAAAAAGCAGATCTACTTGATCTCAGAATATTTAGTTTCTATCTCCTCAACTACTTCAGCTAACACAGCTTGTAGCATTTCTGGCCATAAGAGACTTGAGTTTCAGGCTGTATTTCACAATTAAACAGTTTGTTTCTATTAAACTCAATGCAGCCCTGAAGAAAGCCTTTGCAAGTCTCTTGCTTTCTTCAAGCCAGCCGTTCCAAGCAGTCCGAGCATATGCTGAGAGGTAGGAGTAGCTCAGAAGATTCTCCAACATAAGTCTGACGTGAGGGAGAAGTCCCTGTTGTTACATGAATAACATGAGCAAACCTCAACAGACACATTAATAACAAACCTGAAGGATTTACCATCACTATGGTAGTGCAGCCATTTTCAGTTCAAATAAACATACCATAACTATTTTTGAATGGTGTGATTTGCAGCCTCCGCAGTATCTCCTCAGCATTCAAACGCATCATATCCTACGTGACTCTAGAGTTTTGTACATGTTTTTCAGTATTTTGAGGTTGATAAGTTATGGAGAGCATCACCAAGGTCTTTTTATTTTAAGCAGAAGACTCACAAATTCTTCTAAAAGGCTGTTTTGTTAAAGCCCAGATGAATTTTGAAAACATTTAACATGAAAAAGGTTTCTTTAAAGTCTGACTTTCAGTAAGGATGAATGTTGTATCTTCTACGAACAACTTCCATGTTGGGCTGTGTTGCAAGACTAATTTGTAAAATTTAAACAGGTAGAGCTTAAGTTGTTCAAGCTTGATAGGAAATTAGTTCCTTGGCCACAAATAAAAAGAAATAATATCTCATCAAAATAGAAAAAAAAACCCACATTATTGCAAATCTCAACTGTGTCTGACCAAAACCAAGCCTAACAGAAAGTGACAAAAATAACCTGAAAGTGCTTTAAAATTAATGGAAATGTTAGGGAAAAAATCAAACCAAAACAAAACCAGCTAATTGAAGCTCATGAAAAAGAAGATTTTGAAGAAGAGGAGATTGATAGAGATCACTAAAGCAGTCCCATTTACAGCAGTTCCCACTTCAGCACCTTTGTTTTTATAGCATTCAGTCCAAACCAATGCTGGTTACCTGTATGCTAACAAATCACCAAAGACTGTAAAAGCACTTTTAAATATATGTAATAGCAAGGATCAGCACTTGAAATGTATCTTGATGATAGTATTTCAGTAGTCAAGAACAAAGACCTTCAGAGTTGTCAAAAAAGTCTGTCACAGCTGGACCTAGTCACAGTGGATTTGTACCTAATACAGCTACATCGAGATTGTAGAGAACAGGCTAATTTCCTTAAATTATCTGACAAGGCTAATAGTTCTCTTGATTCCAAGAGCAATTAACTCTCCGCTAATTCAACAGCAGCACTAGGCAACTAACACTAATAAGTCTGTATCTTGCTTATTTGTTATTTCTTTCTCCAGCATTTGTAATGGCCTCTGACTATATAATTTGCAAGTCTCTTATTATTTGAGAACATTAATCAATGCTAAAATTGCTTTTGGTCTTGTGCTTATTACACATGTACTTCTTGGAGAGAAACTTCAGAAGCAATAGAGGCATTCAGGACATTGCTATGCCTGTGTTTAAAAGACTGATACTGCCTAGAACTTGATGTCCAAAACATTATGGAGAGTTAAGTAAACAAGAAAAGATCTGCAAGTTCCAGTAAATCACAACTTATAGTTTTTGTAGAAAATTTTACATCCTAAAAAAACCCCCAAAAAACATCGAGTAATGCTGTCTAAACACTTCATGCTGGTTGAGTTGCCCCAAAACCTCCTTAAGGCTTCATGTGTTCTTTAATTGTTAAGTCTACTGTTCTTACCACATCACATTGGTCTTACTCATTTTACTCTCCGAAATGCTTGCTTTCATTAATATGCTTTTAACCTTTTACTACCATGAAAGACTAACATCATCTATTTTACTTGGCATTTATCATACCCAGCACTTCACAGAGAAAGTCTCCGGCAAAAACAGAGACCAGTACTGGCTTTGCAAGACACAGTGAACTGCCGAGAAGCAGCCAGCCAAAGTCTAGACCAGAAATCTTGCTAGGCATTTTGTATTTTGGCATTCCTTCAGTGAAATTAAAATAATTAGTATTGCACACTACCGATTTACCACCAAGTGGAGCAAAATTAGAAGAAAAGACAAAAATATAAAACATGTCTCGTTCTACAGCCAAGATTTCCCTCAAAGGTTATTTTTCTAATATGAAGCCAAGAGATTCCTGAAAAAATGAAGTACCATAAACATGGCAGGCTCCAAGGAAACTTGGATCTCAAGCAATTTGGAGCTTGAAGATTAAAACCAGCACTTACTACCTCTAGTATTTGCAGGTACAGTAAAGTGAAAAATTCTACAAAAACAACTTCTGAACAAATAAGCGGCCAGATCCTTCAACGGCAGCAATTTCTAGTGGATTCACAGACCATACAGCAAGACCTGGAAATGTGGATGATCAGGCTGACGACCAAGCAAGCACTTCTAGTGGAAAGAATTTCTAACCTGCAAAAAACCCAGCGAATATCTAACAACCACCTCAAGTTACAAACCTAACTAACAAATTGTAGCCACACATCACAAAGCCTACTTCAAGTTCTCAGCAGCACTGTTCTTTGGTCTTCTCTGGGGAAATAAGTTGGAGCTAGATGTTAGTCCATAAAAGTTACCGTAATCCTTGTATTTTTAGCTGTACCCGTTTCAGCTCACCTCAGTTAACATCATTTAGGACAGGAGACATGCTGAACTTACACAGACCTCCCTCGACAGACTTTGTATCGACACAAGACAACGAAATCTGCAATGGAAATGATTTTATCTGATCACACATCCCCTCCAGCACTCGCCTACCTGGCTGCTCATGAAGGACATCCTGAACCGTTACAGACTGATGCTCTAAGACAAGCCAAAATTGGTCCTGGATTACATTAAAACGTTAATTTTTACAGCAAAGTAAGGCAGACAGTTCAGGGTGGTAGCCTCAACCATCCCAGAGTTAGTCACCCTTGTGTGTGAATCAAGCTTTCATATTCTTTCAAAGGAGGACCAGACTCTAGAGCGAGCAACCCCTTCGTTAACAGAAAATTTTGCCTCTCTTTGATGCTACCAGAACTAAGGATTTTTCTCTATTTTATTACAATACCGTTCATTTTTGTTTTATTTCACTCTTGTCAAGAAATGTATTCCAGGCAGGTAAATAAACAGGAATACTTTGCTAACTACTATTAGAAGACCATGGTAGAGAACATTGGAGATTCTGTGCTCTGAAAGAGATTAAAGTCAGACTTGAGAAAAAAGAAGATAACAAATTCAGAATACAGAATGACTGTGCAGACTGATGGACTAATCTACAGAAATAGCATATTGATAATGCTGAAAAAAAATCTAGTATATTGGCTCTTTTCCTAGATTTTCAGTTTGGGCTGAAAGTTATAATTGCAACACACAAAATTACTATGTCTTGCAAAGAAGTGCCAGAAACCAGTGTCCCCAGAAACTGGAACTGGAACCGTTCCAAGCAATCAAACACATTCATGTAACAATGGTCAGGACCAAGTGGCCTTTTACACAATGGCATGACAGGATAAGCCATCTACTTAACTTTCTGTTCAAGCAAGATATTGGAAAGTTATGTGAACATTTGCGCATAATAATCTTCAGTCACTCAAAACAAGTCAGGATGCTGTTCTAACAATGTAAGCAAACAATATATAATATATATATAAAAATACACATATCTCCTTCCTCTGGTCATTGTGGCTTTCAGTCAAGGTCAGCCTGCAAGGTTAGCGTTTGGATGGGTAACTGTTACACCAGTACCAACGGCAGATAATGGAAGAAACTGGAAGAATCAACTGAAAAAATTTAAAAATAAAGTTGAAAACCTTGTACCTACATGCAATAGAGGCAAAAATAGTTTAGTTAGCTATGCGTATTTTTTTGCCCAGCAGTAGAAAGAAATACAGCATAACCAACACCTGGGGTAAACAAAAATGTTCAAACTGTATACAAGATGGGTGAAATCGTTTCAACCATGAAGAAGAATTTGCAAACTCTGCCTGATATCTGGGATTTAAGGTGGACTCTTTTTCTTGTACACCTGTAATGACAGAACTTGCACAAACCAATAGAAAAAATATCTGTAAAATGTCCAGTCTTTGTACATACAACGTAGCCTGGCACATATTTCTTGGTGTACTACAAAAGCACACACACACAAAAAACATACCAGTCTTCTTAAAGGCTTTCCTTTTGCTTATTCTATGTATGGCACTTACGTCATTCATCATGACTACAGTAATGAGCAAGGCTGAAATTAGCACTCTCTAGAGCATCTGTACACTTGCAGGATGTCAGCAGATGTGATTGTTGAATGACAAAAAGCTAAGTGCTGAGAAATATTTGAGAATACGAGAATAGCCCAGCACCAGGTAGATATTTTTTTAAAAATTAAAATATAGACCCCAGAGTCATAGCCAAGGGAATTTACTCTCTCTTGACTGTGGAATTGATCTGAATGCAATTACTTTACTCTTTTTAGCTCCATTTGACTTTGAACTAAACATCAATTAGTGCACAAACATAATACTGCAAGATGTGTTAACTCCAATAGTGATTTTTCCATAAAAGATCTAAAGCAAATTTATTGGCCTTCATTTAATAGCTTTCAGCAATCACAAATATCACACATGAAAGCTCAACTTCATTTTCTGATGGTCACTTAAACCCTTAATTCTCACGATAAAACTCTCTCAGTCTTAGTTTTAAAACCCTTAAATTAGCAAACAAGACACCACATAATATATGCTATAAGCATAGGTCTTCTCTGAAAAGCTGGGACCTTCAAGTGCTTCAGCTGCGATACCAGCCATTGAGCCATGGCCAATATAAGCTAATTTGAATAATCAATATGACAACCTTATTTTTCTAATGCAAACAGGATTGATACAGTAAGGTGTCTCACTGCCACATCACAGTCATGGCCTCTTTTAACCCCTAATTAGATTTAGGCGATTATCCCTGCTCTTCCTTACAAGTGTACAGCCCGGATAAGAGATGACAAAAGCTATCTGCCACTTACTCAGCCTTTGCAGACTGCAGGTTATCCAGGGAGATACAGGGTAAGATCAGCAAACAATTGTTATTCATATCATCTACAGTTTTAAGATAGTCACAGTTTTCCATACATGCTAAGTGAAAATAGCCCAGAGCATTAGGTAAATGCAAAACGCTTAAGAACATCAGGGTTACACAGATGGAAATTCAAGGTGATGTTAGGGAATTATGTTTAATTCAAACTGGTTATCACAAAGAAAACTATCTAGCAATGGTTTTCTCTTTCAGACAGAAAACACTGAGTTTTCAATAGATTTGTGTTCATTGTTTATTTGTGTGTAACACTGAGTCTTTTACATGGCTATTTCTAAAAAAAAAAAAAAAATCAAACTTAGAAACAGCAATCCCAATAGAATTACATAGCTAAACAAAGTACTAACAGACAGAGAAGATCTATTACAGAAATGTAATCACATTTCATTTACAAGAACTCTTATCTCAAGCACTTAAACATAAAATTTAAACAGTTTTCCATTTTATTGTACTCAGTATTTGAGCTAATAAGATATAAAAGTATAATCATGTTAGCAACATTTCTATTGCATTACATAAACACAGTACTAGATTAAAGGCAGACCAGGAAAAAGAAAGCATGATGTTGCATATAAAACTAAACACTTTATTTCTCCTGGCAGAAATAAGTATCACTGGTATCATGTGTGAAAACTGCCGTGCTAAAATTAGATCATATGTTCACAAAATGTCTATTCCCATACTGACTAAAAAAAAAAAAAAAAAAAAAGTATTTCCATACATATTATCCATCTGTGAACATGTTTAGCATGCTTTTGTAACCAAAAAAGAAGTATTCCCCTATAGTATGCTTTTATTAGCAGGCTATGAGATCACAGAACTGGAAGGATCATTTATCCAAGTCAGGTGTAACCCACTCATAAATGGAGTAAAGTTTTCAGAATTGTTTAAAAGACATTTGGACAGCACTTTGAAAATCACTGAAAGGTAATATATATTTTATTGTACATGCTGTGATTAAACACCCCTTATCAGCAATACGCTACATTCAAGATAAAGTAGACTACAATGCAATCTCTGCATTGCTGCTTTATTTCCCATCAAAGAATCACTGCTACTCTTCCCAGTTTTCTGCTCCTTCCACATGCGAGTCAGAAGCAGCAGGGCACTGACTTCTCCTCAGTCAACCCACCGAGAAGCTCCCCTGACGTCAAGAAACTGAACATCATGGGGACCTCTCTTATGCAGCAAACGCGAAACAACATTCATCCTGGATTTTCATCTATGCACTAAGGCTTTTTACTTGTTACTAGTATTTATAGTCATGTCTTTCAACAATTTGCAATTTTATTAACTCATTTTTCCTCATAAAGGTTCAAGACATGGTCACCTTGAAACCATACTACTTAACAGTCCGAGCGGCAATGCAGAAACTACGGATGCGTGCTTCCTCACAACGCTTCCGATGCATGACCCTACCTATGGTTCCCGACATTTCTCTTTCTCTGTAAAAAAAACAGTTTACCAATTTCTTTATGGGATTTTGTGCAACATACTATACATTTGCACAGCCTTTTGAAAATGCAAAATCGTATCTGTTACTACTTCTTCAAAAACAAAGACTGCAAAGGTCCAAGTGTTTGCCTAAAAATAATCAACCAAATAAATACATAAATTAAGGGGAGCAATAATGAAAGAAAATTATTAGTTTTCTACTCAGGTTATTTGAACTTGTCAGAAAATCTGTTTATGGACAATCTTATTGTAACTTCATTCCATAAAATTCTCATCAGCTTGCAGAAAAAATACATATTGTGTTCTCTATAAATGTTTTCCATGGGTTGGATAAAAACAGTTGATAAAAATGGTTTGACACTGAGAAAACAGTCAGCATGAAAAATTCCCCCTGACCCTTCTTTAGTTGTTTTTTTAAGTTTCCCCTTGGACTGCTTTGCCTTCTCAAAAAAAAAAAAAAAAAATACAACCGTGTAATAATTCGGAATCTTTTCTGTTTGCTAACACAATTACCGGTTACGCAAGCGTGGGGTTTTTCTGTACTGAAATTTGCAGGACAGAAAAGGGAGAGCAAGCACATAACACCCGTTGTAACGGGCCTGTTCGCGGCAAAAATTCCTTCAGTCTCACAAACGCCCCGAAGAGGCTAACGAACCCTCCAGCGAGGAGGGGTGAGGTCTGTCGTTCGCTCCTGCTCACCCAGAGGGGTTTGGGTTTCGTCCTGCGGGTTCAAGCCTCTCTGCCGCTGGCTGGTTTGCTTCCCCGGGCGCCCCGCCACACCTGGCAGCGAACAAGCGCCCCAGACCCCCGTTTTAGGAGGAGTCACGTACGCCCCGACAGCCCCTTCGACAAAAGATCTCACGGAAAGGTTAGCCGAGGTCAGCACGAAGCAAAGGACGGGACCCCGGGCCGCGACACGGCAGATCCGAACCACAGCTACTCACCACCTCTCTCGGGAGAAGCATCTCGAGAGAAATCCCTCGTATTCGAAAGCCGCGTCCGGCCGTTGCACCGTACCCGTTCCAGCATCCCGCAACTCCTGCGCCAGCTCGGGCAAAGGACCTCGGGCACGAAACTCAGCGCCGCTAGCTCACAGCACCTTCCCTCCCGTGACGCACACGCGTCGCGACTGCTTCACAAAATTCCATTTTAAATCACTTGAAATTTTAAGTTATAGTGCAAAAGTGATAAGCGTGAGATAAGCAATGCTTTCCGGCAGCCAGCGAAAAAAGGCCACGAGGGACATCACATATGGTGACAGCATCAAGGAATGTGGGATTGCCACTTTTAACCTTTTTTGATATTTTTCAGTTTTCCGATGCTGACCTAATATAACTTCAATATATAACTTCATTAAAAATATATTACCAGCAGTTGAGGCCTACTTTGGATTGAATAAATTGATCGTCTTCAGAAATGTTTGCAAATCCACACGGCACAGCCTCCGTTCAGCAGGGAGCAGTGTAGATATATTACTCAATCTTAATTCTTAGTTAAAGTGCTTAATCTAGAATCAGATTAGTGATAATTTTATGTTAAATTTATCAAAACCTAGGAAACTTGGTCAGAAGAAAAATTCTCTCTCATAAGGTGAAAAGTACAACCTAAAAATAAGGCATTTGCATTATTCAGAATATATTACTAAGGCAGTGCAGAGTATAAGTTTCAAAAATAACAACCACAAGTATATAAAATTTCAAGCATTTAACATCTAAACATCTAACATCAATTCACTGAGTTATTATGGCCTGAATGCTTTAAAAAAAAAGGAAGACGAAAGTAGCATATTTATTAAAATAGAAAAAGAAATAAGTTACTTATGGACACCCAAGAAGATAAGTAGGATGGAGCAGAGAATTTCCTGTTACCTGTATTCTGTTCTGCTTTCCTTCCTCTCTGTGTCATGCCCACCACCGAAAAGAAATGAAAGCTAAACTGCACTGCAAAGAAAAGCTGCCAAACAGCAAGAGCTTAAATGCAGCAATGAGAGCTAAAATATGTCAGTCCAGCCTTGTACATAATGGAAAGGGAAAAACAACTGAGAAGAGCTGGTGGGAAGAGGAAAACATTGTAAAGTTCTTAACATGCTGCAATATGGAACATTCGGTGTAGCGCTTCTGTGATTTTTTTTTTTCATTTATAAATTGGGCTTTAATCTGCACTTTATTGAAAATAGGCAAGCAAATCCTCCAATGTTTCCAAGTAATATCGGTACAGCTATTCCTCAAGAGGAGAGATCTATTATATAACCTTTAAAGTTAATGGAAATAGCTTTCAACAAGCTCTGGGGCCTAAAGCTTGTTTTGTTTTTTTAAACAAATTAATTGGTGGATTTTAATCTTTTGTCCTTCTCTATACAAAACACATCTTGACCTTTTAAATAAGATTTAATGTCTCCCACTACATATAAGCCCCTACCTTCTCTTCCATCTTCATGCTCCTGACTTACAGAGGACCTGCCATAAATTAACTCCCAGTAGAAACTAATGCTGCAACACTATCTAAAATTTCATACAGAGATCGTGCCATATGAGGTTTTTTAAACACCATTTAACAGGGTCAGGAAATAAAGGGTTTTACTTTCACATCAGAATTCCTAAAAAATAAATACATTCATTAAAGAATTGCACACAGCTCAACCTCTGTGACTGGCTGACAGCTCAGTAGGTCTCTGTCTCTATTACAGCACAAACCCAAGATTCTTGTTGTGAAGAACACCCAGGTTCTTTTACAGACAATTGCTCAGATTCCTCCTGAACCATCCATTGCCAGTGCATGATCCATAGGATAAATATTGTTAGTGGTTGGTGACTACTTACTGCCAAAATTTGACAATTAAAAAATAAATAAATAAAAATCAGGCCTCCTCTTTTTCTGTACTAGCTCAGTTCTCATTTTTCGCTCCCTGACTGCCCCGGTATGTCTGCAGGCACGCACAAACCCTGGTTTACTCCAGCCCCTCGGTACCCATCCCATGGATTTACAGAGCCTCCCAAGGCACCGGTCACCTCTTCGTCCCTCTCTGTGGACTCAAAGTAAATTACCCTCTCCTCACACAGCTACTGAAAGAGGAGAGAATTTCTGTGCATGTACAAGGAGGAGAAAAGGAGGAAAAAGGGAGATGACAGACACAGACCTATGAAGCCTCCTCTCCCCTCCTGCCCCTGCAGAGGTATAGGAAGCGTTCCCCATCACACTCTGCTAAACACTTTCCTATAAATCCATTGTGTGTATTTCTTTCGTATTTTTCAAAGCACAGAGCAATGTCCACCTGACAAGAATCAATGGGAAAAAAAACCTTTTCCCTCTTTGACACAGCATGATCCCATTAAGCAGCCTCAAAAGATTCTGATCTGAGCAGCAAACTCAGACCTTCCCGATCAATTCCTTAATCCATTTTGAGAGAATGGACTGATCTTGCTTTTTCAATTTCAGTCCAGGAAAAAAAATCTTTCCCAACATAATTCACCATTAAATGGGCCTTGTCTTACAAGAACTTCAGCTGCTGGAAGCAGATGAGGAGCAAATCAGAATCCAGGAGAATCGCCAGCACATCTAACATGCTTCCTCTGGGTCTCCCCGTTTCTACCCTGAAAGTCATTCAAAGCATTTGCCAGTCTTGTCCTTCATGGATCCTTAAAGATGTTGCTTTTAACACTATAAATAATGTAAAAATTGATGCCTGAAGTGGAAATGATTCCCATACTTTTCCTCCAGAAAAACTTCAATTCATTAGGTTATCACTGGGGTTGCCATAATCTATTAAAAAAGGGAATAAAACCAAGATGAAGTGGAAGTATTGTGGCCACAATAAAATGTGGTGCAGGCTGGAGATACTACACTCCACATGTTAGCAGATTCTGCTGCAGAACTGAAGATGTTTTATTCCAAGGTTGGATCAGATGCTGTAAATAGAGATGAGACATGAAGAGCATGTGCACCTGCTATATTCTGAACTCTTTTATGGGAATCAGACTCAGATATGCTCAAAACAGAAGATTTGGGTTGGGCAGTCTTCTCCATGGGAAGATCTCAGAACCTTCCCACTTTGATAGAAAATTATTCTAATGAAATGGTGTTGAAGTAGAAAAACATGCTCTACCCGCTTTCTTAGCGGTGCCCAACTAAACCCACCCAATGAAGGTTACCCCGCCAGTCCTAGACTGCCCTGGGTCTGACACAAAGACACCCACCAAGGACAGGTCGCTGTTGGAATATATGCAAGCAGAAAGTTAGCTCGTGACACTTTTGCGCTTCTAGTCTTAAATTGCAAGGGATCAGAACCACCTGGTGTTTTAGGCCTTTTCCCTCCTCAATAGCTGCTTCTTAACGCCACCTCCTACAGCAGCAGACAAATAATGACAATTAATGAAACAGAAGTATCCAAATGTTTGAGCGCTCCCATTTTGTTTGTAGGATAGGAGAAACAATAATGCAAAGGATTAGCATTTTAAAAAAATAGGTTTGAACCAACTAAAACGTAATTCTGTAACCCTGAGGTCTCCTTACTACCACAATGTTTAATGGGCCACAAGCTCTGCCTTGAACTGAAAAAACATTCTGTAGAATTAAAGCATTCATTTACCTACAGATTCACCTGTATTTTTAGTTTTTCCTCTATTTTACTCAGTAACCATGGCTAAAAATTCTACTGTAACAAAAAGATCAAACAGATCTCCAAATGCAACTCTTGTCTATAAACCAAGCCTGGGGACACAGGAGGAGAAAGGATGGGGACGGGGAAGGGACTACCGCTCCAACCAAGTAAGAGCATCCTGCCCAGAGCAGAACCAGGAGATGCCAAGGATGAAACCAGAGCCTGAATGTGAATTTACACTCTTTCCAGCTTTCTAAACGTGCCTAACAGACCTGTGCAAATATATGTGTCAAAATCTACAACAGGTTTGTCTTCTGCCTTTTTATAAAGCAATCCTTAACCATGCAAATAGTTTCTTTTGATACATTCATTAAAGAATTTCTTTACCAAAAACTCTTACTATATTAATGTTCCCAAATTCTTTTACTTCATTCAGCAACTTAGATTACTTAAGTTTTTCATATTCTTTTACAATTCCAAGTAACAACAGAAAGGTCCAAAATTAGATTGGTATTAGAAATACTTTCTTCAAACAAAGATACTCCTCCTTCCCTTCCTAATCAAACGAAATAGATGTTTTATAATGTCCAGAGCAAGCAAGTTCCATTCCAGAAAAAGCATTCTTTATCCAAAAAAACCAAGGCGAAACAGAGAGAGTTTAATATTTTAATGTGAAATTAAATTTTGCTTTACAATAGCATGTCTTTGGGATTTTTTTTTTTTTAACTTGCCTCTTGTTTGCTTGCTCAGAGGAGGCAGTGTTTGTTGTATTTATTTTGGTTTTTACCTAAATGATTGCTGGGGACTCCTCTGCTTTAGTTCCATGACAGCAAGACACTGGGTACATGGTTAGGTGATTACTGTATCTCTGCAGTTCAGTATCTGCAGGGTGTCTGAATGCCACTCTAACTACTTAAACCCAGTAAAGAGATTACAGCTCACACTAACTGGATTTTCACAGCTCCGTATCATTCAGTTTGGATTCCTCATGCACAGATTAAGAGAGGCCATTAAAACAATAGTCAGCTGCTCTCAAAGTGCAAGGTGTCTTGGTAAAAAAAAAAGAACTACATGTTTACATTTAGAGAGAAAGTGCGTGTGTGTGTGTGTTTGTACATGCAGGCAAATGAAACACTTTCTGAAAAGAATACTCTGTATTTAAGGAATTATTCAATTTAAAAACCCAAGATAATGCAAATTATATAGTTATAAAAGGACAATCATGGTGGTTGGCAGTTTTAAGGGCCGGATAGTTTTGAAAATTTTAAACAGCTTAAAAGAATGTGTGTCTTTGAAGATACTGCCTTCAAATGCATTCCAAAACCTATTTCTGTAAATATGGAGAAATATAATTCCCTCAACATAGTACATGAATTTAGCAGGGAAGCTAATTTAACAAGCATCTCTAACTGACAGTCTGAACTAGAAAACTTGAACACAAAATCTGTATTTTTGTACTTGGTACAAAAAGTACTTCATGAATGAAAATGAAACGGTTATTCTGTGGGGAAAAACTATTTACTTTCTAGACTCAGTGGTTCTCTGACATCTTCTGTACAGTTGTGCTCCACTGCTTATGCACGCGTACTATCCACACTGGTTTTTTTACTGCCGTCTGGTAGTGAAAGGAAAAG
Source organism: Harpia harpyja (assembly GCF_026419915.1). Classification (NCBI taxonomy): domain Eukaryota; kingdom Metazoa; phylum Chordata; class Aves; order Accipitriformes; family Accipitridae; genus Harpia; species Harpia harpyja. The sequence continues at coordinate 43,222,927 of NC_068951.1, forward strand.
AAATCATACCATATGCTGCTGTCTCAATGTCACAGCCCATTAAATAAATGGCCATCCTTTTTAGTCTTAAAAGGGGATTTTTAGCAAACAAAAAGAAAAACAAGGCCAACACAGCTCAGACAACAATAGCAACAAATCTAGGTCAAAGGCAAGCGACCCTAGAGCTACTCTGGGCATATGGACGTCTCTGTCCTTTTCAGGGGGAAACTCTTACTCTGCTTCCCATTAGCCTTTGGCTGACTTACTGTAGAGGAAATTGTCCTCATTTGGCCTTTCAGCTGCCTCCTCCTGGTTTCTAACACCTGAACATTTTTTGCCAGCAAAGCTAATCAACTCATTTTTCTAGCATCCTTAAAATGCTCATATGTACCATTGGCACCCTGCGTCCTGGATACTCTCACGAATCTTTCTCTTGAGCATCTGGATGGGAAATAGTGCAAACTACTCAATTCCTTTTCCATCAGAAAATAAGAATTCTGAAAGGGCAAGTTATTAAATCTACCTGCATACAACACACCTCGAAGAATCACCATGAGTACAAGGTGACTTCTTTAGCCACCTATATATTTGGATTCTGCCTGCAGTAATACGAGGTATTTATAATCAGCAGGTACCAAGCTATAAGCATTTTGCTCTAGGTAGTAACTGCAAAACCACTCCAGTGCATGATCTTCATGATAGCAACATTTGATCAGTTGTAAACCTATGAATGAGGACTAAGTATGTGCTATCTATACTTTCTAGATCAGAATTCTATTAAGAGAACTCGTGAGGCAGCATGAGGACCCCTGTCCCTGAAAATCTCCAGTATGGGTATGAGAATGAATAGGCTTCCTGACAAATCCATCATCTACTTCCATAGTTTCTGGACAAAAACTGCTCTCCCATTTTGTTCTGCTCTCAGATGTGCAAGCAGATCTCAGCCAATGTAAACACCAGGTCTTCTCTGTGTCCATGAAGTTTAGCATTGAGGTTCTGAGAAATAAACATTACTAAACATGTCCGCTTCATTAAAGGCTGAGAAAAGCCATAACATGGTATTGCTGTCCAAACATCATCTTGTAGCACATAAAAATGCCCTTTCTACCTATGGAGTGAGCAAGACAACCATCATTCAAGTCCTGAAGGAATAAACTTTAAAAATACAGAGACAGAATTATAATGACTAGAGACAGAATGCAGACACTTTTGTATTTAAAAAACCTAGCAATTATTTGATGGACAATTTTTCCAAAATGCTACATCATAACCCAGACCACCTGAGTGTTTAGGCAATTTCTCCTACAGTCTTCACTGACATGCAAGGTCTTGCTGTCTTTTGCCACAGAGTCCTCAACGAAAGAACTGTTGCAATGCATTGCTACAAGTTCAACCATTACTACAACATTTACCCATATGATTTCACTTCTGCATTTAAAAGAGATTAAAGAGCACCAGGACATCTGTCTGGAAGATCTGTCCCCATTTGCTTTTCTCCTTGAGATTCTCACTACAGAAGTCCAAACAAAATATGGAAGTTAAAGAAGTTTTTATAAAAATGGTTAAGAATACTGATCTTTGCTAAAAGAAGCACAAGTCACATCTGCTTTTGTTATTGCAGCTTTAAAATGTGGTGATAAATATTGTCAACACAGTGAAGGCAAGTGAAATTATCCTTTAGGGCAGTACGTATCCCTAAGATTTGAAGAAGTAGTAATATAAAGACAACAAAATTTGAATTATTCCTTTTCAATGAAATGCCTCAGACTACAATTCTTTCTGGAAAAAAGTATCAAAAGTGCAATCTTTTTACCTTACATTATGGAGGTGATCAGTTAAGACCTGCACCTCATGAGGCAGCGTAATATAAAAGGAGTTCTTCCATACAGGATTGGAAAACATAGGGAGGGGTAAGGCAGGGATCTCAAATAATGGTACTCTTTCTTCACAATTTCCAAAACTTATTTAACTTCTATTATAGAATTCTGACTAAGAAAAAAAAAATGCCAAAGTAATTTGGTTTTGTTTTTCACAAAGAAATTGAAATATTTTCCACATAGTCAATTCTTCAGTTCAAAATAACAAAATAATCAACTGCAGAAGGTTTCCCTACCATAAGTTATGTCGTACTTCACACTTCTACATTTTGAGTCTTTCTGGAATTAACAGAGATAAATGTTTTCATACAGAATAGCCTGAATCCCGCATGCTGGCCAGCTGGATTTTGTTAGTGTTTGATCATACTAGAATTCTACTATGCTTCCATTTTAATTATGTTTTCAATTTTTCTCTTCATGAATGTTTACGATATAAACCAACACAAATAGGAACTAGTGATTGTTCTTACTGGGATACCCTGTGGGGATGCACCATAGTGCATCAGCCTCTTGTACTATTTGCTGATGCTCAGCTATGTAAAGGGTGGAGTATCTACTGAGATGCTTCCTGACGACAAAAACAACACAACGTTATAATCCCTTCAGATTCGGAGTTTATAAACGCTAAAAGTTATTCTTCCTAATTACAATAGTTAGTAATTATTTCATTAATAACACAAAAAAGACATTTCAGGAAAAGGTGAGCTACCACGTAGTCACATTTACTCAGCTTTTTTCTTCCATGCATTGCTCCCTTTTAAACTCAGTGATTAAAAAGTGTATTTTTTTTCCTTATATACAGCATTACACTACAACTCTCCTGCCTACAGCTTATTTTTATGCAATTTTCATGTAAGTTGTGATAAGACATCCCTGGCCCCCGTTGAGAATCTGTGGTGCTGGCAGACTGCGGAGTTGCTTGCTAACACAAGCAAAGGGCAAAATGATCGTAAGTGGAAGAAATGGAGGAATGTGAATACGGGTTAAAGTGAGTGGCACTCATCTGCTTCTTTTCTAATGTTGGGTAGAAGGAGACTAGGTTTCTCTCAAGAAAAAAATACAACTAAGGTCAACAAAATTGAACATTTCAAGGGTGAAAACTAGTTAACTGATAGAGACTGAAGGTAGGTAGTTTTCATCCAAGGAACTTTCATATTAAAACGCTGAGGACCGCGCTTGCCTGAGCACCCACCGCTGTTCCTCCAGCTACAGGAGAAACAGCTGACACAGCTCTGTTTCTGGAAAACCAATGCTGAAGAACAGAAGGCAGAAATACTCTCCAAAACTAAACGTCAAAAAAAGTGTAACTCAATCAGTGTGTGCTCCCCAACTAGTTTAAGCAAACCCTTGTAAACAGAATAATAGTAACTCAGGCACAAACATTGCTGGAGGGAAAAAAAAAAAAATGTAACAAGAGATAGAAAGAAACTTAAAAGCAGTAAAAATAAATAAATAAATAGAGGGGGCATTTTGTTTTGGTTTTGTTTCTGGATAAATAACTCCCTTGCCATGACAATACATCTTAAAAATCCTTGAAAGCCCACCCCATAGGAAGTCAAAGCAATTGGCTGGCAGTCAAAGAGACCCCAGGTTGGATAAAGGGGCTCAACTTCTCATAAAATTTTAGAAGCTTATTATCTGCTATTCTTCAAGAAGCTACCAAAATAAATTACTGTAACTAATAAGTACTATCAGGCATCTTAAAACTTTATTATAACAACCTCTCAGCAGCGTGACTGTAGCTGTTATAAAGTCCTCATAATTTAGTCCAGGCACTGAAAAGAAAAACACTCGGATTAAGGAAAGATTTTTCCCCTCTGACAAAAGAACAAAGAAAACTCTACTATAAGTACTCAAACTATTTTCCAACACAGGACTGAAGTAGTTTGGTTTCAGCATTCAAAATGCATTTGCTAATTTTAAACAGATTTTAAAGAAGTTCTATAACTTTTCTACAAAATACTGGGTTTAATATGCACATATGGCCATAGAGTCTATTATTCTTGAACAGGGCATTTTCACTAGTGACACTGTTCATTCCACTGTAAATAAGCGTCTGTCATAATTTTATTAGAAGCAGCTACTCTAGGATGCTTATAACTCAACAACAAAAATATGATCAAGGTTGAAACATGGCATGCAAGGTTTCAGCCCAGAAGCAATCCTTATTTATTATGTTTTGAAGCAAAACTTACAAAAGAGGTATGCTATTTTTAATTTTGAACTCTTAAGCTGCAAAATACAATGTGCTTTTGCTACATTATCCTCATAAGCCTCTTTAAAGTAAGTTCTAAAGACAATCCAAATAATTAAGAATAACTCATAGAGACCAAGAGCAGTGCAAATTAAACAAGCGTTGTAGCACCCTGAACATCAATTTATATTTGCACCTTTCTGCTACTTCATAAATGTGTTTTGTCATGTAAGATTTTAAAGAAAAGGTCTTAGAGTGACAAAATCATTCTCAGTGTGAGAAAATCCCATTTGTACGTGAATAGAGATGATTGAACACAAATACCTTAGGCCAACAACTACAGAGATTATGTTTTGGAACCAGCATGTGCATAATTGGATCAGATAAACACTAACATTTTACAGATTTTGAGAGCCACCTCTTGTCACCATGGACAGTATGGGAAGTGATAAGCTACTCGTCCTTCTTATTGTCTAACCAATTAACGTGAACATGTTGCAGCCCGAGGAATTGCTCCCAACCTGAATTTAAGCTTGATGATTGCTGAGTGTGTGTTAGACCTGATGAAGGTTTCACGTCCTTAAAAACATGACCATTTTTGCCTACTTACACCGGTTGGCCTAAAAGATAAATATTCTTTTTCCTAGCCAATTGTGCTTCTCACATAACCTGAAACCGTCATGACTACAGCAGCACAACTCTTAGATTAAGTAAGAAGATTTATGAAAATTTTGTGCAGAACAGCCCTGTATCACCAATACTATTCAGGCTGTAGTGTCATGTTAAAAAGCATTTGGAAATTACATTAGCAATGGCAGACCCACCTCCTACCTCTCATTTTTCCCTGCTGACATAACTCTGTTTAGGACCGTGGTAGGAGGCAGATGAAGAAAGAGAGTCTTTCTCTGAAAGCAACAGAAAAGCAGCAACAAAAAACTATAGAAGAATTTTTTTTTTTTTAAGTCCTCTTTATATACAGGAAAGCTTTATTATATCATTGTGGTGAATAAATTTGTGAAAAAACCAGCAGTTGCAGATTCCTTGCACATTAGAACTATTTTCTAATAACCGAACTCTGTAAGAATATGTACTAATTTCTCACACTGGGAAAAAACAGAAAATTATTCTCCGTCTCCGAAAGCAGTAGCACACGCAGGAGGCGAAACGCCTTGAAGACAGTAACTGAGCTCCAGTGCTCACAGCATACCAGAGAGCAACTGCCAACATCACATCTGTATAGAGCAGAGACGAGACGAACTGCCCCAGCCCTGCTTTGAAGGAGAGGCTTACCACGAGCAGGCAGGAGGAGGTACGGGTTACCTCTGTTGAACACCTACATCACGAGCTCCTCCTTTCCTGCTAGCCCCGAGACGTTACCCAACGCAGGAGCAAAAGCAGCTTTAGGCTTCCTTAAGCCATGCAGCGTTGCTGGCGCCAGAAGTCAGTGGCCGTAGCCAGAAGTCAGTGGCCGTAGCCCACCGCCCGAGGAAGCAGCCAGCCGGACCACGGCACCGGCTGGGCACCTACCCGGAGGGAGCTGCCACCGCGTCCTCCCCTGCAGTGTGCTCACGGAGGGGCAGAGCCAATTAGGCCTAAAGTACGCCTCGGTTACAAAGAACAGGAGATTTTCTGCAACGTGACGTGATTACAAAATTAGGATTATAGGTATTTTCAGTAAAAATGCTGGGGAACATTCATGCAAAGGGAATTTGTTATGCAGGCACAACAGTGTCTTCTGGAAGTTGAGTATCTTGGCTGTAGAAATGCTGGAAGTGATTAAACAATAACATGAATTAACTTCTTGCTAAATCATAACTGTTTGATGTGTCTACTGATAAGCTTCTTTAAAGTATAATCAAAAGATCCAAGACTTTTCCCCTTTTTTCCTAATTAAGGGAAGGGGCAAACCCTCCGATTTCAGGCTGGAAAGAAGTTTGGTTTACAATAGAAGCACTTCAAAACAAAAATACAGCACTGGAAGAATGAAACATTCCTTAAATATGAATAATCAATCATGCTTTACTCTAATGTAGTATGTTACCAATTAAATACAGTACCTTATCTATTTTTGTCAAAAACCCCGTGATTTATACTGTAAAGCTTACTCTTATAATTCCTAACTTGCTCAGCAAATAGTCTTAAACGCAAGAGTTTATGTTGATATGCACAGAGCTGTTAAAAAAATTTAGTGTATTAGTCCCTACTATTAAGTCAGCATTTAATTTATGAATTTACGTTATGGGACCATAATAAATGGTTGTTAAAACCAAGTAGAATCAAAATGAAAAAATATTCATGCGATCTGCCAAAGCAAAGTTTCTCAGAATAAACAACAATTTTAAGATACATTTACTTGCTTATTAAAAGCCAAGCGTTTCACAGTTCTTCAGTGTAACGCACAATCAAAACGTGCTAGAGGTATCTTTCCTTCCAATCAAACACTTACCCTTCGCCACTGGTGAAAGGCAACAAGATCTCTTTACAACGCCTCGTCTTTTTCAATAAATTTTGCATGAAAACATGTTACCCAAGCACAAAGTTGCCTGCTGTCACATTGGAAGTATGATAAATGTTTAATGAAAACAACACTACACAGCTTGGTGTCAGACAACAGCTATCACACAGTCCTGCTTTGATCTGAACAGACACTTAAAAGGAGTTCTGAGTGTGCTTTGCACCACAGAACTCTATAACCTATATGCAAATAGGAGAAAATTACCATAAATGACTTCCTACTGCATAGCGTGGAAAGAGGTAAGGAAAAAAAAAAAATACGACAAGCTCCAGGAGTGTCTGACTGCTGTCAAACTCTGAGAAGTCCAATATTCCCAATTTACTTCTAATGTCTTCTGCCAAGCACTGAAAAGCTCATCAAGAGGCATTTATCACCCAAGTACCATCCGCAGAACCTGCTGGGACGCTGCCAGGGCTGAGCACAGAAAATAAAACTCTGCAAGTGCTTTGGTTAAATGCCACTGGAAAAGGTCCCCAAGGCAGAGGGACCTCAGCAAATACCTAAAGATCTAACATATGAAATTAAAAGGAAAAATGAAGACTCTATGTGAAAAACAAACTCTTCAGCTCTGTAATATTTGTCAAACTATTTAAGAAGCTGTGAAACCATTAATGCACAAATGTATCAATAGCCTTCTTAAGTATCAGAAATTAAAATGGTGGTCGGGTTTGATTAATGGCACAACACTTCTTTTTTCATAACAACTGAGAAGCTGCTCTTAATTTATTCCATTAAAAAATGTCAAAAACACTTTAAAAAGTAATCCAAAATTCTGCTACCAAGAAAGGTAGGGTGAAACCCATAAATCTAGTAAAAGTTATTTAAAGCTAACAAGTTTTTAGTATTTTTTTCCCCCCAATTCAACAATGAACAGTGATCCTTATGAAAAGCATGTCTCATAATGCCAGAACTTGCATGTTTTTAAGCTAATCAAGACTTTAAACATCAAAATTCAACAGCACACACATACAGGTCAATGAAAACATGTACGCAAGTTGTTTTAAAACAAGTGAATTAAAAAAAGCATAAATAAAAGATGAATGTAATGCTTTGATTAGCAAAAAATTTAGTGGCAAAATATTGCAGTGGTACGATTACATGTTTAAGTAAATCAGTACTATAAAACACTTCACTTCTGAAGACTTTGACATCTGAAGATTGCTAGCATGCAAAAGCTGCTGGTCTAAACGTGGGATTTGGGAGCGGAAAGAACTCCAGTAGTGACTAAGCTTTCACAGCAACCTGCGAGCCACGACCTGCAGTCACCAGGTCCACCCTGTGGAAGGTGACAGAAGTATGTCACACAAGGACCACACAGCACACCCCATCCACGGCCAAAAATCCAGCCTCACCCCTGCCTGTGAATGACGTGGCCGTTTTAACAAAGCCTCGAGACACTTGATGACAAGTTTCATATGTCACTGATCTAGTCCTCAAGTCAGGATTTAACAGAACTATGTACCATTATTTTTAGAAATACTAAAAATATACGTATTTCCCAGATTTAACACCACCTTAGAAGAACACGTTAGGAACAGTTACGTATACCTTTAAAGCATTACAGAAAATATCTCCTTGCATATATAAGACAAAACTGCAGTGCTAATATGCTTGTCAAATAAGCCACCTTACAACATTCAGAAAAAAACCCTCACAATCTATAGTGCATTTTTGAAAGGTCACTAATGTCCAAGACTCAGGATATAGTCGAGCTAACACTGTACTAGCAATTCATATACCATACAATAAAGAACAAAGCTTTCAAACTGGACTGCCGTATTAAGCTTTGAAGGCAAAGAAACATGGGAGGGCAAGAAAGGCAGCTCTATTTCATCACAAGCAAATAATTGCTGCTTTCCACTGAACATGATGTATCACTTCTTAAAACAAGTCACAAAAGAAGGAAAAAGAAGGAAACAAAACGTGTGTCAGGTGCTGGAAGTCTAAAAGACAGTGATAAGGAAGTATCCCATAGGTGCCATAGGTGTATAAAATAAAAATTACATTCAGGGATTGGCTGGAAGCCTGCTTTAGTCTTATCGAAGGAGACGCCGCAATAAAAACCATACACATACCTCACATTTGCATGTCAGAAAAAGCATGCTAAGATTGTTTCATCATAGGGGGGCAATGGTACATGAGCCCAAGGCACCTGGAGACCTCACCAGAAAGGATCAGAAGTAACTCAAGCTTGAACCTCTTCCAACCACAGTCGTGACATAGAGCTCAAGTAATACGCTGTTGTAACTGGAGAAAGCTGGTTTGCTTACCTGTAACTTACATTTTCTAAATATAATACTTTCAATAAAGTAGCATTTGATCAATAATCCAGACTGTATCTAGCACCTTGTTTTCCTGTTTTGCTGGGACAGAATCTTTTTCAATAGAAGGAAAGGATTCTGTAATAAAAACCCCACTATCATTAGTTCAAACCGTATTTTTAAGCATATGTTTCTATCTAGAAATTAGTGCAATTTAGCCTTACTAAACAACCAAAAAGATTTTTTTTTTTTAAGTCAGATTGATGGGACAAAGTACAGCATTATACTTCCAGGCGGACTATCACTAATTTTCCCATAATCAATCCAAACCACACAGTGAGGGCCTACTGTGAGAACTGCAACTCCCTTCTTGATAAGCCATTGGAAATTAAACTCAACCTGTCCCATTCCTTTGAGGCAGAGACAAGGCTCTTCCCTTTTTATTCAGTGACCTTTTCTGATCAATGCTACCCATTTTTTTGGTTTAGCCCAGAGTGCATACTCTTGCATAAGATTCATTTTTGCAAGGGAAAAAAATGAAACCAAGAGAAGAAAAACAGGAAATGGGACAGCCAAATGTAGGACCTGATAAAACTACTTTGGTGGAACAAAGAACACTAAAGTTTTGCTTTTTTCAAATAAACAAAAATTTCATAAAAGAAAATCACTAGACTAAAACTTATAGCTCAGAACTAGACACCAGATGTCGACTACACATTACAAAGTTCTGCAGAGTTAACAGAAAATGATAATGCATCACAAAATGTATATTGGTCCTTATTTTATCAATTCCATTTTATTTATAACACTTCATAATATATCAGTAGATATAACGTGTTCTCTAAAAGTTACAAAGATGTGGTAACACCTCGATACAGCACTTGTCAGTTAAACTTTCACGAGAGCAGGAAAGCCAACCATGTGTGTGCTAACTCCAAAGTACGAGCACTGGAAGAGTTCTAGTATAGAGTAACGGTCCAAAGCAATAATGCGCACAACATCACTACTGCAGTCATGGGTCATAACTAGAAAACAAAATTGTTATTACAAACAGAGAAATATGATTTGAAACTTGGCCTGGGAAACTGGATGGATAGAAAGGGCTGCAAGGCCAAGCAAGTGCTTTTACTTTGGAAATGCCGGCAACAGTTATTCAGAAAAAGCCATACCATTTATTGATTATTTTTTTTATATATCCTTCCAGGCAATAAAGCTCTTTCTTCCATGCACTGCAACAGAAATACAAAACAACAAAAAAAAAAAGGGGGGGGGGACGACGACAGAGTTCAAACTACTATGAGATTAGGAGACCAAAGCAGCAAAAGCAAACAGGTTAGTTCAGATTACTTGCAAAATGGAAGGAAAATAAGTAGCACTGCAGTAGTTGAACATGAACTAGTTAAGAATATTTTGTGCTACCTGCTTGTCATCAGCTTTATTTTGCAAAGCATTTTCACTGGAAATGAAATAATCCTGATAATGTGAAAGATGGATCATTTTTTTTGTTTATGAATATTTAGGGTGTGCTGCTGGGATGCTTTCTGAGTTTGCATTGCTTTACCTTTTAAGCAAGTACAAAACTATTTCAAAGCTTGACAGACTGCTCTTAACGCCAGGTTTTCTCACCAAGTACTGTCACATGCTATAAACGAGCTTCCCAACCCAAATTCAAAGCAGCTGTTACCACAATCTCCCTCCATGATGGCTGAACAAATAGTACATCCCTTAAAACATTTCAGATTGTAAGAACAGAAGAGTTCAGCTGTTCTGCTATGACTGTAATACAGCCTGTCTCCATGAAACAGCTGACACTTCTCCAACATTCAAGAAGTTCAGTGCTCAACCTTAAAGAATCTTTACTGAAATGGAGAATGCCAAACGACGATGACTGGACTACTGCGGCAGAATTTTTTACCCTTGAAATCTCTCAAGATGTTTACTGTGAAGCCAAGATCTACTTTGAAAGAACCTAAAGTTGCCCTGATTTAAAAACCAAACATAAGCCTTCCTCCCTCACATCTACAAACATACACAAGCCAAGCGCAGAAAATAAAATTATCATTAGAGTTTATATGAGCCACAAACAAGTAAAACCATTTGCTCCTTAATTAGTGCAAAAATTGCATTTTGATTCTCCACTTTAGAGAAACAGTCAAGTCCCAAATATATGACTACTTATATCAGATGACCTGCAGTGCTGACAAACTGAAATACCTTCTTTTATGCAAAGTTAAACTATAAAGTCAACCAGCACTTGATAATTTATAATCCATCTTCTCACGATCTGGCTTTAGGATGATCTTCATCATAGCTTTAAGGTAGCTATTTTCAATAAATACATTCCAAACACACATTAATTTAAACTGAAAACTAGATCTGGCCCTTGATATGTCTTGAAGTACCTGTAAGGACCTATTCCAAATAACTGGTCAGAGGACTACTTTTTCCTCTACGGATCCCCTCCTGTTGGAGTTTCTAGAAAGGCTCTGTCGAATGATGTTACTTTCAGTGCTGATCTAGACACTAGATTTAGAAATTCATTCACTTGGAGAGTCATCTACAACAGATTCCTCTCAGTATTTCACATCCAAATGTACACCTGACAGTCACGTCTTGTGTCCATTTAGACCTTCCTCCTCATACTTCAGAGGAAAAAAAACGTGAACGGCAAGCTGAAAAACCAGCACCATCACTGTGTTAGTTATAGCAGAATATGCCAGGAGGAAAAATAAAATACTTATTTTTTTCCTGTCCGAACTGGATCCAACTTAAGAAAAAACCACATATTTTGAGGAGGCATCACCTATGTCTGTTTACTGTCTCTCCGATGAAGACAGCTGACAGAGCAAATCGTTTTAGTGCTTCCTGGTCTGCTCCAGCATTAAGTCAATTGGGTGAGCAGCGAAGTTCCAGCCAAGGCAGTGAACCGTTGTGCTGCAGCGGACCGGCATCAGTCGCAGAATCTGCTAAGACAATTGTCTGCAGAGGCAAGCTATAATAAGAGTTATAATTCTAACCATACCCACAGAAGGACATCTGACACCAGTACAAGACAAAAATCCTAAATTATAACGTACACCCTCAAAAAATATCAGCAAAACCAACTTGCTACCTTCTGCTGACCACAGCCAACTACAGAAGGCTTTACAGTTATCGGAAAATAAAAAATTCTATCTTGGTGCTTTCCTCAGAAATAAGCATCAAGACAGAACAAACGAACCATCGAATCTCCCTGCTGCTGCAGAAAATAAAGAAAAAAATGCCAGAAGCCAACAGACACAGGCAAAAGGTTCACTCAGTTTGTGTTGTACCATCTTCCTTCCTATACATCTATAAACTAAGGTAAGCTTCCTTGGCCAAGAAGATCTTTTCTTTCCCATACTTTTCACCCCAAAACAAAATAAATACATAAATAAACGATACAGGGGAAGAGAGCTGAGAGCTTGGGAGGCTTGAGGAAGCCTCATACAAAAACACAACTGTAGAACATTTTACGTGACCTCACTTTCCTGGGGCACACACAAGGCAAAGAGAAAATACACATGCATTTAAGGAAAACCACAGGTTCCTAAGTCACTCTTACTGAGGTCTATAACAGAATATGCCGTAGACAAATAATTGTGCAGTAATTGCAAATAGCAAATGTATCAAAGAGCTCTGTCTTCTCTGTGTATTCAAATATGTTGCTTTGCAAAGCCTTTAACAAACAATAATGTAATGCTGATACAGTCACAATCTTCGGAATGACAAATAACTGTAAAGGGAAAAACCTTCTTAGATCCATATTCTCTGTACAGATGTACTTTGATCACTATTTGATTAAACTGAAAAACATGTCGTCCCCCCTCAGAAAAGTTTATGAAGCACAGATTATATCAACATCATCCTAGGTACATTTCATTTTGTAGTCTAATAATGCTCCAAGTAAGAAATCCCTGTAAAAAGCCTACCAGTCAGTACCTGAGCTCAGAGGAAAATTGGACTGATGTTGTAAAATGTTTCTATTATCAGTTTGTACTCTTTGTCCTAACTACGTTGGAAATGACCCAAACAGGGCATTTTGTTTTCAAATTTAGCATAAGCAAATTTGTAAGTTATCAAAATATAAAGATAAATTGCTTGCTTCCAAAAAAAATCTGGGCACTTCTGTGTTCTCTCATATTGATCCTTCTTATTAAAGGACATAAAGTCAGGCAGTATGCTAATAGAGCACTGCTATATACTCCAACATGATTTAAGATGTACTGCTACACGAAGTCCAGAAAACCTCTTACACACCAAACGTTATGTGCTCAGTATGGATCCTTTCCCTACTTCTCTACTTCAAAAAAATAACAAAAAAAACCAAAACAACAATTTTGGCTGGAACATCCAGGCTTCTCCTCAAGTCTTCTAGAAGTACCAAAATATATTTGAACTTCAGGTAAATAGGTAAAAGGCACCTTGTTTGTGACTTATCAAACATACTGCAAATATCTCAGGACTTCTGTTCACACTGAACACTACTGATTGCTGAAAACGTCCACAAGAAGAAGACACAAACATCCCACATGGTTTAGTAAAATGAGGAAAGTGTCCCTTAAAATGAGTGGAAGATGCCACTCTTGAAGTTCCCAGCAGTCTAAGTAATGTACTGCAAATAAGAAAAAAACATGCAAATAGCTAATCCTGAATATTTACATAATCAATGCTATAACCATGGACAAGTAGGTGAGACAAGTAAGTCTGAGAGACCCAATAACTAATATCAACAAGCCATAAAAACAGGGAGGTAATTGTGAGATACCTCCATGAATGTGGGTGGAGGATGCTACTTTAGAAATTCCCATTTAGCGTTTCAGCGGGAATCCACCGAAGGGAAGTTCACTAAGTGACACACCAGTGTCGTCTTTTTTGAAACCAATCACAAACAGGGAAAAGATAAATATCACAGTGAAGGTTGCAGGAGATCAAGATGTATAAAGCAAAGGTAATTACACAAATTGTTGATCTTGTTTTTACAGATTTCAGAAAAGGCAATCCAAGTCATTTCAAGCAGAAATTACGTTGACAGCAGGTTTTGAAAGGCAGTCCATCATTCACCCATAGCAAGTGCTTCTGCTGACACTGTACTTTGAGCCACAACTGAAGCCCAGTAGGAACTTCTGACAATGTAGAAGGCAGGCAGGGGGGAACAATGAAAACCATCTTTTTGTAGGAAATAGTCATTGTACTTTCCAATACTCCTCATTTTTTCTTTAAATTGTGGTTATTATGTATTGGAAAAATATTTATATTAACCAATTGAAGAAAGCTATTTAGCACATTTGGAAATCAAGGGGAAAAAAGAATTGTAAATTAAACCATCATTTAGTTTGAAATGTTGTCACATTCCAGAATTTTAAAATACTAAAGAAACTATTCAAAGATTTTAATTAATTTCCACTTAGTTTATATAAAATATCATGTACTATAAAGCAAAGTGATTACAAAAAAGCAAAACGACACTAAATTGTTCCCTGGTTTTATTATAGTTATATTTTTTGTCATTTCACTTACCCATGCTTCGTGCCATATATCTCCTTTTCTTTTCCTTTGCCCTTCTCTTTTATTTTTTCTTTCTCTCTGCCTTTACGCCGCTCTCTTTCACGAGACCCGCTATGAGTTCTCCTATGACTGGATCTTTCACTACTTCGACTATAAGAACGTTGACGAGGTCTTGATCGTGATCTACACAAAATCCATAGTATTAAAATGTAGCAGTCATACATTTTTCACTGTCACTGTATGTTAGATGTTACATAGTCCAACTATTTTAAACACATTTTCAAATCATTTAGCAATTTAATACTTTTAAACAAAAACCTGCCAATTTACCAAAAGAAAAGTGAAAAAGAAAGCATTGCTTCTACTCTGAAGGAAGAATGCAGAACAAATTAAACCACACTATGTAGTATTCACCCATTAACAAAGTAATCTGGTATTACCAAAGTAACCTTTGGAGCTACTGAAGAAGGAAAGGAATGAATTTTTTTTCTTGAGCATTAAACTTTAAATTTTTATGTTCTGATCAATTTAGCTTGGCAAATAATCAAAGAATTTACAGCTGCTACTAAGTGCTTGTATTTACATATTAAATACATTACTACTACTAATGATATTCCAATAAAACCCAGAAAAAAACAGAAGTGACATGTTGAAACCCCCATCTTTAGCCTGCAGAGCTGACACTTGCACACAGCTTCTCAATATCAAATTCAGATTTGAAACACACTTTGCAGAAAACCTATAAATAGGCCAACCCTACCAGCCCAATAATGCAGGAAACTGCACACAGGTGCAAGGGTTTGTGCACATATTTGGTTCTTGGTTACAAGTTCCTACAAGGCTAGAGGATACTCTGTTCTCAATCATGTCATCCATTCCTCTGTAATAAATATATGAAAAAAGATCAAGAAGTAGTACAATATGACTGTTTCTATATGTATCCAAAAAATCCTTTTCATTATTCCTGAATTTCTGTTAGATTATTTTCCAAATTTTAATTTATTATTTATCATGAATCAATACCTCTTTTCTATGGTAGATGAGTAGCTATAGACAATGAATATTTAAGAAAACAGCAGTTCAAGTTTGCTTAGTTTCTATTACAACGTACATCTTCATAAAAGTTCTGATGGCACCTCATTGAAAAGTTTCATTAAGTACTGAGAAGGCTGGGGGGGGAATGGCATTTTTTAAAACAGTATAAAAAGATTTATTTAGCACCTCTTGGAGTGCAAAACTCCAAAGGCCTTTAAAAGCAAAATCACATACAAAAGATCACTCAATTTAAAAGGCAACAACTGTTTAATAAAACTCAACAATAGAATAAGCAAAAGAAAATACCACATCCAGATGAAGCTATAAATTACATTTCGGAAGAATGTTGTTATTGAGCCTGGAATTTGTCCAGCATACTGGGGTTAACATACCTATTCTTGCCATTGAGCCTTTCAGACTAGCACTAGAGGTCAGAACCTCAGTTTTACGTTTCATTCAGCAGATGGCATCTCTTGCAACACAATATCTCCTATTATCGGTCACACTATTAGCACTAATACAATAGATCAAATTACCTCTTAAGTGGTGTGTTATGAACTATAGAACATTTTCTGTCTCAAAGTGGATTTTTATTATGTCATCACAAATTAAAAAGCATCCATTTATTCTTTAGTCCTCAGGTAGAGGAAGTTTTGACCCAAAAGAGTATTCTGGATATTAGACCTATTTTTTGGTTGGCACAAAGACACTGGCTTTACAAGTATCACAATGAGGCAGGCACAGATTTACAGACCACTGCCCTACGGACATTCACTATTCAAAGGCAACCATGATTTCCGAGAACTCTGCAAGTAAGATGCAAAGTCAGAAACAGTAAAAAACCACAAACAAACAAACAAACAAAAAGCCCTGTAGCAACCGAAATCACCTTCATTTGATGCAAGGCCTCTCCTTACTTAAGGGTGTAGTCCTTCAAACAGAAATAACTGAGGAATCTAAAATATTTATTGCTAGAGAGCTTACTTTCTCAGCTCAAATTTGAACTCGATTTCACATCTACCTTTCACAGGTGCAAATTCAGTTCAGATTAGCTGGATGCTCAAATCCCAGATTTCTGTTTGTTCACGTGTCTAAGTAGAACAAATGGCAGGTATAATTTATATACAGAAAAGCAGCTTTTAAAAATTAAAAGTAGACTTGCTGCATCAAATTTGTAATAATGTCCTTATAACAGCATTGACAAACTGATAAACATTTTCTTTACAGAAGCTGTCACTGTTCTGTCATTTGCAATCTTTTGCACCCATAAAATTGGTTAGCCTCGAGTGATCCCTCATCATTGTTTATCCTTTGGGTTTTACAATTATAGAAAAGAGCTGATACAGCTTGTGTTCCCTGTCCCAGTCACACAGGTGAGGCAGGCAGATGACTATCAACGGGATATTACAGTGAAGATCTTAACAAAAATGTTAAGTTCTAGTCCACAGAAGCCATCTCTGCAGGACACATTAGTTCAGTCAATCCTTCAATTATCAGAACAGTTGATCTGGGCTGTAGATCAGCCCAGAGCACAGATGCAGACAATCCAGAATTGGCTTCATGCAGAGACAACTTCAGTTTGGTCAGACTTGTTAGCTCAGATAACAAGTTAGCACAGGCGGAAGGGTCTCGGGGCAGTTCAGGTGTGAAGTCTGGCTGCCTCCGGGGGCTGCCGACCCCCAGCCTAACCCAAACTGCCTGCGATGCCTTATTTTAGGGGTTCTATAGAGGGAACAGTGCAGAAAAAAAGTTGCAAAGTAGACCTAGTGTATTCTGCGGCACCTGAATCAACTTGCTCCCTCTCCTAGACACGTGCTCTCCGGTAGCTAAGATGTACGCAGGGCTTCTTTGCTCGGTACAGGACAGAGCAGCCGAGACGGGAGCGCAGAGGGATGCAGACAGGCCCACCCTAACACAGCCCACTGATGCAGCACCACGTAAACACCAGCCACGCTGACCTGGGATGGATCCGCACCGAGACGTAGCCTGACCTCCTCCAAAGATGAGTTTTCCTGGGTCTTCCATCATTGTACAAAGTTCTTTGCAAATATTTAATTTTTCATTATTTTCCCTTCATGCTCCAGAGCTACAGCCTTCCCAAATAAAACCAACTCTCCCTGCTAAGTTCATTGTAATTACTTACACTAATTACAAACAGCATTTATAAAGCACAGATAAAGCAACATAACTCCAAAAATACAGAAAGATGTACTAAACCCAGTTGTGAACAGGGGTAAAGCAAATAAGGAAAACTGAGGCAAAGAAAAAAGGAACAGTCTAACATTATTGCTCCCTTCAATTCCTGAATGCTAGTGAAACTTAGATTCTGTTAATCATTTTTAAATTAGGGTAACTACTGTGTTTCTAATGTTGTACAGCAATGATTACTTTTGAAAAAGCTTATCTTGTATTAATCTTTCTCCTTCGCAATGCATCCACAGTCACAGTAACAGAGGACTATTAGAAAAACCACAACACACAGTTTTGTTAAGAAATTTAACAAATTAACAAATTTAAGCTGAGTCTCAACTCTTGCTTAAGACTTCTGCTAGTCTGAAGAGAAAAAAAACCTTAGGAACTTCTCACACAAGTAAACAGGCATGAAAATTTTAAAATATATTTGCATAACTATCTAAGTAGCAGCTTAGCATATTATGAGTTAAGATGCATTATGTAGTTTTACCACATTTTGATGAAACAAAGGAAGCACAGAGAATAAAAGACAACAGACATAAGATGGCAAAAATAACAATCTTTGCAGTATAATTCTCTAGAACAATTTCATCTTACAGGATAACATAAGTTCTGCCAGCATTACTTCTAAAACTGAAGCAGAATTAACAGGAAGCCAGCAATAAACCATGTTGAGAACTGCTGAGCTTAAGCAGGTAAGACCACAGTCATCTTAATCTCTGCTAGTGTGTGCACTCTTAAGAGAGCTCTCAGTTTCTATGAAGTGCCATAGGAAATGATGATTTGCTATGATTGAAGCAAAAGCCATATTTATACTGATATACTGAGTGAACGCTGCATCACTTTCAGAATCCACGAAACTGCACCTCTTTAGGCCATGAAAATGGACAAGCACTGAAATGTATAGGGACTCTGCAGTGCCAGTCTCACAGGGACAAGGGGGACCTGCAAAACATCTAGGAAATACAAAGGCAATGGGTTTTGCCTACAAACAGGTTTTCCCTGCATTCATCAAAAAACAAAATATGAGCTAAGGCTTCTTTCTCCCCAAACTGAAAAGCTTAAGGTAGGGACTGATGAAAAGAATAAGCAAAGAAGAAACTCACTTTATCTTTTAAAAAAAGGCATAAAATGTAATCTTCGGGGGGGGGGGGGATCAAGCATTTTAAACAGGAGAACAAAAATGAGATTACTGATTCAACAAAGTTAAGAAAACTTAAATAAATGAAGCTAAAGAGATTAGATGCATAGCAAGAAGGAAGCAAAAGGTATGCAACCCCGTATAGCGAGAAGCCAAAAATACGTATTCAGAAAGCAAAGAAATTAAACAAAAACATTTTAAAAACACAAAGAAAGAAAAGCAGTTTCAGTTCCCATATATTCCCTGCAGAGCAAAGGCCACCATTTTCTTCTGTGCACTGATACTGCCAATAGGCAAGGCCAATTTGCAAGCTCATACTGTATATACACCAGCCACGGAAAAGTTCTTAATCTGGCCCGTGGCAGCACATAACCTCACTGCTTACATAATCCAGAACTGTTTAAGTGTAAAATAATCATAGATTAGGTCCAGCCAAACTACTTCTATGCTTTTAGTCATATGACTATCAAAAGCCTGGTCTATTTATCCAAGCCTGGTCTCTACTTGGATAAAATTCCTGCAAAGAACAGTATTTCTTGGGTAGAAATGGTTTAAAGGATAGAGTTGAAACCCTTCTTTTTCACCTAAGTCCTAAAAGCAAGGACCGTCCCTTGTTACCATTACACCTAACATATACACACAAAAGGATGAATCCCTGAATTTTGGAAAAAAAATAACATTTTAATACATCCTGATTAAACTAAAACTCTCCCACAAAGTATGCAAAAGGATGTGCTATGTTTGTTTACAGGCAGATGTTACACTTTTCCTGGGATTTATTGGTAAGTACTCCCAAAACAAACTGCCACCTAAATCTTCCCTCTTACACACAACTGTTCTAAGGCCCACACCAACATTTAAAACCTGCTTAATTTCCTCCAGCTCTGAGGGAAGCTCCAATCTCTCTTACATCCCAGGCTAATTAAACCCACCTGTTAATACAATTCAAGACTAATTCTGCAACACCAAACACAAGCTTCAACAAACCAGGTGACAAGAGGACTATTCAATGAAGCCAGGATTCCCCATTTAGCTTGGTCTTCTCGGAAACCACTGCGTAACAGTTAAGTGACTGTACAAACAGATACCATCCTGCAGACATCAGGATAGAATTAAGACAATATTTAAAAGCAAGTCTGGAATGTTGTAAGCTTTAAGTCTTTGATTTTGCAATCCAAATAGCTTTCTCTACTTAATTTCCATGCTGTTTCTTCCCCCCCCCCTCCTCCTGTTAAAGAAAGAGGTAACATTCAATCTCTAACATCCACTTTTCTGTGGCAACTGCAGAATTTGAACATTGAAACCTCAGAAATTTAGGTCATGCTTTGACAACTTCAGGTAAGGCTACTGACCTCCCTCTAGTACAACAAGGCTGCAGGTAATTAAAAAATTAAGATCAAAACCAACAAGAAAAGTGACGCTTCTTATTGCCTAAAATCCTGTCCGTATTTAGTAGTGTAGTCCCCCAGCAGCGCAGGCAGGGTTCACGGGGCAGAGCCTCTCGGTAACGGCAGACGAGCAAGGACTAACCTCAAACCAGAGGGCCATTATCAGCACCTTCACAGTGCCAGGCTTAAGCGCGCTGAAAAGCTGCACGTAATGCCACAGAACTTCATTTTACAGTGTGTTACCATTTTAATAAGACAGCTGTCTTTTTAGTTTGCGTATAAGCCCCAAATCCTAAAATACCTGTTTTAAGAACACTTCATGCAAACTTCCATAAGGCCTATATTAAATCCAAAATAGGCTCTTGACAGTGGAAGATAATTTCATAAAGTGAAAATTCAAGTATACTAAATTTGCTACTCAGTGTGTAACAAGCTGCGGTACGTTTCCATTTGTTGCACAAACGAATTCACCTGTGTGTCACTATGAATTACCATTGAAATATCTTGTGCTATATACCGAGCAGGAAATAAAGACATAACTTTATGAAATGGAGCTATGAGAAGTCATCTGTGCCAAGAATTCATCAGTAAACAAAAACAAAAAGTCCACATATAAAGCAGAGAATAAAGGTTTTCTATTTTACTACTGTTGAAAAATAAAAACAATCCCGATTATTGATATTAAAGCAAGTCCCAAAGTGTCCAAATTATAGAACTACTGGAGGGGGAAAGGAAAAAAAAAAAAATCATCGAGCTGGAGAGTAGACTGCCAGCATGCACACCCCCTTCCCCCCAAACCAACACACACAAAACACCCACCCACCATGCCAAAGGTTAAGTCATTTAGTCAAGTTCAAAGATCTTCAAAGAGTTCTTAGATCCAGATAAGCCCATATGTTACCAAAATTCTGTGAAAAGCTATTACTTTCCAATCTGCTTTTCATGTCTAAGTTACAGAACACACAGATGCTTGGCATCACTCAGTATCCCTAAATTCTCACACCAGATAATCAAGGCTCACCAATAACTTTCCTATCTAAAATCCTAAGAAACGTCTTTATTCCATCAACACTTAGTCCACTTGTAAAAATTGAAAGTATCCATAAAAGCCCATTCAGTTGCTGCACAATAAGTGTTAATTTGCTAATTTCTTCACAGGTAATCAATTAAAATGTAAAATATTGGATAAAATTAGTTGCACTAAATTTAACAGCTGCTCCATAAGCATAATTAGTTTCACAAGGGCCATATGTATTCTGAACAGAGACAGAGTTGAAACAAATAAGCAGATTTTAAAACAAGTTTGAGGAAATCTGCATTTAATTAGCAGGTGGGCACTACAACTGCATAATGTTTTTATACATTTATATTTATGAAGTGACAGAAGATCTAAAGGCTTTTTAAAATGGCGTTTATTGTTTGAATGGGAACTGTTTTGCTGCATGCTAAAGTGATTTAAATCCTTATAGCTCTGCTTTGAAAAAATCATAAATGGTGAAAGAAAACATGTGGAAAACTGTAAAACTAGAAAGAATTTGCGACAAAAAGCAGATACACATACCATAACCAAAAGGAAACTACACTTAATTAAATGTACACTACATCTGGAATATCAGCCTAATAAAATGTGAAACTATTAATTTTCATTGTTCTAAAGGAAATGAGGTCAGTGTCGTTTAGTATTTCCCCAATTATATTGCACTAAAGCATTGAACTGTATCTTATAGGTACAAGCTAATCTTTTCAAAACACTGCAATTTGAAAACAGTCACTGAGGTAGACTTTTTTAAATGGAAAGAGGAATTAGAGCACAAACCCAAGACAGCTCAAACAGAGGAAAACAAGCGCTCCTTCAGTGAAGGTAAATTTTTGAAAAATAAGCTATTTTGTTGGCAAACAGCAACCACCACTCAAATGAAAGTTTCTGAGATGTCTAGTTCTTCCCTGGCATTCTTCTAAGTATCTCTCAGCTGATACAATTCTTATTAGATTATTATGAGCTCAATAGCCACAAACAAAACCCAACAAATTCATCCCTCTAACACTTCAGCAATAAATCAAAAGTCTGGGAAACAACAACGAAACACAACTGCATTGCATCAAACCTGGATATTCATATTGGTAATAAAGACATAGTGCAAACACACAACTAATTGCAGCGGAATGACATGTTCTCTTTCAAAGCGTATTAAAAGCAAGTTTCTTGTTTAACTCAACTTCACTACCAGAAAAAAAAAAAAAAAGTCATGGTACAAGTTCTTGGGGAAAGTAAAGTAATTTCAAGCATCAACTGCTGTTGTTCAGAGTGTAGAAATTATTAATACTGTATATATATTTTTAATGCAAATATGGCTACCTCTATAAAACATTTCAGGTCACTATTAGTTTGCAATTTTAAAATGCATGCATTTGAGGAAGTTAAATATAGATAATATGTATGATAACATGGTTTCTTTGTTTATTGTTAAATATAAGGTGCGTGAAGATGAAAGCAGGCAGAAGCAGAGTCAGCTTTTAAGTCTGAAATGAGACTGGTGCTAAGAGGAAAAAGAAGTTTCAAGCCAGCAGTTTAGACAGTTGGTAAGTGACAAAACAGAGGGATATTAAAGATACTAACAGTATCATCCATAGTGCCAGAGAAAACAAGATGAAATATAAACAATAACCGGAACAATCAAGAACCCTGTTCGCAGAACTGAGAAAATGGATTCACCAGATACAGGCATCAACTTGGTTCAGCAATAAACAATTCTCTGCCTATAAACTACATTAATTACATAATCAAACATTTGAGGAAATAATACCCAAAATTCCAGTAAGCTGTAATTAAAAAAAACCAAACTAGTTACTGAAAACTTGGCATGAACAGTACATAAATGCAGCCGGACACAAGAACACACAGAGAAGACACTAGAAGAAGCAAGTTTTGTTTATTCTCAAGCAGCCTGTCTGTTAGAAATCGCATTCTCCAGACTACAACCTTCTGGTCTACCTCTTCTCGCTTCCAAAGAAGACAGAAGTGCCTTCTTTGCCCCAATGCCTTGGCTATCCTACAAAGAGTCTCCTTACAGTAGCTGAAAGACTCTAGATCCAGTGCTGACGACCACAGTGGATCTCTGGCTCAGCATGCCCACGTCACCACAAAGGTGTTGGAAAACCTACAGGAGATCAACAACTGGGTGAAAAAGAACTGGCTCCAGAAATACATAAAGTTTCCTTAATTGGAGCTTTTGGGTCAGCAGTCCTTTGCTCAGAGACTCGCTTCTCGTGGAGTTCGGGCAGAACTCCTTGCCTGAGGACTGGGTGATAGAAGAGAAGCTGACTACAACCCTACCAGCTGCAGGAGCACTTTGACAAAAGCCTTCACGGAAAACTAAAACCAGAAAACAGACTTTACTAAATATTATCTGAAAACCATAAATAGAAATCATAGATTAAACAGCTGCTATTCAAGCATGGAGATAAACCATTTGGGTTTGTTGATGTGCTTTTACAAAATGCCTAACAAAGCTAGTTACACTAACCTGTACGTAACTATAACTTGCTTCCTTCATCAAATGGCTCACTTGAGGAGCATTTCCTTGCATGCAGAAGTGTGATCTACTTGAGAAGGCCAGATGCACATTACAGATACGTTTGTAAGTATATAAACTAACTGCAGCGTTATTGGATACACATTATTTTTGCATTCGGCACAGAAAACTACACACGCTATTTTTCAACAGGCTTTTTTATGCAGAGGCAGGATTGTGGGAGCAGCTGTGGCCAAAGTGTAATGAAGTGTGTTGGCTGGGATTTGGGAAGGGAGAACAGCTGTGTGAACAGCTCCCACTGATCTACTGGAATTGCAAACTGTTCCACTCCATTAGCGATGGCAGGAGGGGATTCTCTCCCCACTTTATTCCTTCAGCTTACACAGAGGTCACTAATTGCCCTAGATAGTACTGGTCCAAAGGAGCTGAGGATCTTCAGCCTCAATCTTTATCAGGGGGAAACATGCTGTATCATTCATTTCCCTTGTTAATCTGTGTGAAGACTCTGAACTGCCTCTCTTTGCTAAGATTTCGCCCCAAATTAGGACTGTCAGTTTAAGACCACATCTGGTTTTACATGAAGTGAATTTCTTTCACATCTTTCTTTTCTTAGAGACTGCCTCAAAACAGGACTGTTTTCTAACCCTGCATTCATGCAGCCATCTCATGACTGAGCAGAAAAAGCTAGAATTTCATTCTAATAATGCTTAGGTAATAAAATAACAAAGAAACAGAAGTTAGTACACTGTCCTGGCTATTAAATAAACTAAAAAAGCCACCCCTCTGATTCCCCATCCTTTCTCATTCAAGGCAGTTCTAGCAGTCTTCAAGTTCTAGACTTCAAGGGCATAAAAACCACATGCACCTACACAAATGTATGCAATACCCAGCTGCACGGATACTATATATAAACATCCATATAAAATCAAAGTTGAGGTTGATGAGAGAAGTAATTATTATTCCAGTAATCCGTTAACAACAACAACAAAAAGCTCAAATGAGTTGACAATATTCAGCTTGTCTTCTGCTCATACAAGAGTTTAAAAGTTACTCAACTGCAAGGTGAGGCAAAAGCAAAACAGTTGTTAGTTTGCCACACAAAGATAGAGGCAAGAAGGATTCCTTCCTCTCCTAACCAAATTCCAGAACTACCACTGCTTAGGCTGAAGAAAAAGCAACCAGAAGAAAAATGGGCTGCATGAAACTTCTGTTCCTTTAGATTGTATAATCCTGTAGGAACGACTTTTTACATCTTTTTTATATTCTTTAAAAAAAAAAAAAATGGGAAAACTTGAATTCTATATGAACAAATAAGGTAACATATTCTATTAGCAAGTAAATTCACCAGACTAATTAATTTATACATACACATGCAGTTATTCTAGTCTTGATGCATCTGGAATCTATTTTAAAAAACAAGGGTCCAGCTTACTTTCAGGACTCTCAATAAATACACCAAATTATTTGTTTCTACATCATGCAGGCATTAGTGACTCTGCATCTGCAGGAAGATCTGGATGTATCACACAGTAACAAAAAAGGGTCTAATTCATTTTCCAGATGGAATCACTATCCAGGTAATTATTTGTTGTAAATTTGACAACACCTCCAATATTATGTTAAAAAGTTAAGGAACATAAATGAGAGATTTCAAGGTTGAATTTTTCGCTTCCCTGGTGCCTCTGAGAAGTTCAGATTAGTTACAGGTAAGTGCTACTCTTCTGTCTCTCTCTGACAAGACCACTGTTTTATTTTTTGTGATTGTAAAACATCTAAGATTGAGGCCCCAGTCATGGTTCGAGCTTGAAGATGCTATAACATTTATGTATACTTATATCCACAAAGAGGTATTAGACAGCTGAATGAAATTACCTAAACAGATGCTTGCAATCAACTTATATCATGGGATGCTAACTGTTCTCATAAACTGCAAAAAAAACAAAAAACCCAACCCAGAGAATTACAGCACCATCACTGTCAACACAAGGCACTCAAACCAGTAAGAAGTGCTAGGATGGATCCAAAACTGAACCAACAGAAAAAAAAAAAAAAAAAAGTCAACATTTCTCATTCTTCAACACTGCAGCAAGTTGCAGTACCATTTAAAAGGCCCCAAAAAACTGATTAAAGACAAGATTAAAGCATCTGCTTGTCCATAGAAACAAATACCTAATTCAAAAGACTGGAACTATCAAGACAGCCTTGATGCACATGATGAACAGAGGTCTCAAATGACACTTTGGAAATAATACTTGGATGAAAAGCTGTGTGTCTACTTTTACTTGACTGGTAACAAATTAAACCATTACTCTGTGTTCACAATTAAGGAAAATGGAAACTTTTTGCTTTAATTCAGTGATAACCAGACATTTTAGGTTCAAATTTTGAGATGTAAAAAGTTTGAGGCATTCCATCTATACTTTTTACCACAATAGGTTTATGAAGCATAGAGAAAGCCTCTTAGAATACCACCCTCTTTTCCCAGATTAAAAAACCCTAAACCTTAACATATTTAATGAAAACAGCTGTAATTTGACTATAGGATCAAGTCTCTGAAAATTAAGTCATAAAAGGGCTTCAGAAACTCCTGAAACACACACATAAAAAAAAAGCAAAAACATATCATGCCATACTGTCAAAATCATTTGAAGACACAACATAAATAGTCCGTATATTTTATTACTATTTTCCAATACACATTCTATAAATGCAAAGACAATTTTTTAATTTTCATGCAAGTTGGACGCCTCTTACTCTAATATTTTGTATTTTACAAACACAAAGCAGATAGAGGAAAGCACAATCTTTTTTTATTATTCTCCTAGATGGATACTGAACAGCTTATTTGCTGGACACTGATGAAGAATGCATAGCTGACAGGCTTATCGGCCACAAAATCTGCTTTACTGGAAGTTATCACCTATAACCCTCTTGTGTCTTTCCCAAACCCAAACTCTAATGACTAACTAAAAACTCCAAGGAAGCGGGGAGAAGAAACTCTGAAAATTTCACTTAGTATTCTAAAAAAAGCATTTTCATCACAGAACCTGCAATTGTTACAGAAAATATTGTAAAATAAAACATATCAAGAAGAGAAACAACAAAATCTGGATTGTTCTAAAAAAATACATAAAGCAACAAAACTACTTGATAATTACACCTCAAAATGTATTACGACTGCTCTGATCAATTGATGATACTGATCAGAAACTAATTGATATTAGTCCCCGTTCAAATGGTAATAAAGATCAATTCCAATGTGATTTCTACATATCTATGCCTTTGTTTAAGATAAAAAAGATTCTCAGTTTTACCATGGAATTTTCTTCTAAGCTTTGCTTTTTGTTTAAAACATAAAATAACAAAACCTCACAAAACCACAGCAAAAACATGAAATAATTACAGACCAGCATTGCATGGCCTTCTTGAATCTGCAAGAAGCCTGCAATGGCAGCTATTATGTACTACACTCACCTCAATCTTGAAACCTGAAGGCAAGAATTAGAATGTAAACTGTATTATTTCTATCACTGAGAATATTACCAAAATTACGCAGTTAAGCCAACTCCAAAAATAAAACACTACCTATTGTGGCCTTCAAAACCTCCAGCAATTCTCTTCCCAACAGCTACATCACAACTCCCAGAATATTAACACCACTATGGGGAAGGTGGAGGGGAGGGAACTGGAACATAATGAGGTTTCAGAACTGAAAGGTGTAACATCTATTAAGCTAACGATGTACCAAGCAAGGAAAACTCTGCCACCTTCAAATGCCTCTTCAGTAGTCATTGATGTCCCCATGCCTACAATGACACCGCTAGCTGCCTGCAGTTCATTGCGCTGGCAGACAGTTATTTTACTGTTGTCTATTTTTCATGTCTCTCCAACTTTGTTTTTTCCCCACACCTATTGTTTCCTGCTACTAATCAAACTACCAAGTCTTTGGGGCTAAAATTCTATTTTGAATACTCATCGATACTGCAGACGGCACACTAAGAGCTTGATCCCTGTCTGGCACTTTCCTATTATAAGTAACATAAGGGTACACTGACTAACCACAGGCAATCAAGATATTACCATTCCTCAGATGAGATGATATCATCTCTAACAGTCTATTGTACTTCACAGTTGCAACATACTAGAAACTTGGTAACTTTGGTTACCAAGCTTCAGTTTCATAAGATGCACCAACCTTGTGATCGTATCAGCTTACTGTAAGATATGTTCTGAAATTAGGTCAAGACTTCATTGTATTATTCAGATAATTCGATCTTTTTAATTTAGCTGAAGCATGGGAATACTCCATAATTCAGATAGTTGACCGCAGTCTTTAGGAAAGCTTTCATCAGAATACTCAATATCTTACTTTATCCTGTTGCCTGATCGCAACATTCAGACTTCTAATGCCCCTTTCAGGCTAGGGGTGAGTAACAACGCAACCCCTAATTATCACCCCTGAGTAAGTGGCTCTATTGACTTGGATTTAAGATTAGAGTTGCAATCTAATGCACTTTTGCAGTCTGCGGCTAGAAATCTGTTGATACACTCCGATTTTACCAAATACCTGCTCATGGGGTCTAGCAGACAGGACAATCAAAGGTGTAAGGCGTGTAACTTTTCTTTATCCTGTAAATCAGATACAACTAAGGACCCCATGGGGATAAGTCACTGTTTCTCTCCTCAGTGAGTGGCTGAGCCCTATAACAGCACTGATACACAGGCTTTCCCTTCTTTCTATTCATGTTGATCCCACTACCTCGTTTTGATTTACAGGGTTTTCACAAGTAAATTTAACAGTAGACTGGAATCATGAAAAAGAAGACCCTTATATTCCGATTTGATAGTTAAAATTCTTGATGTCAGAGACTTAAGGAAGAATAAACAGCTGACTTGAAATTAATAATGGAGAATAAACAGATAATAATTTAAATTGAAGGCTTGCTTGAAATTCGCCTACATTTCCCATTTTTCAGACATATTTCCTCTTTGCTCTTCCAGTGCCCTATCCAGCAGCTGCTGTTTGCCCACCCATTGGAAAATAAGACACACAGTAATGTTACGAACAAAGAGCATGTACATTTTCAGTACATTCACATTTTTGAGGAACAGACAGTTTTCCAAAAGAACCCTTTGAACTTTTCACAGACAAATAAAAGATTCAGGGCAAGAATAGCATTAACAACTCTGTGTGTGTGTGTGTTCGTTCTATCAGTTGTTTGTTCTATCATTTATTTTTAAGTTGTAGCCTATAGCACAACACTCTGCCAGAATGGAGCATAAGAAGCAGCAGTGGGAAATAATACCATTTGGCCATTTTCAACTCATTTTCAGAGGAGGAAAAAACCAAACAAACCAAGAGTCATTTAAC
Organism: Harpia harpyja; assembly: GCF_026419915.1. Lineage (NCBI taxonomy): Eukaryota > Metazoa > Chordata > Aves > Accipitriformes > Accipitridae > Harpia > Harpia harpyja. Next base: position 43,251,940 of record NC_068951.1, read on the forward strand.
ATTCCCTAATTCAAACCTTAAGGAAAGCAAAAATGATATTGATTCCTTGGCAAAAGTCTATCTTTGACCGGACAGCTTGGCCTTAGGGAGTCTCCAGCCAAGCCAAAGCAAAGGGAGATGAGTTATGAGTAACACAGGACGCAGACTGCCATAGCCCATAGTGCCACTATCAGAAGTCATCGCTGAAGAGGGACATGACATTTGCCTACATGAATCTGACTACTCTAACTTGTGGAAGGGACATGACTAGTTTGCTCAATATGGGAAATTTTGTATTTTTTATTTACTGCTTCAGTTTAGCCATCTACTCGAAAAATATTAAATTTTCTCTTCTCTGGTTTAGTAGGAGAATCAGGTCCAGATACATTTTGGAAGCTCTCACCAGAAAGGGAACAGGCCTACCTAAAATTAAGCCAAGTTGTTTATTAAATTGTTTTGTAATGTGCATTTTATTTATTTTAAAATACACTAAAAAAAGATTTTGTAAATCTTGACAAAAGATCCTTTCCTAACATATTTTCTTGGTTTGTAGTCCTCAGCTGACATAACAGTACAATCTTTACTTGTACACCACATTTTTGTTATAGGATAAAGCAACTTCACTTAAGCTGTTAGAATGCACTGCCTTAAAGAGTTCACAAAAGATTAACGACTTCTAGCTAGCAAAAATTGCATTTTGATAGTCAAAAATGAGATACAAATTTATAAACTACCTGTCAATGAACACAGGTCAGTCATATTTTCTCCCAACACACAGGCAAAAAAAAGATCTAGACCACATTTGCTGTGAATTTCACATGGCATAACACTATTTACCAGTGCCCCAATGTTGGGTAGTCTGCAGAGAAATAGCACAACATCAATACAGGAGTAAATTCAAGTTACACTAGAAAAGATGACTGCTTTAAGACAGAGAAAAGTCCAGAGGAATGGGAAGCGCTGGCCAAAGCTGCTCATCGTTTCAAAGCATGCTGCAGGTCCCTGACAGCAGTACTCCAACAAAGCCCCGTGGAATACAAGCTGATCTTCCAAAGCAAGTCCCCAACGGACAGCAGAAAGGACCTCCTGTCTTCAGGGGGGAGGACATTCAGTACGAGGACTGACTTTATAGAGCAAGGTTGGCAATGGGGTCCACTCAGAACCCCAAATTCCACACAAACGTGTTGATGTTGAAATTTGGTAGTTACATATATGTATGTTTAAAGTTCTGTGAACAGTTTTAGAAGTAACATGACAGCTCTACTCATGTGATCCCCATTGCACTGCCATATTACATCAAAGAAAAATATAGTCATCAGTAGTTACAATTTTGACTAACACCAGAATTTCCAATACAACCAATCAGAAAGATCAAAGGCAGATTAAAACTGTTGTTTCACTCAGAAACGTAGTTCCTAGTAATAGTTTTGATAATCTACACAGCAGCATTTCCATTACCACGTATTTGATGGGACTTCATAAAATAAAATTCCTAATGAGTATCAATAAGTAAGGCTAGTTGTATTTTATACAGTTTTTCTGTCTTGAATATTTGTTTACAAAAGTGATCTCTTCTCAAAGATTACCATTATAAAAGTCTCAAAATTAAAACAATTAAAAAAAAACTTGAAAGAATTCTGCAGCTTTCCTTAAGGATTAGTTTATATTTTAGTGTATGCTACCACAATTCACTTGCTTTAACCCTTTATCTGTTATTTGAACTAGTATTTCATGAATAATTGACTTTTTTGCTTTTTTAAAATTAACAACTATTTTCAATCTTACACTATTACCAAATCTGAACAATTCTTTTTTAAACTTATGTTTTAACATTAAATTACTAGAACCACATTTTTTGTAGCAAAAAATGGCAAAGCTGACCTTTATTTTATTAGCCTACAATTTGCTCACTAGTGTTTTCTTAAGCTATATGAATGCCTTATGTACGCTGACAACATCCCACAGATGGTTATGATTATGTTCAACAGGACAACGCACTCACTGAAAACTTTCACAGACGCTTACCTAATGGGATGTCACATTAAATCTGACATAGTAAGATAAAATAACTACATACTAATTATAACATCTCAAAAAGGTCATTTTCAAACGATAGTCACAACATTTCTAACGTAATTATTGACAGAACCGGCACACTAACAGTCATGTAAGAATGAGTTTTTAAACAAGTGTGATTATTACATAGTTTTCTTCTGCCAGAAGATGTCCTTGAATATACATAGCTGTCAACATCTTGGAAATAGATGCCCCCAACTACAAAACTCTGGTAAACGTCAGAATTCGATTTGACTACTACTTGCTTCCTCTCTTAATGCTTAATGACTAATTCCTCAGAGATACCCTTAAAAGCCCTAAAATGTTGTCCTTGGGTAGAAACTTTCACTCAGCAATCAATCGGGAGCAAATTAGATGATTGTGTTGAAATGTACCGCACTGTTTAAGCTAACAAATGAATGAAGAAAGGTAGTATATCGGAACATATGCCACTACACTCAAGTTGCTAAAAGGGTCTGTTGGAAGAATATTTGGTTTCCAGTGAAGCTAATATGCTATAAGAAGGGACAGTGATGAAAGAATACCAAGTCATATGGAAATCCAAATATAGTGACAGACACAATTATTTTACTAATTGCTAATGAATACAGTCAAGTGGCTTCAAAAAGCAAAACTTTGCTTGGACTACTTCAGGTTTTGACCTCTGCATGAGCAAATGCATTTCAAACTGAAGCCCACCAAAATTGATTAACGGCGCCAGCCAAGGCCAGCATGTAGTTGAAGCTTTTTTCCATCTATCACATGGCCCCAAGGATAGTTAAATGAACCTTAAAATGGCTACAAACAGCTCAATGACTACACAGACTCCTGCCAATTAGAAATAATTAGGCAGTCATTTTGGTGGTAAGTCTTTTTAAGTGCATACATAATGATGCAATGATGCTTATTAGCGATCTCATATGAGCTATGCTCAAACAGCCTGGAATAATTATGCAACTATCACAAAGCCTTGCACATCTCTGTACTTCACCTTAATGCATTTAAAAATCCACTTCATTACCTCCAGTAATTAATCCTCCATTAATTGCAGGAAAAGCCCAGTTTACCGTGCTTCGTTTCTAATTATCTTATAAATAGTTATGGTTCTAATTAATGTGTTCATTAAGCTGAATATCTTTCTCAAAGCCATGCTCAGAGCAAAGGTTCTGCTTTTGAGAGAAAAAGCCTAACTAGCCATAAGGTGAGGCCATTTTGGTTGTATTTGCTTTTATTTTAGTATATTCAACCTCCTAATTGGCATTTAAAATCTAATTTGGAAGAACTTCAAGAAGACTATATAGTAGAAAGATAGGAAAAGGATTTTCTTTTTTTTTTACCCATTCTCCAATCAAGAAGCTTAGAGCTTTAACAGGAAAACTTTTAGCATATCTTTTTGATATAGACTGGTAACAGATTTTCAGTACTATGCCACAGATTAATTTAAATTCTATTATGATTCAGCATACCCCTGCATGTTTCCATATAAGAGAAGCAAAAACTATAGAAGAATAGTTATCTAACAGTATAGGCATAGTTTATAAAAAAACATACTACTGCCCTTGCCTTCATTTCTAGGATATAAATCAGCAGTACAGAATTACAAAAAAATTGAAATCAGTTATTCAAGCTGAGCAGAATATAACCCTTTAAAGTCAATGAGAGTTTTTCAGTGTGCCTTAGTAGGAGTTGATATGATCCTATGAAAACTGCAACTGAAGAATATCTTAAAATAATTTTTATGGATAAGGAAACTCCATACTGAAAGCATATGTTTCACAGTATTTTGGAGGTGTGCATATAAGAATCTGCAGAAAACTTAAAGATTCAAAATAAAAAACTTCTACAAAAGTACTATCAAAATATTTAAGTTACAGTTAATATTAAGGCATAAATATTAACTTCCTATCTTTTCCTAGATTATTTTTTTAAAATACACATTATATTTAAATACATCTCTCTCCAGTTACACCATGCAAAAACAAACAGAAGTTTTCACACCTTTTCCTTATGTGATCATATATTTAACAAAATATTTTGCTCAGATAGTTACTTAAACACTGTTTTAACAGTAAAAGGACAAAGGCTCTACATATGCCTGAAATTATCAAATTCTTTTGGTAATCTTTTCTTCCTATAACATCACACCTTGGTAAAATCTGGAATCATTCAAGTCAAGTGCAGCTTTGCCATCGACCCCAAGAGGGCTAAAGTTTTATACCAATAAACCTATATTAGGACCAGATGAAGTGTTATCATCTATACATATTCTTGCTCTTGCATTTCAGGGAGACAGGGTGCCTTGCCTTAGAAACTGGCAACACTCCCTGCTCACAGTGCCTCACTCTAGCTTTAAAATTGCCTCTCACCTGAACTCAACTTGAACGACCCAGGCTTGACCCTTTTTTTCCCAGCCCAACCCACATTCTCCCTATGGGGGCATCTCACCCTGTTCTCTTGCTCCTCACTAAAAGAGAGCAAGAGAGCGCACTTTCAGACAGATCAGCGCACTGAACTGTCCTGAAGCATGATGTGGGAAGAGAAGACAGGCACTAAAGGATGAAGGGACAGTAAGGAAAGTGTCAGAGCACCCCACCTTTCATCAGCTTAATCTGGCATGAACTCGCTCCCAAAGCACGCTTTGGTCATAATATCAATAAAAACTGGCAGCTGCCTACCTGGATCTTGAAGTACAATTGATTTATATGGGATAAAATTTGTTTGTACAAAGGTACCAGAAATACTGTATGCGGCAGCTACTGTCCTACTCACGAAGAAAGCAGTGCCCTGCTACTGAGCAATGGTTTCAGCTGAAATCTTGGACAAAAGCAGTGAGCAAAGAATTCCAGGGCACGTATACCGATTTATAGAAAAGAGTGATCATCTCTAAAAAACAAATCAACAACAAGAAGAACCTCTAAAGCAAGAGTCAGCAACTACCATCTCTGCCACAAAGATGGACTTTCAAAGGCCTACAGCACAGCTAGGAGCAAAGAACTGTAACGCCTTGAGAAAAATAGCTCCAAAAGGCAGTGGTCCCCAGGTCCTGGCTCCCAGGAAGTTCCGGACTAGCTTCCAGCCACAGAGGCAAGACATTACTGATGAACATCATCTTATCTCTCCAGTAATTGATTTCTCCCAGGACCTGATATATTTCTAGCAGCATATTTAACCTCTAGTTTGAAAAAAGCATAGCATCAGGCACAGCGTACTTCAAATGCTGTTGCTGACCCCTGATCCAAGGTGGCTGGTTATAAACACAACAGTCTTGTTATAACTGCCCCTCATGTAACTTGAATAAAAACCACAAGAGTAATATACAAAGATAATTGAGAAGGACTATGGTAACCAATCTATTAATACCTAAAGTAAACATGGCAAGGAATCTGTGGAAGAAACAGTAATCCATCATTAAAACTATCGTGAACAGGGAAGCTGAATTAGGGTTGTACATGTAATCTTAACTCCGGCACATACAACTTCAGCAAGGTTGACTTAGGCACATTCAACAAAATGCAGGTTCAATTTTTGAAATACATGGGGTTGACAGCTACTTGTATTCTACTGTTACAGGGTAACTGTTACTCTTGCTAGGTTTTTTTTACATTCTGATGAGTCCCATAGGAAAGATACAGTAAAACACTTTTTCGGCAAAAATACATGGTTTCTGCCAGCATCTTTTTGAACTAGATTCTGTTACTGTCATACGTTATTAGAAATAGAAAGAAAGAATGAAAGATGGGAATAAAGTAAACAGTAAAATGTTTCTATTAATTCTGCAATTTTGTGTTTCACATTTTGATAATCACTCTGGAAACAGCAGCAATTTACATAGCAAACAATGACGGTCTTATATTACCAGTGCATCTTTAAGACATCTGCTATATGTTGGTTTGCATAGCTGCCTCTAGAAACATGAGCTCTGCAGCAAAAAATAACAGATTCTATTTCATGGCCAGAGCTTTGAAAGCAGAGAAAGAGAGGATTAAAAAAAAAAAAAAAAAAAAAGGCAAAAATACATAGTAGTTTAGAATGTAGACACATCAAAATCAAAAAGCTGATTCTCCACTAAGGGGAATCATATTCTTCTTGTCTTCTTGAGTACCTTTTCCCAAACAGAAAACCGAAGCATAAAAAAAAACCAACCCCAAAAACCACCAACCTGCAAATATGCCCCTTCCCAAAGGGAGAAATAAAAGGTTTTAGAAAAATAAGAAGCTATACTTGAAACACATTCTGTGTACTTAACACCTGGACCGCTTTAGAAAAAAAAGTTTACATGTAATTAGACTCAATATTTAGCTCTAAATGAAGAGCACTTATGCATTCATATCTTTTTTTAAGGCTTTTTTTTTTTTTTTTTTTTTTACCAATGAAAGGCATCAAAGCAACTGTCACTAGCAGCTATCTGGCCTTATTGATAACTTAAGGGCCCTTGGCGTTGCCTTATGAAGTTTAATTTCCCAAAGCGGTCAATTAGATCTCGGTAATGTGCTCATTGGTGGGTTATTGCTCTAGGATATCTTCAGTGCTACTGCTTCACCTCTGTATCTTTTCCAGTATAGTCATGTAGACAAACTGTTAAGTTCCTTTTGAAAGAAGTCTGTTGTTATAGCTAAAAAATATTTTTAGAGACTAGTGGCGATACAACCTGTAATGCAACAAGATCCTAAATAAAAACTGCAGGTTTTGATTTATTGTGCGAAAAATAAGAAATGGGATCTGACATTACCATCCACAGAAAAACTGAAGATCACATGAGCAAACTCAGTAATCTGAATTTCACTAGTTCTTCCCTGCCCCAAGCCTTTATTTGAAGTTTAATGAAAGAAACACTACAATATCTTAATTAAATATACATTCTAATGGACCAAAGACTCCAGACTTCCCCTTCCCCACCAGTGAGAGACAAACATGTAATATTTACACTGATTCCTTACATAATTATGTGGGTCTGTACAGCTAGCTGCATGCAAGTGTGTTAATTTGTGTAGCAAGGACAGAAGAAAAAAATATCCTAGGCAGCAGATCAAAACTTTAAAAGAATAATAACTCCAGTAGCTACTACCAGGCAAAAAAAAGCAGCAATGAAACATTTCAAAAGAAATACTCTGATTAAATAGCATTGCTTGATTTTTTATAGGACTTTTATCTGCTTCTCTTCGGAAAATTCTTGGATCCATTTCCAAAGGAGGTATTTCCAAAGCATTTTTATAGATTAAGACAGCTTTTCAACACTGTCTGACAGTATGTGCCCAACCTTGTGCTTCACAGTTGTCTTGTCATTTCTTGTTTCTTCGAGCAGATACACAGATAGAGCCATGATTGTACCCTCTCCCCCTGTAGCTATGTCATTGCTCCGACTCAATACTGCTATTGTTACTCAAATTTCACTTCCTAATTCCTTCCATCTCCTTCCCATCAGACAATAAAACTCATATTGTCTGATGTCTGCAGGATGGGCAATTCAGAAAACCTTCACTTTCTTCCCTAAGCCTTTCCTTTTCCCCAGAACAGCTAACATCACCTATGTTAACACTGACTCCCATAGGCAAGACCTCTACTCTTCAACTGAAACCAACTTCAACTTTAATCCATACATCTGCATCATACTTCAATTTAGTCTTTCTTTACAACACTCTTAAAAATCAGTCTTCTAAGTTCACACAACTGCAATTCATCTTATTTGTGTGATGATCTTTGCCCAATACTTGAGCCATTTAATTCTCTTTTTCCCCCTTTTTTTAATTAATCTCTCCTCTACCTCCTCCTGTTCCTCCATAAACTCTCAGCCTAATTTGCAAGGCCCCTCCCAATTTTTTTCTTTGTTTATCTGCCATTATCTCATCTATTAGACATTGCTGCTGACATTGATGTCTACCTCAAAATGTACGTCCCTTTTATCTTCCTCTCTCCTAAGAACTTTTATTTTCTTTTCAGACCAATGCTGTTCTAGAAAATTCTTCCTGAAGTTGTTCATAATTAAAACTCTGCATTGTAAGCTATTAGAAGCTATCCATTAGTGTGTGCTAACCAGAACAGACAGATACAGCCCGTAACTAAAAGGAAGTTTTGAACACAAGTTAGTATAGATTATGTCTTGATCCAACACTTGTTATCAGCTGGAAGATCTGACAGGCCCGGATTTTAATTTGGAAAGACTCTAACACATTAGTACTACCACAGTAAAATAATAAGATGCATGGAAAAAAGAGAGACTGAAGACAGACCCACTCCTATTCACCATTCCAAGTAATGCAAATACAAAAGCATTCAATGATTATATCTTTGAAAAGTCTTACAAACAACATTTCACTGCGCAGTATCGACTCTTGACTAAAATATTTCCTACCAATGGTTTGGATTTATTTTTAAGAAGATATTAAAATATGAAATTCTCAAAAACCAAAAAGAACCCTCAGGCAAAAGATGACTGACCCTTGCCAGTACTTCAAACTGAAACCTGCAAAAAGCTTAAGATCTTCCCTATACGGTGACACACTATAAAGAACACAGGTAAACAACTGATACATAGCAAGGATTTACAGCTTGCCCCAGCCATGAGTAAGTGTCTGAATGAAGCTATGACCTTTCTGAGAACAGCTCAAACCCAACAGCAAGAATCTCTAACTTCAGGGTAAGCATTGTCTAGTGTTCTATTTGTGTTTGAAGCAGCAGTGTTGAAAATGCATCTAGGAAAGGGGTGGTGGGGAATTCTTTTCTTGTAATTCCATCATCACTGTGTGTCATAAACCAGGCAATGCAAATTACACTATCTTTAGGAGATCACTAAATTTGTAAACCTAACTATTCAGTATGTATACCAAGACAGCACTATTTTAAAAAAATTAATGGGGGTTTACTATTATTTATTTAATGACCCTTTTCACACTGCACTTCTCTGCATGACTAGAGGACCCTATTTTTAAATATTACAAACTCTAAGAGCTAAACACAAAGAATTCTGGCAGGCTATGAGGCTTGAACATAAGTTAATTCTAGTTTACATTGCTAGGATAATGGCAACTTCAGTTAACAAGCTGCTTTTTCATACCAAAAACCAAGTCTATTCCAAAGCCACCCATAAGAAGTAGGTCACCCTGCCACTGGACTGCAATAAGATGCACACATTGCAATAGTAAATCAATTAGACTGGAAGAATGGTAAAGAAATAAGATGTAACCATGTACCCCCCCACACACTGGAATAAAAAAAACATAACCAAAAAACAACACACTGATCAAACACTGCCTTCACTGACAGTCCAAAGGGCATCAATTCTACATACGGGATTACTTTACACATGGTATTTTCTCTTCTTAGATATGTATAGGTGTACTAGCTGTTATTGTGTCAATCTTTAAGTTGAACTGTGTTAAAGATATTTCAAGGCAGCAGTTTTCAGTTTAACGTAAAGGGAAAAGCCAAAAACACTTGGCAGACAATAAAAACAAACTTGCATATTTAAAGGCAATTACAGTGAAATACTCTATAATCACAGAATTGTATGAAATCAAGGAATAAAGGTTAACATATTTTGGTTAATTCTATTTAAAGCTACATGAATTAAAAGATTTGCATTACAAGTTCTGATGTAAAGTAAGTATTTTCACATACGATTAACTTGTAGAACAATTGCAGTGAAAAAATCTAAAAATATTAACTAGACCATCCACACAGAAATTATATGAAATCCGAGTTTCTCCATTCCAGAGAAGCATAATATTCTAATAAGAACTATCCTAATCTTCACCCAGCAATAATTTCAAGATGATATTATTATTCTCATTTCCTTGAATAATATCCATACTCCAGGGCCATTTTCCTTCTCATATTCAATATCATGCATGCTTGTATCAAGATTCCTTTCTTCATATCCTGTCACAGTATCAATCACTGCCTCCTGTCCACTCAATCCACTTTTGATTTATCAGCCGCCGTCTTTCTGGACTCCATAACTCGACCCAAACCATTTTAGCAAGACATTGACAAATAGCACCCAGTATCACATCAACCTGTTCCACTTAGTAAACTAAGAAACAGTAACTGTGACATCTCTGCATAAGTATTCCATTCTATTCCCCAGACTGATGTATATTAATGAGGAGATGGTATTTGAAATGCTTCTTCCACATCAGCATCTAATATGATCAAATTAGGAAATGGGATGATTTATTAAATTTCGTAGAGCTGAAATATTTCTTTATATCACTGTATGTGTGGTTTCAGAAAGTGAGCTGTTGCTTTCAATTTTTCTACTGAGGATGTGCCTGCATTTCACAGACGAATTATTGTCTTTAAAAAGATTGCAGGAAGGCGAAATGTTATTAAGCAAATGCTCAGTAAAACAAACTAAATCGGTTTTAAAATTCCTAATTTAATGTAAATCTTGGTTGTTTTGCTGAAATTCAGTTTGTGATCTTATTAAGTCATATTTGCATTGTACTATCTTGCTGTAGGACAGCTTTAAATTTATAGCATTACTAGGAAGCCCCACTTTTTTGACTCTAAAAAATGCATCTAAAATAAAATAGTTATAATATGCACAAGTTTTCTTAGTTTCTAAAATAAAGTACCAAAAAAAAAATAATTTTAGGTTACAAACAATACCTACTCAAAATATTTTTCAAACATGTCATTGTAAAAATCTAACTTTTCAGATTAAAACTTGATATTTCAGTATTTTTACACAGTTGGAGCTCCGTAAATCATTCACTCAAATAACTTCTCTAACATAGGTGTTTTATTAAAAAAAAAAATTTACATTACAGCCACATATACTTTTACCAACATTTTCACTACCTTGAAAAACAAACTATCTTAATTTGATGGGGGACTGTGGGGAGAAAAGACATTATGGGATACAGAATTTGTGACACCTGCATGACTTATACCAAAACCAAATCCAGTGATTTAAAGATACCACGTAATGGACCTTAACTTCCAATATGAAATTCGTTTTCTAGTGTCAGTCCCATTCCCACTGGGGGGGGGAGGGGGGAACCCCAAACAACAAAAAAACAAAACCCACAGTTGCTCAGGTCCTAAAAGGTGGTACTCTGAAGGTACAACAGTAATGTCACAAATACAAGTAGCATAGAGATGATCTGCACTTTATTGCTGTCTCTCATATTGCTGCTTTTCAGGTGGGTCAGTAGATTTTACTCCCTGCCACTGGCAATTCAGAAGTTGGAGATCGACAAGAATACTTTAGTGAGTAACACACTCTTTGCTACACTAACACAAGGTGTTTTATTAGCTAGTTTACATAAGTGTTTTCTCAGTACTTACCTTTAAATATCTATGAAAATAAGTTGTCCCACCCAAGCAAAAAAATTAATTAATTACAGATGCCACATTCTTATAAAAATTCCACTTCAGCATTACAAATACATACATTTCCTAAGATAAATATTGTCTCTTCGCATTTAACAGCTTTGGATGGATTTTTCTTGCCTGACTGCTTTTTTAAATTCATTTCAACTTCTGGTATCCACAACCTCCAACAAGCAAGGGCTTCCACAGCTTAATTACGTGATACCTAAGAACCATCTCCTTTTGTTTGACTAGGATTTGCCACCAGCTGACTGTTCACTTGATGCCTGCCCCAGGTCTTACATTGGAGGAGACAAGCAACACTCATTCCTAAATCACCTTTTCACACTTTTTTTTTTTATTATTTTATTTTTTTAAATACCTCTCCATCATATTCCCTCTTTCCCCCACGATCTCTTTTCCAGCCTGAAGAATCATAATGTACCCAGTCCTGTTAGGAAAGCTGTTCATACCTTTGATCAAGTGCACAAGACAGATTTTGAGATAGCAAAGAAAGGAACTATTTAGCATGGCTGCGACTGCCTCAGCACTAACAGGGAAAACACAGGCCTCTAGTAGCAGCTTCCTGCAACCTATTTAACTCTTCTCCAGAAATAAGATTAATCCATGGCTTCTCAGTGTAACATTACAGCAGAGAGCAGACTTGGAAAAAAATCACAAAAAAGGATTCAATGTGTCCTGTTGGTTTTAGTTTTAGGCTTTTAACATGCCAAAAGACCCTTCTATTATAATTTAGGATGTTATTTATAAATATTTTCCCTGAAGAACGATATCTGTGAATAGTAACATCCTCTAAAGTGACATGCAGCTATACCTTCGTAGCTATAGCACTGAAAAGCTAGTATATTTTATACTTAAAATATTTTATATGCAGTATTTCCTAGCACAAATTAAATAAACAGTAGTCATGGTTTTAAAGTTTTAGGTGCATAATTTCCATATATTGCAATGATAATTAACATCAGTAAACCCCTTGGAAAAGATGACCATTAGACTATGTCTAATGAGATCTGCAATTTATACTTACTACAATAAAAATTAGATCTTTAAATCAGGTTATTGTATTTCCTAATGCTGAGTATCTGACATACTGAAAAACACCTTCATTTTCACCTTATTCTTTTGACATTTCATTGTTTTAAAACTGATTTTGTTAGCAAAACAGTGGATATTTACAGGAATATTTCTACACACAGCACAGTAGCTTATCTGGGGTCTACAGCTCAGGTGGTAAGTATACTCAAAGAGGGATCAGACAGTTTAAATAACCCAATTGGTACTACAAAGGCATTGCAGCAGTAAGTGTCCAGGCAACTATTATAATGAACAGCTGTGAATAAGTCATGAGAGAATACAAATAAAAGAAAGTGAAACAGTCACATCTTTCAACAATTTCTCAACATTTAGAGGCAACAGCTCTACTCATTTGGTATATGAAAAGAACATGTTTTACTAAATTCTTAGTGCAGGTACACAAAATTACCTGGTTGAAGATCTGTAAACACATACCAAAAAAGCTTTGATCTGCCTGATACACTCAATAATTAATTTAAATTAATTATTAAATGCTAACAGTAATTCTGATATCCAGGGATAAACTTTACTTAAACTTCTTAATTGAAAAATACATGCACACACAAAAATTGAGCTTCTTTTAATTACAAGACTATGAAACAGATTTTATAATACAATTTGCAACATCTGATTAAGATTTAAGTATTTAAATTATGTTTATTATTGAAAATATTCATTTGTCACAATCCAATTTATGAAAAATTTCAGCACCATAGATATCTTTAAATATTAAGAAAAATTTGCATAACTAAATACTCATCTCTTTCCAAGGGAAATACAGATGAGAAAATAACAGTTTAGTCTGATCTTCAGGGAGCCAATGTTATGCATGGGAGTTATGGAAATCGGCAATCAAAAAAAATCCACAAGAAGTTTTCAGATGATTACAGTTAAACCAAGGTGACTTTATTAATGTTTTCTGCACTTGGTCAACTGCAAAATATGTAACTTATCTTCAAAACCAACTGTTCCACCAGTGTAATGTAAAGATTTAGTACATCAAAAGCACAGCATAACGATTTCAAATTAGGAAGAGTTCAAGTGACAAGTAGTCCCGACAGTCAGTTGCAACCATTATTTCTATGTATATTCCAAACTCAGTAACTATAGGGACATTTGAAATGAATGTTTTTACAGTAGAATTAATAATTCTTTTTCCTAGAAAAGAGTCTTACCTTCTTGTTCTACTTTTTGATCTTGATCTTTGAGACCTGTAGGATTTGCCTCTGCCCCTTGATCGGCTACGACTGCGTTTTCTTCTAGAACCGTATGAAGAACTACTGCTCGATCTGTGTCTGCGTCTAAAACAAAACCATGCTATTAGCGTGCTACTGCTTCTAAAAAAAAAAAAAAAAAAAAGAAAAAAACAGAAAACCAGGACCAAAACCCTAACAGTTTACTTAAAAGGGACATACAAACCTGTGGGTTTTGTATTATGTTGTAGAAGCCTCGAATACCACTATTACACTGTAATAAGTAATTCACATACACACGGGCAATGCCTATCTTAAAGAGCTTATATTCTAACATATACATCCCAAGACAGAAAAAGGGTAGATGGAGAAACAAAAGTTAACTGGTTGGCCTAAAATCATGCAATACCTCAAGGGCAAAGCCAGGAACACAACCCAGCTCTCAATGGTTTGTAGTCCCATGACCAGCTCATTGGAATTCACTGCCTTTTTACCAACCCTAAGGTTGAGGAAACATTTAGAACCTACATTCTCAGCAGATTTACACAGAAATACACCATATGGGATAAGGACTACAACTCCAGCACTAAAAATTAAATTAATAAAATGTTAACTTCTGCATTGCTACTCTATACAATTATTTCCAGTCATACTATGTACATACATAAAATATAAACATAAGAATGTATTCTTAGGTGTGCATAATTTAAAATATTTTATGTGTATATATAACCTTACAGATTTCAACTTTCGTAACATGCAATCTTTGTTCTGCTCTGATGCAGACACACACACCCCCTTTTTTAGTACTATTATTAATCAGTGTTAATTTATTCCATCTGAGCTTAGAAGTTTTCTCCTGAGTTCAGCCAGGAGTCAGAAAGGTATCTTCCTTTTCCCCTCCCACCCAACCTGCCCGTTTCATTTATTCAAAGGATAAATTCTTACACACAAAGGAGAAAGGTGGAAGCATAGATACTAAATACATAAATTAAACCAACTAATCCCAAAACTGAGGGGAGGGATGCCTTCCAAGTCTCAATCTTAAAATCTCCTCTCCGTCTCCATCTCCCTAACAGCTAACTAAATAACAATTACAATCCCTATGAGAACTTCCATATTTTTGGCCTTTATTAGGTTTGGTTAATATTAAAATATAACACCACGTAGAAACACTTCTGTAATTCAGGATGTAGTCAATGTGATGTGTGCTTATCTAGCATAAGGGAAAAGGTGCTGTATTATGTACAAGTAGTGCTGCAGTAGTCCAAACTGGAAAAGATATATAGGTTAACTACTAAAGAACAGGTCTTCATTTGAAAAAGGAATGCCGTGTTCCTGCTAAACGAAGATGAACCACAGTAATCTTGAAGACTGCTGCTTTTGATTCTTAAGGGTCAGGGATAAATCCAGCAGGTCCCCAGCGTGTAATAGTGACTTAACTGCCAGGAGCAAATGCCCTAAACTAAGGGCAAAGCAAAGGTGCCAGCCAGATCCTAAAAGCAGACACTTTCGTCTCTTCTGGATTCAATTTAAGTCAACTGGTCTTCGTCCAGACTCTAATCTCCCTTCAAGCTCTGTTTTTATCTGCGAGATAGCCATGCCTGCACTGGACTAAAGAGATTCATAAAGCTGCATGTCATCAGCATATTGTTGGCATCGAAGCCCATGTCATCTCATTGTGTCCCCTAAGGGCTGTATGTAGATGCTAAGCAGGAACAGAAAAAAGGGGGATGGAAATGAACAAACAAGAAACCCCCCACAACCAGCCAGCATGCCCCTCATTGAAACACTCTTCTGCCAACTAAAGAAAGATTTGTCAGGAGCAGTTGCTAATGTATTTACAGGGCAGCTAGACACAATGAGTATTTTCCAGCTCCACTTACTAATAAACTGACCACCACCTGTTCAGTTTGACTCCAGGATCACCACAAGTCAGACTGAGAGAAAACCAGGAGAGCGTACCTGATCTAAAAAGGTCAGATACTGAAAGGGGCCTCTGACGAAGGAAATACAGTGTTAGGTCAAGTGAAAATTGGTAGATATAGCCACATGACCTGTGTTCTCAACACCTGGCTGACTACTGTATTCTTTACACTTAAAAAAATAGCAAGAATAACGGTGAAAACCAGCTGTTGCAGCAAATGTATAGACTGCTGTAAAATCACCCTAAGTCTTTTGATTGAGAAAGTCTACCTTGTTGTCTGGAAGGACCTACTTGGTTTATTACAACAGAAAAAAGTAACAAACAGGGTAAAACTAATTGAATGAAACTACTTTACAAACTGGTGTTAAAATATGAGCTATTATATTTCCAAAATGAGATTCCAAATCCATTATTTAGAAGGAGGAGAAAGGAAGTTATTTTAGTTGGCTGGTTTTGTCTGTTTTAATAAGGAAGTTGCCTTTGGATCTGCATATACACTGGTTTTGTATTCTTGGAGTGGGGAGGAAGGTGTTTTGGGTTTTGTGGTGGTGGTGGTTTTGGTTTTTTCTTTAGATGTAAGTGAAAATATTGCCACATCTTCCAAGATTCAGAGCAAACTTTGCTATAAAATTCCAACCTAGAACTGACTACACATTGGATTCAAATGCTTCTAGCTTTCTGCCATAACATGAAAGAGCTCGATTTGTAAACAACTGCGACAGACAGTAAATTACTCCAAATGCACCTTTTCTCATAAGAATGTGAACGAGACTGGAGATCTCGAGACCGCGACCTTGACCTTGATTTCCTTCCAGATTTTTTACGGCTGTACGTTCTGCTGTCTGAGGAGCTACTTGAAGATGAACGCCTGCGGTGTTTCTTTTTCCTTCTGCTTCTGTTCTCTTCTTCTGTGTCCGAGGAACGACGTCCCATTTTTAAGCTACATAAAAACAAAAATTCTAAACTGTAAGAAAGTCTCTTGTCTACATAAAGTTGTTATATATTCAAAAAATAGTGTCTGTGCATAAATAAACAAACATATCATTATACGATTTTAAAAGTCATCATGTGAATAGAAAATCTGGTTTGCATGCAAAAATAAAAATCAAGATTTTAATATAAGACATCAACAAATTCATGTTACCAAGTAACTTGAAATTTACACTGTCAGCAAATTTGAATTAATTTATTATGGTATCAACTATTTGTTGTAAATTTTCACAAAAGATATTTCACAACCATTTAAACAGATAAACGCAATGATAAAATCATTTCTACATCAGAACATATTTTCATTTTAGCTTATTTTTACATTTTTGCCTTAGATATTAATTTTTCAGAAATTTGGGGAGTAATGTACAAGATACTTCTAATATCTGATATTTCACTTTAAGATGTTAGGCAATCAGTAGTACAGCATCTTTAATATGTTTAATTTACAGTTATAAATGAAGATCCATAATATGTACACAACAATGGAATGTAGTCTATTGATTTCAGCTACTGATGTGACTCACTCGGTGTCTTTTTAGGTTCTGCAATTTAAATAATGTACATTTTTGTCCTGCTTGTCAAAGTTAAAACATGCATTGAGAAAAAAATTCTAGGAAGTTATTTTTAGATTAATTTAAACTAGAGCCAGGTTGATTTTGATTCTCAGTTTAGATCCACTCAACTTTAAACTGCTTTATTCCAAAATCAGACCTATAAATACTGAATTTCAGAAATATGTCTTGCTTGTCAGTCTGTTTGCTTGGACAAAGTTTACAGACTTTGATATCAGATTTGAAAAAAAATGGGGGGTGGGGAAGCTTGCCATTTATTAATTGTTGCAAAGACTATCATCTTCATTTGCAACTCCTAAGAGATCAGTTTCATTGCTTCACAATTAAAGAATTGTTGTATTTCTTGACTTTCCAGGCTGCAAAAAGTGCATAATGCTTTAAAACTATTTTTCTGTCCCAGCAGTATCAGCTCTACCCACCCAAGACTTCAAGACCCCTCTTCACACACACTTCAGCTAATGGCAGCTAGTAACAGCCCTTCTTCCCAAGAACAAACAGTTATTTCAAGACTCCCTAGCTACTTCTGCCCTGGGAAAACAGGAACTCATAATTCTTTAACGTTCATATCAACAGCTAGATCATGGATATATTTTGCCACAATATCACCTGTCTTTAATCAACACTGAAACATTACAGGTCCTCATATTTCCAGCATAAACAGGTTGAACTTGTTCATTTTCTGCATACAAACTTTTGCCCTTCCTCACACCTTTTACCACCTAGGCAGCAGACCCTAATCTCCAGGGTAAAGATTGAAAAAGAACAAAAGAGAAATTCACCACTAAGTACGTTTATGCTTAAATTCACAGAAGGTTTACATGTGAATACAAGTCTTGATTACGCTAGGCCTTCTGGTCAAAATGCATGATTGAGCAAAAAAAACATGTTTAGTTCCACAGTCTCTTAAACCTACATTTTTACCCTCAAGTTCCCAAGACAGCTAAAACTGTTCTGCACATGATCATACTTGCTACAGTCCTACAGTGGTATACCTAAACACCCAAGCAGGCATGGGATTTGCAAAGTTAGGGTACTGTGACCAACCTTCCCAAGGGAACCTTTTGGGTAGCTACATTCAAAGTACAATAAATATACAGACAATGCTGCATTTGACAGAATTTGAAGATTATGTCAGAGATGCAGGTTTGCTTGTCAGATTGAGACACACTCCTCCCACGCTGCTGAAGCTCATCCTAAGGACTGCCAGACCCCTGGAGCCAGGGCGAGGAAGCTACAGCGAGCACAAGTCAAGAGTCAAAGGAACATCCTCCTGGAAAGGGCCAAGTTCTGGACCTGGCATCTACTTCAAGGAGAGCTTCCATATTTTACCCAACAGTTGTTTAAGGTAAAATACAAGGCAGTCCCTTAAGTATCTGGATTTTCTTTGATGTTCACTAGAGTTACTCACTGCCGCAATCAAAACAGTAGCTACGTAAACTCATTCCTATGTAGCCAAATCTCTGTGGACTGCAGACGGCTCTTCGGCACGCAACTCGGAGCTATCAGTTCCACTCCTGCAGCCAGGAGTGCCTACAAATTAGCCGTTACTAAGCTTTGCTGCAGCAAATCCCTCTACGTATTTACTTCATTTCTCAATAGTTTCTGTTTTCAGCACTTTAGAACTGGTCCTTCAGCTAACAATCTAAACAAAGCATTTTTGAAATATTCAACTTAAAACAACAAATCTCTGTGCACCTAAAGCAGCAGAATTTTAGGAGGATGAACTGCTATGCACAAGAATTTCTTTTTTAAACAAAGTTATTTCTACCATCTTACTAAAGGTATTCTGCACAGATTTTGAAAAAGACAGAGGCAGTGCTTTACAGACTATTTTATCTCATTTAAGGAACTAACAGTTTAATTTACAATTCTGTAGAGGAATGCCAATTTATATCAACGCACCATCTTGTGCAGTCATTTTATTTTTTTCCCCTCATAGCAAAAGATTTACAGAGCTCCAAGGTACCAACAGTTATTGAACAGTAAACTAAAGCTCTTCAAATATATACTGATAGAACAATCTTCAAATGAACATGAACCTGAATCTCAAAATAAGCAGAACTGCTCAGAAAGATGAAACTATGACACACAGATTTTAAGTTAAAAGCTCACAGACCACAGCTCATGACAGCAAGATTAATGAAAGAGACCAGAGAAACAAAGAGTACAAAAGACATTTCTACTGAGATATTCACCACTTGATATGGATATCATTATGAGCCAGAACATTACACTTCAACATATATATCATCTGTTGTTTAACTTCCTTTTTTTGCCATCAGCTTTCTTCCCCATTTGGACATATAACTGGATTAAGAAACCCACAAAACCAGTGAAACATATTATGTAAATCTCAATTTTGTGTCTTCAGGACCAAAAAACAGCAACATGCCATGGCCCTTCTCTATTACAGGACAAGCCCTACAGCATACGTGCATATCCTTGAGCCTCAGGAGCTCCAGGAGCACTGGGTTTACCGTGGATGAGCTACAGGACAAAGGCACATCGGTGACTGATGCCCTGCACATTCTAGAGTTTCCACTGGAAAAGAGGTTGCCAGAAGCAGACTGTTGATCCTGGAACAATTTGTGCAGCCAAGTCCTAGTAGGTGTCTCCTACTGGCATATCTTGGAAGTACACAGGCGACAGACAACTTTGACAGGCCCTATCTTTCACCGGGGTCTTTAGACCATCCCTTCAGTACATGACAACCATTTTCCTGCAAAGACACCTCTTTTAAACATAGCACTTGAGAGTAGTCAATTATCGAGACCTGTAACAGGTTAGCATCCTTCCTGACTACTGCCTACTCCCTCCATACTCCTGAACAGACCTGGGAAAAGGGACTGCCAGCATTGATTGATCACACCAGCTGAAGCCTGATGGACGGAAGAGTCGTTCTGGTGGGTCAGCAGTGGTCCATATACCATTTCCACAAACAGGACTGTATAATAGCACCTACAGATCACAGAAGAGAACTAAGATCACTCAGGGAACCTTAATTAGCAAAATAATGGGGGGGAGAGGGAAGAAAAGGCAAACAGAAAAAATTAAGACTCATTACATGGCATCATATGCTGAATCTCATGGGGTTTTCCTACCTGGCTGTTTCCGTACAAAGTCTGCAGATCCACCACAAGGACTTGTACCATCAACAGAGTGACATAAGTGAGTTCACCCTTATAGCTATGGGGAATCCCATTTTTAAGGCTCCTTACCCTTACTTCTCAGGCAGAAGCAATATGAATTTGCAATAGGAGATATGCTTCTGCCAACTCCTCTATGTGTAGACACTGTGGAAGATGCGGCTCTCAATGCCTGGCAAGGCACAAGAGGCAGCAGTAGGCTTTTATCCTGACTGTGGAGCAATACTAGGAGGAGGAGGAGGAAAAGGCACATTAACAAGCACCAACAGCAAATGAACGGTTTCAGATGACCTTAGAACCAGGGTTACATCCCAGGTGTCCATGGGGAGACAGTCTCCTGACCATTACATCAGTGAGGCTCACTTTTCCATCACCCAGCCCCAACCTTCCCCCTGCATGGTTCTCATCCACTCTTAGCATATTCCCTCACCCACTTCTGAATTTAGATCAACCTACTCTGGTCAAACAATAAAGGAACACCGAGAATTCAGAAGATGATGTCTCAAGATATGAGGACCCACAGCAGCTACATGGAAACTCATGCTGAAGCCTGAGCTGGAACACAACATCAAATGAATCAGCTACTAAAGTATTTTTGAAGGCTCTAGTGAATGCCTGTGAACTTCAACATTTTGAAGGCTTGCAATTTTGTCTGAAATTGAACAGCTTTTCAATAGGATGAGTAACAGCTGGACCTGAAAAATTTTAAGTCCCCATTCTGGAGCACAGGCATGTTGAAGTACCTAAAAGACACGTCTCCAGGCCTTTGGTTTTTTTAATAGTTAATTTTTGTTTAAGTCTTGTTTCTGAAAACTGATGCTGCAACACTTTGGTTGAAATGAAAACAAAGTGCATACTCTCATACATGCGTTTTGCCAAGAGAAAACATCAACATCAAAAATTTCAAACCAACTACTTACATTTGGCAAAGTCATAAACAGTGTTTTCAAGCTCACCTGCAAACAGCTAAGTAACCTCCCACCCTGCATTTAAAAATGTAAAGAATACAAAGATGACGTAGGAAACGGACTTCTCTAGAGAACTCTATTCAAAGAGAGTAAAGTACACTTTAAAACGTAGTAAGAAGTATACACGCATTGACCTGACCTTGTTCAATCTTGTATCATAGATGTTAGAATTATTTCAAGCGTGCAATACATATTTTCAAACATGAGTTTCAAACTATTACTGTATTTACTGTAGATTGTAAGAAAACAGTATCGTTTGGTTATTTTAATCAGAAGGTGTTATCCAGCAAACATTACTGCAGCAGACTGCATCTTGAGCACAGCATCCACTTAAACAATACAATCGTTAGTTACCATAATCATCCAGAAGTGACAAAGACAAAATAACCTCCACATTTGTTCCGTATCAAATCCAAACAATTTATGTTTGTTAGTTACTAAGAAACTTTTATTATAACTAACTTGCAATAATCACTAACCACCTGCGCTGTTTATGTAGCATCTCTACAAACAAGATCCTTTAAGAAATTATAACCGCTTAGAAGGGCACCAATGAAAACATACTGCAACCATCTCTGTATCCCCTTCTTCCCTGCTGAACTGTGCAAGACCATCTTTAAGAAAGAATCAACAAGTCAGGATGAGATGCTATGTGAGCTTCAGCCAGGAAACAAGGATAACTGAAGTAAAAATTATTCTAAGTCCTCAACAAACATGCTCACTAGCTAATAGGTAGGAGTCACAGTGTGACTAATGGCAACGCTGCTCCCCCAAAAAGGCAAACCACAAACAGGCAGAGGGTAGAAGTCCCTCTCAGACAGCTTCTGTGTGTCTACAGATCAAAGATTGTCTTTGTAACTACCCCCACCAAGCTCGTAGTTATGTGGAAACTGCCCCTGCTCTACAGTTCAGAAAAAGTACTCTCAGTAGAGGAGGAGATTTGACCAGAAAAGAGAATAAGGTGGCTGTTCTTATGAGGGGAGCAACCTGAATTGTTGTTGATTTTACATACTTATCCAGTGGTGCCTCTTTCCCTTAGCCAAGTTTCCAGATCACTGCAGGAGGAACACCTGAATCACATCTACCAGAGAGCTACCATCACTGGTTACCTCAGAAGAAAGTCTAGAGATCACAGAACCACAGGAACTCAGTTACTTTCTTACAAGCTCTCCCATAGGGGCAAGAATCCACAGACACCAAACATACCAGAACACTGCCTTCTGGTTACATAAAAGACGTCCTCTTTGATAATTACGTCAACAGTATTTTTCAAAATCATTAATTTTGAACTTGAAGGAAGTTTGCCTCAATTCAAAATCATGAATGAACCATTTACGTATAATAACAGTATTCCTTAATTCAGCTTCAAATCTTTAGATTCCAAAGTGCGGGAAAAACCAGCCTCAGGGAGACACCACATGCCCGTGGCCATCCAGGAGACCAACAGCAAAGTGGAGAATCGAACCAAGATCTCAAACCCTAGTATGATGCTCATCTACTAAGAGACCAGCTCCAGAAGCCATCTTTTGCTCAGTAAGTCTTAATTCTACAAACTGGCCTTCCACCACATGAAGGCAGCAAGAACTACAAACGTTCCTATTTTAGGTCAACGCAAGTAAGTTCACTAAGTGCATTAGTTGATCAGCGTTTCTTCCAAGTAACCAACTCTCAGAACAAGCTTACCGATTAACAAAGTCTGTCTGAACTTGGTGATGCAACTTTTGGTATTTCTTGATCTCAAGTTCTACCTACCTTCCTCACTCATGGGGTACAGGATCATGCTAAACTGCTAAAAATAACATGTTTAAGATTTGTCCCAGATCATTAGAACAGCTAAACTGCTCAAAACGAGTTTCATTCATGTCGGGGAAAAAAAGTAGCACCCAGAATTGTCCTTAGCTGAAACGTAAAATGAAAATACCTAAAACGACTGCTGCCAGAAACGGCGCATCAGACGCGGAAAAAAGAACCACTGCGTACCTTCTTTGCCCACGCTTCCACAGACCGAGAGCTGGGAAAGTAAGCTTCTACACAAATCATTTCCTCTCACCACCCCAAGAACCAAAAGGTAAGGGCGGCTGCCAGGGACAGCAACACCCACCGCAGGCAACTACGTGCTCCCCGCTCACCCACACCCCGACTACTCCTACGACAGACCGGGCCCCGGCGGAGACCCGGCGGCCGGGGCGGGAGGCCCGGGAGAGGAAACGAACCGCAGCGTTTCCACACCTGGAGCCGCAGGACCCGGCGGCCGGGCCCCGCAACCCGGCGGCGGCCAGGCCGCGGCGGGTTCCCGGCGTTGTCATGGCAACACCGGGCAGGCCCGGCCCGGGGGAGGATGAGCAGCAGGCCGCAGGGCGCACCCGGCGTCCCGCAGACGGCCTGCCCTGTCCCTGCTGGGGCTGGGCTCGCCGCCGGGCCCCACCACGTTACCTGAGCGGCCGGAGCAGCCGAGACGGGCCGGGCCGGGCCGAGACGGGCCGGGCCGGGCCGCGGGAGCGAAGGCGGCACCGGGCCGCGGCTGCCGGTTTGAGCTCAGCGCCTTCCTGGGCGGCGGGCAGGCATCAGCAAACGAGCGCCGAGTTCATCCAGGCGGCCAGGCAGCGCCGCCGAGCGCCGAAGAATCGATGCGGCGCTCTCGCCTTCCCCCGGCGGGGCGAGCCCTCCCCACGCGTGACGGGCGGCGAGGGGCGCGCGGCCGGTGCCGGGGTCCCCGCTACCCACCGGCGGCTGCAGCGTGTTCCACGGCGCGTTGTCCGGGCGCAGCGTGGTGACCACCGCAACGACTTACCGGCACCTTGCCGCTGCGGTCCGCCCCCCCCCCCCCCCCACGGGTGACGGGGCTCCGCGGCGGCGCGGGGAGAGCGGCGCGGAGCGTTTGTCGTTTTGAGCTCGGAGTGATTAAGGGGGGGGGGGGGGGTCGGTGTTGCCCGGCACTGACAACCGCCCCCGCGGCCGAAGGGGGCAGCGTTCCCCCCGCGGCGTGGGCACCGCGGAGGGGCCGGGCTGTGACCCCGGGGAAGGGATGGCCCCAGCCGCGGGGGGGAGCGCGTCCCGGTCCGCCTCCCGCCGAGGCGGGCCGAGGTCAGCCTCCGCCGAGCGACGGGCGAGAAACGCAACGAAACGATCGAACCCCCTGCGCTTAATTCTTGTCTTTGGACGAATTCGGTTAGTTTAACGCGAGTTTCCGAGCACGCGCTCCCCACCACGGGAATCGCGAAACGTTGCGTGGGGAGAAAAAGGAAAACACCGGGATGGAAGAGCCGCTGGCGGGCATCTTTCCCTGCCGCCAGCACGGGGCCGGTCTCTCTCCCGTCGGGATCCCGGTCCACCCGCGGCGGAGCGGGACCGGTTCACGGGCGGCGGGACCCGCTCTGCCGCCTGCGACGGAGCAACGGTAAAAAAAATCGTTGCCTACCGCGGCTGAGGCGTGGGTAATTGGAGCTGAAGAAATGCTAATTCCATCCTCGATACCGTACCCGCTCGAGTAAATAAACGCTCTTTTACGTAAAGTCGCCTTTCCGAAGGTCAAATGAAAAATCAATAAATAAGCAAGAGTTAAACAATTTTGAATAATTTATTAGAGCCCTAGCAAAGGTGTGCGGGAGGCGACTTCTGTCAACAAAACCGCTCTCTTAATGGGATTTCAACGACAAAGGAGAAACAATATTAGCAATAAATACCGTAATTCGCTCTAATCTGATGCCTCGATTCGCCCTGTGAGAAAACCTTAACGATAACGGCGGTATTTGTCACTGTCAATTAACCGGGAATTTATTTGCTGGATTTGCCCGTCCACGGAGGAACTTTTCCCGGCTCCCCCGCGCAGCGCCCGGCGGGGTGCGGGGAGTGCGGGGCCGCCCCCCCCCCCCTCCGCGGACGCGGAGGGGGGGGGGGGCGGCCCCGCACTCCCCGCACCCCGCCGGGCGCTGCGCGGGCGCGGATCCTGCGCACCCCCCCATCTCCCCCCCCCTTCTCCTCCCGCCCTTGGCCACTCCCCCGCAGCTCCGGCCCCCTCTCCCGCGCCGCGTTCGCCCGCGGGACCTGGCGTACGGGCCGTCGCCTAATTAAATTAATTAGGGCGCGGAGCGCGGTATAGGGCGGATCGAGCGGTGCCCTGGCCGCAGTGCCCCGCGGCAGGGCGGCGTAAAGCGGGCGGTGGAGAAGGGGGTTTCATTCAGAGAGCTCCGAGGGGAGGTAATTCGCCGGGAACAAGGGGCAGGCTTTGCAAAGTATAAATAGTGCCACTTCAATCGCGGCGGCTCTATCAGACCCCGAGAGCCCTGCACGTCGGGCGGCACGGTACGGTAACGGTAACGGTAACGGTACGGCTCGGTACGGCCCGGGGCGCAGCCGCCGCCCGCCCCGTGGATGCCCACCCGGGGAACCGGGGCAGCGCGCCCCTGAGCCGCGGCCATGGAGGAGCTGACGGCGTTTGTCTCCAAGTCGTTTGATCCCAAAGCGAAGGAGAAGAAGGAACTCATCACCTACCGGGAGGTGCTGGAGAGCGGGCCCCTCCGAGGCGGCGGCGGAGGAGGAGGAACGCGGGACACCGGCGGAACCGCGGCGGAACCGGGCCGCGACGAAGCGGGCAGCCCCGCGGCGCGGGTGGGCGGCGGGCGGTCCCCGCCGCGGGAGCCCGACGCCGCCGCCGCCGCCGAGAGAGCCGCCGAGGCGGCCACCCCCAAGCTCAGCGACGGTAACGGCGGCACCGGGGGCTCCCCCGTCTTTCCTTCCCCTCCTTCCCACACGCATACCCCCCCCCCCCCCGCTCCCCGCTCCCTCCCTCCCCCGTCGGGGTCGGTAACGCGCGGAACGGAGGCGGGAGCGGGCGAGACGGCCGGCGGTCGCGGGTGGAAGGGGCTCGGCAGCGGCAGCGCCCGTGGGGAGGCTGCGATCGGCGTTAACGGGCGGCTCGCCACCTTTTCCCAGTTCCGGGAAACAGGCGGCCAGCCTCGAAGTTTATATTAAAATATCTAAAGAAGCGTTTAACTTGCTCATAACACGATCTGTTCCTGTTTAGCATCCCACGGGAAGCCGCGCTGCCAAACGAAAGCCCGGCCACGCGGGCCCGCTTCGTTCCCGCGCGGGTCTCGGCGGCGCGGACACGCGTGGGGCCGGGCCGCCCCGCCGCCGCCGCTCAGCCCCGTCTCCGCTGCCGGGCGGATTTCTTCCCAAACGCCCCGTGGTTTTTCCGCGCTTTTTTTTTTTTTTTTTTTTTTTTTTTCCGCGCCGGGGCCATGGTATGGCGGTGCCGGTACCGGGGCCGCCCGCCGCTGTCGGTAGCAGCGGGAAGGCAACCGGGGCCGCGCCGGCGGAGCGGCGGCGCGGTTCCCCCGTGGCTGCGCGGGGACCCGCGGTTCGCTGCCGCTCTTTTGTTCGGACAAGCGGTTGCCGGCGGAGCGGAGCGGAGCTCGGCCGGGAGCATCCCCGGGAAAGGGCTAATAAACAAATTTGCGTTAACGAGCGGGGCGCGGGGGGGGGGGGGGGGGCAGCCGGAGCAGGGCCGGGCGGGCAGCCCCCGCGACGCGCAGGTCCCGCGGGGGTCCGCGCAAGGGGACACCCCCCCACCCCCACCCCCCCGCCATCCGGCCTGGGACGCGTCTCCGGTAGAAAAAAAAAAAAAAAAAAATTAAAACAACGAAAATCAAAAAGCCGGGAGAGAGAGCGGGCGCGGGGCGCGGAGGGACCGCGGTGACCGGCGGAGAGCCACCGGCGACCTGTTGCTGCGCTTCCCCCCGGGCGGGCAAGGGGGCTGCAGCCCTCCCGCTGGCCGGGGGCCGGGTTCGGTGCGGATCCTCCGGGCTGCGGCCGGGGTGCGGGAGGCGGCCGGCCGGGCCCCCCCCCCCCCGTTCCCCGCCGCCAGCGGTTACCGGAGCCGAGCGGCGGCGGGGCCCGGAAAGGCAGCGGCCGAGGCGGGCGGGCCTAGCGCGGCCCGGGCGTTTAGGCCCCCGCTCCCGGGTGCCCCAGCCGCGGAGGGGGGGGTTGAGGGGTTGGGGGGGCTCCCCCCCGGTTCCCCCCCCCCCTTCCTCCCCGGTTCCCTCCCGGTTCCCCCCGGGTGCCCGCGTCGCGGAGGGGAGCGGCGGGCTGGGGTGGGGGGGGGGGGGTGGATGAGCTCCGGCGT
This sequence comes from Harpia harpyja, assembly GCF_026419915.1. NCBI lineage: Eukaryota > Metazoa > Chordata > Aves > Accipitriformes > Accipitridae > Harpia > Harpia harpyja. Next base: position 43,279,304 of record NC_068951.1, read on the forward strand.
CCCCGCTGCCCCCCCCCCGGCCCCGGTGCTGGCACCCTGGGCAGCCCCCCGCCTCCCCGGTCCCCCGTGCCGGCCGCCCCGCCTGTCTGACTGCCTGTGTCGTGCCCAGTCTCCCCAGAGCTGAAGGACCGCAAGGAGGATGCGAAAGCAATGGAAGACGAAGGGCAGACGAAAATCAAGCAGAGGAGGAGCCGGACGAATTTCACCCTGGAGCAGCTGAACGAGCTGGAAAGGCTTTTCGACGAGACCCACTACCCGGACGCCTTCATGCGGGAGGAGCTGAGCCAGAGGCTGGGGCTCTCCGAGGCCAGGGTGCAGGTAGCCGAGCCGTGCCAGGCTGCGGGGATGCGTGGGTGCCCGTGGGCGTGGGTGTGCGCGCACGGTGGAAGGGGCCAGCTCGGTAAAGAAGCCGGTCGTGCCCCGTCCCCGCCGCTCCTGACACAGGCTGTCAGAGCGAGGATGGGGGGGTCCCCGCGCAGAATTGCGCCCGGCAAACCCGTAAAACTGCCTCCCCCCCCCCCCGAGCTTTCTTGTGGCTTGACTCCTTGCAAGTCGTCCCCCCCTGCCCCTCGCTCTGTCGCCTTTTATTTAATCTCTGCGTTTATTTCATCTCTGCCTCGGCGAGAGCTACAATGGCTATTTTGTTGGCGTGGGCTGCGGTCCCTCTCCGGGCTGCTCCTGGCGCAGGGCTTACCGGGCGGACGTACCAATTAACTTTATAGATGTAGTGACCATAAACTAAATTAGGAACTGCTAAGTGCAAAAAAATTTACAGCCCGTTTCTCGTCATAGTTCTTAAATCTTGAGGGAAGCGGCACGAAAACTGAGCGAAGTGCACAGACCGGCTTTGTTCGGATTTATGAAATACAAAAGTCTGGGATAAAACCAGGCTATTTTAAGCGTTCTCCCGTACCGAGAAGCCACGGCTTCCTTTGATTTAACCTGCGCCTTTAACCTCGGGCTGCCCTCCCGAAGTTTTCCCGAATCGGTTCCTGGGCTGGTTTCTGCGAGTTTTGTCGGGATGAGATGAAGAGTGAGGAAGGGTCCGGGCTTTGCCCGGCTGGGGAGGAAGGCAGCTCCTCAAATGAGAACAAATGTAGCTGCTCCGGTGTATTTCCGTTCTAATAATAAAAGAAGAGAAAATGATGGTCATTATTTGTTTGAACACATGGAGTAGTTTTAGGCCCCTAACATCTGCAGCTGGCAGAAAGTATCGCTGTAACAGATACTCCCCCTCAATCTTTGTGCTCGTAGGCCACCATCTGCACCGAACTATGCGCACAATCCTTGTGGGGTTTCCCTGCATCTCGTAATAGGGTAAGGACAGAAACAGAGCGGTCACGTTGAACCGAAAAAGTAATAATAGGCAGCTTTTGTCATCACAGCCTGACCCACCGAAAAAAAAAAAAAAAAAAAAAAGCGCCTTCATTTTCCCGCTCCCCCGTTTTTCCGCCGAGGCGGCCGCCTCTTTACACCCAGCAAATCTTAACAAAACCAAACCGAACAAAGTTGCAGGGCTTCAACTTGGCTATGAAAAATGTAAAAGGGAGGTGCTTCCTTCTGCTGGCTGTTTGCTCGACAAAGAACGCGGTGGCGGCGGGGCATAATCCGCGCTCCCATTATGCCAAATCGCAGGGTGCATAATAACTTTTGGAGATTTACATAGATTAAACCCATTCCCTTTAAATCGTTCCGGAAAACGCTTTGCAATAATATTTTGCCTCGCATCTGCACTAATTTGTAAATTATGGAATGTGCGTTTCCACGGGAGGCTGAGGGCGAACATGGCTGTTGGGCAGATTTTCCTTGGCTGAAGTAAATGACAGGGCGGGGGAAATTCACATTTATATTTGTCTCTTCAAGTAAGACCTCAAAAAAGAAATTTTTTTTTTTTTTTTGGCCGTGGGGAAAGGATGGCTTGGTGGATGTGGCTTCTGAGATGCGGTGCAGAGGTCTGTCTTTAAACAGGAATGTTTTAAGGCGAGCTCTCCCTCCTTCCCTCCCTCCCCTCCCCTCTCTTCTCTAAGCAAGCAGAACTTTGTTCTGGAAATTCATTTCAACAATTCCAATATTAAAAGTATGTTCTTGTCTAATGCGCAGCCTTTTCTGTGGAAGCAAATTAGATTATCATGATAATGAGACAATTATTCCGCTTCCGTGCTACACTCCACCGCACAGAGGAACAGAGAAATTCTAAACTTCTTTGTAGCGAAGCTTTTGTGACAGTAATTACACACACACACACCCCGCCAAAGAAAAAAAAAAAGTGAGTCATTAAACTCTTTGGTGTTTAGTTTTTCTTGAAGATAAAGCTAATTAATTTATTTATTAATGAGCACGATCTTCTCAGGCCTGGCAGTGCAAACGTCCAAACCCATTATCGCCAGTTAGTATTAGATATCAGGGGGTGATTTAGGTCTGTTGGGACCCTGAGGTGGAAAGACGAAACCGGGGCTCGGAAAGTAATTTCTCTGCAACGAGCACTCTGCGAAGGTCGATTTTCTGTATGTTTTGACTCTTTTTCCCTTGCCTTTCGCGTTTCGGAGCTGATGAGCGGGGGCTGCCCGGGAGGAAGGAGCCCAGCCGGGTTTCTTTGTCTGCCGGTTTGGGGATTGTTTTGTTGTTTTGGGGTTTTTTTTTAGTTCTCGGTGGGTTTAATTATTTTTTTTTTCTTGGCGCTTCGCGTCCTCCCCACGGCGGTGCCAACGCGGCCGTGACACCCCTGTGTGTCCCCCCCCCCCCCCCCCGTGTCCCGTGTCCCCCCCCCCGCCCTCTCCCCGCAGGTCTGGTTCCAGAACCGAAGAGCCAAATGCCGAAAGCAAGAAAACCAACTCCACAAAGGTACTTGGGGAGGGGGTGATGCGGGGGTTGGGGGGGGGTTGTCTGTCCCTCCCTGACCGCCTGCCGCTGCCTCCCTCCCGCAGGGGTGCTGATCGGCGCCGCCAGCCAGTTCGAAGCTTGCCGGGTGGCCCCGTACGTGAACGTGGGCGCGCTGCGGATGCCCTTCCAGCAGGCAAGTGGGCGGCGGTGGGGTCGCGGGTGGAGTGGGGGGGGGGGGGGGGAACGGGACAGAGAGACGGACGCACGGACTAGACGGAGGGACACGCGGGACCGCGGCGGGCGGGTGGGTCGCTGCCACGCCGCCGCCCTTCTTCCCGGCAGGTTCAGGCGCAGCTGCAGCTGGACAGCGCCGTGGCCCACGCACATCACCACCTCCACCCGCACCTGGCCCACGCACCCTACATGATGTTCCCCGCACCCCCCTTCGGGCTACCGCTGGCCACCCTGGCCGAGTCCGCCTCCGCCGCCTCCGTGGTGGCCGCCGCCGCCGCCGCCAAGACCACCAGCAAGAACTCCAGCATCGCCGACCTCCGCCTGAAGGCCAAGAAACACGCCGCCGCCCTGGGGCTGTGACCGGGCTCGCTCGCTTTTCTTTTTTTTTTTTTGTTTTTAAATAAAAAAAAAGGGGAAAAAAGGAAAAAAAAAAAAAAAGACGAGGGAGAGGAGAAACTGACGGGAGATATATACTTATTTAAAGAATTAGAGGAACTAGACGCGCAGCTGGGAAGTTCACAGGTTTTGAAACTGACCTTTTTCTGCGAAGTTCACTTTAATACGAGAAATTTGATAAGAGAGGCGGGCCTCCTTTCACGTTGCATCAGATACTTGAGTTTAACAACCACGTCTGGAATAGCGACAAAAAGAAGAGAGAAAGACGACAACGAAGAGGGGAAAAAAAAAAAAAAAAAGGGAAAAAAAAAAAAAGAGACAATGATTTCTCTGCGAATTTCTAATGGGAAACTGTCCGGGATACTTCCTCCAGCAGCATTCCGGCTTGCATGTATTTGTATTTCATTGATGGAGTCCTTTGATTCACTTGCACTTCACCCTCATCTTTAGTAGAAAACAAAACAAAACAAAACAAACAAACGTGGCTGGGTTCTTTCTCTTTTAATCTTGGAGGGAAGCAGAAAGAGAGAGGGAGATCAAGCACTACCTTTTCCACTCTTAAATCTTTGTTGGTCGTTTGCTGTCCCACCTCTGAAATAAAAGGGAGTGGAAAGCATCAGGAGAGCGGAGTGTGCCTCCCTTTGCCGGGTGTCTCTTGTCCTGAGGGCAAAAACAAAAGAAAAAAAAAAAGAAAAAGAAAAAAAAAGAGTATTTAATTCCCAACCACCACTTTACACAACGGCAAATTCCAATAAGAGGTACTGGGTACATGTAAAATATGTTGATACACACGAACAAAGTTTATTTTGGCTATAACTTGTGAATTGATAGTTGACTGTCAAACATTTACATTTTATCTCATAAAGGTGTATCTATTCACGTAATCTTGTGATTTTTTTTATTATTATTATTATTATTTGAAAGACGTATAGCTATTTAACCTGGGGTACCTTGCAGTCGGTGATTGTTATCCCAGTTTGCCATCAGACCCTCATGCTTATTGCCAAGACAGAGGGAAAGCTCTTCTACGCGAACTTTGGTATGGATGGGCTTTGTATCTATTTGTTCTCCATGAAAACAAAATTATTTATATTGACCATATTTTTTCTAGTGTATTTTAAGTTATTTAAAAAAGGGGGAAAAAAAGAAAAAAGATGCTGTTATTTCATTACATTTGTTGTCAGTACAATATATTTTGTTTCACTCAGGTTTGCTTCACCTTTTTTAGTCCATTTTCGACGTCACGAATTTCAATAAGTGCCAAGTAATGAATTTAAGACACTTTGCGACCTATTGACTGACAAGGGTAACGTTTTAGTGGACGGCTTCACGTCACTTCTGGTACTGTTAATATTAAATCGTCGGTGATATTGTTTCTTTTCTGTGTTTACACCTTCTGTAGAGCTCGCACGTTTCTTTCTGCTCCGTAGAAATCGCGACAAACCGATAGCACGACGAGGAAGCACCGCTCACCTCTGCGCATCTTTTGTTACCACTTTATATGAGTTTTCCTGAGTTTCGGCTTCACAAAACTTAACGCGGCGTTTTGGTTTGGCTTTCTTTTGAAGAAAAATAGACCGGTGGAAGTTATATAGCAATTGTGTCTTTACAAGTTCTGTCAAGTTCCCTCAGGTAATAAAATCGAGGAAAGTCTTAACGGCTCAAAATATTTTCCAGGGAAGGAACAGGGGGAATTTGCACTGCGCAAAATCCGCAACTCCCGCCGCCGCCCGCCTCTCTCCTCGCTCCGGGACCCGGGGCAGAGCCCGCACCCCGCTCCCGGGGCCGCCCGGACCCGCCGTGCCGCGGCGGAGCGGCCGCAGCGTCCCGCTCCCCACCGGGAAAGCCAGCCGCCGGCCCCGTCCCTCCCCGCCATGGCCGCCCGCGCAGGGCTCCGCTTGGCGCCAATTCCTCCACGCCGTGCCCGGCGGGACGCCTCGGTCCTGCCGAGGGTTCCGTGAGGAAAGGGCGCCCGCCACGGCGGTCCCTGTGAGGGGAAGGCGCCCGCCATGGGAGTCCCTGTGAGGGGAAGGCGCCCGCCATGGGGGTCCCTGTGAGGGGAGGACACCCGCCTTGGGGGTTCTTGTGAGGAGAAGGCGCCCGCCACGGCCGTCCCTGTGAGGGGATGGCGCCCGCCACAGGGGTTCTTGTGAGGGGAGGACACCCGCCGTGGCGGTCCCTGTGAGGAGAAGGCGCCCGCCATGGGAGTCCCTGTGAGGGGAAGGCGCCCGCCATGGGGGTCCCTGTGAGGGGAGGACACCCGCCTTGGGGGTCCTGTGAGGAGAAGGCGCCCGCCACGGCGGCCCCTGTGAGGGGAAGGCGCCCGCCATGGGGGTTCTTGTGAGGAGAAGGCGCCCGCCACGGCCGTCCCTGTGAGGGGAAGGCGCCCGCCACGGCGGTCCCTGTGAGGGGATGGCGCCCACCACAGGGGTTCTTGTGAGGGGAGGACACCCGCCGTGGGGGTCCCTGTGAGGAGAAGGCGCCCGCCACGGAGGGTCCCTGTGAGGGGATGGCGCCCGCCATGGTGGTGCCCCTGAGGGGAAGGCTCCCGCCACGGTGCCCCCCGCGCCCAGCCCCGGAGGCCGGGCAGCGCTTGCGGGAAGGGGCCCGCCTCGGTGCAGCGAGGGAGGAAGGCAGGCGCTGCCCGGGGGGCTGCGGGGAGCGCGGGCGGACCCGCTGGCGGAGGCGGGCGAGGCGCAGCTCCCGGAGCCCCGTCGCCTCCCCCGGGCCCCTCGCCGGGGAAGCGGCGGCCTCCGGCGCGCCGTGCCCGCTCTCCGCGGCCAAGGGCTCCTCCGCGGCCCGGCGGCCGCCAGGCTACGCGCAGCGGGGAAGAGCCGGCGGCGCCGCTGGGTCCGGCGCAGGCCGAGCGGCCGCGGGCGGTCGGGGGCGGCTGTCGGCTGGCGGGAGGGAGCCCCGGCTGTCCCCCGCAGCGTGTCCCCCCCCTGCCCAGGCGGGGAGCCCTGCCGGAGAGGGCTGCAAGGAGCAACAGCAAAATCGGCTGATAACGGGCGGAAAAGGATAGATTTTACGTTCGGTAGAACAGCTCTATTCAAGCAAAAGTAAGATACTGCTAATTATAAAGTCAATAAAACTAACGGTGGTGTCGATTGATCCCCGAATAAAGGAGTTAATTAATATGTGCACAAGCAGCTGATATCGCAGCCCGGTCATTGTGGCCCCGCAGCTCACATCCCAAGCGCAGCCTCGAATATTCTCAGTCTGCTCCGCGTAAAACTTGTCACGTCTTACCTGCTCTGTTTAAAATACAACTAGTTTAAATATAGTTGCCTAACAGTCTTGTGCAGGTTATTGATGTATGTAACGTAAACTGTGATGGATACATACAATGTGAATTTAAAATCTTTACAATATGCTCAGATATTGGCATGTCTGTCTTCAAGATGATTGTAATAAAAAAACATGAAAAATGTACTTTCATCGTAACAGGGAGAGATGATTGGATGGTGTAAGACAACTGTGTATTTTTTAGCGCAGCTGTGATTAAAATAAAATAGTCTTAACGGGATATTTTTGGACAGGAATACTAACATTCCTGGTTTCCTTGGACTGGAATACCTAATAAGTCTATAGGCCGACAGAAGTTGGCCAGAACTCTTCTGCTTCTATTTTATTTCTTAGAGTGTCTGAACCTGTATAAAAACCCGTAGGTTTCATGAAATTTAATTATGGATATTTCACGAGCCAGCCAGTGCACATGCCATATATGCTTTCTGTAGATAAAATTTTAGCATGGGGTTTACATGGAGATGTACTGGCCTGAGAAGGGGATTCAGAGAAGAGATCACATACATCATATAGGAAGGAGTAAACACCTGTTTCTGTCCTCGTAGTGCCGATCGCATGTTCGCAGTAGGAACTTACGCAGATTCTTACTTGGTGAAGTAGCAGTTTCCACATTTTGTTCGCTCCCTACAGCAACACGATTTTAGGTGAGCAGCAAAGTGCGATGGCAGCCAGATGTCTTACAGAAAACTCCAAACACCGCCGCGCTAACTCCTACCATAGATTTCAGTCCTCTGTACAAGAACACTTAAAAGGAGAAAGAAAGAAAACACTGGGTTTGCCCACTGCATAAAAGTGGATGAAAATGTGCTAAATACTGTATATAAAACTGATAAGTCTCATAGTGTTCATTAGCAGCTCAGCTTTATGCCAGGCAAAGCTTTTAACCAGCGCACTTAAACTTGCCTTTCAGAAAAGCACCATCAGAAGAGCACTTGAGCCCCTGTGGTATCCAGCTGATGGTTCTGTGCAACAGCAGTTTGCCCTTAGCAGTACAGCAGTCCTTCGAGTGAACTGCGGCCGAATACTCAAGGAATAAATAATGTGGTTTGTGTAACAGTACACACTGTACTAACTCCTGCCCAGTAAATATTGATACTTGTCCAATTTTGTGGCTGTTCCCATCTCATTTGACCTTGAATTTTCAGTTTCTCACGATTTCTGAGCCTGTTCACCGTTACTGTGAAGCACCAGCAGGTGAAAGTGCACCTTAGAGGTCATCTACCACGTATATTTGAAAAATAGAAGAATCAGATCTGCATCACTTTCGCGTTTTTGAGGTGGGCAACAAACTTCTGAAAGGAACTGGAAAAATTGTGCTCATTTTTAACCTTTATTTAAGCTGCAAATGCCCCTGGTTTTGATGGAGGATCTAATAAGTGTTCTCAGAAATGTGAATTGTCACACTTTACATGAGCGGCCAGTCTTCTCTCCAGGTGTTCTTTAGGCAATTAAGTTACTGTGAATGAAGAAAATTCTCAGAATTTTCTACGCCATGAATCTTGCTAGTCCGGTTGCAGAGTATGGCTTTTAGGATGCATTTACGCTGTTTTGCCAGTCGTTACGCATTTCACTGACTGGGCAAAAGCTAGATTTCTAACAGAAGAGCCGGCAGAGCCCTCAATGCCCATCATCTTTCTTGGCGGCGTGGTCACAGCGTGCCTTCTGTTGACAAAGAAAAGTAACAAGCAACACAAACCCAACCCCTCCCCAGTCTGAGGTTGATTTTTGTTTTCAGTTGGCAGGTGCCTGCAAAGGCCTCCCAACGGCGGTTTCACCCGTCTGCCGGCAGCCTGCCTGCTAGGAGGCAACGGCTGCGAGTGCCGGGCGCTCCTGCCTGCAGGGTTTGTAAGGGATCTGCTGTATCGTTTGTGTGTAATGTCACCCATGCTTTGCACGTACCGATGCTGTGCCGACATACGGCTCTCGTTTTGTGCTGCGGAAGGCAGCCTCTTTCTCAGCAGTCATGTTTTGCACTCATATGAGAACCTTAACTTTTCCTAGAGAGGGAAGGTAAGCTAAAGGAATAAAACAGGAAAAATTGCTGCTTTGCTCCAGTGGCTAATGCTGCATAACCAGCCTACTTCTGCGGTCTCAGAAAGTAAGTAGCTTGGACTTTGCTGTCCCTTTTTCTGTCACTCTGGCCCCAACTTGTGAGCTCTTTCTGTAAGATAATGGAAAAAAAAAGGTATGCAGAGGAGATTTGCGTCATGTTTTGCAAACCTACCTCGCTACCTGCCCCTGCTTTTCTCTGTGTTCAACTTCTTAATGCTGCAGCTATGAAAGATGTTTGAGAACGTTTTCCTTCATAACAAAGGTTTTATGGCCTTTGCACATCAGACATGCTGTTCATTAAATGCTGATGTGATATCAACAGTCTCCTTTTACACTGGTAAAAATCACCCAGGGGAAAATTCTGAGAGAGAATTCTGAAATGGGGAGGTACAAAATGCACTCGTCGTGGGCCAATGCTCCGAACAAGGGGCACTTTGACCTTATCAGCAGCCACAGCCATCCTGAAGCCACCGAGGATATAAACCCATGGTTAATAAAACACAGTACCAGAGTAGTGTGATCTCTCATGAACATCTTCCTCAAGTTAATTTAGAGAAGAAAGATAACAGTTTTAATAATGCATTAAGAAAATGCAGCTGCATCACCGTTCGGGCTGACATTCCACGTATAATATCCACGTCGGTGCTCCGCTCTTGGGTTTCCCACCGCGGTCCTGGAAGCGCATCTACAGGTCCTCAACAGTCTGTGCAGCCGGGGGACTGTAGGCTCCATCAGCGGGTGCCTGCGCTTCCTCCCCTCTCTGCCGGCGCTGGTGCCCTGGTGTTTTGCTCTTTGAAAATGTCACCCTGGGTTCTGCATCTTCTGGAAAAGGCAGCAAGCAGATACAAGCTGGTCAGCAGTCGCTTCTGTCCGGTTGACAAGCTGGTCAGCAGTCGTTTACATCCAACCTTCAGTGTTTCGAATGCACGCTTCGACTGCCTCCCCTGCACTCACTCAAGCTTTTTTGGCTTCCTGGGTTTGCATAAAGTGGTCTCATATCACTGTGAAATGGTAAATGCTGGCAATTTTGCTCAGAACTTAATGGCTCTGAGGTCATACTGGCTTCACAGTTCCCGCACTCTGTGAAACCCAGCTATTTTAATTCTCCAGTCATCTGCCTTTGACTAGCACCTTCACTGCTGTGGTCACACGCTCCAGCAAGATGTTAACATACTCTGCACACTCTGTAACGGGGGAAAAATTTCGTCACTCCAGTGTTAGGTGGCCACTGCCGCCATTCCTATTTCCCTAAGAACAATTTAGACCTACTATTTTCTTTTCCTCACGGGAGGAGAATGTGTCCCACCGGTCACCATTGAAGAGAACACCAGACGCAGCTTATACAGGATGGTAGAGTTAACCCATGTTTGAACAGCTCACGCTAGAAAGAGTGCTTGGAAAATAAGAATTGGCCATGTTATTAGAAAGCATCTGAATTTTCGGTGCGACCAGAAAGAGACACAACAACTTTTCTTGCAGGGCATTTTAGTGTAGTGACTAAAATAGTTCTGCTGGTGAGAGCTGGCACCAAGCGATTGCCCCTCTCAGCGTGCCAGAGGATCGCAGAGGGTGCTTTAGCCCTTAGACCGTGCACTATACCATGCCAAAGACGGCAGTGTGTAAACTGTTAGTATTAACAACAACACACCTACGAACCTCTTAGTTGTCCTTTGAGTAAATATTTAAGCAGTGGAAACTTGGCTAGCACTTACCAAGATTGGTAATCTACTGAAAAATAAGATACTGCCTGTAGCCTGTTACAAAATAGCTGTGAATACTCAGAACATCTTTTACGCCATTCCTCTACTTAATGTGTATACATTATTTATTATGCAGATTCTCTTTTATGAAATATTTAGATTTGGAAGTGTTTTGACATGTGGTAATCTTTAGGAAGAAGGTAAACATATCCTTTTTTAAAGAAAATGTAAATCAAGTATTCCCCCAAAATATCTTTGAGAGGTTAAATGGAGGACAATGGAAACCACATGTAAATGCCCCTGCTGTCCCTGTGCAGGAACATTCATATGTATTTCCATTGACTCTGTTGACTGCAGCAGAAATTCTGCTTGGGTGAAGACCACAGTGCTGAACCTATAAGAAAAAGAACACAAGAGGCTAATGAATTAACTGGGTTTGATACCTTTTAAATATCTGGTTTAGATTATCATGATTACTTGAACAGCCATTAATTTAAAGAAATACCATTGCTACAACATTCTTCGTCACTATGGAAAGGGATGCTAACTGATCCATATGGTTTCTGGTAATTTTTTAGATAATTTTTCTCCTTGTCCAGTGCCTGCAGGTGGGATTTTGGTTATTCTTATACTGCTGCAACTGCAAGGCTGGATTCCCTGATAGGATCTGTTGGCTTTAAAGGCCAGATCCTTACCTGGTGTAAACAGCAGTAGCTCTGTCTTATGCTCGTTGCATCAGGAAAAGATCTGACCCTTAGTGGTTTTTGTCCTTGTTTCATGGAGCTGACAAACAGCTTTATAATAGGAAGCAGATGAAAAGTTTTACATATGTAATCAGTTTAATTGCAGAAATAGTTGACAATATTTTCCTACCTAGGTAAAGGATTTTGTATGAATTTCAAAAGTAATTTAACCATGGTAATATTTCTGAAAGAAAGATAAACATTTGCAATTCATAAATTATTTTATGTTCAGTTGTAATTAGTTTAGATCAATTTCTAATGGACTCATTTTGCTTGTAATCAAGAACTTATTTTCATGGGCCAGGGAAATGCCTGTGAATTTTCTCTCCGAGCTTTCTTTCATAACATCTGCACTGAGACTTCTCAGTTAAACAATGGAAAGGCAGGATTTACAGAGTGTCAGCTCGCCGTTCTGTTCCTGGAGAAAGACAAATTAAGCCTTCTGTTATAAGTGGAACATATATACTTCAAAACAATTGTTATTAGCCAAGATATGTCCAAGGTCAGGCTAAGTTATGTATGATGTATTCCTATGAGTAATGTATCTTTACGGCTATTTAAAGTGTGAATACATTTAAAATTTTTGCAAGCTTTTGCATACATTTTATAAGTGTCCCACTTAGTTTTCGGAAAAATAAAAATTAACATTAGCCAGGAATTGCGTTTGTTTTTAACTATTTCCTGTGTGCTCATACAATCGTTGTTCATTACCACAGGGAAACACGTGGTAGTTCAGTGTACTTCAAGGGTTGTCAATAAGGAAACGGTAAATTTGGTCTTGTCTAATTTCCGAAAACTTGAAGCAATAGCTTGCAGATACGCGGATTAATGTTAGGGGCTCAAGCATGCAAGGATAATAACTGGAGCAGAAAGAAGAATTTTAGTTCTGGCATTAGTAATCAAAAACGCCATTTATGTTTAAAAATGCTTGCACTTTCGTATTTTAACATCTATAAAATTGGGATAGTCATAATTTCAATAGGGAATTGAATTTGCAAAAGCTTAAAGAAAACAGAAAGAAATTCTGAAAGCTGTCCTCAAATCTGCACTGGATTCTTCTTGCCTCGGATGTCTCTACGGGCTGTACCACCACTATTCCTGTGCTCTCGTTTCTGTATCGCAGTCCTCCTCTCGCACGCCAGTCTGGACCCTGCGTGCTGGATATACCTGGTACTTCTGCTGACTTCAGCAGTGCATACCTGGCACTTGGGAAACAACCTGTTATTTTAAAAGTACTAGTTCTCTTCTCCACACATTGCTTATTTTCTCAAAGTTCTCAGTAAAGCTTAAAAACAGCTAAAAAACAATTTACACAGTACTCTACAGCCACATTTACCATCCTCCAGGTGCCTTGGCCACCACTGTGCCCGGGCAGGTGGCCAGGAAGTTTATGGTAAGTTTTGGTGAGTTCTGGAGTCATGAGATCAGTTTTAAAATCCCCTAGATCGTATAAATAACGGTGAATGGTCTTAATGTAACCTCACAGCAGATCTTCCCCACCCCTTGTCTCTGGGTGTCTTGAGAGGAATTGCAACACGGACGAAGCGTCTCCGTGTAGTACCTCACGTAACCGTTCCTAATTTCTTGCCCGGTTCTGCATGTGATTTTCCCATCTCTGCGCTGACTTCCATGTCTCTTCCCTGCCGCTGTCTCTCACATTATCCCAGCCTCCCTCCAAAATACCATCGGTCTCTTGCTCTGCATTTCCTCTTGCCCGCCACTCTGCATGATGCGTTCCTGTGGCATCGTTTGCCTCTTCCTGATAGCCCTTCTCCGTGCTCCTCACCCCAGCCCTCCAAGATGTTTTTTCTTGTCCTCGTTTCTCTCCACTGGCAGTCCTTTCTCCTGGACACAGCCTCGAGCCCCTTTAAAATGCCGTAGGGAAACAAGTGAGCTGGTCTGAGGGTGGCTGGAGAACAGAGCGAGGCACCAGCTGGGTTTAGTAAGGCAAAATAAAACCGCGCTAAAAGGACCGAGCTCCTCTGACATCACACCAACTACGTAAAAAACCACTCAAAATCCCTGGGACTGTCTCAGCTGCCTCTGCCGGGGTGACGTGAAGGAGTTTTGTGCCGATCAGCGGCACAGTTTGGGTGCCCGAGAGTTGCACGGTAGCCCCAGGGTTACGCTCCCGTCAGACCCTGCGAGGGGAAACGTTCCCTTCCACGCAGCGTGCCGTCCTTCGGTGGCTCATGGAGAGCGCTGCGCGATGGAGGGCTACAGACCCCTGCAGCAGGGCTTGCGAGGGACGCCTGCGTGCTGCGTCGGGTCTTCTCGTGAAAACCCAAGGGCTGGGACCCGTGGGTATCCTTTCTCTTTCTCCTCTTCTACTGAGAGCCTTGCTCCTGCTCACAACTGCCCGGCAAGTGGCAGGAGGCAGCGGAAGGCAGCCTCGCTGCTGATGGAGAGAGACAGGCTCTCGCTTCAAGCAGGAGCAGGCGCCTTGACAACCCGTGCGCGGGAGGGACGGCAACGTGAGCATCTTCGTCTCGGCAGAGGCTGATGGAGAAGGCAGGAGGGGGACCCAGCCTGGGGGGGGGACACCAGCAGCTGCTGCTGGGGAGGTCAAGGTGGGGGCTGCAGGGGAGGTGGGCAGCCCAGGGGTGAGCCCCTCTCCATCCATCCCTCCCGGAGGCACGGGAGCATTACTGCTCCCCCATCATCTTCCCCTCCCTTACAGATCTCATTCTCTTCCTTGCTAGAAAAGGAGATAAGACGCACTGAGAGTCTGAGTACATTTTCCAGCTAACCCGTGTCTTTGCAGAGGGTGAACGCCTTGGTGAGCTCTCTTCTGTCTCAGATCTTAAGCTGCTGTCTGCAGCAGCCGGTGCTTTCCTGCTCTCTTCCACTGTTGGAGTTGCTGCTCACAGCATCATTTTCCTGGGAAGATGTGAGAGCTCCCCAGGGACTGTCAGAGACCTGGGAAAAATACCTGTTTCCTGTGTGTCCTTAGGAGGCAAAATCCTGTGCACTCACAAGCGTCCCAGGACAGTCAATAACACTGGGAAAATACAGCAAGATAGTATGTTTGTAAATTTACATTGTCCAGGCAGAATATAGTGGTCCCAGGACATCTCTCCAGAAAGTCAGAGCAGGGCAGAAAGGGACTCAAGGGAGCTCCGGCCACCCCACTCCTGGGGTCCAAGCTCACGTACTTATGGTCTTGCTGTTTGCAAGGGGAGTTGTGGTGGATCTTTGGTGCAAACGCAGCCCTCTGAAGCGGGGCTTTGCAGTTTCTACTACCAGAGAGGAGCACACAGCCGTGTCTCCTGGAGGATGCTGGAAGGAAGGCCACAGGCTTTCCAGAAAAGGTGCTGCAAAATGTAAATTAAAAAAAAAAAAATCAGGTTTGTGCACAGAAGAAACGCATTGTTCACAAATTGCATTTTTCCTTGATTTCTTCTGTACAGCTATTGAGTAGGCACAACCTTGTTTAGCCTAAAAGATCTAAGAAAATTATAGCCTAGGGCTCTTGGCTGGTGTCTGAGTGTTGCTCTTATCATCGAAGTCCTGAGGAACAATTTAAGACCAAATGTCCGTCGCAACTCTCTTAGTCGATACTACTGAGAGTTTGCCCTGGGACACCAAGGAAGGCAGCAAATGCGGACAGGCTTTAGAACAGCCTCACATTAAAAATGTCTAGAATTATTAAATACAGCTACAGCTCCTGCAGAGAAGCAAGAAGCTTATAATACTGCTTGTTTTCAAGTGGTCACAAGTACTAATGTGAAAAGTATTGAATCTCCATAAAACTAGACTAGATCAGATAAATAAATAAACTGAAAACACCTCTTTGAAGCAAACTACCATTGACCCCTGAATTACAACTCCCAGGCAATAGAAAAATTAGTTAATTCTATAAAGCAATCTTATATTTAGGAACCTGCGTGTGCGTTGCGCGGTAATAGTATCGAGTCCGGTGATATTGAAGGCGGTGGATGCAATAACCAAGCTTCGCTGCAGATGGGCATAGGAAACAACTGAGCTTCCTTATGTAACGAGATGGCCAAAGCAGTAGAAGCCGTTCCCTAAATGCAGGCAGAAACCGAGATGAGTCACAGATTAGGAGCGTGTGGGTGGAGAGCGTCCTCGTGGCGTGATGACAGGCACAGAGGAGAGATCTGGACGCTGCGCTGTGTCTCTGCATGTGCGACAGCATCGCAGGGAAAACAGGAGAGGAGCAGGGAGAGGAGGCGAAGCACCCGGAGCAGAATACGACGCCGGGGAGAAGCACGGTTTGTTTATTGTGACTGCCGAGAGAGGGTGGGAGCCGTGGACAAAAAGAGGAGTGTTTCCTGGTCAGTTGGCTGCCTGTTCGGGGAAACTGGACTTGGTGCATTGGTTGTAAATAAACACTGATGTATTCGTGGAATACTTTACCCACTCATCAATTTATTTTCCTAAATTAAACAACCCAAGAGAGCCTGGACAGTAAGTTTATGACACACAGGCTAACAGTACTTTCCCTCTGGCCAGATCTGCTCTGACAACTGCGTGAATTCAGAAGGAAAAGGGTGGAAGGGAATATCCGCGGTTTGGCCCTTGACATATCATTATCTCATGCACATTTATGTCCCTACAGAAAGACCCGAATCATAGAGTATAACCAGGAAATTAAATTTTCTGATATCCATTAATCCATCATCCATTAATGACCACTGTCTCCGTAATTCCCAGTGGCAGGGAAACCAAAACGCCTTCAGGGGAGCTGGAGGCTCCCTGTGTGGTCAAGAGGCAGAAGGGAGCAGCGCTGGGCGAAGGGCATGGACATCATCCTCCTCCTCACCAAATATCCTTCTGGCCTCGTACTCGCTGAGAAGGAGGTAATTCTTGGTACGAGGGCGATGGGTTGCCTTGCTGGAAAGGCTATGTGCAGTGATGAACAGGAGGACAGAAGACTATTAAGCTTCATGTACTATTTTTGCCTTCCACCAGAGTTTGTACAAATAGACGGTGTGTGAATAGCCAATCTCATCCTGGCTATCAGCAAACTGCTATCCTTTAAACACAATTAATGCAAAATATCATTTAATTATAACCGTCTTCCCTCATTTGCAACAGATGGATAATATTTCAATGGGTTATGACTGAATGGAAAGTCTCGTGAGCTAGTACCCTCTGCGGCTAAGATCAGTTGGCATACATGTAACTTCACAAAATATAATTTTCTTTTTTGAGATCCATTTTAAAGAAAATTTAAATCCAAGTAACGACTTATGTCTGAGTTCTCTGAAAAGTCACTCAGTACCCAAAATAAACTGTTCTTTTAGAATTTCTTTGTATACAAACTCGTAGACATTCCTTTGTCTAGAAAGAAGTGGAACTCCCGTTTACGTATGAAACTCAATCTGGCCATAAGCAGAGAGCTGTGAAAACTGCCTCCCTGGGTATTTAAGTAGCGTGTGTTTGCATGCAGCCCCACAGCCAAATAATCACAGAGTGCCCTTGGCTCCCGGGGCCTCGCAGCCCGCACTGCCTTTGTAGGCTGAAATTGGGTTTTCGAGGGGAAAACGTTCTTGAATCAGTCATTTTTCAATGTCTTTATTTTATACTCAAAGCGTAGGGCAACGAAACAGATTCTGTTAAAACTGATTTAAAGAGGGTTTCCAACCGAGGTGATGCGTCGTGAGCTTAAGCCTAGCGCTGGAGCGGCTGCTGGCCGGTGGGCTGCGAGGGGACACGCAGAGCTGGCTGTGCAGCACGCGTCCCAGCGCGCTCTCGCGTCTCAGCCTGCGTCCCTCCAGCTCCTCTCACCCCCACGGAAGAGAGCAGAGAGCTTCCCTGTGTCCCAAGGGATCTCTACCTACACCCATTGACCTTCCGCAGCGTTTTTGCCCACCCATCGCTTGGGAGCAAGCCATGAGATTCATAAGGAAAATAAAAGTTACGACTGTGCGTGTAAATCCCGCCAGCGCTGGAATTTAGCATGTACAGGGACTGCAAGAGCAGGCTACGTTTCTAAACTGGATAAAAATTATCTCGTGTTCTTAAGACACTCCCCACTGCTTAGTTACGTGGCATATTTGATGTGAAGCTAACGGTATTTAATGAAGTATCTTTAGAGTGAAAAGCATTAGTTCAATATCAGAGAGAAAAGGATGACTGATCTGGTTACATTTCTATGATCACTTTTATCAACATTTTAAATAGGATTTATTATTTGGATTCAAAACAATTGGGCTGCCAGAAAAAAAACCCAGCCCCTACCTTCTTCAGGAGGGCTGTTACGTGGTAGATTTTAGCTGATGTTGTTTTTATGCTCCAATGAGAACAGAGCAAATTATTGACAGTTTTTGTGTAACGTTGGGTTGATCTTTAAAACATGTACTTCATCAGGTGTTTGTCTTTTCCTGTGCCCGCTGTCTGCAAATGCTTTAGCAGACACAGATATCTGTGGGAATACTGACCACAACAGCATATTTTATTTGTTGAAAATCAGTTTTGTATTGTAATAAAGAATATTTGCTCTGGCAGCCTGTTTTTTTTCTGAGACTGATTTATACCTGTCCAGACAGCTAAAGAAAAATGCCTTCAGACTTAAATGGGCAATTATATTATCCTAAGTATTGACTATCAAATTCTTACAGTGAACTGACTGTAAATTTCCAGATTAAAACTGAATTCTGATTAATTTAAAGTAACAAAGAAACAAAAGGAAAAACCATGAGCTGTGCCACTACGTGACAAACTGGAAGGGAATGTCCTGGTGTGGATGCAGGCTTGCACCCATACAAATAGCTCTGGTCTGTGGTGGAGCCAGGCTGGGCTCCCTGGCAGGTGTTGTCAGGGGCTGATAAGGCAAGTAGGAAAGCCTACGGTGATAACATCATGGAAAGCTTCTTCCTAAATTGTCTTCTTGAAGATATTTCTCCTACGAGATGGTCTACCAGTCTATAATTAGGAGTTCAGCTAGCCTCCGCAGCTGAGCTCGGGGATGAGAAGCAGATATGCCAAATATAATAGCATGAGGAGAAGGTGGTGGGAGGGACGGGCATTTATGGATGGACTTGTGGATGGGAAAAAGACAGAGGCAAGGGGGAAATGAAGGAACAAATGAAAAGCAAGAAATGACTAAGTTTGGAAACATTCCTTTATTTATATTCTTTGGCAGACAGTTAACTTTCTGATGATACTTTCTTCTTATATCTGTCTGACTGGGACCCATTTTCTAACTATTGCCAATTTTTCCCACTGAGATAGTGCTATTTATACCACGTTTTGGTCGGGTTTGTAATCGGCAGCTTAGCAAGCTGGACTCGGACCAAGTTAACCAGTTACAGACGCAACTTGGTTGATACGAGTTCAACTTTCCTAGCAGGGAGTAACGTAACATAACAGCAGCCCAGCGCTGCCCGAGGAGGAGCCTCCCGCCGTGGCCGGCTCACGTCCAGAGGTGAGCTCCAAAAAACGCCCAGGAATTGTGACATCCAGTCTCCTGCCCTAACCGCACACGCTCCCTGCTTTCCTCCGGCTTGTCTTACAGCCCCTGCCCTGGCCCGCTCCCTCGGCGTCATTTCGGGCGCGGGAGCCGTTTCGGGGCGCTGGTGGTGGGGTGCGGGTTCATTCGGGGTTGGTACCTGCCTGTAATAATCACCGCACCAAACCGGTACGGTTATGTTAGTTACTTAGGCAAAGAATCGTACAAGTAAGAAAAGGAACGATGATCAGTTATACATTAAAACCAGGAAAACATTAAAAGCACGCATGACCCTGGACACAGCCTATATTAACTGCCGATGTTTGTCACCCCCTTTTTTTTTCTTTGCCTTATTTGTAATGAAGGTGATATGGGAAAAACAAGTGGTGGAAGTTGAAAAAGGTGACTCTTGCAGGCAATGTTCGTTAAAAAATAGTCCTCAAAGCCTGTTTATTTAGCTTTTTTTTTGTTTCTAATACTTTAATATAAACTAGTCATTTCTAATTATTTTAGATACAACCAGACACTCTTTTTTCTGATTTAAAACAGTTATAAATATAATTTTCTCTTAGCAAACTGAATGAGTCCCTAAAGCGGTTCCAGATGCCAGACATGTACATATGTAACATTCCTACTGGAGGAATAACTTCTGATATTTAATCAAAAGAAACAAGTTTAACAAACAGTACACTAGCACATGAAAAGATAACATGGTGGGAAAAAAAAATCTGGGCTATAAAATCTAGACGAAACTTTTCCAACTTGTAAAGAGGGTTTTACAAACTAACAAATGGTAAGACTCAGAAATTAAACCTGAAAAAGTATGAAGTAACTGACTTGAGGAGAAGACAATAAAATGGAAGGGAGAGGAAATGGAAGAGAATAAAAACAGTCAGCAGACAAATGGGGGCTTAAAATGCAAAGAAGAAGCAAATCAAAAGAAATATCAAGAAAGAATATTTTTGCAAAGACAAAAATAATGAATTGTACAAGAAAAAGTGCAAAGTTACAGTATTCTAAAGAAAACAAAACTGGGAAAATACACAGGAGAAAAGAGAAAATATGGAAAACTTCATTTCATGTTAATTGTGTTCCCCTTCAAACAACACATTTCAATGCTTGAAATACTCCTGTAATTAGATTATTGTTTACAGCAGGTTATTACTCAACTGGTTCCTGTTTAGGCTGTCTGTATTTGATGTAATTCTGTCAAACCTTACAGTGAAACCATTGAGTTGTTACCTGAAAATAAAGACTTAATCACGTGAATGTATTCGGACCAAAAATTCTCATTATAACACCATTTTTCCTAAAGGCCTTGTGCGATGGAAGTGTGATTAAGCAAAGCTCAGGCTGCAGCTATACAACTTACAGCCAATAACAATGTATTGACGTTTAGGTGGTTAGGTTATTTCTTGACCTTGAGTAGCTTAGGCGTTGTTGTAGGAATCACCAAGAATTTTACCTTCAGTGCAATGTCAAGAAATACAAATAACATAACTGATTAAATACGGTCTAAATATTAATACACAATAATAAAATTTAAGCCATTATATAGGTGGTTGTTAATTTGCTGCCCTCACAGAACAGTAAATCACTCTACTTTGGGGGAAAAGAACACTGGAAAATACTCTTAAATAAACAAGCAAGCAATTAGATCTACCTAAACAAACGCAAGGATACACAAAACAAGCAAGTGGAAAATGTTGTATGTAGATGTTGTTACAGGGGAAAATTATTTTATTATCATGCGTTTTAAAGAACTAGGTTACCACATTTTTCACGTTATGGCGCTATTGTATTAGATGCTAAAATCTGATTTTAACCTACTTTTAAATGTTCTTCCTTTCCCTTCTCTCCAGGGTTTGAAACTGTCGTTTGTGTTACCATTCTCTTGGCTTCCACTGTTTCTTTTAACTACTCCGCAATTATAATAGCTCGCTAATAGACCGTATCATTGATAAACTTCCTCGTTAAGAAGAACCCAGGACAAAAAATGATACTGGTTCTTTAAAAGTTTATCCCTATGGCACCATCATGTAAGCATACATATGGGACAGTAAAAATGGAAGACGACACATTAAATGACATTATTATAAAATGCAATACTCTTGGAATGATCCCTTATTAAATTAGGCTCTATGATCTGAGATGAATTTCCCCGATCCCTAATCCATCACTAGAGAAATATTAAAAGATAGGTCTCAACTGGTATTAGAATCGCACTCAGTCTCTACTTTCATTATTTTGAATTAGGGTGCTACTGGGGGGAAGCCTCTTAATGAGAATTAGAGTGATTCACTGGCCTTCTTTTGGATTTTGACAAGTAAAATATTAACTCTTCAGTCACAGCTGTCGGAATTAAAATACTTGGCAGCCACAGATGCACAAATTAAATTGGCCTTTATGTTTCCATATTGCTGACCTCCTTAGAGGCAAAAACATCAAACCCAACAATAACAGAAAACCCACAGTATGTCATTTCTTGGAAGAAAATATATTTATTGAAGTTTTTATATTTGTTTCAGTTTTAAACACATAATTGAACAAACACAGAACATTTTTACAAAAGGCTATTATTTTAATTTTGCATTCGGTAAAACTTCAGCTACAAGTCAGTTACTCTGAACCATTAATCAGGCAATAAAATAATAAATGAAGTTATTTCGGGGATTTCTTAAGTGTTTAAACCAACATAAATCAGATTTACGTGCGGTGCATCAGTGAAAACATCTTAATGGCTTTGACTGGCGTTTTTTTAGGGTTGTTTCTCTGTAAATAATAGATTCTCTTTCCTAGAAACAATACATGAAAATGCATAATTGTTGCAGAAGCACAAGACTTTTTATTACCAGAGCTCCAGTTTGTAACAGCAAAACAAGCTGAAGTTTAGCAATGTTAAGAAAACATCCTTTCTGATCTTTTTCCCTCCTTTTTGATTTACTGCTATGGTAGTGGCGATGGAATTTCAATTAGTCTCAATTAAGCGTATATCAATTAAGTGTATTTCAATTATAATAAGCGTTTCCAAAGTGGAACTTGTAGCCTATATAAGTCTCAAATAAGGGAATGATGCACAGGTGGCATTTTTTTTTTAAAGCTGTCCTTAAATTATATGATCCATCATATCCAAGCCAGCGTAGGGGTTTGTTATTCTTTTATCTGTCTCTGGTCACCTCCAGCATCTCTCCCTCCTCCCTAATGATCACTCATTGATCTCAACTTGTGATCGGTTGAGAACTACTTGGAGAAGGACATTGATGGATGCATTTTAGCCATTTTACCCTTCGCATCCAATACCGCGATGAACTCCCTGGATCTGTGGCACGGTTGCATGGGGGGAGAACTGGGGGCTGGGGCGATCGTAGGCGTTTGGGGGATGAATTTCGGCTCCGGCTGAGCGCGCGCTTCTTGGAAGAGGCTCTTTTTGTGTATAGGTGATTGCAAACCACCTCTGCGTAATTTCTTATAACACACGTCGGATTTTTTTGCGTGCTGATGTGGAACGGAGAGACTGCAATGTTGACATGATGATGCACGTTATATTTTTTTTATATGAGGAAATAGCATTTGTTACCCACTTTCTGTTTTTTCATTTTTTCATTTTTTACTTACAGATAAACAAACCCATACTTCGCAAGGGGAAAGCTATGTCTTTTCTGCTTGCGACAATTGGAGCTTTAGAGCCGATAACACAGCATCATTGCGTATCTAAAATAATCCAGCTCTGCAGCCTTAATATTTTGAAATATTTTGTTATTTGCTGGCAGGGATCTTGTCGGACACATTTGCACTGCAGCACACTTGTTGTCACCCCTCTCCGCAGGCTGCGGCGAGGCAGCAGCGGGTACAGGAACGTCTCATTAGTGACATCTGAGACACACTTGCCGTACTTTGTTCGAATCCTTGAGCTCCCAGCATTGCTCACAAGTCCTGAGCGGAATCCCCTCCTGGCCTTCTCCGGGGAGGAGCTGCCCCCAAAGCGGGATTTGGGGAAGCCCTTGCTCCTGGGGAAGGAGCGGGTTGGGGATGGCGAGGTCGCCCCGCCGGCCGTGACAATTTTGGGCTGTGACATCCAACCCCACGCGGTGCAGAGGCACGACCACGCTCAGCCGTGCTGGGGGGGGCACGTGGCATCACCCCACGTCGAGCGGCCCCAGGCTGGGGGTCCCCAAACTGCTCTCTGCCGCGCGTCGCCTTTCCCGACGTGCAGAGCTACGCCCCGCGCGCAGGGGGAAAGCATCCAGCGCAGTAAATCTACAGCTTTCCTGGAACCGCTTCTACGTTATTTTTATCCTTTTTATTACGTTATCTCAACCATGCAAACAGCTTGTTGCATGGGGATAGGAGTTTTCCTGTGAGCACTTACTCCATCTTCCCTCCTCGCCGCATCCCCGTTTGGGGGTGAAACAACACCCCAACAGCCCTCCTCCCTTGGAGCAGAGCACCAGCTCCTGTCTCGGTTCGGATTTCCCTGCCTGGATTGGAGCTGCTCACCCGTGCAGACGGTTTTCCAGGCTTTGCTGTTTGTTCACCGGTTTCTCGGCCGGCTGGCCGCCGGTCGGAGCCGGGAATGCCGCGGCATTATGCAGGCGGATGGCGGGCGCAGCCGGCTCGGGGTGTGAATTAGTTCTGCGCAGAACTACTTAATACATCGTTCCTGGAATTAAATGTGCGCCGAGAGCTGCCATAGGGCAAGCCGCGGGGTGGTTTAATTTCTTTTTTAGAAGACATTAGCAGAACTCGATAAAGGGTCAAGTAATTTCATCCAAGTTGCCACTAGTTAGTTAAGAGAAAGCGACAGGGCTGGAGCCTGACGTCATTACATTCCCACGAATATATTTTATAAAACAGGAGTTTTAAAATTTCTTTTTTTTTTTTCCAAAAGAATGATTACCGGAGGAACGCTTCTTAGCTTTAAAAGATTACCTGGCCGGTAGCTAAACAGGGCGTTTTGATTAATATTTGCTATTTGGCGAGCGGGCTGAGACCCGAAATGAGATGGTTACTTTTGCGACAGGAGCGCCTTTGGTGCGAGGCTCGCCGAGCTCCCGGGGAGGCTGCCCGGGGAGTAATTTCGGCGAATTGTAAGCGGACAGTGAGTCCGCGGGGAGCGCTGGCAATCATGGCGGAAACAATGTTTGCATCGATCAGCTGTCACGGTGATTTATGGCTTCATTTTGCTGTAATGGAGAATTAGTGGAAAGATTATCAGGGACTCAACACTTTGGCTTGTTACCCATGTCCAGACGAGCAATTTGTCTCCCTGAAGCAGTGAAATACTTGTGACAGCTCCAACACTTGCCCTAATTCAATCAAGAGAAAATGTTGGAATTAATTTGTTACAAGAAAATTTAAATATGTTCAGCAAACAGTAACCGCAGAGCAGCAGGCTGATTTATTGTGCTCGGCAAGATATCGATCCGCTTCGATCTGGCCCATGTTGAGGTTTTAATGTGTAATAATTTCCAATTTAAAGCTCCTTTTCAAGATCACGGGTTTAAAGAGAGGGCAGGCTAGGTCTCAAGACCTGATTAGGAGCCTGTTGCAATGGCTTTGTCAAAAGCCTGTTTGAATGTAAATTCATAGTTATCTTTTGCACTATCTTTAATATTCTTGACATGGATTTTATTGTGTGTCAAACCTCAGGCCAGCTGCCTGCCACAACCATTAATGAAACATCTTAGGAAATAAATCTCAGTCTTTATACAATATTTTTAAAAACCTGAAACATTAGATGTCAGCGAAAAAGGTTTAACAGCATCCTTTTTTTTTTCTGCACAGTAAACCATCAGAGATATAGCAGTTTTACAGCTTGCCTACACAATTAGATTGAATTATTGTGCAAATGCTATTATGCCATAAGCTTAAATTCCAAAGTCTGCATGAATATTTTAGGTACTTGTACAAATCTGTTATCTTCATTGAAGGTGTGACAGCTTATTCTACCTATACGTATATATAATTTTTAAGGTTCTCATTATTAAAATGCTCTTCCCTAATGTGTGTAGGATAACACCACTCAAGAAGGTGGCTGGGGCTTTAGAAATTTAGCCCCTTATAATTCACAGAGCAGCCATGGTGGTCTGTGGAGTCGTGTTGCTCCGCGCCAGGCTCCTCTGCCACCCAGCTACAGCAAAATGGTGTGCAAAATGAAGTGTGCTCAATTAGTCCTTTAAACCAAATTATTATGATTGATTAAAAGGGAAATCCTGGCCTCCAGTGCTATAAAGCTTGTATAATAACCTCCCATGTAGCTCCAACTGCAAGTTTTCTCTAACATTTTTAGAGCATCAGTGGCTCACATATAATTAGAGAGCAATCCCGTTCAACCTAATCAATAAAAAGTCATCACCCAGCATTGGAGACAGCCATACCGAAGTATTTTTTTACTCATTAGTAGAGCTCAGGCGTTAGTTTACGTTAGTTATTCTTAGTTTTGCTGCCATACCATTAGACCAAGCACTGAAAAATAAGCTCTCTTTATTAAAACAGTGTTCTTGAAAAACTTTCTAATAGCATCTGGGCCATCAAACTTAGGGTTTAGGCATCTTCACTCAGTCAGCAGGGCTGTGGAAGTGCAGATAGCACTGTGGTCTGCTGGCACGAGGCCTCCCAGGTCCTCTGAGAAGAACCCATGCTGGGCACCTGGATTTTCCTGAAATGGGTTTGGAGTCATCTGCTGGGTGACGGGAAAGGCGTTGTGAACACCTCAACCCCGTGGATAATCCCAGAGGGGCTTTGCATCTTCCTCGCACTAGAGAAAGGACCAAGATGACCAAAGCCATGCGTAACCAGAGCTCGTTAACTCCCCTGGCCATCAGACCACCTGCTAGCCTAACAGTAAATACCTCTATCCATAACTGTATTTAAAATGTTGGTTTGGAGGATGAGTACTATCCTGTAAAACATTGGCTTCTTGCGTGGCAGCTGGAGCTACTTTCTGAGCTCTTGACTTTGAGGGCTTTGGAGAGGCCTTTGCAGAAGCAAATTTTGGCTCTGTAGGAGCTTTTGGAGACAAAAACGTGAAAAATTCCTGGCCCTACACCCAATTCTGAGTGGACATAATCGACAAGATGTCAAACCAGGCTCACATTTGCTCATTTGGTAACAGATTGAAAATGAGGCGAATCTGGATAAAACAAAGACACGCTGCTCCCTGGAGAAACCCTGGTGGGGGGATGATGAGCTCTGCGAGGGGTTTTGGTGGCCTGGCAGCATGGTGTCCCCTGCCAACGTCCCCAGCTTGGGGACAGGACACCGGCCACGGGGGGACCATGGTCGCTGTGGTGGGACACATCACTCGGACATGGCCCTGCCTTGGCCTCCTGAAAGACCAGCCTCGTCAGACTTGTCTGCTCTGTCCTCTGCCACCACATTTCCCGACAAGCCCTTTCACCGATTCCCTAGTAGGAGAAGACATCGTCTTTCAAGAAGTCAAAGGACCACGTTGATGTCTGTTGACGTCTCTGGTCCGAGGACTTAATGTTGCAGTCTTTGCTTGGTAGACATGTTCCCATCTCACTCCTCTCTGTGATGAAGTCTGACATCTTTACCCCTTTCTGAGACGTTCTCTATATATCCTTTCACATGTGTGCACTCACATGCCTTTGGAAAAGTAAATACAATTTTATTAAATTTTTTGCATGAGTTAGATCATAAAACAAAGTATTCTGGACATGTTGTATAATCTTTATGAAGTGAGGTATCCCTGTATTGTCAAGATGCACATCGACTAGGAGCTTTAGTATTGGGAATTCGCATTTTTTTGCAAATGCTGTGACGATACTGTACTCGCACTTCTGCAAATCCATAATTATAATTCAGTTTCTCATTACAAACTATAAACATAAATATTTCTGTGGTCATTGATGGAATTTAAAAGTTCTGCAGCAAATAATATCTACACATATGTTTCCTATCTTGTTCTTAACCGTATAATAACATGCATGCTACAGCTAGTAAAATATTATTATAAAACTCCCTTTGCTGCAAATCTTGACCAAAAAATACAGAGCTTGCTATCTAGCATATGGTCCTGGGAGCTCATGAGATTCAGCAGAGTTCACGCGGTAGGAAGGGCCATGGCAGTCCGGCTGCGCAGGAGCAACGCGCCGACCGGCAACCTTGTCCTTGCGTGGCCGCGTCTTCAGCTGGTGCCAGCGGGATGGCCCGTCAACGGGCTCCGTCCGTTTGCATCAGATGCCCGCACGCCTCCTTTTCCTCCCCGATTTTGGGGAAAACAGGCTGGCTTTGCGAGCTGGGGCTCTCCCGAGGCTGGCGAAGCCCTCGGCCCCCACGCAGAGCAGGGCTGAGCAGCCCCGCGGGGACCTCGGCGGGAGGGAGGGCTGACACCGTTTTCATGTGAATGGGAGGAGAATCAGGCCTTGACATTTAAAACTGAATTGGACTGATATTTAAAACTGAGATAAACTGACATTTAAAATAGTCCCATGCTCTGTTGTTTCATTTTTATTCTTTATTTTTGGTGTTTTTTTTTTTTTTTCCATTTTTCACGGGCCAAGCCTTCACCACGTTGGAAGTTGCTTGCAGGGGGTCTGACGCTGGATCGTGACCTGCGGGGACCCTGTGGCTGAGGTCTCGCTGTTACTTTGCCAGCACTTGCAAGCAAGGAGAAAAAGCCTCCTTGCTGGTTCCAGTGAGATGCAGCACGTCCTCACCCGTTAATGTGTTGAAATAACAACACCAAACCAGCTTGCGATAGGAGTCGGGGAAAAAGTCAATGTTCCCAAGTCGTCAGGAGCAGTGCCAGGTTAAATTGTATTTAAAACAACCACAATGTTGGTTAACAGTGCTAAAAGGCAGTATTGTAGATTAATAATACCAAGAGAAATCTAGAAACCTCATCTAATTTTCGGAGCTGCGCACTTTGTTTTCTTTTCTCATTCTCTGCTTGAACAGCCAAGAACTGGTTTGGTTCACATCTGCGCCTCGGTGTGCCCAGAGAAATGCGCTTTTCCAGCTCCCACTCATCAGTGCGGTCCTGCAGCCGTGGGCTGCAAATCCTGCTGGGGGATGTTTATTTGTTTTTTAAAAAGTCCTATCAGAATTTGGATCTGCTTTCTGCAATTGTCCTTATTGCTCAAATAAAAGTTTAGGGGCTGTTCATGACTGCAAACGTAAATGTTGGTAGAGGTCTGAAAGAATGGCATTCCTTTCAAGTTAGATTTGCACAAAGCAAAAAAATCTGAAGAAAAATAATCTTTAAATAAGTTACCAATTGTGAACTTTATAATGGTGCCAGCTATTAACAATAGACCCGTTTGGGGTGGGTTTTTTTCCCTTCCCATAACAATTTTTTCTTTCTACAGGGTCATTTTAGGTCTTCAGTCTCAATAATAATTTGCTCTGCGAGCCATTGTAGACAGAGCTGTCTTCGGCCTCTCAGCTCGGAGGGAGAAATCCGATCGCGCCGTGGGATCCTTCCTAAAATCT
This sequence comes from Harpia harpyja, assembly GCF_026419915.1. NCBI lineage: Eukaryota > Metazoa > Chordata > Aves > Accipitriformes > Accipitridae > Harpia > Harpia harpyja. Next base: position 43,307,428 of record NC_068951.1, read on the forward strand.
CCGCCAACCAAAATGTCTTTATTTTGCCCGGAACGAGGACGCTGGCGGGCTGGGGTGGCTCTGCAAGGCTCTGGCACCTCGTCCTGCTCGACGCGGGGTCGCAGCCCGGGAGCCGGCGGGAAGGAGCGTGATCTTCCTTCGGGGTGAAGCCCTGGCTGGGCTTTTCCAGAGTTCCCATTGTTGCACAGCTGAATCCAATCACCGCTATTTGTTTTTCAAAACAGGGCTCAGCTCCCTGTTGCTGGATGATATTTTCATCCGCTGACATTTAACCAAGCTATTTCAAAATGAGCCGAGAATGTTTCTAAAATTCCTTTATTTTTAAAGTTTTATATAAATCAGCTTTTAGTTGTCTATAAGGAAATACTGTTAGTAAACAGCTCCATTTGCAGAGACGTGCACAACGCCTGTGCCCGCTCTGGGAGCTGTGCGCTCGCCGGACCTGTGAAAACCAGCTATAAACTGCTCTGCACGTCGCACATTTTGAGAAACAATATTATTTTTCCAAAACCACAGAGCGATCAGATAACATTCAAGCCCGCATGCTGCATCTCAGACAAGATGTCTGTGATTAACCGTTTCCTCCAACTTCTGAATCGTGGTTTCACTCTAGAATAAAGGTAGAGCGAAGCCATCAAAAAAAGAAATAGCCTCTTCCTTGGAAAATCAGCAGCCGGGCTCTCCTGCCTGGGGGGAGCTCTCAGCAGGAGGAGATTTCAGGAATTTCCGAGCATCCTGTTGTGACGGAGGGTCATTATGTGGGATGTAGTTTATGAAGATTGGGAAATTAGTTTTGTTTGATTATGGTTATGACTTTCTTCAAATGACCTGCCAGGACTTCAAAATGTCGAGGAAGAAAGGGCATAAGAAATTAAGATCTTCAAAATATAGTTTTGGCCTGCTGTGCTGTTGTGTCTCCCTGACCCCGCCACAAAGGGCTACCAGATGCCGCTCTTTCATTTTCAGAAGTGTTTCATTAATTTACATTCTCATGAAAATGAGAAGTCAAAAGACTGAGGTTGACTCATGCCTCCTGCAGCCATAGGCCTTGCCAGCTTGCCCAGACCCATCGCCGCGCTCAGCCTTACGATGCCCGGCTAATCATAATTAATTATCAGCAAGTGGAGGAGTTTAGTCCTTATGTCTGTAATATCAGTTCACAATCCACTTAATTCGCTCCCAACTTAATCCAGACTTGACTCTGCTGTGGGCTGGCTCTGGGGCATTTCTCTCTTGAAGAAGACAACCCGTGAACTTGGGCCAGAAGGAAAGGCTTGCCAAAACATCCTGAGGTTCCTTGTGCAAAGGGAACCTGCAGGAATGATTTCGGTGAAGCGTAAAGCCTTATCCCAACAGGAGGGCCCAGATGAGATGGTAAAATTTGGATACTCGCTTTCTGATGAATAAGGAAGCTCGGAAATGCCCGTGACCTCGGGAGAGGTGAGATACGGAACCTTCCTTGCTGTAGCATCTCAGGATTGCAAAGCTTTTAGCATTTTTTAAAAGACCTTCAGGAATTTGGCTATCCCGATACCAAGGACACATTTAGAAGTAAGATGACGGTTTAAGTCCCATCTGGCCGGGCCAAGCTAATCAATTTACTTATCAAGCTCCAACGTCTAATTAGAGGTTCTCCCAACATCATTCCCAAGCTGGGTTCAGCTCATCCTGGAGGCAGTGTAGCCTTTTTATTACTTTCTACAACTTAATCACTCTGTTTTAAAGACATTTTCTCTGATTTGCTCAAAGGTTAGCCCCTCTGTCAATTTAAGTCAATATCCTCCACTTTTCAAAATTAATTGCTATTAATTAATCACCATCTGAAGCAGTTTATTGGTATTGATTTGCTCCCTTTTGTATGTTTCTATAAGATCTCTTATTGGTCTTCCTCACTGCATTTGTTTTTCACCCAAGCTACAAAGCCCGTACAGGTGAATGTTGGTTGACAGCCAGGTCCACATGAACATCCAAATCTCAATAATAATCCTTCTGTCAAGGGATAGCCATGGTGTGTGTGTCTCTCACTTTTACAGTACTTTTATTTTCTGAACTTCGTGATTCACTTAAAACCAGAATAGCATAGCCATTATTTCAGACCTATTCTTAGCGTTTTGAAAATGAGTCCCCGTTTTGGGTTCCTGGCATCGTTTTTCCTGTGTGCATGCAATTGAGGAGCCCCATCGACTGTCCTAGCACCCACATTTCAGTGGTCTGACCTTTGGGCACGTCAGACCAGAGCACGGATTGTAAGTATTTAAACAAGACAAGACCACGCCGGCAGCGATAACACACCTTTCCCTACTTCACATGCAGTAGGAAGAAACAGTAGGAAGGAGAAGACGTCGCCGCAACATCTCCTCTGCGTGATGCTCTGCTTCCCATTGCTCTTCCACGCTGGCAGGAGGCAGAACTGTGGCGATGCAAAAGCATTAATTTGCTTTCAGGTTTTGCGCTGGTATTGGCATTTTCTGTTTGACCTTTTTCCTAGTGTAATCAAATAGCTATGATCAATACATTGAAAGCCAGATTTTCTTATTAGCGTCTCTGTGCAGCCATCAGCGGTCAACACATCGTGATCAGTGCAGCATCCTCTTCCGATTCAATCTCATAAAGCTGGAGTTTTGTGGGCTTTGAAGAAAACACCCCATGTCGTGTTGGGGCTCGGCGGGGCTGAGCACAGCGGGGAAGGCCAGCGGGAAGGAGGATGGCGGCGTGGGAAGAGGTCACAGGCTGAAGGAGATCCTGCAGAATAATGTGCTTTTCGCAGTCTGCTTGAGGACACTGAATGAGGAGCCATTTAAACGCATCTGAGTCTTGAGATTAGTTTTATTCTAACAGACTAGGCAGCAGTAGGAGTGGGATACTTCAGACCTCATCTCCTGGCCTTGGGACACACTTAGGATGGTTTAGGCATCACACCTCTGACACCTGGGAGAAGCAGCAAGCCACGTTTCTCACTCAGTTAGCAGGACCCGCGTCACTTCTTTCCATGAGGATGAATGAAAAGCGCTTTCCAAAGCAGAGCTTCCCACCAGCTTCCTCCGGACCATCGCACCATGGAAATAAATGATGGCATTTCTAGCTGGCGGATGGGTTTCTCATCGCTTGCTGGTCCCTCTGGTTGGTGACACCGCATGGCAGTCACAAGCCCATGGCATCAGTACCGTCACGCTGCGTTTGATCCGGGACTCCATGAGATGTGTTGCAGGCTGCTGAGCGCTGTCATTTTTCAGCCTCTGAAAAGATATAATTTCTCCTCTCGAAAGCTTTGGGAGGTCCCCAGGGATGTTGTCAGCTGCTTTCACCGCCTTGAAAAAAATGTCATTTTTCTTTTTAAAGAATGGTACAATTATTATCACCAGGCCTCGGGGCACTTCACCCCAAATCACACAATGCTATTTCGGGTCTCTCTTTTACCACAAATGTTCAAAACCAGCTGCTTAAATCCAGTTTTCAAAAGTGAATTGGGCATTTAGCAGCCCAAGAGTCTCTTGGCATCTTTGAGACGCTGCAGAGGCTCTCCAGCCAGCCAGGAGCACCCGGAGGCTTCGTCCTGAGGCCATGGACCACCTCGGGAGCATCCTTCTGGGGTCCTTTGGGGTGAGATGGGTTTGCTGAAACTTTCCTCCTTGCTCCGCACTTTGGGATGCCCAGATGTGAGCAAGTGGGACCCAGCTGTGCAGTGCCTGGTCAGGCAGGGTCACGCTCACTCGCCGGCTCAGCTCCACAGAAAAAACGGATTATATTTTGTATATAAGGCTTTGTGGGATTAAACATTGCTGAATTTGAAAGGCTAATTACTTCTCGGGCAGAGCCTACAGGATTTTTTTTTCCTCTGAAGTCTCTAATGACTGTGTTTATGGGTAAGTTTCCCTGAGTACCTCCAAGACTGAAAGCTTTTTTTATGAGACAGATGGAGATGTTCTTTCCAAGAGTGAGTAATATTTAACCTTAAGCACTTTCAAATCCGGCCTCAGGAATATTGAGATGAAAGCCTCGTGGCACTAAGCTTCTTTCAAATGGATATTACAGAAAAGCTGCCTGGACATTTGTCTCCCCGAACCTCCGCTCTGTTTAGCATGCTGCCGGTGTGCCTGTTTTCCTCGAGGAGGTCCGAGCAGAATAAATACTTGTCTTTCGGATTTAATTTTCAGCGGCGGCTCTGCTCTCGCTATTGTATTTCTTTTGAGCATCGTTTATTGGATTTGAAGTTCCTGATAGTGTCAGTGAGGGTGTGGGGAGGTGCCTTCATCCTCTCCCCACCAGCAGAGAGGGCAGCTCCTGCGGCTGGGGACGGGTGCAGGTACCGGGACAGGTAAGCATCCCCTCGACGTCTCAGCATCACCATGAGACCAATCACCAGCGTGGTGGCTGCATTGCCCACGTGGGACGCAGGTCACAAACGCCCATTGAAGGAAAACTCGTGCTTGTGCCATTCCCAGCAGCCCCAGCCTCAGCTCAAGTGAAGCAGAATCCGTTTTTCCCCCCATATTTTCAGTTATTTAAATACAAAGCAAAACTTGTCTAGTGCTGTGCTCGGCATCTCCTCGTTTCACTCATTGAAACAAACCCTTAAGTATTTTAAACTGAATCAGATTACTTCTATACATATTGAAATGGAGATATTCAATCAGAAATCATAGAATCGTAGAATGGTTTGGGTTGGAGAATAATAGTTGGAGAAAAATGAAGTAGGAAGTACAAATACGTTTTCAAGAGCTTTTACTCCTTTTCTTTCCCTGTTGATTTGATTCTTTACATGCGAATCCACATCTCAATAGAGTTATGCACCACTGGGCAGGGAGGGGAGCAACGTTGTCCCTTGCTGCACAAAACACTGGCGCTTCTCGGTTTTTCTTAAGATCTTGTGTAGCCTCTGAGTTTTTGAGGGAACCTCTCCGTGGCTTTGTCCTGCCGCGGCGGTGAGTACACGGCCCCGCAGCCCGTATGCAATCTGTATTTGTCTTGATCAGGATATTAAACTACAATCGTGCACAAAGCAGTGAGGTCCCTCTGCACTACTGTTGAACTAAGAAATCATTATCATCAGACAGAAGAGAAGTATGGATGATGGATAATGGGTCTCTCCGCTGCTCAGCGATCATTACGCTCCTGCCGATGAGGCAGCAACTGTTTTAAGTCCCATTAGCCGATGATGGGCTGTCTGGAAGAGGATGCTCGTACCTGAGCAGGCAGCTCTCTCCGGCTGCGTTGCGTTAACCCGGGATGCGGGAAGGGGTGAAACAGCGTGTACCCATCAGCACGTGAGGCAGAAAAATGCAGAAACTGAGAAACTGGAGGCGAAGGGTAAATTGCTCCTTCCTGAAGGGACTGTTGGGCAAGGAACACATTTAGGGAAGTGTTAATGAAACTCTGACATGAATTCGAGAGTTTATAAATGAGAGTTGTCTGCTGGTAGCTTTTACATCTGCTTAGCCCGGCATGGGTTAAACTCTTCCCGTATCCGTGGCCTAAAACATCTATCGATGTGCCGAGTTTGGTGGAGCGCAGGGAGCAGAGATAGCAGAGTGTCATCCCGATGGATGTTCATAACTGTCCATACTTACGTCAAAATGACCTCGGGCTGCCTCTTTCGTGGGTGGCGGTCAGCAAAATTTGAACAAGCTGGACAACAAAATCGCTTCCGCAGTGAAGAGGAGGTGATGTGGGCACCACCAACCCTCCAGCCCCAGCTCTGCTTTGCTCGAGAGAGGCTGGCTCTTCCCCTCCTCACAGCCCCAGTAACACAGCCTGACCAGAAGTACCCCCACCTGATTTACTCTGATTTTACCAAACGTGGACAACAGCTGTGGGTGTCACCTCCAGCGTGCAGGGTCCTTGTTTGAATTAAAACCCACATTCGCTCGTGTTGCTAGCCCGGGCTTACAGCCCCTGGTCTGGGCTTGATGCACTGCCCAAGTCTGGCCACGTGCAGGTGGAAGGACTCCTCATTACCTGGAGCAAGAGGGGACTCCCGGCTGGAGTTGGCATGGCTGATCTTTAGGAAAGTTTAGGACATTTACTTTTAGGCATGAAAGAGATTATCTACAGCCATGGAGAGGATGTTAATGTAAACTGAAGCTCCGTGATGCCAAGTCACTTTCCAAAGAGTCTCTCCTGAGGTGGTCCAACAAGCCACAGCTGCACTGGGTAGTCATGGGGTAAAATAACCTGAGAAGTAAGTGGGGATGGGATGTACAGCTGGGGACTGTTAGCCAACATGAGTATTAACCTGCATTTCTCCCCGAGTCCAGCTAAGTGCACTGCCAACATGCCACAAATGCTGTTTTGAGATACTGTTTATGGTCCTCCATGTAATATATGACTCTCACAGGGTGCTTGCGTGCATGGCTTATACATTTGCTTTTTCTAGCAGGCGGAGGTTGCAGTAAGCATGGGAGCAGCTGTACAAAAAGAGTTATAACGGTGGGAGCACGATGTGTCAGCCAGGAGGGATGGAGCAGGAGGAGGCAACGATGCTGCCGGGTTTGGGGGAACAGCTCTCTGGGATGTTGGAGCAAACCCATAGGCTCCTGGCATCCGTTATCAACGTTGGCTGAAAAACGCCATGGGAAGGGCACCGGTATCTCCTGACTGCAAACTGAGAGAGGGCTTCCTATCATAGCCCGTTTCATTTTCAGCGAAGCCCTCTCCTATTGCTGTGTGCTCCCTGAGTCGTGCATCTCTGGATGGTATGGGAGAGTTCACAGCTGTTAATGCTACAGCCCTGTATAAAAGCATTCGTGAATCTGAGTAATTTTAAGTAAACTTCGAGAAATTGGATTTTAAGTCGTATCTAAATCAGATACATCACTGGCCTGTGACCTGGGTACATGGTAATGAAGAGGCAGCATCCATCGGTACCCGCTGGGTCTCCCTCGGGGAGCAGATCTTCCCTTGGCAGCTTTGTTTTAGATTACACAGCCATGACTGTGGCTCCCTTGGCGTGATTCATCCTGACATGATCCCCTGCTGATGAGAGCAGAGGACAGGAACCTGTGTTTAGCTGGAAATACATTTAAAAATGCATTCTAGAGGGTTTTCTTTAAATTATTAAAGAAGAGTAATTCACCTTTTAAACTCCTGAAGATGTAAAGCACTTTATGGACTATCTTTCAAATTGTTTCGAAAATCTTCAGATCCCTCTCTTGGTGCTCTCATAACTATTTAGTAAAACAATAATAAAACCGAAACCAATACAAATGTTATCTGTTGTTTAGAGAAGTAAATATCCTTGGTAAGTCTTAGCAAAGCACTTACAACAGAGTGGTTTGGATGAAGTCCAGACTGTTCAATGGTTAATGTATTATTCATATTAATAAAATAATGTTTGGAAAGGCACCAAGAGTCCTAATATGTATATCAGGACCTGAGTTTTAGTAGTTAGTTGACAATTAGTTACCAGATGAGGATTTCCCACGTTTCTCTGAAATTTATTAGGGTGTGAAAAGGCTGGTTTCAAGCCACATCGCTGACACGACTCCAACGTATTAGGCACTGTGAGTGTCCAAACCGAGCTCCTCCGCTGGACCCTCGAGCGACGGGGCTCAGCTTTCGCCCCGGGGACTGGAAACCTGGGGGCTCCATTAATTGCCTGTGGGTGGGAAACGGGGTGCAGCCAAGTCAGGGGGAAAGCCGATGCCCAGCAAAGCCCCGGCAGCGGGAGCAGCTCGTCGGACCTCGGCTGGGCGCCGGGCAGGACATAAAGTTTGCAAACTTTACTGGGTCCCCTCACTGAGGACCCTCGCATGGCCCCTCGCCCTTGCGCTTTGCCGGAGCGGCTCTTTGAGGAGCTGAAGCCTTCTTGCCAGAGCAGCAGAAAACAAATGAGCCATTTGTAACCCTTAATTTAAACAGCTACCGAAGTAATAGTATAAATAGTATAATGCAATTGTAATGGATAATGAATTATGCAAACAGCCTCTTCCCTCTTTGAATATGCATGAGGCGGGAACTCGCGAAGTGGCACGATATTGCTGCTTTATGCTTACTTAGAGCCCGGTCCTAAAGCGGCGCTCAGGGGACACCGAGCCCCGGGTCTGCGCCATCCCCTGTCCTCACGGTTATCACAACGTTGCTCCAAACGCGCTGATAAAGATCTTCTGGCTTTGGACAAAACCTGCACTAAACCTCACTCTTCCAACCCTGAGTAAGCCAGATATAAATATCAGAGCCAGTTCCAGCTTTTCTAGCCTTTGGACTGTCTAGCTTAAAAATCCAGAAAATATCAAACTAGTTCTACAAGCTGAAGCAAATAAATTAATTTCAGTGACAGGAATAAAGTGGATCTAATTAGAAGTCCCTCTGCAGTGCCTCATTAGTGTGGTTGGTAAGTAAATGAAATTTCAGCAGTACTGAGTTGGACTATTTGTCTTTGGTTATTTTTAGGATTTACAAAATGCCAACAACCGGCTTTCCTCACAGAAAATTTTCTTCATCAGATGTCTAGAGGCCTTTTTCATAGACCGTGGCACAGCCACTTCATTTACATTCCTTGGGCACTTCCTTCACTCTCTGCAGCTCATTCATAAATTGAAAGAAATCAGAGCAATTTTTGGAGACAAATGGATTTTGGCTGTCTTATTGCATGTGTGTAACTCCATAGAGTAATGTGCTGCTGTTATATCAGAATACTTTATAAACTCCCCCCCCCGTGAATAAATGACTTTTTTTTCTTTCTGTGGGTGCCACCATCCTCCAGCGCAGGAGAAACCCACATGTCACACAGTAATTTTATTACAGGCTTGTCCAGGGAGCAGGAGGACTAATTTGCCAGTCTTATTCAACTTGAGTCAGCTGTTGGTAACCTGCACTCTGCGGCAATCCCGAATTGTCAGTCAGCAATGATTTTCCTTGACTTTCAGTGCTTATAAAGTCATACATGGTGGTAATTTAATGAGCGGGAGATAAAAATTCTGGTCATACTCAGCCAGTGACGGTCCTGACATATCTTTTCGTTAGAAACCCTCCTTTCAGGACAGAGCCCTCTGATTGAAACCTCAAAGTTATTCCCGTTAATTACATCCTCAACATATTAGAAACCCCAAACATCAGCAATTCATGCGGTTTAGGTTTTTGGATGCGTTGCCACCTACGGTCCTGTTGTTATTACCATACCACAAGCTATGGGCGTTGGGAATTTAATCAAATTAATGGTGATACTGTTCTGGAGTGACAGCTAAGTGACACATACTGTTAGCAGGCAGCAACCTGCAGCCCAGCTAAAGAGCTCTGCTCCTTGTTGAAGGGAAGCAGAGAGATCCCAATAGCTCTGCACACTATTTGCTCTTTTTCAGGGTTGGTTTGTTATGCAAAAGGAGGCTTTTTTTGCATAAAAGGTAAGATCGCTGCAAGGAAAATGCGCAGTTTTGCACCAAGTCCCATTGTCTGCAGGTTGCATCTGGGTGTGAAGGCACTTTCTGCCTGTTTTTTCCACTGACAGGTGCTCACAGCCTTCCCTGACACATGAAATAGTAATAACAGGGAATAAGAGGGAAGAAGCTTCCCAAGAGCTTCCACTTCTATCGGTAGGGTTGGCATAAAACCCTGCATGAGCTTTTACCCCATTTACAGCCTGAATTTTGCCATCTAACCCCTAACCACAGCCCCTGCAATGGTTGGAAAACATGTGGATTGGGATTTAGGTGTTCAGCTTCCACCTCCAGAAATGCTTGAATTCGAACATTATTTTTATGGTAGATTTTAAGCCTGATTTTAACGTGAGCCTTAAAGAACTAGCACAGACTTGAGGACTACATATTGCAATCTAACAAGAATGTCAATTTGAACTGGGTTGGGTTAGCTCTGTAGACTGCACAGGATTGGACAAATAAATTAGTATAAAGTTGTTAATAATTTTTAAGCCAATGGCTAAGATTAGCAACTTTATTTAAAAATATTATGTGGATTAAATTCAGACCCTGCATACTTCCATTCCATTTTGCAGTATTACTGACTAGAAATTGGGCCACACAAGATGATTCATAAAGTTTAGATACCAGAATAACATCTTAAGGCAAGAATAGTTTGATTTTTTTTCCCCTAAACGTGTTGCCATAGATTTTCCTAAAAGTTTTACAAACAGTTATTAAAAGCACATTGAGGTTCTGAATTCCCCGTGGGCAAAATGTTTTTGTACTTAACTTTCATTTAATTCAAAAAAAATCACATCTGGTTGGAGTTGCAGCAAAACATGGGAAAATCGTACCCAGCTATCACAACAGCAGCGACGCGAACCCGCGGATCGCTCGTGGCCACATTCCCTCGTCCCCTTCTTTCTGGGGGTCAGGCAGGGGCCAGGAGGGGGGCTCGGCTGCGGGACCCCCCCTCTTGGGGACAGCTCTGCTGGCAGCGGTCAAGCCGAGGCAAGGCTTTGGAAGGGCTTAACCATGGTTCCCCCACTCGACGTGGGCTTTGGCAGCATCCCTGCAGGGTTCCACCAGGAGCATCCCGTTGAACCCCGGGGCCATTGGGTATTTGCGTGGTGGTGGCCCTGGCTGGACGACTTGTAGTATTAAACAACAGGCAGGTGCCACGGGGGCTGGCTCACCTTTCTTATAGCAACCATCCGGAGACATAAAGAACATTGCGGCATTAATTTACTGCGCCCGTGTTAGAGTTCTAAAAAATGCATTTATCAGCTTTTGGTATTAAATAGTCCATAACTGAGTAAATATATGGGAATTAAAAAAAAAAATCCAGCACCACCCCCTTTCGAATCTCCCTTCCCCTAACGGCACCGTAAATTTCAATGTCATATTCCTGTACGTCTCTGCCCTTAATCTGACAGTGTCAGAGGGATCTATCTTCATTTTCTCACTCTTTTCATAATCTAATCCTCAGCTCTAACATGCAATTAGTGCCCTCCTCGCCCTCCGCATACCGAGCAGGCTGATTGCTACAGCTTTCACTGTGCAATCCATTTAGCCATGCGACTCATAATGAATATGTACATTTTGAGGACCTCGGCGAGGAGGGTCACAGGCAATCAACCTTGAATTCAATTACGCGAGTCAAGGTTAATGACTCGGCGCAGTGGTCAGAGGCATTCAGCCTCCTGCAGATTAAATCAGGCTGTCACAGCTGACAATGCCGCGGCTCGTGCGAGGAGCGGGGGATCGCGCCGAGAGAAGATGGTGTCACTCTGCGGCCGAGGCTGCGCGGGGTTAACCCCGGCAAATCTGATTGTCAGGCTCCCCCCGACCCGAAATACGATTAGGCGGCAGAAAGGGACGGCTAGCTGGGGGCTCGGGGTGCCCGTGCCCTGCCGATGCTCGCGTGGGTGCTGCCAGCCGGGAAAGGAGCATTTGACCAAACGTTTCCCACCATCAGTGCGAGTGCTTTTACTCTTAGCGCTGTTCTTGGGTGAAGAAGGAAAAAGCACGAAGGACCCCAAACTCCAGCACTTTTGCATCCCACAGATCCCTGCCCTCCTGGCACCCCAGCAGCAGCGATGCCCCGGCACGCCTCGGGTCCCACCCGGGTGGTCTCTCAGGCAAAATCCCCGCCAGCGTGCCTTCACGGGAAAGTCCTGGGCTGAGCACAACGCGAAGGATGCTACGAGGTTCCCCAGCCCATGGTGGGACCAGCCAAGAAGGGTGCCCAGCCTTCTCCCAGTCTGGCACTCAGGGGGATGCCCCGAGCCCAAGCACCGCGCTCCACCGCTCCAAGGAGAGAGCATGGTGTTTCAGGACAACTTCACAGCTGATATTTAAATAGCACCGATTTCTTTTTTTTTTGCTGCTTCTTCGTGCAGCTCCCCCAGGAGCTCTATTTTTAGCTGTGCTCTAGGTGTAATGACACGGTGCTAGAGGGCTTAGAATAGGCTTGAAGGTGGTGCTTTAATGGTGGACCGCGAACACTTTATTACATGTTTCCATAACTATGAGGGCTAAATTGCCCTCCCGACGGCTTGCCGGCTGTGGCACGGATGCAGCGCGGCTGCTGCCTGGCTCCAGGGGTGTCCCGACCAACAGCGGGGTTTTGGCAGGTCTGCCTTTGGTTCAGGGAAAAATGAGTTTTCTGTGATGAGTTCATCCCAAACAGAGTCAGCATCCACAGAAATCCCTTCCGGAAAGTCCATCCGTGGGAAGGGGTAACACAAGCGATTGCTCCACAACGGGACGCTGGCACCAGTGCTGACCGTGACTCCGTGACCTGGCGCAGCCCTGCGTGGGGAGCCCGGCCAGCGCAGGAGGCACTCAAGGCCAGCTGGCTTTTGGGACCTGGGACAACCCTCTGAGGGTTCTGGCTCCATTAAAAGCTGGTGCAGCACATAATGCGTTTGTGCCCCAGTCCTCAGGAGCAGGAGAACCAGCTGGGACCGGGGCTGCCACCCCCATCGGCGGCTCCAGCTCCGCTGACGTGACGCTCATGATGAAGAGCTTCTCATCAGCGCCGACGGTTCATGATGCACTATGTCAAACCTCCACTTATTAAAACCTCCGTAGCATAAATTGATCTTTTGTCCCCCGCAACGGCTGTGCTGGAGGTGCTTGTGGGCCTTTCCTCGCTTTCACAAGCAGCGCCAAGCCCTTCTCTGCAGGCGTCCCGCTCGCCCACGCTTCAAGCCCTTGGTGGGTTTGCCAAGCTCTGGTTGAAGGTGTGGGGTTGTGTTGCCCTTTTCGGGCGATGCTTTGCTACGATGGCCCTTGGGGACCCCCGCAGCAGCAACCCCACCGACACCCACCACCGGCGGTCACCTGCCCAACGGCACGTTTCGGCATCTAAAAAAATCCGTATATCAAATATGAGGTTGCACAGGGGAGTGGAGATGTTCGGTACCTGCAGCTTCAGCCGTTCCTGCCGCATCCCTGGGCATGCTCCTGCCTGGGCATGGTGGGCACTTGGGATACCAGCGGCTGGAACTGCGGACAAACCCCCCCGGAGCAGCCAGCACCCGCTGGGGGACGGGGGTCCGGGGTCTCGCTCTGCCCGTCGAAGGCTTCAGCACGAGGCTGCACGCTGAGTAAGGAGTTATTTAGTAGTGCGGACAAATTAAAAACATAAATAACATTCGACTGTCTGAATCTTTTCAATAAAAACAAATTATGAGGTTTATGTATGTAAAGCAGTATCACTTGGTGTGAAGAATCTTTTACATGTGATTTATACCGTTATTAAATATGGGGCAATTTTTAGAACCAAGTCACTGCTGTAATTTCAGGACCATTACATTGTATTTAACACAAATTCATAATGAATGTATTTTTCAAAATGTCTTTCCAAAGCATAGTCTATTGGTAGCTTTTAAAATAGAAGCCCCTTTCTTTAAAAAAAATCAGTTTGTTTATTTTGTCTTCTTTTCCTTCCTTTTCACTGGGAGAAAAAGAAAAAAAATTAGAGAGGCCAAATGGGCAGCTTTGATTCACATAACTCGGCTTGCTGGAGATGCACTACGAGACCTAGCAGAGCATTGTAAATATACACAAATTCATCATTGCTTAGCATGAAATGTTTCCTCTGGTAGGGTGGACATCGCCTCTCTGCACTGCCCAGGGTGTCAGCAAGGATGTGCCTCGGGCACCGGCGCTCTGAAACGTGTTCACTGTGTTCCTGCTCCTCAGCAAACACTGAGAAACCTTCTGGGTTTATTTTATTTTTTTTTTCTCGGTGTTTTTACGACTGGGTGTTCGGGGCTTGGATGTGCAGGGCCTGGGGGGAACGGCCACCCCAGGACAACGCTGGGAAAGGGGCCCCAGGAATAAAAGCATCTTTATATTCGTATCCAAACCCTGACGTGCACCAGCTTTCTCCTCTGCCCACCACTGCGATAGCAGGGCGGTGGGTACAGCCCCCCCAGAGCGCATGTGTATGGAAATGGGGTCCAGAGCCAAAAAGGGCTCTGGGATGGGGCTGCTCCATCACCTTCTCCGTGCCCCTACGGCAAGAGGCACCCATGGACCCGCTGCCAGGCTCCTCACCCCGAACACCCAGCGTGAAGGACTGTGGGATGTTTATAATTGTATTGCTCATTAGGGCAGTAGTTATGAATTGCTCACTACCATTAGTGATAAGAAGAGAGAGGATAAAATACGGATATATAGGCTTAAGCTCCCTTCCTGTTACTTAGAAACTGGAGAAAGTTTCTGGAGATCCATTCGGCTCTTCCATCATCAATTAAACATTCGGAAAAACAGCTCTCCTGGGCAAGGGAGAAGCGCTTTTAAGCGCTTTAGCTCAGCCCTAAAACTTTGAGACAGACTTAAACTTTCAGTACGTTGAATCTAATGCTTGTAAGAGATACCGTGGTCTCTGCCCCACGCCGAGGGATGCTGTCACTGTAGAGCAGCGTGGATAAATCACCTGGAGGGGACGATGCCAGCCCTTACAGGGGCTGGGGCAATGCAGCAGCACGGGCAGGGGAACAGGGTGATGTACAGCAACACCCAAAGAAAAATCTGTCTGTAACGGTGGTGCCTACAAAAGCTACAGAAGAAGGGATAGCGTGACACAGGCTCACACCCAAAGCCTGATTCAAAGCCGCCGGCTCAGCTGCCGGCCCACGGGGCAGCGCTGCCAGAAAGTGGGAACTGCGGGAAATCATGGGGAACCGTCCCCAAACACCAGTGGTTTGTGGACATGGGCTGGTGGAAACTTTAGAATAAAGATTAAATAGGAGAAAAATATGAAACTGCCGGCGGCACTTCTCATCGAGGTGAAAGAAAACTCGGTGGAGCGCAGGGGGAGGTGACAGCGAGCATTAAGGGAAATGTTTGTTGTTGTCCAATGTGATTTGTCTGACATACAGATTTCTTAATATTGCGCGGTGACATGTTTCAGGTGTTACGAAAATTTGCATGTGTTTGTTTAGTGGTCTGGGGGAGCCGCTAGTGAGAATTCATAAATCCTCCGCTCAGGCTGGAGCCGCCTTTTATTTAAGCTCCTTAAATGCAATTTTGGCGAAACCATAACATCAGATGAAAACCAAACAGCAAATTGAGGCTTGTTTGAGAGGGGTAGCATGACAAGCAGCAAAACGAAAACTTAGGAATTGCCAGCACAGCCCCAGCCATTGCTGCCCCATCTCGGAGCAGGAGACCTGTGTGCTGAGGGGTTTCAAGCCATGCAAAATTATTGCCTGCCGTAGCTAGATTGAAATAGTGGAGAATTCAGACTGCTATATAAACTGCCCAGCAATTAGGCTGTCCTAATCCCAGACATTTTCAGAGACTGGGGAATGGAATATTTTTAGGATTATCTGATTAGAGGCATTTACTTAAAATTGCTCTAATTAGATTACTGACTATTACAGCCACAGAGGATGCTGTTGGGATGAATTAGCTACCTAAACAGTAGATGATCAATCAGTGGAGACTTTTAATTGGTCTAACGAGTTTATTTACCAGAGTAAGTGATCGCGTCTTCCAGATTTTATTTCAATTTCCTCCAAGCACCTAAAAAGTCTTGCAGGGGCCATCAGGAGTCCCTGGGAAAAGCAAACAGGCTGCTTTTCCCCACTGTATTTACAATATAATTGGTGTGAAGTGAAAGGGCTTGGAGGGAGAGTTGGGAAAACAAACCGGTGTGTAGGTGATATATGTGTGACTGATACCAGTTTCTTTAAATTTCCAAAATATCTTCAGGTGTAACAAAAGAGCTATGGGATTAGATGTTCTGAGCCAGTGTCATTATTATACACAGTTATACTAAATCATGCTTTTGTACTAATAAAAGGTACCTCCAAACCCAGACTTTTATCACAAAATGGGGTGTCTTTCTGGGTGCATCCACACCTTTCTCAATGAGTACTGAAAGTTAAATAAAGCTTTCAAAAGGATTTATCAGGTAAATGTTATGGATTGCTGTGATTTAATTTATGGGATTAGTTTGACTTTCAATTACCAGGCTTCACACTGAATCACTTTATATTTTGAGCTCTGTAACTAGCACTCCTTACACTCGATCTTTCATTTAGAGAAGGATTATCAATAATTAGACGCCATGGCCTTATTGATCAAGTAATCAATAACCACATTAATCATCAGCAGTCTGAAAACAATTCACTCTTTGCATTAAAAGGAATCGGTGCAATCAAATTAGCATCCTTTGCTGCACACCCATCGCAGGTGGTACTTTTATGATAGATGTAATTTCTGAACCCGTTACTGCAGAGCTAGAAAGTGTTTTCTCTTTCTTTGAACTTCTTAATTAAGTTTGGGTCATTATTTCTTAATTGTCCACTGTTTATTTGTCACTAACAATAAATTTTTGCTCACAAGAGGTATTGGGTATAGAGACTGAGTCTCCAAAGATGGCAGTTTATCCACACATGGGAAATAAAGAAGAAATACAGAGCTCCCTGGTGTGAACCCCGAGGTCCAGCCATTACCTACATCCACATCGCCCCAAAGCTCAGCAGAGGTGAGGTGGTCCTGCCTCCCGAGCCAGCTGCTTTACAGGAATGTGTGTCTCTCAGTTTTTTCCCCTTAATAGCTTAAAATGTTCCCAGGCATCACAAATAATTATACCTTCGCGTTATCCAAGTTACATGGGGTTTACTTAATCCAGAGCAGAACACCTGATTAAGTTTGCATTTGCTCCTACTCAGCCATAAAAAACATTTATAGCCATCCCTCTCCATCAATCAGGTGAGACTATTAGGAAAACAACAAACCGCCCAATAAATTATCCTAATCTGTTGTAAAACTGATCTTCCTAATTAATTTAGTCAATTGTATTTAACCAGTTGGAAAGTGGCCTAAATAATGTAATCACACTGGGTATTTCATGGAATAAAACCAGAGAAAGCTGTAAAAATCATTCCGAATAACACGAGACTATCACTTTCTTTGTCAATGTGATGCAGACCTGTGGCTCAGGTGGGCAGATGGTCTCGGGTACGGCCGTAAATCGCTTTTTGTGGTGGGTCTATGGGCTGGGTGGGGAGACACCGTTGCGAGGCTGCCCGGCTTTGCTGAACCACGTTGGCTTCCAGCTCCGTGGGACGGAGGCGGCTCGTGGGGGTGCCCGTCCGTGGGCAGAGGGGGACCCTGCTTCACCAAGACACCCCAGGACTAGCCTCAAAGTGTTGGCTCACCGGTGTCATCTCTCAGCTCCCCAGGGCTAAGGGAGATCAGGTGTAAATTGATGATTTTCACAGGGGTTGAGCCTGGTGGCTTCAGCAAGAGTGGTTTGTTCATTGAGAGAGTCGTTCAGCAATTCATGATCTGGTCCATAGCAGGGAACATGCAAGGTCTTTTTGTGTGTTCATTAATTCTCTTGATTTGCCCCTGACATTGATGCAAAGATGCCCTGGAAATGGCCAGCAGTGCACAAATCCGTGTTTCTGGTGGCTGGGACTGTCCAAAGGGGGAGGAAGACTGGCACACGCTCAACTGCATGGACCAGGGTGATGAAAACCAACCCCACACCTTCCAAAAGGGCAATTCTGCTAGAAAAGGGCAGTGCCCATCGCCAGGGACTTCTAAAAGCACCTTTACATGGGTCGCGATCTTCCGTCCTGTTTCGTCAGTAAAGTATCTTTAATGGAGAGAGAGGGGACTCGTGCTTGGTTAACCGCATTCAACACGTGGAGTCAGCAATGGAAAAATACAAAATAAACAGAAAGTTTCGTGGAAGCGCACAAAGGTTTGCATTGAATCCGGTTTGCAGATGGCTCATTTACTCGCAAGAATTTCCCAAGTCAAGATTATTAATAGGGCTGTGGGCTCTGAAACACAGAACTGCTAATGGCAAACTGGAGCTTTCTGATACTGTTTATGCATCCAACTTCCAGAGAAATCACTGGATTGTGCAAGTCCTGGTGGGAAGGACCCATTTTTTTCCTTCCTCTAAACAGATCCATGCCCTTGCTCCCCATATCAGGGTCTGCTTGTAGGCTTAGAAATTTCAGCAGGCTAATGGCAACTTCATGTATAATTTAGATGAAATACGTGTACTGCAATTTATCAAGTTAAATAACACACGTCATGCCTACAGCCGGGGAGGAAGAGTTTTCTACGACAAACACTAAAGATGTACTACCAGCGGGATGAACGTCGGAGAGGGGAAACGAGGTGCAAGGACGTGCGGAGCCGTGATGCAGAGGTGCACAGGGATGCCTTGCACCCCCAAAGGGGGGGTCATCACCAGGAACCACATTCCTGGTGCTCTGTTAGGAGACCAACTGCACGGGCTGGCAGACACACACGGAGCACCTGCACATGGCTGTTTCTTGCTCCTTGCCAGGCGCTTTATAGTTTTTTAAAATGATAAAACCATTTCTTAATCACATCTTCTCATTCTTTGAATTAATGAAGGACTTGTTCGACGCTCTCCTCTCCAAAAAAAGCAATCAAAAAACTGGCAAAACAGAAGCGGCAGCGTATGTTTCCCTGCCGCTGTCACCCGAGACCTTTGACTGATAGCAACTGAAGCTTTTGTGTTTAACCCATGTAGCATTAAACCTTGCAGCACGGGCGGTACGAGGGAACAACAGCGTGTGCTGTTTTGTTTGATGTAACAGTATGTGCCACCGTTGTGAGGGGCTTAAACTGTCTGCGTGGAATATTTTAACATTGATGCAGTTGGTGCTAGAAGAGGAAGTTTTTCCCTGTGAAGCGGCAGGAGATGTGGCAGGAGGGCTGCTTCTCGCCCGGCGTGGGACCGGGGCTGCTGCTGGGGGACGTGGCTCCTCACCCCCGCATGGGTTTGTCCTCCGTAATACAGCGGAGACCAGTGAGCTCCCTCCCAATGCAATTATTATTAATTAGATGATATATATATATGGGCAATAATTAGTGTTGCAGTAGTATAATACACTCAAGTGTGTATATCCATATCCATACAACCCCGATTTCTTTGCTGGCGACTATGAACCAAGAAGCCACTGCTGCCCAACCTACCATACCCTGGCAATTCCTCCTGCTCCGTTACCTGCTCGGTGCATAACATCTTCCAACGCTGTGAAAAAGGAAAAATAAAAGAGAAACCAGAGAGACCTTGCATTTGGAAATGTTTAGAAAACAGAGTGGAGGGCTCGGCCCCGGGATGCTGGAGCCGCTCGTGGTGCTGGTCCCAGCTGCCAATCTCACTGCAGGAACGCTTTCTGTTGGTTATTTTGGGGTTTTGCTGAACTGTAAACCTCTTCACTTAGAAACAGTTTGAAACTTCACTCGAGACAGGATGCACAAATGCTCGGAGACTGCGCTTGCAGTATTTAGAGCTTGGGTACTGCAGTAACTCTTAGGTTAGTAGAGTATTTACAGCTCCCTTTCTTATTTTATTTACTGTCTTTGTCTTTTGTGTTTGCCGGTAATTCTGTCCCTCACCCCAACAGCAGCAAAAATGAGAGCTGAATGGAGTGTATTGGGCAGCGTCCTGGTTCCCAGCCACGCCGACATCCCGAAGATGGGATATCGTTCGCTTTGCCATTGTGCCAGCGCGAGATTTCAGCTATAAACGTCGAAAAGCAGAAATGACAGAAAGCAGGTTGCTTTTAGCTTAGGAGGAGGAACTCTGCGCGGCAAGAGGGCAGGTCTTCACAGCCTGGTTTTGCTGGACCCCTGCCCTGCGCGTCGCATTCGCCCCTCTGCTCGGCCGCGATATCCCATCGAGGTACAACATCCCACGGCCGCCTCTCCGGCGGCCGCATCCATCCCTCCATCCCACCCTTCGGAGGTGGGACCGCAGGGCGCGCGTGCGGGGGCTCGCGGAGGAGGTTGCCCCGGGGTCGGGCAACCTCCGCCTCTGTGCCCGGGGTGTCTTCTCTCCGCACAATAAAGCCCGGCTTAAAAGACCCATAAAAATAGCAATTATAAGACACGAAGTGATCTGAGGAAGGGCTGGCGCAAAGAGGCCTCCCTCCTTTGATGTTTATTGCCACAGCGGAGCAAATACGAACAATGCTGGTTTTCATGAACACTTCTTAGCGTTCAGCGTTTCACATTTGTTTCCAATTTTAACAGTTAACATTGTATGCTTTCATTATGCCATTGTCTAAGGAATCGCTCAGGCCGTAGCGGTTGTAATTTATCTTTTGTGCTATGTAATTTGGAGCAGTCCAGGCCAGAAAGGAACATCTGTATTGAGGGACCGGCATCCACACGCCCTGCACTTCTGCTCCGGGACGTGTTAGAAGGTCACTTTCCTCATAAACTTCGTTATCGCTGTTGGTTTTATTCATTATATTTGACATATTAAGCTTCTGTATCTTGGCATAAAGGACACAATATTGCAGCATATTGGCAAGCTCATTTGCTTTTCACAGCTAGTGTTGTGTCCAAATATCAGTCCCCGGGGAGCAACACGTGTATATAGACTGCAGGAAAATGAGCCTCAGCAGCAGGTGGCCTTTTGCAGCCTAATGAACATGGCAATCTGTTACTAGCACGGCAAGGCTTTTCACCAGACAATTAGGCAACTAAGCATGTAATTATTCAGGCCAACAAGAAGAGGCTCTTCTCTAATTTCATCTTTTCATTGCTGTTTACTCACCCACACTCCCCTCATTAATGAGAGATTTTCCAGTCTATGCTAATTGGTTTCAATAACATTCATTTCAGTTGAAAGGGAACGATTCTGTTAATTGAGAATCGAAAGCATCTTTTCATTTCAAGTGCGTCCTGCTATGGAAATCTGAACACTCTCAACAGGTTCGAGCTAATGAAATTAAGTTACACAGCCACCGGTGGTGTAATAGAAATAAAGTAATTTATTTTCACTGAAGCATGTGCTATAGGTCCTGAACAATTAATCCAACTCGTTCGGGAGAGCCATCGGAGAAGGCGATTTTGAATAAACAGGGCTGCCTGCTTCAGATGTGCCGCTGTAATTCTCAGGGTGGTTTATCTGCTAAGCTTTCCAGCATGACCCGAAAATGTTTAATAAGAATGAGAAGCATTTACGGAAACACTAATTCTTTAATAGCTGTTGGGGAAGAAAAAAAAAAAAATAGAGCACAGAGCCTGCCAGCCTGCTAAGCATGAGGGTGGGTTAAAGCATCATAAAATAAATAAATGGGTGGTTCCGGGCTCCGAAATTGGAGACCACCCCGCGGCACTTGATGCTGAGGACTGTGGAGCTGTAATCCTGTTTCTTCAGTATTCAGGACCTGGAAAGCAAGAAGGAACCGAAGCCCGAGAGACTAATATGTTTTTTTTCCATTGACCACAAGTACTAGGAACTATTTTTAAGGAAAACTGAGATTCTCAATTATCAACGTAACTTCTAGTGTTCAGGCTTTATGAAAACTTTGGCTACCACAAAATAGCCATTAGCACATCTGCAGGCAGCACGGAGGCGGAGAAGGCAGCGCGGAGGTACCCGAGCATCTTGCTCGGGGGGGGGCAATCCTGCGGGCACCCCCCGGCCCTGCCCTGCCTTTTCCCCGTCCTTGTCCTTACGACTGATCTTGGAGTGGGTGGTCGCAATTGCTGTGGGTCAGGGCAGTGGTCATTAATTAATTAAAAATAAATTTGCAGACTGAGAACTATAGTCTCCCACCAATGCCAGGACAAAGGGACGGCTTTCCATGCAGGAAAAAACAAGAAACTTTGGAAACTTCAGTGCTTCGATGTGGAGGAGACTGAAGATGGAGTGTGCGCGAGCGCTTTCTGTATCTAGATACAAGCCTATGTGCACAGGCATATGGAAAGTCTCTGCAACTACATATGTAATTATTTATTATTCAAGTACGATGCAGTATATATTTAAAGTATCTTATGGTCATCCAAAATACTTACATAAATAACTGAATAAAAAAACCCCAAACCATATGGTTTCTTGAATTCATCAATTTTTAAGGGAGACTTCCAGCTTTTCCTACCTTTCTGGTATTAAAACACCCCGCTGAATATATTTTAACGCAAGTGAAACTACAGCGCGTAACTTTTGTTTTTATCCGGTTTGATGAAGGAAGGTCCTGTTTCAAATCTATGTGAATAATCCATCGTCTCTGCTGTTCTTCCAGCTAGAGGATTTGCTTGGTGGGAGATATCTTTTCCACCATTAAGAAGAGGAACCCGGAGCTGTTGCAGTTGTGTTTCATGTTGGCTTTATTTGTAAGCATTTATGCGGGCGTGGGGTATGTAAATGCTAATGTTTTTTTTTAAAAGCTGGCTTCCAAAATGCATAATAGGCAGAGACTTATGAAATAATACACTGCAGACTGTTATGAATATTTCAAAGAATTATTTCTTTATTTTGTGCATAGCTCATCGCGCTGACATTTGATTCATAGCTGCACAAATGTACCTGGGGTTGCTAAGGTTACCCAATTTCATTCACCCATAGATAGTTGAGATCTACATAATCCCATCAGATCATCCACTGCATTTCAAAGTGATATTGATAAATGGTGCCTTACTCAGATGATATGTCCATTTACATGTGATATATCTCATGATTCCTGTCTTCTAAAATACTGTGCCTGATGAAATTTCACATTATGTGCATATACAGAAAGCAGAGGTAGGCGTCTTTATTCTCAGTTTGAAAAGGCGCCAGGTGAAAAGGGGGGGTGTTTTGTGCATGAAGCTCACTTTTTCTACAGAAATTGGGAATATTGTGACTCTAATATCAGACTTTGGTTTTGTCACAAGAGCATGGAAAAGCATCCAGTTGTCTACAGAGGTACCATCTCCCGGTTGCCACCAGAAAGGCTCAGCACCTTGCTTCACGGAGCATCCTCATCACCTTTTAATGTGGAATATCCCATGAAAGCTGAACAGTTTTTCTAGCAGAAGCTTTAGACCCTGGAGGATGGCCCAGGCTGGGCATCGTGGCTCTCGGCATGGCAGATTGGGAGGGCAGCCGGGGCACCTTTAGGGATGGGGGGAAAGATGCGTGACCGAAACGTGGCCGTGGCCATTTCCACCTGGCGAGCAACAGCAAACCCAGCCAGGCAGGCAGCGTGTCTTTTTTGGAATATTTTGGAAAATACTTCAGCAAATCCGGTGCTCATGTAGTGCTTGCTCTGCCATTCACTTTGTATTTATTTTTGGCGTAGTAAGCAGTTAACCTGGGAGCAGGGGTGAGAACCAGGCTGGGGGCACCAGGCACCCGTGGCGCCCGCACAGCGTTGCCTTCTTGCAGCGAAGCTTGCTGCCTCTGGAGAGAAAGAAAACACAGCGGAGGAAGATTGTGACCCATCAGGAGCCCCGCGGGGAAAGCCTGTGCAAAGGACCCCCAAAAACCCACCCGTGGTCCTGGCGTTACCTTGCGAAGCCAGCAGTGCCCTCTGCTTCCCACCTCAGGAGGGTATATATTATACACTATATATATTAATCTCTATATTATAAATGGCAGCTAAGCCATAGGCGCCCTTTTATTTGAATTTACAGACGTGCGACAGCAACTGTCGGCCACTGAGTGTTCGGAGGCGGGGAAGACGTTAACTCCATGGACCGGCAAAATCCAAACCGAAGCAAACCCCTCTCCCTGTGCCCCCTTTTCCTCAGAAACCCAGCCCAAACCACATCACACGGGGCTGGGAAACAGCGGAGCTGCGGTCTCGGTGGGACCGAGGCGGGCTGGCAGGCGCCGAGGGGCCCGTGGTCCCCCCAAGACCCCCCAGCCAAATTTAAGGATGGATGCAGCCGGGGCGGTTATCCTAGGTGAGCATCCTTCACCGCGCCGGTACACCGTCAGCCGTGCCGGGAGGCAGCGGGGCAGCACCTCTGTTTGCCTAAAACGGATGAAAATCAAACAAATTTGGCGAGAGCAGGCGTGGCTCGGGAACGAGGCAAGGACCGAACGTGTCAGGTCATTTAGTCACGATGGATCACGCGAGCAGATCTAGTTAGCATCTTATTTCCAAGCTAAGAGATGTTTGTAACAAATCTCCTCAGAGATACATTTGTAAGTGAAATGAAGAAACTGTTATTGAAGCAATATGAAGCTGGAGCCTGTGCAGTCCTGAAAACCTACGCTATATTTCATCCTTTAAAAGCTATCATTTTACTTAGCAAGCTGCTTACTACAATTATACAATGTTTTTCTTGGCCCCCAGCTACATTAAACATCCATTTTATAGCGTTCACTGTATTACCCTGAAAGCCTGGCTCCCGAGGAGGGGGTTATAAAGGCTTATACTGTAAAAAAGTACACGGTTTCCTCATTAACTTTATAGTTTTACTGCCTTGTTTTGGGGCACCTTCCCTTCCTCCCCCTCCGCGGCTGGTGGGGCTGTGCACAGTTACTTTACTCAAAGGTATTTGGCTGGGGACGTTTTCCAACAGCATCCTCTCCTCTTGGCTGCAAAGCCCCTCCTAACGCGGATGCAAAGCCCCTCCTAGCAAAGCCCCCGCGCTGATCTAGCCGGCTCTCACAGGATTTACCCCACGATGGCTCTTTTGCTATCAAAAATAAGGCACCTCCGCAGCGGCGACGGCAAAGCTCCCCTCCAGAGCTGCCCGCCACAATATTTATGTTTCCCACACGTTCCCAGGCCAGCTGGACTTTTTTACACCCATGCACATTATCGAGACAGTCAGACCAGCTGATTAAATCATGTTTGAACGTACGTAAAATCTGTTATCGTTCCTGTACAGCCCGGACGATCGCACCCTGTCACACAAACGGGATTTGACTGCTGCTAATTATAGGCGGATAAAAAATGCTTGGCTCTACGGAGGCCTCCCAAAGCAGACAACGTCTATAGCTGTTGATTATTAAGGCCTATTATATATTGATAGGTCAGGATTTATTACTGAAAGCAGAACCCAATTGCTGGGGATTGGCTGGTAGTGGGGCGCTGGGGAATAGGTGCGGGGGCTGTTAGCCCGGGGTAATCTATCAGCGGGAGGAGGAGCGTGCTGGAGCAATTAGGGAGCCAGCAATCCCACCGATGCGCTATCGGCAGCCTAATAGAGATAATGGGTTTTACTGGACAGGACGGGTACAGCGCTGCTGGGGAAACAGTGACATTAGATAAATAGCAAAATGGCTCATTAAAACATGATGATGGCTGCTGCGCAGCAATGCAACCGAAGGGCGCGAGGCACCAGAGTGTCTAGCTGGAGCAGATCCTCCCGATACGGGCGGATGTTGCAGGGAAACCTATATGGCTCTGAGTTTAAGGGCATACATTAAGCTGGTGTTTGTGACAGAATTAAGTTATTTCCATCCGAACGTGTTTCTTATTACAGTCCCCCTCCCCACGACACTATTTTTACCGCCTCGGTGCCTGCACTGGGGTTTTTTTCTCACTTGTTTGTAACCCAGCCGTAAATACCCGTCCTGCCCTGGGCATGCGGTGCTGCCAGATCCTCCCAGAAACTCGCCCGCCGACGGGCATCGGCCCCCCGGGGAGACGGCACTGGCTGCCAAGGCAGTGCAAAGGGCAGGTCAAAGCTGTAGAAACCTTCCCCTGCAAGAGAGCATCTTCTCGCGGGGGCCAAACCCTCCATCACCCACCCATAGCATATGGGGACCGTGAGAAACCCTCCATACCCACTTCTCCATATAAATTACAGTCTTGCTAAACGGTTTTGATCCAATAAGGATTCGAAATTGGCTTCGAACGCAGTAATCCGGACTTCATAAAAATGCATGATTTGTTCACGTGCAAGGAGGTCTGAACCATCGCCGCTCCTGGAAATGGCAAGCGGGTTTTGAGAGAAGCAGGTCTCCAGAATGAGAATGTGTTTTACCTTCACAATTAGTGTTTCACTATTAAGCGAAGACCCTGGGTGCTATAATTAATAACTTACGATACCGCAGGTGAATTATGAAGGTACTATTTCACACAGAGGAATAAATGAATAATTCTACTATAAACCCATTAAAGATGTGCAGGCAGCAAAGTGTATAGGTTAATAAAGTGTTCAATAATAAATAAATTAAGATACAGGTAATAAATTATCTGGTTTTGTCATCATCCAATTTGTGAACCACAGTGTATCAGAGAAAAAATTCATATTGGATTTGTGCTGCTTGAATTAATAGGGGACGGGCACTGGAAAAGGCTGCTTGCTGTGAGGACCGAGGCACGCGGGTGAGCATCGCTACCCGGCAAATATCACAGGCATCCCTCTCCCTTCTGAAAGGAGGCAACAAAAGAGTATGGCCTGAACATTTTCTCCTTCTGAATATTTCAGTTTAGCTGAATATAAATAAATCAGGCACTTCCAGACTCAGCAGGATCCTACCTCCTGCAATATTGCTCTGTCATCCTATTCCTGCCCGGGCTTCCTTCGGCATCTGCCCGGCTGCATCTTTTATTAGCTCTGCATTCACAACTGGCCGTGGTTAGCATCCAGTTACAGTAAAACCCAATGGCAGTTGCGAGGTTTTCCATCCACCGGTTTGTCTTACCAGTGCAAAAGGAAAGGCAGACGGCATTGGGCTGGGAGCGAGCCCGTCCCGGCGGTGACAGCTCTGCCCCACTTGCTGGGGGGGGGGTTCCCGCGGCAGCACCCCGGCACCGGCAATGACACCGGGTCCTAAGGGATTCCCGGTGCAGGGATCTGCACGTGGCCAGACAGCAGAGACCGCAGCTGGGTTTGCTCCGGATTTTGCTTTTCTCCTCTGTAACGCGTGCCGTGTGGTGCGCTGCCATCATAACCTGGGAATAATCCAGCCCTTCCCAACAGGGACGGTTATTTTTCTCGTCAAGGAACATTAAGGGAATAACTCCTGAATGCCGAGCAAGTAAATGAATTGCACAAACTAACCTGCAGGAGCACAACCAGTATGAGTTGGGGTCGGTGGAAATCAGGCTCCGCAACGACATCTGTTTTAACGCTCGGTGCATCGCTGCGCCCTCAGCCGCGGTCACCAGCGACCGGCCGGCCACCTCCTACGCAAGGGAAAGCTCCTGGATGTGTATCCCATGTCAGGGCAGGTTTTATTAAAAAAGAGATTTAATAACCATTAGGTAGTGTGCTGGGGTACTCCCTAATTGCCCTTTATATTTAGCATGACTTTTCCATGAGCCTCCTGCAAGAAGCATCCGTGCGGAGCGGGCTGGGCCATTCGCCTTGGTGTCCGCGGAGCCGTCCCGCCGTGCAGCAGCACTTCGAAACGCAGGCGCAGTCGAACGCCTCCCTGGAGCTGTCGATGTGGCACTTATCTCACCTGTATGGCTTCTCCATCCATCTTCGCTAGGCACAGGGCGTGCTGGGGAAGGCGCTGGCGCGGCCGTGCCGCCTGGATGTCAAGAAGCTCGGTCCTGTCCCACTTGTCCCTAAAGAGATGATGCGCTGGGATGAGCTGGGACATGCTGGGATGAGCTAGGATGTACTGGGATCAGCTGGCACATGCTGGAATGAGATGGGATGTGCAGGGGTGAGCTGGAATGAGCTGAGACATGCTGGGATGCGCTGGGATCAGCTGAGACATCCTGGCACAAGTTGGGACATGCTGGGATGAGCTGGGACGTGCTGGGATGAGCTGGGATGTGCACAACCGCGCTCAGCTCCCTGGTCGAGATCCACACCAAGGGCGTCTGCGAAGGGCACAGGCACTGCTCTCTCCAAGCCACCACCTTTTCCCACCGTCTCTTTATTCCTCTTCGTGTTTCCCGCTGGCACAGGCAGGCAGCAGGACATGACTGCTGCTCGCAGATACCAGGCAAAGGGAGGGAAGCAGAAATTTGGCAGAGCGCCTTCATTTTGGAACCTCTTACATCACTGTCAAACGCGGTACATGAAACATTGTGAACTTCACTGCAAACAGCAAGCTAAATTATTTCCAAAGACATGCCTTAAGGTTTTCCGTGAGTTTCTCTGAGGATTCATGAGATCAAGCTATTTTACCGAAGCAAGCCGAGTCTTACTGACACAGTCTGCTCAGAAAATGACCAAATCCGATAGCGATAGTCCATACGGATGTATTGATCTTCAGCTGTGATAGTGCCTCGGCTCCGGGTGGATGAGGGCGTGCAAAATGCAGATTGATTTAAGAAAGAGCTGCCAGGAAGAGCGGGGTAGCTGCAGAGATGGCAGAGGCACCCGGTTCACTTGTCAAATATGTGTCCTCAAACCTGATGTGGTCCGCAACACCGCAGAGGTGGCTGGAGGAGCCCTGCTCCCAGGGGAGGGCGAGACGGGGAGACCTGGGTGAGGTGTGTGGCCCGAGCATCCACGGCGGCGATGGGACCGACGGTGCGGGCAGCCTCCGAGGAGGGAATTGGGCGATTTCACAGGTCTCGGGGCTCCTCGGTGGGGTGGGAGCATCCCCCTGCCCCTCTCTGGGGTCTGCAACCCCACGTCCCTCGCTGCCGCTTCGCTACCGCAGGTCTGACCCCCCCCGAGCTACGTTAAGCCCCTCTCATTACCCAATTCCTGCTCTTCTCCGAGGCCTCATCTTTACTTTTTTTTTCCTGACATGGATGTTAAAGACATTCCGGGGGAGATAACGTGGAGCGGAGGCGATGAGAGACCCAGGCTTTGTGAACTGAAGCGGCACGAACCATAATCCTGGCCCGTACGTCCTTCCGCCACGCACTCATTACGCTTAATTTGCGTGTGCTAATTTCCAACGCACGCAGCAGGCGTGGCGAGCAGGGCTCCCTGAAAGCCCAGGTCTTTGTCCCGGCTTACGCCGAGTCTCCCCAGGCTGTCGGGACCGCTCCTCCCGGCTAAGGGGGCTGAAGGACCATGGGCCAGGGCCGGGGTGGGCACCGAAAACCAAGGGGAACAATAAAAAAAAGCCATGGCAGTGGTTAAAAACGTCTTGCGTTTCTTTCCTGCGTGAGGGAAACTATTTAAACTGGCACAAAATAAATTTAAGGAGCATATTCTTGGAATTACATAGAAAAATACCCCGTACGTTTTGGCAGCAGCTAAACATATCCTTAATAGAATTCATATGGGGCCTGGAGTGATCACAATGTTTGGAGAGGAGCCAGATAGTAAGTAATTTAAACATCACAGGAAATTAAATTTTAGAATTCAATTTTGCATAAAGTTTTCTGTAATGAAAATGTCACACATAAATTATGAAGTCTGATTATATTGTTTTTTGACTTTTTAATAAAATAATAGAGGCACTTGACAGTCAAGAACAAATGCATATTTTATGTGAGGAGCATTACGTTAAACTAACGTCCTCTGGAAATAATGGAACAGATGTTAACACTGCTATATCAGTTATCAGGTGCTCTGTTAAACAGCTTCAAACACAAGTATTTATTAAAAATGCTAACAGGATTGTCTCTCAGGGTTATCTAATTGTAGGCTTAAAATGTAGATGTTTAATGCAATTAATTATATGTGTAGAATTATATATTTAGGCCATAATTTATTGTATATGTCCACATATAAATTATACACCGCCGTTAATATATAATTAATTCAGCACAGGGAAGGAGAATGGCTTTGGTGAAAACACAAACTTGTTCATAATAGAGTGATAAATCAAAACTAGACCAAATTTCCCCTTCATTTCAATGGAGAGACTCAACACCATTACACGTTTCTGGGTGCTTCTCAAACTTCACCCACCCCTGGAGACGGCCGAGCCCCCGAACTGGGCTGAGACCCCGGCGGGATGCAGAGAGAGCCCTGAGACCCCGCGCCACGCTGCTGCTGGTCCCGCTCACGTGGAGGACATCGTGGTGGGCATCGTGGTGGGCATCGGGGTGGGCATCGCGGTGAGTGTCGCGGTGGACGTTGCAGCAGGCAGCATGTCCCGAGCGTGCAAAACCAGCCCTGCAAAAGCCACCAGGAACAGACTTAGATCAGCAAAACTTATCGATTTTCAACAAACATGATTTTTGGCCAAGGGCATTACTCTGCAGCTTTTCTATAATAATACCAGCTCTTGGCTTTGTGGGTTTTTTTTTTTAATATCCTGACAAAGCCCTTGGTGGCTTTTTCCACCCAGTGTGCAGCGGACAGGCATTTTGGCTGGGGGCGGGCAGCTGGGCCTGCCATGGGCAGTGGGCAGGATGGGACCCCTCTCCTCCCTAGGGGCTGGGGATGCCGTTGGCTTCCCCTTGGGGCGAGAAGGATGCCAAGCCCCAGTTGAGCACGTCGGGAGGCATCAGGATGCGACCGTAGTGCTGGCTGCGTCCCAAAAATTATCTTTGCAGAGAGCAGATGGAGGGATATCTTCACTCCTAGCACGGAGATGTCAAAAAGCTACATCCTTTTGATAGTGGACGTTAAAAAAAGCCCGGCACGGCAGCCGCGGGTGGCTGCCGGAGCTGAACCAGCCCCGAGGGCGGCCGGAGCTGCCGGAGGGCTGTGCTGGGAGAAGTCCCCAGCATTTCCCTTGGGCTCGCTGGTACGCTCAAACACAGCAGACGCATTTGGCACAGCCCCCCCGCCTCGTTCCTGGCCCTAATACATTATACACGTGCAAAGAGCGGGCTGAAGTAATTAAAACACATCAGTGGTTTTGCAGTTTGTGCTCATATGTAGTGGCTGGTCCCCTGCCCCTCACTCATCCTGTCACAGAAACCAGGGCTGAGGCAAAATCAGTGGCACGTCCCCGGTGCACGTCCCCACCGCCGTCCCCACGAGGGGACCTGGTTGCCCACGGGGAGCATCACGGGCTGCGCTGCTTTGCATCCAGGGCTCCCGCAAAAACACGGCTGCGACGGGCTGCGGCCCCTTAAAAATGTAACGGTTTAAATGGCTTTGAAAAATAAAGTCGGATTTGTTTCCTCGGATTTAAATTGGTAAATTATTTGAATTTCTCCACCCCTAGGTGAATGATTTAGATGGCCTTGACCCCAGTCTGACTGCAGGGATTAATGTGGTATAATGATTGCTGAGGCTATCATTGCAGCAGGCATCATTAATTATCCTTATTGATTGTAGCTTTCAAAGATAAAGCATTATGCTGACTGGAAAATACCCTCTTCCTGCAAGGTCAAGGCTAGAATAGGGCAGCTAAATAATTGCATTAACAAACAAAGAAATAAAAATAACCTCTCGGAGAGCTGTGTAATTAAGATCCAGTTACAACATTTGGCTGGCGGAGCGGCATTGCCTGGTGCAGGGTGGGATGCGGGATGCGGGATGCGGGATAGAGGGTGGGGGAGCCCACGGGACGGCTCCCGCCGTGCTCACCTGCAGCCCTGCGAGGGCCTGGAGGGACCGCTCTGAAAATACTCATGGTACGTTAAGTGAAATGGGTCAGATGGAGGAAGTGATAATTGGATAATTATATTACTTTTGGGTCGCATAGTGGAGTTTAAAGATGTCCCGGGGATGTTGCTGTCGATGTCTCTCACTCCCCCTTTTCCCTCCTGCAGCATTTCTGGCCGCACCGGCCACCCGGGTGCTACGGGGACGCTCGGCTGCAGCTTGCTCCTGCGTGCCAGCAAGCTCTTCGTCCTGCGTCACCAGCCATCCCCGTGCCAACATTTCAAAGGAAAAAGATGCCCTTAGAAATGTAGAGCAGAAACGTGCACTACATCCACGGTGCAGAAACGAGTGCAGTCTGCTTATATTTATTTCCCTTACTAGAAAGAGCAGCCAGGGAAGATGGCACCAGCTACATGTTCTCAAGCATCCAAATCCCATCTTTAAAAACAGCTTAGAGGGGAGGAGAGCAAGCCTTAGCCTCTGGATCCCTGCGTGCTGGGTGAGAGTGACGATTCCCGTCTCCTCCAGCCCACGTGGGGTTTGCATATGCATTAACGTTTGCAGAGAGCTAGGAGAGGCGAAGCGCTATACATATACGTTAGCTCGGTATTATTAAAGCCCTAATAGCGGCTTTCATTTGGGTGCAGGTGACAGCTGGCCCCGCTGCACCGCCGACCGCAGGCGGCACGATGCATGCGGCTGGGGAATTGCCACTGCGTCTTTGAGGAAAATTTGCCTAAAGGTCTCAGTTTATTTTCTGTTTTGTCATGTGGTCTGTCGTCTGATAGGAT
The DNA here is from genome assembly GCF_026419915.1 of Harpia harpyja. Taxonomy (NCBI): domain Eukaryota; kingdom Metazoa; phylum Chordata; class Aves; order Accipitriformes; family Accipitridae; genus Harpia; species Harpia harpyja. The sequence goes on from NC_068951.1 coordinate 43,339,199, forward strand.
GTGATGTGAGGTTGTGAAGTGCATTTCGAACTGAAACATTTTTTTGACATCCATTTAATTATAATTATTTTAATTAAAACATTTGTCATTAAGAACCAGACGCTCTGGCACGCCGATTCAACAGTCCGCTTGCTCTTTGTCATTAGAAATTTTTAAACCAATACAATAATTTCTTTAAACATGAATACCACTTTCCATTTAAGCAATTATACAACTTGATTTTCAGCTGAGGGAGACCAGTCCCTATCACCAGGAAAGATCACCTTCCATCATGGGCAATCACTCCCATTTATCCCTTACAATGGATTTCGTGAAAGCCGGATCCTGGAGGATGCAAGCAGCATCCCGCCGCTGGGACAGGAGGTCGGGTGCTGCCAGGGAGGAGGTTTCCCAGGAGCGGGGGTGATGGCAGAAATGTTCCGGCTCCCCAGGATGTTTTCCCAGTGCTGGAAAGGCACTGGATGCAAGACCTGGCCACAGGGCATGGGAAATAACTGGTGTGCTGATGCTGCCCTTCCCCAGGACAGGATGGGGAGAGCCTGGCAGCCCATGGCACCCAGGCGAGGGAACCTGCCTCTAGCCCTGGCACAATATTAAATTTATTCCAGTCTCCATACATAACGTCTTCCCCAGAGCCCTGAAAAAGCACACAGGGCATCTGTAGGGGCATGAGGCCCTACGCTGGGAGCATCAAGGCTCTTTGGTTACTCCCGTTGCAGGTACAACCTCAAGGAATTAACAGATGAAGCCAAAGGGTTTTGCTTTTCAGCCAGTTTTCTGCTGAGGAGATCCAGAAGAGCTGGAAGATGAACGTGATGTGGTGATGCTGGGAGGTACCAGGGCTGGATCCTGCTCCTGTGCTCCCATGGGATCGCTGGCTTGGGCTAGGAATAGCAGGCGCTGTCCTGGATGCGGGCCAGCGCCCGCGGCAGGGCAGCATCGGCACGGTGCCTGCCCCTGACAGCTTCATTAGCCAGAGACGAATCTTCACTGAGTTAGAGATGTCACGTCAGGTAATTAATAACGTCCCCCAGATACGCAGATTTTCCTGGGCTTTTTGGACAGAATAACCTGGCGAGCGGTGCGGTACGAGCTGGCGGTGGAAAATCTCTCGAAGAATTGTGCAGTTCTTTAGCGTTATCGCTCATAATAGGTTGCAAAAGGGGAAAGAAAAATGTGAAAAGGCAACTACAGGAGCAGAAAGAGTTTGCGTTATTGTTCGCCCTGTGAAAAAGCAAGGTGCGGGATGTAAAGCGCCGGGGGAAAGCCGGCAACAATAGACCCCATAGCAACAACAACTTCTAAGGGGGAGCGGGCGGCGCGTGGCTGCTGCAGATCCCACTGCCCACCCCTTGATCTCGGCCCCGGCGGGGACAAAGGCCCCCCGCCGCCCCGCCGCACAAAGGCAGCTCCTTCTCCCTGGCACAATGCTCCCGGCGTTGGAGGTTGGCAAACTGCACCCCTAACCCCCCCCCGCATCCCTACAGGGATGCACCCATACAGGGTGCACAGGGAGGGATGGCGTGGGGAGGAGGAGGAGGAGGGCTGCAGGGTGCAAACGAGCCCGTTGGGGTCCTGTCCCACCCCAGCACCACGGCCGGCACGTTGGGGACATCTCCTGCAGCATCCCGTGCGAAAGGCACGCCGGCTTTCCCCGCTCACCCGTCCCCCTCCGGCTCCTCCGCTGCCCTCACCCTGCGAGAACTAATTTTAGCTTTTGGGGGACTGCTGCTGCCTTTCCCCGCCTTTGTCACCAAACGCAAGCCCCTGGGTTCGAACCGCATTTCTCTCGTTGCATTAGCGAAAGCTGGAGTCATTTTGACTCAATTTTTACATGCAAAGGTCACCATTAAAAAGTCATAATTCAGCACTGCACCGAGGGCTGGGTCCTGCCGGCGCTGTCATTAGAGCAGAATTTAAGGAGGTTCTGCCTGAAATGAGTCGGTATTTTTAGCTAACAGTATCAGGCAGAGGGAGCAGGGGGTGCCTGGGGAGATAACGGCATGGTTTAGATTTCTGCCTTTACGCTCGCTGTCACATTAAAAAAAATAAATCATAATTTTGATTTTCCACGTCCCTGAGGGAGAGATTGACAAGAGCATCCAGTCCTCGTAATTGGATCATTCCTCTGGGAAAGTTGGCTCCTCCGCTGAAATCCTTACATGCTCTAAGGAAAATTGCTCTCAACGTTATTGAAAATATTTTAGGAGACTGAAGATTCTGGGACCTTTCCAATTCAAGTGCTCCAGCCGGTCATGGCGAAGGAAGACAATAATGGGAACCAAATCTGGAGAGCATTGCACTTAATTGGAGCCCGATCCTGCAAGCCTGGAAGGCGCACGTCCCCCGCGAGGGCTCCGGACCCTCCTTTGGTGGGGACTTGCAGGAAGGAGCCGTTAGGACACATTCCAAAATAGATGCCTGAAACAAGTTATTTTAAATTTTTTTTTTTTTTTTTGGTAATGAAAAATTCAAATGTTTTGACATAGGTAAGCGCTGTAGAGCAGGGCTGCAAGAGGCCGGCACGACGCTTCTCCTGCAAAACCCTTTTCCCCCCTAGCATTTTGGAGACAAACTTTTGGGATGCATTTGGGCAGTGGTTTGCAGCCCCCGTTTGCATGCTCGGGATGCTGAGGTCCCTCGTAGAGATGCTCTGCCATCCCCACCCTCTCCTGCTGTGGAGTCGGCGAGATCGCAGCCAGCGACTGACGGCTGGTGGGTGGCAGGAGGTGGTGTGGGAGCAGAGAGGGTACAGGAGTTGACTTATTATTACTGTCATACAAATTACTGCACTTTTCTGATTAAAACTTGGCCTCACGTGAAATTTGCCAGCGGCAGAAATATTAAAGATGGAAACTTTTCATAAGGCCGGGCCAAGGCGGAGGAGGGCTTTGAGGAATTCCTGCTGAATTGGCTTTACACGACGGCACGCGTGTGCGAGCCATCTCATTACTTCCCCGTGGCAAGAGAATACGCCGTTTAGAGCAGACACCGTCTGTTGGCACCCGGCAGGGTGACAGGCGCCTTGGAGGGAGATGTTGGAGACATTCCATCATGTCACGTGAAAACGATGATGCTGTGCATCCATGGCGTGAATGACTGGCTTTACCCAGCTCGCTTTTGGAGGATGGGGTTAAAATGGAAGATTTTTTTTTTTTTTATGAGATATAGTCTTCCCTTCCTTCCACATAAATTAATTGTACAATTTAATAAACTAACAGGTGGTTCCACTTCAGATCGAGCAGATGTTAACCTGAATGAGCCGAGTCCCCTCTCACCATCCCTTTGTCCCCCAGCTATTTCTTCCTTTATATCTTGCCTTTTCTCTTTGCCTTTCCCCCCTTCTTCTCTATCTGATTTATGAGCAGCTACAATATAAAATGTTTTGTCTGCGCTATATGAATATTGATGATGGGGTAGTGTTGATTTTAGCTGTATTCATAACTTTTTGTGCTTTCTGGAAGCATCCCTTCTCGCAGGCACCGGCGATGCTCTTATGTCCCTATTTATTTCGCGGACCACATTTTCGGAAGGCAGCCCCATTTGTTAAGCCTGCATCTCGCATGCACATTTGTCTTCGATTATCTTCTAAGGAGAAGACGGTAAGTACTTACACAAACCTACGAAGAAATTAAACACACAAAACAAATGAGCCTGGAGTGTTCACATTCCTTCATTTCCAGTGATAATGCCTGGGAGGAAACACTTGCACGACCACAGATGGAGGATGGGTTGAGAGCCTCAGGAGGATTTGGGCTACCCTCTTTAGAGGAAAGCTCTCTTGTATTTCCCACGTGGAGAGAAAAAATGATAGCACTGCTAATGGCTGGGGCATGGCAGTGCACCAAAGGGACGGAGGAGGTAGCTGGGGATGGAGGAAAGACTGGAAAATAATAATGGGAAATGTTTTGATAAGAAGCGTTGTGGTCTTATACAAATATTCAAAAACTTCTGGAGCCCATTTATCACTGGATTGAATGCAGATGATAGTAAGCTGTTTGTATGGGCTGGAATGTGCCTCCAACCGGCTCTGCAGACACCCAGGTCTCCGGGCTGGGGACCTGGAGGGGAGTGCGGGGTGGGGGCACCCGCGGCCCTGGGGGGGTTCACGCACCCCTCGTCTCCTCCAGTGCCCAAAATGTCCCCGTCTGAACATGGCTGGGCAGTTCTGCACGCCTGGGACCCGTCTGCAGTCACTCGCATCCCTTCCTAAGGCAAAGGGAGAGGCTTCAAATAGGGGCACAATCCTGAAAACAGTGTGAATTACACATGAAAAGTACCTTAAGCTTTTCAAAGGCTGGGGAGGGCAGGTCAGTGCCCAGCCCACATCAAAAGCCAAAAGCAGTCTGGCACGTACCTGTGCCTCTCAGAATGTCTAAAACACTTACAGTAAATGAGCATTTACACCTCTTGCCTGTCCAGCCTTCCTTTATGCCTCCTCTTTCTCTAGCAGCACCACCATTTTAATTTCCTTTATATCCTTCCTAAGCTGCTTCTGATGTTCAGGAACAAGTGGCAATAAAAAGTGTTAAACCCTAATTACTAATTTCCTATTGGAGCTCTGTAAGCGTGACCCCGGTGTTTATTACATTCCCTGGAGCAGACGCGGAGCTGGGGCCATCCAGCCCTGAGCTTGAAGAGTCGCAGCACTGTTCACTGCTGGGGGTTGGCTCCTCACCTTTGTGCGGGCAATGTTTGTAACTTGTAGTTTTATTACAAAAGTCAACAAGAAAAATCCAACATCACTGAATGAGAGCCTTTCCTCCATAAGCTGTCAGCCCTGGTTTCTGACATCAGCCTCTATAGAGCATTTTGGAAGGACGAACTCCAAACATTGGAGCACTATGGCCGTTTCTTTGCTCCTTCCATCCAGCAGACTCCATGTCTTTAAGGTCCCACCTCGACCCCCATAGCTACATGGGTGACCCACCCGGAGCCATCCCGACATCCCTGGCGAATCCCCTTGGAAGGTGTTGGAGCACCAAGCTGCAAAGGGACCCTATGAGGGGGACCCGTCCCACCCCATCCCACCCGCACCACAGCAGCAGGAGCTTCCCGCACCACTTCTCCCCCTTAGCCTCCACGACGAGCTCCTTTCCTAGGAAAAGCGGTCTCGGCCAAGGCGGTGGATGCACGTTTCTTGGGCTGGTGTTGGCCCCCGGAGGCCTGGGCTTGTTTGCACAAACAGCGCGTTGGCTAATGCAGAACAGCTCCTGGAGAGCATCCGATAGCGATCGGCAACAGCAGAAATGAACTCGGGATGTGTAATTCCCATCAAGCAGGAATAATCTTCAAAGTCCTACTGGGGTGCTTTTTGGACGACAATGCAGTTTTCCCTGCTGTAAATGGGATGCGAGAGAATTAACTGAAGTTGGAATGTTATTGTTTGTGTCAGACTCTGTTAACCACGTTAAAACTATATATAATACTTCAATTTCCTATGTAAAAACTCTCTAATGGGCAATATTCAGAAATCAAAGTCTTATGTAGCGGTTAATCTTCTGCACGGACAACGCCAAGTTTAAATCCAGTCCAAATGCCACTTCTCAGTCACAGCTTTAAAGGATTATAAATGATTATAATGGTATTTGTCTACTTGCCTGATACATAAGTTCATGTCAATGTTATCTTGAAAATTGACATTCGGTTTCATCTTTGAGGTGAGAGAATAAACTGTTGACTACCAGCTTCAGAGAGGAAAATGGATTAGCTATAATGTAATTAGAGCTCTATTCACAAATGATTATTTTAGTCCAGCGCACAAAACACGGCGATAAGGAGCCCATTCAGCAGAGGGGAGGGGAGGAAAGCTTTCGCTGGCATTTGCTCTTTATTCTGCACAGGGGTCCCTGTGTGCAGCTCCTGTTTAAGAAACACATAATATTTGTGCAGAGTGGGCAAAAGGCAGCTTGTGCTCAAACACTTTAATTTCCATTATTTCAGAGGTGTGCATTAACCGTGACAAAGGTTTGCTGCCGTTCTCCCTCCTCCAACGGTCCGGCTCACATCGGAGAGATGCTCTGTTTTGATGCCTCCCTTTTTCCTGGACCCTGTCCCGGCATGCCAATGCCAACGCCAACACCAACAAGATGGCCTCCTCCGGCTCTTGGGTTTTAACTTCTTCCAGCACTCCAAAAAACGAAGACAACCAAAACCGCTGCGACTTTTTAATGCGTTATTTGTCTAGTGCCTCTTTAGCTCTTAAAAAATACATGAAAGAATAAGGATTGTCCCCGAGGATGAAGGAACAATGGGAAGCAGTGATAATTTAACAAAAATAAATAAATTAATCTGTATACACTGGTGCTAATACAAATGCTTTGTGAACGGCATGAAAGATTTTGCATTATTTTCAAAAAAGCACAAAAATCTTTTCTTTTGCATTATAATTCAATTTAATTTTAAGTAACATGATAAATAATGGCAAATTGAACTTTATTATGTATTCATGAATGCATTTTAATACAATTGTTATTTCTGGCGTTTGTGGTTTAAAGATATTCCCTTCTGACTCGATGTTATTTTTTAATGTGCAAATCCAGAAATAATGACCTGCGGTTTTCCTCGCCCACGGGTGCCAGCGCCGTGACGCGGGGCTGCGGGGGACGAGGCCTCGGCGCCGGGGTTCGGTGCCGGCAGAGCTGGGCTCGCCGTCGGGCACGGCGCGCTTCGAGAGCACCGGCCGTAGAAGAGCTGCTGCGAGCGACGCTGCCTTCCCCGTCCCCTGGCTCTGCAGTAAAGACCCACATCTGAAAAACTACGGGGGAATTATGAAGCGGGGATTATTTTCTGAAGACAATGCAAACTCCGAGGCATGAATGTCACTCCAGCGAAACTCCCGCGCAAAGCCTTCGCCTTGGCAGCTCCGGAATAGCAAAGCCAGCCCGGCGAGCGCGCGGGGAGCGAGCCAGCGAGCGCGCCAGCCCCGCTGTGTCTCGCAAGCCAGGCTCCAGAGAGCCAGCCGAGAAACCGCCAAGACGTCTTATTTTGGGGGCTGAATTGTTCTGCTCCCGCGGCAGGCTGGCTAAGTCCTCCTTATCCCCTGCCTGCCGCCCCGCTCGGCAAGGGGAGCCCCAAGGACGGGGCTGCGGAGCTCGTCCCTCCCCGTCCCCTCGCCATCACCCTTCCCACCTCAGTCCCACGCTGGGGTAAATCTGCTCACGAGTGTCTCCATCACCAAACCACCAAAGGAGGTTACATTTGTGCGTCCAATACTCGCCCGCTATCAAGAATATTAAAACGCCCACGCTTTTGGATGATTAACAACAGCCATCGCACTGGCTTTTTAATGGGAGTGGATTTCTAAAAATTATTTAAATCATGATGGGGATTAAATATATACGTGCAAACAACGGAAATGAGATTTGCAGATGAAAATTCTGTATGTGCGCTTTGGGTTTTTACACGGGCAGAGCAGACGAGCGTTGGTGCCTGCAGAAAAAGGATGCACAGTCCTGAACGCAGCTACAGCTTCAGCACTGGGCTGAGATTCCTTGCAAAGAGGCTTTGGCAGAAAAATAACCACAGTAACTTAGAAAAAGTTTTCCTCTTCTTGCTGGATACCCCTTAAATTTAGAATAATTTCAGAAGGACAAATTAAAAAGTACATTTGAGATAAAATACACAGTCAGGCGTAGATTTAAACTCCGGATCTAACTCCAAAACCACTTGCAGTTTGACACGGCGCAATGATTTACTGCATTGCATGATTATATCCTGTAGGTAGCAGCTCTGCAAGTAGGAAATAATTCAGCCAGGGATGTGGAAAAGAAATAACTTTTCTTCCGAGAGCAGGACTTGAAGAGGAGTGGCACAAAGCCGAAGCCCCACGGTTTCCGAGGGGAAGGTGCCGTGCCACCCCACCGGCAGGCACCCACGGGAGGCTGCCCCGTGGGATGGAGCTGCGGGCTGTGAGAAGGGGATGGGGATCCCCATCGCACCCCACCAGCTCCTGGGATGAAAGCTCTGGTTAGCGACTTTAGGGTATTACACAATTAACCGGCAGCAGTGCGGGGTTATGATGATGTGCATTTGAGATCCCGACCCGTAAGTGAGCTTTTTTCCTATTGTGCTCTGTGAAAATGATATAACCGTACATCAGATAAACTCTTCCACCCCCTTTCTCTATGCACGAGGTAGTGTTCTCTGAAGGCCCTTCATAAATACCCTGTTACACCTTCCCAGATTTAATTATAAAAATACTTGAAATACAATAGTCCTTCACATCCAGGTCTCGGTTTCTAATTGAGTTTTGATATGGATACGCACCCGGGAGACCCCAGGCTGATGAACGCCAGATGGAGGGACCGAGCCTTCTCTCCGAAGCAAAGCCGGGCTCATCTCTTGCACCCTCCATCCCCTCCTGCCCAGCGGAGATGGAGCTTGCTCGGGAGCAGCCGTTCGGCCCCGAAATGTCCCCGCGGTGGCCGAGGGGGGACCTGGGGGCAGAGCGGGGGCTCCCAGCCACCTGCAGCGCCCGCTCCTCCCGGGGAAGGACGTACTTAAGCCTTCCCAGAGCTGCCTGCCTCTCTGTGAGCGGTCTGTCACCGACACTTCCCCGGCTAGTTAGATCATCTTTGCAAAATTAATTCTGAAAAAAGGTTTAAACACGAAATTAGAAGCGGTTACGGCTGAGCCACGCGAAGCGAGGACTTCCCGGCTCGCGCGCCGGCGCGGTGCTGGTGGGCAGTACATCAAGGGAGGGATGACACCCCAGTGATGAATTACTCGCTCCTATAACGTTGCCCAGCTGGAGTGGCTGGAGCAAGCCTTAATTTACTATTTATAAACCTCTCCAGCTGTATTTTGCTAGGCAGAGCAGCTGGCTCGTTGCGGGAGTGTGAAGGAGAGGATGTTAACAGGTTGGCTGGCCGGACTCCGGAGAGCGTTTTCGGCAGCGCATGGGAAGGAGTTCACGTGCAGGACAGCACCGAAAATCCTCCACCGGCCAGGGCCCGGCTGCAAACCCCCCGGGGCCAGGCTGGGGAGGAGGATCTGGCTATGTACTCGTTAAAAGATGATATTACCCCAACGATTGCTGCCGAGGGAACAGCTCAGAAAGGCAGAACCAGGGGCTGGTGGCAGCCAGCCTGGTACCCACCACTTGAAGTGGTGAAAAAACCCTCGTTTACCGTTTCAGCCGCACTGCCCGTCTGAGCCCCCAGCCTGGGCAGCCCCCCACCATCCTGCTCCTGCTCACCCAGCTCACCCCTATAGCACCCGTCCTCGGCAGCACGAGATGGGGTCCCGGGGGAGGATGCGCTGGGATCCGTGGGAAACGGGGACTCCCCCGCACCTCGGCTGCCCCACTGGGGGAAAACCCGCAGAGGAACGGCAGCAAACGGTGCAAACCAGGGCATACACCGCTTACACGCCTTGCCCACGTCAGACGCCATCCGAGGGTTTCTGTAATTCCTGCGCTTTGTGCTGGGCGACACATCCCCACCGCTCTGCATAGGCTTCTCCCGGCACTGCTAATGCAAACATTTAATTTTGATGATTTATAGCACGGCTATAAAAAAACTCTGGATTACACTTTGGAGTCAAGGTCTCAGCTCGAGAGCACATTTTTATAGAGTCAGCATCTCTGTTTTTAAAAGTTATACTTCAATATTAAATATGACTTTTTTCAGCAAGTCAATAAAATCCCTTTAGACCAGATAATAAACTCATTTCTTCTGAGCTGGCTATTGTTTCTACGCTGGGTCATATCCTGCAGCCTTTAACACTGCCGTCGTTTAGCCTCTCCGATTAGGATTTTTGCCTTAAAACCCTCTCAGGCACGTGCCCAGGCACGGCTGTTGCCCTGTAGTGCAGGCAGTGACCCACAAACCAGCTCCACCAAGTTTTCCCTCATACAGGCACTATTCTTCAGTGCAACATGGGTTTCAGAAGAAAACACCAAAGCTTGTCATAGTAAGTTAGTTTAATCTAATCATACCAGCTCTCTGGATGGAAGGAGATAAATCTTTGTACTATCTTCGAAATATGTGTACAGGAGAAAGGCTGCGTTCATAACAAACGCTCAAATGTTTAAGTTTCTTTAATGAGAGGGAATAAATCATATAGTATTTCTACATCTATGCTATATTCTACAAAAAGCTGCACAACCTTAACAGCAAATAGCTCTTCTTACAAAGCTTTTTACAGACGTTAATGGCTCCAGCATGATTCCCCGAGTTACAGCTGAGGAACAGCTTTGCTAATACGGGTCGCCCTTTGGCATCCAAATAAGCTTTAAATACATGTTATGGTTCCCTCTGGCCTTCGCACTGAAGCCCCCAAGATGGAAACCTTCCACTGGGAGTCAATAAGGTAGTTGGCCGGGTTTGACACAGTGAGCCTCCCCAGCCGCACTCAGCTGGAGCAGGGTAAGAAGCCAGAGAGACGCGGGGACAGGCAAAGCGAGTTCTTCGAGCCCTGGCCCCTCTCCTGTGGTTGCTCCTGGACCTAAAACCCCATCGAGCCCAAGGGGCGGCAGGAGGGATGCAGTTATGGCTCCTGGGTCTCACGTGGTCCTGCCTTGGCTGGGCTGAGCCCATTGCTGTGGCTGCTTGTGCTCATCCTCATCCCGACCCCGTCCCCGTCCCATCCTCGCCCGGGTGCATCTTGTCCCCAGTGCATCCCCATCCTCGTCCCATCCTCATCCCATCGCCGTCCCCGAGAAAATCCTCATCCCATCCCCGTCCCCATCCCATCCTCATCCCATCCCATCCCCAATACATCCCCATCCCCTCCCCACTGGGCCTGGCAGCAGAGCCGGGCTGGGGACGAGGCTGGGATGTGGCCCAAAGCTCGCTGTGCCGGGGCTGTGGTGCCAGGATCAGGCCCCCTACTTGGGCACTGGCGGGTGGCCGAAAGAAGATGCCTACGGTGGGGGAGCTGATGGTATCAGTCACTGCAGAAAATCCAATGTCACGGCGCAGATGATATTGCTATTGAAATGTTGTACAATAAAACATGACTTCTGCATTTAAAGGAAGACAAGTGTTTTATGTTTTTAGAGCTCTCAGAATTATCCTGTAATCTTATTTATTTTCTAATACAAGTTTCTGTGGAAAAGGGTATCATAAGATAAATAGAAATTAACTGATTATAAGGATTGTCATTCTTTAAGTACATATTTATCAGGCCATTTGCTCATTCTCTTCTAATATCTTGACATAAGAGTGTCAAATTAAATACTAGCCAGATTATGATAATACTCAGCACTTTTGTAGCTTTCCTATCTGATTTGAAAAGCTTTCTTCTCTGCAAATGCACTTGAAGTTGGTGCTTTATAGGGCTTGATAGAATTCATTTCAGGATTAATAAGCCTTCTCTGAACCATTTAACAAAATCTCTGCAGCATCCTATTCTTGAATAGGAAATAGATTCCGAATACCAAAGAGCAGTTTAATTAATTTGTCTAATTAATTGAGGGAAATGGAAGTTATTTCTTTTCTGCAAATTGTTTCATGTTAACAGCAGCAAATGTCAGCTGAATTACACGGGTGATACAGCCCCGGCTCCTGCGGAACACAAGGTTATCTGGGTGGTGTTTTAGCGGTACATGAAATTTGATGTCTGCGACCATCCGGGGCCAGCCGCCCGGGCGAGTCTATAATTACTTTTGCCACTTTGCTTTTGTGGAGTCATTCATTACGAGCCCGTTCTTATCTTGTCATACCTCCATGTCATTAGCAATGTTTGAATGCATTAGTGACCGAAGGCAGGTTTAGCAGGCAGCGATTAGAACGGCGGGGCCGCCAGCCGCCTGAGTGATGTTTGAAATATTGGAATTGTTCTGCTCATTTCTATCCAAACAGGAGAGTGAGGCGTCAGTGGTGAACCCCGTGCTGCTCCGAGGGGGGAGACGCTTCGTTCTTTTATCGCGGCGCGATCGCTTTCACAATTAACCTCATATTAACTGGGCTCCAAAGCCATGGTGTCCATTGAAATAGGACACGCGGTGTCGTAGCTGCAAAGGTTTGTTTAAACAAACAATGCGCTTGGGAAAGCAGGCTCTCACCCCCCCCCCCCCCCGCTCCTTAAAAGCTGCTTTTCCCCGTCCCAGAATATATATGCACGCACGTGCCTCTCTAAATTTATAGGTGCTCACAGCCTCGCTATAGGGATATCTAATATATATGTAGCCAGCCTCGCTGTAGTGGGACCTCCAGCCTGTCAGGGGAAGGTTTAATTGGGCTGAGCCCCCAAAATGCGTTAGCTGAACCCCAGCCCCCAGGAAAGCCCCTGCAGGGGGGGTCCGGCTGCTCCCCACCTTCCCATGCCCACCCGTCCGCCCAGCGTAGGATGTCACCTCTCTCCTCTGCACCCAGTGCCAGCCCCTGGTTTCCAGCACGCTGCTCTCATCTTCGTAACACCCAGAATATTGGTCTTCCAAAAATGAACGCAACACCGAAACGTATTTCCATTTATGAACTAAGAATTCAGTTCTTTATTAAAAAGCCCGACTGTATCCTTCCCGAGTCAAACATCATGGGACAGATTTAAAAAGTGACTGTCTGTGTTGCAGATGCAATTAATTGCTGGCTAAAATAGTATCATGTAGCCACTCATTCATACAGCCGTCTAGGTAGGGACCGATATTGTGGCATTTTCTGAAGCTCTTGAGATATCTAAGGCATCGTATATCTCTAATAAAGGCAACTTTTATATGCACACGGGTCCCAAGCTCAGACAACACATCTGTTGTACTTTGTCTTCCTGGAAAATAGCAGCAGATTTTATTCTGCTGTAGAAAAAAACAATTTTTATGGGAGTAAGAGAAAGTTTTACTAGATAGATACACTCTTGCAGATCTACTCTAGTATTTACTAGAGGAGTTCAGCACTTTCAAAAAGGCTTTGAATGATTATGCCATGTGGTGTTAGTATATATGAAATTACTGGCACAACTTTTGCACTCTGCTGAATTTCAAAAGCTGGAGAAATATGTCCTTTGATTGCTTTAAATTTATTTGCCCTTAATTTCATTGCGTGAACTCTCTTTCTCATCACCTGGCGGTCACTGGATAGCACAGAAATTAAGCTTGATTCCTTTTTTCTTTGTTTCTTTGCCATATGTAAAACTGCTCCACTTTTTTTCCCTTAGAGCATTTCCTAGCCCTTGCACTTATGGAAGTGTTCCCAGGTGCTCCTTCTTTGCTGTCCCTCCCTGGGGCTGTGAAAGGGGGGGCAGATCATCTCCCCCCCTCAGTGTGGGGAAAGAGCCAGCGCAGAGAATTGCTGGGACTTCTAGCAAATCCTCGATGTGATACAAAATGATCATAGCACAGAAAACCCATAACCTACTGCTAAGAAGAGATAGGGAAAAAACTCTAATGTACGCAACGGCAGACCATTTCTGTCCATAGTGTGCAAGTCTTTGGACATTGTTTGATAAGAAAAATAATTAAGTAAATGGATATTAGGTAACACGTACCCTGGTTTTACCAAGAAGAGTTGTCTTCACTCTCACCCAACACGTACCTTTCTTGGTGAGATAAGTGGTTTGCCTGACAAGGAAGGTGGGTAAGTATAATCAGTCCATACGTCCATGCCACATTTGATGTGGTGCCACAGAAGAGCTTGGTTAAACCAGAGGATGGAGGTCTCCATCGGCAGGAAGACCTTCACCAGGAGAACCCGGCTGCCCTGGAGAAGCAGAAAGACCTTCACCAGGAGGACGTGGCTGGGCTGGAGGAGGGGAGTGTCACATTGTGACCCCTGTGTAAACTAGGTGAGAAGGTGCATGAAGGACCAACACCATGACCTCAAGGTAACCATGGGCCACCAGCCTGGTATGGCCATGAAGGGAAGCAAGCGGGCTTTTAGGTGGCTCCCCAGGGAGACATCCAGCCCCGCTGCAGGACCTCCATGCAGCTGTGGCAAGCCCTGCTCAGCTAGGCATCGCCTTCAAGAGATGTCATCTCAGCCGGGCTGGCCATGGTGGAGGAGGAGGAGGAGGAGGCACGAAGAGCTGGGCATGGGCGAGAACCCAGGGATGCCCTGCTGGCTGTGCAACCCCACCAGGAAAAGGAGCTATACGGGCTGAAGGACATCGCCAGCCCGAGAACAAAACGCCTACAAACTCTCTGAGAGATAATTGGCTTCGAAACGGGGTTTCTGGTTCTCCATTTTCTGTGATGAGAAGAACGACGTTCTGCAGCAGCCATACGAACACGTGTGTGCATGGGGGAGCGTGGGAGGAGGAAAGGAAAACAGCCTTAGGGGCGTTGGATTGGTCTTGTCAAATTTATGGATGGGATTATACCCTGCGGTTGCCTATGTACATAGCATTTTGTTCCCCTCAACTCAAATTGAAATCCCTTAAGTAGAAATTGTATGCCCCTTTCTGGCTCCCACTGCAAATTAAATCAAATACTTGGACAATTAGTACAATCGTCATGTCAAGGGAACAGCCTCAAGATACAGTAAACACACTGCACACCGAGCAAATGTTTGATATATCTAAAAAATCTTTATAGTCAAGATATTTTACACTAAGCCACATTGATTTCCCGTCAATTTTTTTATATCAGTGTATGTAATACTGGTTCAGCAAAAAATACAATAAATACTGGAAGCGATATATCCAAATGGCACGTAGCAGACATTTTGCAGTAACTCAGTTCATAGCCTCATCATAAATAAATCAAAATGAAAACAAAAGCCAGCACATAAATCCCGTGTACAACCTACACCCTTACTGAGATGTGAAATACAGGGGAAAAATACAGCCGGACGGTGCAAGGCGTTCCAGCTGGGGAAGCCGCACATCTGGTAGCCTGGACCGTGGCTCTCCTTGCTTATCTGAGAATTTGCTTTTCTCCTTTCATTAAATTTTGCAAACATATTACAGCATTTCATCTGTCAGTCCTAATACCGAAAGACCATATTAGCCTGCATATTACCTGGTTCCTGTCTCCTGAAAACTTTGATAAGACCAGGCAGAAATAGCTCCAAAAAGCCACATAATCATTTTGCGCTCTAAGCCTGGCTTTATGGAAATGTGCAGACGGAGCTGGAAGGAGGAATGGGAGGGCTGGAAATTAAAAATCCACAGTGAGGCACGAAGAATAAGCAGGCTGTAATGGAAGGGGTGGGGAAGCAAAGGAAACACGGGCAAACGCCTGAACTGGGCTGAATGAAAAGCAGTGGCTGCTTGGTGCTATTCATTTTTCTTCAAAGAGGATAATTTATTAATTGGGATTGATACTCAACGAACCCCGCAGGAGAGATGCGGAGGAGGAGGAGGAGGAGGAGCCCCATCCCTGTGGCATCACATCCCCGTCCCCGTGCCGGGGATGCCGGCTGGCAGCACACCCCTGGGCTTCCGAGCCAACGCAATCCCGGTATTTTAAAGTAAGGTTTCTTTTGGAGAACTGCAGAAATACAAGTCAAGAATTAAATTGCCTACAAAACGGCTGAGGTATTTCCAGGAAGAAACTTTTCTGACACTGTTCTAACTTAAATGAATGGCACCTGCGTATGCGAGGGCAGAGCTGGGCCCATGTATGTCAACATCAGTGAAGGTCAGGTTTAGGGGACAGAAAAGATAGTTTCTTTTTTTTTGAGAGGACACTTAATGGGTATTATATAACACTCTTTCACATTTTTGCAAATGCATCCCATTTTTATATATATATATATATATGTCAATAAGATTAGGAGAAACGCTGGATTTCATTAGCAGTTGTGGTAGCTGGTCAATACATTGTGTTTTATCAAAGCTCTGTGGAAGGGCTATGTTTTGCGATACGATTAGTACCTCGGTCTCTTTCCCACTGATGTGCTTATGTCTCATTTACTTGGGGCTCTACATCCCCTCTCTGCCTGATCTAACGCTCCTGCTTTTGTGTGTATAAGCACAGACAACCACCACCTCACGAGAAAGGAGAATGCCTATTTATTGGTATTTTCAATACAATGGTATTTTAATTTTGAAATCTATACTTAGCTACTTAATGCCGTGGCAGTATATTTTAGCTGAGTGAGTTTAAAGCTTCCATATTCAGTGTTTTGTGTAATCTCTTGTATATTTAAGATGTTGCAGATGCGTCCTTGTAGCAGATATTGGAGCTCCAACAGTTTTCCGCAGCTGTGCGTGGAAGTTGCTTTTTACAATTGATTTTTTAGTTAATTTAAAATAGCAAGACAAATAGCCTATGCACTAAATTCAGTATAAGCGTGCATACTTTAAAATGGGGTTAAAGCAATTTTAACTAGAGATATTTCTTCAGTCTGCCTGTAGGAAAAAAAAAAAATAAAATCAATCCTAACTTAATTGGAGGCCACAAACCAACTTCCACCTTCACTGCTTGCTATGAGGAGCACAAGAGGCTGTATTTACAAACAGGATTTGGAGCAGGGAGCCTGATAAGCCTGTTGCATATCAAGCAATTTTAATTTTTGCTACTTGAAAAAGCCCGGTGGCTGCGGTGCTCCCACGAATTTGGGGGGACTGCCAAAGCCGGTCGCTATTTCAGGGGCTATGAATATGAACAGCAATGCTTATAAACCCCCCCGAGACTCCCTAAATGCCCCATGGAAGTGCAAAAGATTATTAGTATCAGATCAATGCTTGTATATCTCCTCCGTGCCGTGTTTATTGTGCAGCCGCTGCTGCGGCGCCCGTGGGAATCGGGTACCGGATCCAGGGCTCAATCCTGCCCGCCCCGCACCGCCGCTGCCTCTCAGCGAGCATCTCTCCCCAGGCTTAGCCGACACCTCGGGGGGTTCCGAGCAGGGGTTTTCACCCTGAGCCACACGCCGGGAGCCAGGACCCTGGGCTGGTGGCGGGGCCACAACCCCCCTTTGAGGGTTTGCAGCCCCCCCCGGCTCTGCGGCGAGGGCAGGGGCGGGATGGGGGAATTGCTTTCTCCCTCCTCTTTGGGAAAATCCAATATTTTCTTTCCCAGTTCTCCTGAACGTGGGAAGTTTCTCGCTAAGTGTTTTATCCACGCCCGCAAGGAGGGAGGCTTAATCCTCTTTGCATCCTCCAGATGTTACCGCAGCGGGGAAGCAGCAACGGGGCTGCTGGGCACTGGGCGCAGTTTATTTCCTCGGCAAAATAAACCCAAATGGAGATTACAGGTATATTGTGTGAAAACCTAAGTCCAAGAGGCAAAACTTTCCGCCTCATTATATCCACACTTCCAGACGTTATGGTTCAGTTTGTGGAGCAAGAAGTGGGACAAGATTTCTCCTTTTCTCTGGAGGAGAGCAGGGCCGGCAGTGCTGCAGCCCGGCTTTTCTCTGGTAATGAGGAGCAGCGGCACCGCGCCGTGTCCATCAAACTGCTTTTTGAAATGAAACTCACAATGTAAGTGCAAAAAACCAAGAGGCTAGGAAAAAAAAAAAAAAAGAATAAAAATCGTATTAGTGCTGGAAACTCAACTTTCTACTTTTCTTCCTACACTAGAATTTAATAAACCCCTACCCAGTCCCAGCGCCGCTGAAAGCCACGCAAGCCCCAAGCAAGCAATCTCGTGGGCGACCACACCACACAGACGCCACATCAAGTCTTTATTAAACCCAGTCCTAGGAAAAAAAGCGTATTTCTGCAAAACTGAGTAACCAAACAGGAGATGCAGAAGCTACAAACAAACCCCCTCCAGAGATGACTGGCTTTTTTAGCAAGTCACATCCACTTACGTGCAACTTAGAGGGAAAGAGAGAAGAGTCGCTCAGGCTGGAGGTAGCAGCGGGAGCAGCCGGAGGTTAGGCAAGGCACCTCTGGCCAGCCGTGGTGATGGTTTCAGGGTGGAATTGGGAAAAGTGACCGAAAACCAGAGGCCACTCCAACAGGGTGGATGTCGGCGATGCCAAAATTCAGCTTTAAAGACAAGCAACCCCCCCTTCTTCTTCCTCTTTTGGGAAATTCATCAATCGTTTTTTTACTCTGTGATTTAAACCAGTACAGGGTTATGAGGGTTTAACTGGATCGGGGCTGTCTGTGTACTTTGTCCTCTCCACGTTCCCAAAGCTGGAGCGTGAAGGAGCAGGAGGATGCTGAAGCCCAGGGGCAGGTTGCAGCCGCTGTTTGCTCTTCCCTGCTGCAAATTGCACAGCCATGGTCGGCATTAATGCAGCGGCACATTTCCAAAGCATCGCCCAGACGGGGTACCAGGGGTGCTGTGGGGTGGCCTTGGGTTCTCCACACACGGCGTGCCCTGGGCTGGAGCAGGCTGGGGTTTGAGATTGGGTTTGGGTTTGGCTTGGGTTAAGGTTCAAGTTTGGGTTGGGGTTTGGTTGCATTGGGTTTGGGTTGAGGTTGGGTTGGGGTTGGGGTTGGGTTTTGGTTTGGGTTGGGTTCAAGTTTCACTCTGGGTTGGGTTCAGGTTCAGGTTCAGGTTTGGGTTTGGGTTCGGGTTAGGGTTCAGGTTTGGGCTGGCTTTGGGTTTGGGTTGGGTTCAGGTTCAGGTTTGGTTTGGGCTTGGTTTTGGGTCTGGATTTGGGTTTGGGTTTGAGTTCACGTTCATGATTTTGTTTGAGTTCATTTTTGGGTTCTGGTCCAAGTTTGTGTTTGGGTCCGGGCACCTCCCCAGAGCTGCCCCCCAGCTAAGGAGCATCTGAAGCGCAGGGCGATGGTGAGGAGCAGGCTGCACTAGCCAAGGGGCTGAGAATCCAAAATCTCATTAGGATGAAAGGTGTTTGCTATCAGAGCAGAACTTTCCCAGGGCACTTCTGAAGCAGTGCCTGTAGGAAGATGAGTTTTCTAAATGACTTTTCTAACTTCTTTTTTGGCTCACATTGGTAATTGGTTCATTTCCAGGTACTAGCAAGAATGTAAATATGGAATGAATCAACTTTTTCCACATTTTCTTTAGCAGCCCTTTTATGAAGAACAGATTTTCCACAGAGGAAATTAAAAAGTACATAAAACTGAGAAACCATGGTGTTGTTGAGAACAGCATCAGCTTTCAATGTCACTTTATAACTGGCAGCACATACTGTATTCGAATGACATTAATATAAAGTACAAAGTTTGTTTCAATTAGCTTCGTTTTTCTTTCAGAAAAGGAATTATCATAAATCCCTGAAATAACATTTGTCCAAAAGAGATGTGTATCATTACTTTAGAAATCTTTTATGTCTGTTTTTAAATTACACTTCCTTGTAAAAATGACTATACATTGATTTAATAAATATACTTGATTTGTGTATATTGCTTAAATTAAAAAAAGACGCTACATAACTCTGATTTCCTGTACAAGACTGTCAAATAGTTTTTTCTGCAGTAAATTCAGTAAGAAGGCTCTTGCCATGTTGTTCTGCATATGGGCATGTTAGCAAAGGAGAAAGAAGGGGTTGCATTAGCGTTTGGTTTGTATTTCTTTCTGGGCAGAATTGTTTTGAACAACTTCTAAAACAATCTTCCTTCTCGGTGCCTCTGTAAACATCTGAGGCCCAGGTATTTGGTGGAGGACGATGGATGCAGACAGCTCGGGGAGCAGAACTGACGGCGACGACGGCCGGGTTGCCATCCCAGCCCCACGCTTGGACCTTGGGGGGTCCTTCTGCTTCAGCCTGGGGACAGGGCTGGAAGAGACCCACGCCTGCGCCGCAGGAACGTGTATACATCTGCATATACATACGTATAGAAACATAGAGATATATGCATATACCTGTGTGCAGGCAGAGAGAGAGAAGGAAGAGGTGGTTTATGTACGTATACATACACACACGTATGCATACACATATATATATGTATACACACACATACACACATATGTGTGTATGCATATATATTTACACAGCTAAACCCAGTCTTTTTTTCTCTTACTCTCTTTGCAGTGGTATGCAGAGGTGAGGCTTTGGTGAGCTGGGGAACTGGAGGTGTCCCCTGCCCTCCGCAGCCCCTCCACCGTCCCAAATGAACATCAGCCTACTCCGGTTTTCTGGAAAGCTTTCCTGGCTCAGTCTGCTCCCTGCTAAAGGAACGTTTATGCATGCACAGGTCCCCAAGCTGCGTGCCAGCGGGTGCCCAGGCACTACAGCTCTCCTCCTTCATGCTGCTGCTCTTAAGCTTTCCTAAACATACCTATTTAATGAATTTTAGGATGTTTTTCGCCACGACGCACCACATCCCCTAATGCTCCAGGTGCTCCGTGCACCCCTTAGCAAATCCTGGGGAGGAAGAGATGGTCCATGCTACCTCAGGGCTGGTAGATATTCCTGCCTGCGCCAGGGGAAGGGGGGACGGTGGTGGCAGACGGCCAGCGCTGGACTCAGGGCAGCGGCAGTGATGCACAGCCATTGCTCAGCACTGCCAGAGGGCAGGGAGCTGAGCCGGGGAAAGCTCTCAACCAAACGTGTCCCAGACTCCGCATCCTCCAGGTACCTTCGAAGTTTGGAGGAACTTGGACCCAAACCTCGTAAAACCCCTTATAACTCATAAAACGTTATAAACCTCATAAACTTTACGAGTTGCGCATGAGTCCGTCCCAAAGGTGGTGTTCACTTCCAGGGCAGTGTTCGGCGTCCTGCGGTCATTCTGGGTGCAGGACCTGGCCTGTCCCCACAGAGGAAGAGGCACCCAGGGCTGCCCCCACCTCAGCACCCATCAAAGGGGTGATGGCCGATGTCCCCCAAACTCTGGCTCCAGAAAAGCCCCAGGGAAGCGCTGGGGCAGGAGGGATAGGGCACGAGCCCAAGGTCAGGGCTAGGTATTGCCTCTCCCGTTTTATGGAGTCACTTATGAGCATCACCAAAGCAAACGGGTGATATGAAAATCCAGGTACTCTTGTGCACCCGTAAAAGCAGCACGTTCACAAGAGATGCTCCATAAATTTTAATTAACACAAGAGCTAGAAGTCTTGCATGACAGCCGGTACACACCTACAAAAGCATCTTGTCATGTGACCGTTTTTACTGAAATCCAGGCTAATCCCGGCAGTTTATTTACATTAGCATCTAAAAATATTTGTCCTCTCCTTGCCAGCATGACACATGCCTTGGTTCTCCATGTCTCAACAACAAAGGTTTTCTGAACCAGACGAGCTGCATCATAGTTAATATGTACGGCTCATCATTGCATCATGCAATGCAAATTGCAGGACATGCTGCTTTATCGGCTAAGCTGTATTTTAATGTTACTGTCACATTAAATATTTGTTGCTTCGAGTCAGTAAATGACAGAGTCATAAAGTGCGGTGATAGCCAGCATCTTAAGTGTTTTTGATGCCTAATGTGGATCCTGATGTTGAAAATAAACCACACGCATTTAGCACTAATTATATGCAAGCTATGATAACAGATTTATTTTACAAGTGCTGAACTGTGATCCACAGCTGTAATAACAAGCTGGGCAAAAAAATTGCCAAGATGAGTAAGTACGGAGTTGTGAAGGTGAATTGAACTTTTGCTTGGCACTGGTTTGTGTTGTTTGAGTAGTTTGGGGGCAGTTCCTGGGGTTTTAGGCCTCGTGAAGTGATTAAGGAGCGAGAGACTCCTAACATGGAAGGTCAAAAACATGATGGGCTATCAGCTGTGCCCTGCGGTTACGCTGGGCACGATTAAGCCAATGAATCTACAAAGTCATTCAAATGACTCGTAGTGCAGTGTCACATATGGGTTAATACGGGATCAACGAAATGCTAGCAATTGATGTTCAAAAATGTCCTTTTCTAAAAGTCTCTGTTGTCCTCTGGTTGCACATGGGTCGTAGGGCTCAACACCTGCAGCAGGATAAAACGGATCTGTGTGCCAGGAGAGCGGGACGCGTCTCCAGTGTTTTACAGCACCTTTCGAGCTGTCTGCCTCACCCCACACGTCTGGGGCTGGACAGGCAGGTGTTTTAATGTATTGCCTAAGAAAGAATGTGTTTTCTTTGAAATACACCACTGCAGGCATTTTACCTATTTATTGGAACTGAATTGTTGAAGCTTTATGCCACAGAGCTGGAAATAGTATTCCTTTAAGAATATAAACAAAAGTAGCTTTCCTTTGGACTCCATGTTTGGGAGAAAGTTACAGCATATTTGAACAGTTAAAGGTCATTTTTATGTAGGCTCATCATATCCATT
Organism: Harpia harpyja; assembly: GCF_026419915.1. Lineage (NCBI taxonomy): Eukaryota > Metazoa > Chordata > Aves > Accipitriformes > Accipitridae > Harpia > Harpia harpyja. Next base: position 43,361,211 of record NC_068951.1, read on the forward strand.
TTGGAGATGCGTTGTGGACAGCTTTAATAGGAAACGCACCCTCTGAAAGCGGTGCCCATCCTACCTAAAATACTGCAAATGCTTTCATGGTCTTGTTTCACATGAAACAAATACAGGTACTAATTCTTGGTGTGTGTGAGATAAACATAAAATATACGTGGTGTGGGAAGGCAATTCAATCGTGCAGTTGTTGTGTTTGTGATAGCACTGGCAGCTCCCAGCTCCTCACTGCAGCTTTGGTGAAGATGCGTGCCGGGCTGATGGAGAGCGTGGTTTTAATTAAAATATCACAAAGGTCTATACATGCAGCTGACAACAGATATAATTTATCTTGTCAGTTCTCCCCACATCAGAAATGTATTCTTTGACGTAATAGTAATAATAACAATAAAAATCATCCCGGACTACAATGTGAAGCAAGTTCTCGCGGCTCCCCTGCCTGCTCCTGCCCGCTGGGTCGCCGTCAGCTGGTGCCACGGGCTGTGATCACCTCGCGTGTCCAACTTTCCCAGGGAAGGGAAAGCGGGACAGGTCATCACTGGGAAAGCTGGAGGAGCAATGCCCAAGCCCGGCAATTTCAGGGACCGGTGAGGTTGGCGCTCGCCAGCCGCCCCAACACGGCGATGGTCCAGGCTGGTCCAGCTGCCATGCATGAACCCATGGCGTTTGGGGATGGAGCTCCCAGCGAGGCTGAACGTGGGGCTGGGTACCAGCCTTGTGCCCTGCCAGGCTGGAGCCCTCTCCGGCAGCCCACGCTGGGGGAAGCGATGCAGTAAAGGATGCAGTTTTGCACTGATGAAGCAGTTTTGGCTTTGCCAGTAGAAGGTGGGTACAAAGAGCAGGGAGGGTTTCAGCCAGCGGCCGTGGCCAAATCAGCCGACCCAATAACGATGCAGCAGAGTGGTGGTGGCCGCGCTGGACCTGCTCCAAAGCCTGCTCAGGTTCCTTCTGCCGATGGGACAGAGCATTTCTTTGTGCGACCATGCATCTGTAAGGGGAGTCCAACACCGTTGTGCCCAAAGGGAAGGACAGGGTTGGCCCTCCCAGGCGACCAGAGCAGAAAAACACCTTGTAAAACTTAACACCGGCATTGCTCACTAGTGTTTGTTTCTAAGAAATGCTAACCCTGCTGCCAGCACCGGCCTCTGCCGAGGCAGGACGAAGCAGCCCCCGGCGTACATCACCCAGCCACCACTCCTGGGGACCCACGTTGGTATTTCTGCTCCAGAAAGAATTGGCTTTCCCAGACATTTTGTGACTTTTTTCAGGAGACCATCCCATATTCCCTCAGTGCATGCTCACCATCCCAGATTGTACTGCCCCGCGTCGAGGTGCTCTGCTGCTCCTGGGGAAAAGAGCAATAATTGTACATTTGCTGGGAATTACACAGGACAAAGACAATTGTAGCATGAAGTAGATCTGATCCTGTTTCCTTCCATTCCCCAAATTATACCTCCTATTTCACTTTTGCATACCATCCCAAGTATGTCTTATATGTAAGGTATTGCCCACGGTGTGGCAAACAAACAGCAAGCGGGTGTCCCCCCCTGCCTCCATCTGGGAGTAAAATGAAAATCCCATGAAGGGATCTCTAAAACCCAACCACTTGTTTTTGTTTTCTCTTCCTTTACAATGGAAAGAAGATAAACGCCTCCCTTCGTTAGTGCCTCTAGAAAGTTTTAGAATTAAAATGCTGATTGAACTTTCAGATTTCATCTCCAGTGGGAGCAGGAGGACGAACCCTGCGGGGCACTGGGGCTGTGTTTCACACGGGCTCTTCCATAAACGCCCCAGCGACTCAGGACTGCGGCAGCTCCAGCCCGTTCCCCCTTTCTCTGCCTCCATCGCCTCCTCCCCACCCGCTCCAGCGCCGATCACAATTATCATGCAAACCAGCACCTCGCAGCCTCGTTAATGCCTTTCAAACCTGAAGTTCCTTGAAGTTCTGAGGGTTTTAAAATACTGATACCCATTAGCAGTGTGATTTCCTGCGACACAAATGCACGTTACGTACTTGGATGCGCTGGAAACAACAGCAAACGCCGTGTCAGGAGTGTTTACGTGGCTGTTGTGAAAAATGCCGCCGCGCTAATATATGCCTGTTCCTTAAATTCTGTTAGCAGTTGTAAGACAGTCGGATCCCACCCATGGGAGCGTGTGCCCTCATGAAACACAATTACAATGAGAATATCTCATTATCTCATTGGCTTTAGCTTACTCTTCTGTTACCATGGTTTCAAATACACAGAGGAGCCTGAAACTAAGAGCGCTGCTAACAAAGAACATCTCCTTGTACAATGACATCAGATCGTGTTAGACAGAATAGACTTAATTAAATACCCCCCGACGTAAGGCAAAATATAGAAGTTGTGGATACTTTTAAAAATGGCATCTCCCGGGTGTCGTGTGTGGCTGGAAAGCTCTGCCAAGGACCAACCCGGCAGTTCCTGACGGTACCGAGGAGCAGCAAACTCCCGGACATAGTTATGGCGATAAAATTGTTTAAAAAATTCTCTCTCTCTCGACCCTGAGCCTCTCCCACCTCCCCACACGCCCTCCCCTCCGCCTGACCGCGGCACCGTCCCAATCTGTGTGTGTGATATACTGAGTGACTTTGGGTGATGCTCCATAAAGGATGGCAGGACTCAAGCGCCATCGACCCGGCTGGGCTCCACGCTGCCCCAGCCCCATGCTCAGTTGACATTTTTCTCCCTCATTTTTGCACCAGCAGTGATTTGGTCCCCGGGGAAAGGCAGAGATGTGCGGTGCTCGGGCCCCCCGGCCGGCCGGTCCCACCACCCATGCGGCTCAGCTTCGGGTTTCCAGCGGCGGCATTAAAAATTCCACAAATCATTTATTTACCCTGGAGTATATCCGGTGACATAATGTGACAATAATGACATCCCTAGTGGTGTTAATTGATTTTGTCCTGGTAGAGAAGGTAATTTGGCGTCCACAGCAGCTTCTAGATCACGGACTTACTGATTGTCTTCCTAGGTAATATTACTGTTAATGAAGAGAAAACAGGCTTTCCTCTTTAAAAGACAGTATGCTAATTATGACAGACAATAGAGAGTCAGGGGTCATTTATTATTTTTAAACAGAGAGTTAATGCTAAATGACTGGCATGGAAGTGCAAAACAACTGTAAATTAATAAGTGCAATTCCTAGCTCATAAAATCCAATGTCGCTATTAAATAAAAAGAAGAGTATTCATGAAATATTCTAGCCATCTGAACACTTGAAGGTGTGAATAATTAACAGCCAGAAGTTAACATCCACTAGCTTGTAAAAGGTCTGATTAAAAGCAGTGTTCATCATCCACCGAACTATCACAGCTCATTGGGTCGACTTCTCCTAATTAATGATTTCTTATTAGAGGGATAAAACGTATTTTCTCAGGATAATTATTTTTAAAAAGGAGGACTGTTTTCAACGTAATGTGTGGAATAATTAAAACTTGTTTAATGGGGATGAGACCGGCTGGGTTTCTAAGGGAGAAGTCGGTGTGGGCACCGCTGGCCGCTGCGTGACACCACCGTGACGCCCGGGGCAGATGGTTCACCTGGAGTCTCCTACTCAGAGCTGACCTTTGCTAAAACCCAACCCCGAAAGTCCGTATTTTCAACTTTCCTGGAAAATACCGCCACGGCAGCACCCAAGCTAGCAACCAGCTCTAGCTGCTGCTGCCGCAACCTCTTGCCTGGTGTCTCTCCGTGGGTGTCCCCAAACCCAGACCCCGGGAAGGGAAAGGACACCCATCGCAGGGCAGGAGAAAGGCTCTTCTGCCCTTTCGGTTCAGTTCCCGGTTTCTGTCCCGACCTTCTGACGACAGAAGCTGGTGGAGGTAACGTGCCATGTGTCTTCCACCACGGTGCAACACGGGGAGCTGCTCTTTGGCAACAGATTGTGGATTTGTGGGCTGAGAAGCAGCATGGAAAGCTGCCAGTGAGGTCTCATTGCAAGGCAGGGGCTGGGATGAACCAAACCGATGTTCAGGAGATGCAAAGGACAGGTCGTATGTTGTGTAGTCATCCTCTGGTTCCGCTTATTTGAGTTGTCTCACACAAAAACATGTGCTTCTAGAGACCATCTCAAAAGCATGAGACTGAGTATTAGGTTAGAGCAGGATGAGAGATTCGGCAGCCTGGATTTCAGCAGTAGCGGAACACTTACAGACTTGTCTCTTTTGCTATATGCATGTAATTTCAACGGGTATTAATAAAGTATTAGCTGAATTCAGTGGAAGGGAGCTGACCTTTATTGCTCTTTGTTGGAAAACTTTAAAAAATTCATTATAGGCCATCATCGGAGGTGCCACTCTAACCTTCATCTTACTCTGCCTCTCCTGTTCCCATCTCATCGTGGCTTGTGTTTTATGTGCAAAACCATATCTCACCTGGTGCTGCCGGCTCCAGACCTTGCAGAATCAGGGGTCCAGCTACCCCACATTCACAAGACTGATTTTTCAGCTAAACTAGTTTGAAAACCAAAATGTCCTCCGTTTTTATTTTAGCTTTAGAAGACCTCCTGGGCACTTTTTTTACCATTTTACAGCTTTTCTTCATAGGAATGAAGGACACTTTTTTGATCTGTTTTAACCTCAGCAGCTGAATTTGTATATTTACTGGGCTCCAGCATAAAGAATGGGCATCACTTAAAACTCGGGATCACCACTGAGGTGTAGTTTTCTTGACTTCTACTCCTCGTGCAGCTACATTTGTATGAATAATTTATTTTAAAAAATAGTATTGTTAAATGGCTTCAGGAATTAGTTTCAGGTTTAGTGTTTAACGATAGTGGTTATAACACTATACAATGGACCCTTGATGCAGAAATAGCCCATTTTTTTTTTTAAATTAAGAAAATATTCCTGGAAGGGTGAAGACAATACCCTATAAATTAGGAGCATCGGTCACTGGGTTACTGTGAGCCATGTCAATCTGCATGTTGAAGTGCAGGAGAAAATACTGTTTTAGTGCACTAAAAACCCTCACAGGTTGAGTAAATAGAACCCTCACAGAAAAGGATGACTATGTCCTATTTAACTCCCTCCCAGGGTTATAGGGCGATTGTAATCCTATAAATACCTAACTTGGAGAGATAGATAGAGACTGGCGCCAACAATTCTGCTCCCCCTGTGAAAGGGGAGACATGGCTGGGGTTGTAAAGGTGCTGCAGGGGGGCAACCAAAGCGAGTCTCTGTTTTGGGACATGAATTATGAAGAAAGCTGGAGACACCCGCGTCTGGTTAATCTAACAAAAGGGAGAGTAAAAGGGTAATCTCTGAGAGATACACAGTGTCCTGAAAGGGAGGGAATTAATACGGATGAGATGTCAAAGACAGTTAATAATTTAAAAGCTGTAGGTAATGGGCTGACAGTATTTTCTGGGGATAGATCAGCCAACACGAGTATCACAGGAGCAGCCTGGGGGTTTGAAGGAGTTGGGCTCACTTGTTGGTGTTGCTTTGCTTTCTCATCTTCTTGGAGATAGGGATTAGTGCTGGAAGTGGGAATAGATGCCCAATCCCAGTGCTCCCAGGTGCGTACCGCATCCGTCCTTCCCGGTACCCGGCATTTTCCCCATCATTTCCATCGATGCGCACAGCATGGTGGCTCCACAAAATGTGTCTGCTCCAGAGGGGAGCTGGGAGGAACAAATAGCTCCGGTCTGCAAAGTGCCCGATGAGCCCACATCCACTGGGTTGGGCAAGCAAACGGGAGTGGGGCGAGCTTCTGCCTGCCCAGCTGTGGGAGCCCAGACATCGCGACCTCGGGGAGGTCCGCCTTGCTGGACCAGGAGAGGAGACCCAAGAGGATTTCACCAGAGGAGCACCGGCACCGGTGGGTTTCGCTCTACCCTCAAACCAGCCAGTGTCACCCATGATCCTCGCTGGAGCAAACGATCAGAGGAAAATTAATTGTGGCAGACCTGGTAATTGAGGTCTGAACCCCCCAGGGGGAGGGAGGTGCTGGTTTTATCGCGGTCATGGTGCCACGTAAACAACAGCAAAGAACTCTGATGACAGCATGGTCCCGAAGGTTTGGGGCTTTTGTTTTTAATTCACTTTTTAAACACCAATTTCTAAGCGGTGATCTCCATTAAAAGCATTTCCTGGTGCTCATTTGCATTTAAAGAAGAGAAGTTCAAGCTCTTAAAACTCCAAATTCTGCATGGAGTGGGGGCTGATGAACCAATATTTACACTAGCTTCATTTTGGTGACTAAATGTCATTTTAGCTCTTGTTATAATGAGGGAGCGCTGCGCATGCCACCTTGCTGCTTTTCACTTGCTCTAATGATCTGGAGGTGTGGCTATGCTTTAATGATATGCTTTAATAATTTATGAATAGAGTTTGTAAGTGCTAATTTGCACTTTTAGGTGCATATTCTCCTTTTGAAGCCGTCGTACAACCCCCTATTAATGTTAATGGGAATTGTGCTCACATTAAAAGGAGATTATACCCCTTAGCTGTTTAACATCTGACTTATCTAGGTCTTAAATTGCATTGCTGAATGTCACTTCTTTCATTTATTAAGATGGCTTTTTGTTGCACTGTCACCACACGGGTGCAAAGGCAAAGACTGCTTCAAGTGAGAAAAAAAATTGGGAAGTGGTAAGTCAGTGCACTAGCCTTGACTTCTTAGTCTTGGGCTTAAATCTAATTTCAGCGCAAGGTGAAGCGAGGTTGGCGATAGATCAGCTCCATTTAGATGTTCGCCACCAAAGGAGATGGCATAATTCACCACGGTCGCCACGTGGCCACAGGAGCTACCGAGATGTATGCAGGAGGTTAATTTATGCCCAGGAAAAAGTAGAAGACCAATAGTCTGGAAGACTGATTTCCTCCACCGGCTAAGTGTTTGAGAGAGATGCTAATCACTTCTGGGGGCAATTTTTGTGATAGCATCAAATGCCAGCATTTATGAATTGACATCTAATTAACGGGAAGTAGGTGAAGGCCCATATTTATCTCCTGACTTAACAAATCACTTAAGCAGAAATTTAAACCCTGTTTATTTCACTGAAATTAATTGGGTTAAACTACACATTTAAAGAGCAAAGCAGCAAGTTTTCACCTCTTAACCCTTTACTAAGCCCACACCTACTAATAACTGGGGTTTTGGAAGATAAATTGAGAAATGGGGAGTTATTTGGGTGCAAGAGCTAGGCAGACTGATCTGCACAGGGATGCATTAGCTGATGCAGAAAGGAGTATGCAGTCCATAGGGGAGAGGATTCATTAGTTCCTGAAACCCATCTTCCCCAGAAATACGTAGTCAGAGCTGGTCCTGGCCCGACCGCTAACCTGCATCACCCTGCTGCGGTCTTCAGTTTCACTCTTAATTCCTTTGGTGGGTTTTTGCGAGGGAGCAAGTGATATTTTAAAGCAGATTTAGCGTGAGCGGAGTGATTGCTCGCCCACCGCCTTGCAAGGGCAGGGCTCAGCGGAGCATCCCCGCTCGCACGCCGCCTCCTTTCGAAGACCCCGTTGTGCATTCCGGTCACGTAGCACATTAGAGGAAATGAACACGTGTGAAAAATCCGTATGTGCATACAGAAAAAGCTCTTCACAAGGTACAGCTCGGTGTTGCCCAGCCGACAGGCGTGGGGCAGGACCCCCCCACGGCGGGTGCACCTCGGGGATGGTGTGCCTGCAAGCACCCTCCTTTGGGTCACTCCATTTGCCAAGAACTTTTTCAGCCCCCAAAATGTTGGGTGGATAATTGGGCGTTCCGGGGACAGCGCGTTTGACCTGCACGTACCCTCCTAACCAGCCAGAATGAATGCAGAGCTTCACACCTTGTGAGGACAGAAAGGGGGCAAAAAGCAAGATGTTTCTGCTACAGATGTGGTGGCTTGTTTTGGCACTGGAGGTCTGGGTGCTGCTCGTGGGCTTCACAAACGAGCTACAAGGCCAAGCCTTTCTTGGGCTAGATTTTGTGTAGCATCCTATTTCATGAGCAGCATCGCTCACCTCCAGCCCCTGGGGCTGCTCAGCAGCCCTCTCGTGGACACGGTGTAATTTCATGCCCACTGAATCACACACTTTAGGATGCAAACATCAAAATGTTTACATTTTGGCAGTAGATTAGTATGGGTAAAGAAAATATTGGTAGCATACTTGGTTCTCGACTAGGACCATCCAAGAGGCAGGAGAGCACAGCAGGTGCAGGAGTTGTCCTCCTTTCAGCTGGAAAAAGCAGGTGGAAGGTCTGGGTTTGTTATTTTGGATCTATGATGAGAACTGTGACAACCCTGAGACGATCCATCAGATGCTGGACATAGCTTGATAAACAGGGTGTTTCACAGGTGGGGCCATGGTCAGTGAAGCCTGTGCAGCTGGGAGAGCAGATGCAGAAGACGAGGGTCAGTGATGCTCAAGGGTCTTGCAGCTTGAAGTTATCAGCATCTGTCATTGTGTGTCGAGCTTTCGGAAGAAAAGGATGGACAAATGTGTCTTTCACGTGCCAGAGATGTAACGGCTGAGGAGGAAGATCCATTAGCATGGGAAGAGATTGAATGTGGCCTGAAAAGCAGAGAATAAGAAGTGGTTGTGTCACTTCTGGATCAGGCACCATGTTTTGTGGCCCCACAGTGGATGCTGTCAGTAATGTAAGCAGTTTCTTTGCCCAAGTGTCATTTCCCTTCAAGAGCATGTTGATAAGAGGGTGAAATGACAAGCCTGAGCTTGCAGACCGAAAAAGCAGGTTGACAGTGGCTATTTTGATAAACTCATGTGTGCCCACAGCAGGAAAAGCACCCGTCTCCTACAGTGAGGAGTGCCGGTGTCACAGAGTGACCCACCTCTACCTGCCCAACCCCAGAAACCTCCCAGTGCGCTACAGGGATGGATGGCTGTGGAGCAGGTCTTGCGATGGAGCAGGATGATTTTATATAACATAAGTGCTAGGTATTCACCTGCATAACTTTCTACGCTCTTCTATACACTGGCTGAAAAATATAATGAATGCCTTGCATGTTGTTGTGGTTTAATCCCAGCTGGCAACTAAGCACCACTCAAGCAAAGCAAAACCAGGAATTCATTCCCCACTTCCCATGGGCAGTCTGGTGCTCAGCCATCTCCAGGACAGCAGGGCTCCATCACGCCTGGTGGGGACTTGGGAAGACAAACGCTATCGCTCCGAATGTCCCCCCTTCCTTCTCCTTCCCCCAGCTTTCTATGCTGAGCATGACGTCCTATGGGCTGGAATATCCCTTGGGTCAGCTGGGGTCAGCTGTCCTGGCTGTGTCCCCTCCCAAATCCTCGTGCCCCCCCCAGCCTGCTCGCTGGGATGGGGTGAGAAGCAGAACAGCCCTTGGCTCTGTGTAAGCACTGCTCAATAATAACAAAAACATCTCTGTGTTAGCAACACTGTTTTCAGCACAAATCCAAAACTTAGCCCCATACTAGCTACTATGAAGAAAATCAACTCTATCCCAGCCAAAACCAGCACACATGTTAATCATGAGACAGACAGAGCAGTCAGAATGTGCTAGCTGATGAATTATGCATTTTGCCCCACCTGGGAGTTAATATTTACCATATCTTGCTGAAATCCATTAGGAAGAACAAACACTGTATTTATCCGACAAGTCGCAAACCCATTCATTTGCATCGTTGCCCGTGAGGAGAAGGTACGAGGGTCGCTGCTGGGGCGAGCTGGGCTCCAGACCCTGTCGTGCCTTGGTGCAATCACCTCTGGAGATGGAGGCTGAGCTCCGGTCGCAGGTGCACAGCACCAACCTCCTGGAAAATCCTCGGCTGCACGCACGTGGGAAACCCCCGCTGTGGGATCTCTCGGAGATAACTCTAACTACAGCCCGATGGGCAGGGAGGAGGCTGAACTTCTGCACCAGCCGTGCAGGGCTCAGACCTGTGTCGGTGAAGCCCAAGCCGCTGCACCGTGGTTTCCAGCAATCTGTTTGTCATCACCGAGACTCACCGTCTGTCCCATCGCCTTCTGCAGTTTTCCATCTTCTGCTGCTTTCCCTTTGTGATTGCTTGAAAGTACTGGTTTGGGTTTTTTTGGTTGTGTTTTTTTTTTTTTTTAATAAATCGTTAAAGAAACTCCTTTAAGATAAATTTTCATTTTCCTGGGGGATGAAAGAGATGTGCAGCCGATGGCTCGGTCCCGCAAACCACCTGTGCAAGTGCATTGCTCGCTTGAAACCAGAAAGGACTATTCAGCCAAGGAAAATCCATCACCTAATGCAGAAGCACATGCAGACACAGCGGTGAATGTTTTGCACGGACACACGATGACCCAGGGCAGAATGGACATAGTTTTACTGACCCATCTCTCTGGCAGCAGTAGGCTATTCTTCGTCATATGCTTTTCTTGAGCGGAAAGCAGTGTAATTCAAGCGTGCGGGAGCTCGAGCCACTCAAGGCTGTTCGCCGGGGCACGGTCGGTGTGCTCAGCAGCAGCACTGGTGTGGGGACGTGGTATAACTGCGGGGTTATCCGGAGCTGCACTGAGCTCCCACAGCCCAACATCCTCGCTGGGAGGGCTTGGAGCACTTACATGTGCTGCAACTTGTAATTAAAATCCCAGCTCTCACCCCAGAGCAGCTCGTGGCTGGACAAGCACAGAAGTAAAACCCATCTCACAGCCAGGGCTTCTGCAGATGGGGAGAGCCAAAAGGTATCAGGCGTGCAAGGTAAGATACAGAGAAAATCCTGTATTTAAATCCTTGTACGTGGAAACGGCACGGTGATGTGCTCATCCCTGTCTGGACCGTTATATTTTAGATTAGGATTTGGTATGCAAGGTCCAGGCTCACACTAACTCAGGGGGCACAGTGCCCCTGCGACCATCCCTCGGTGGGGACTGTCAGCGCGGCAGCACCGGAGGGGATTGCCACCACGGGGAGCCCTCCCATAGCCCACCAGTACCTCCCAGCAGGAAGCCCTGGGGGGGGTGCGAGGTCAGTGTGCAGGTCCCTTGACTGCATACCGCTCTTAACTTGGGGGTCCCATCGCCGTGGATGCTTCCTTTAGGGATTCAGCGTCCCGCGAGCTTGAAGTTGCGCTTATTTTCACCTCATCTCACCAAATACCTCTGCTGAGTTTGCTCAGGTTGCTTCGGAAAGCAGAAGCGGGCGGTGGCACCGAAGAACTTCACCCGGAGGCCGGTTACTTCCTAAGGGATGAAAACCAAGAGCCGCATTTATAAAATAAATGCTCTTCAGTATTTGCTACCAAGCCCATAGGCCACCGGAGGTGGAGCGGAGAAGGGTAAGCACACTTTTCCCAGGGTACCCCCAGCACCCCCAGCATCCCCAGCACCCCCAACACCCCAGCACTCCCAGCACCCCCAGCACTCCCAGCACCCAAGGTGGCTGATGCCTGTGGCCGGGCTGGGAGCCTCCACGCCGCTCGCAGAGCCTCCTGCACAAGCAAAGGACTGGTTTGAGAAGCAAAAGAAAACAGAGAAATCACATTTTTAAAGAGATCGATGAGCGGAGGCAGAGGAAGGAGAGGACCAAGCTTCTAAGGAGCGGAGCATATTTCATCTCTGCTCCCCGTCCCAGTCCCTGCAGGACCCACGCCGGCTGTGGCTTCCGACAAGCCGGCGGTTTCAATCGCAGCCGCACCGCCTCTGCTGGCACCGCGTTTGAAGATGTCACGGGAGAACAGGGCTCTCTGTGAAGCCGAGTTTCAAGAAAATAGACTGTTCCCTGCCCCTGTTCAGAGACGAGCTCTTTAAAGCCTTCAGAAATTCCACCAAAACGGCACCGCTCCCCTTCCCGGGAGTGCTGACGTCCCGCCGCACCACGACGGCTCTCACCTGCCGCCTGGCTTTATGCTTCAGCAGAGGAAGAGAACGGTTGTGGGGAGGCTCGAGAGCCTGTAGGAGCACTTAAATAAACCTTTTCTTGCTTTCTTCCTATTTAAACAAATAAGAAGAAAACAAAAAGAGAACTACTTTCCTTTTTTCTGACAACGTATTTGAAGCAATCGCAGTATTTTCTACAAAGCGGAAGCTTCAGCATCCCCCGGGGTCTCCTCCTGCCTGCCGAGGCAAATCCAGGGAAGGTCTATGCTGGGCTATATGGAGGTTTTCCCATGTGCTGACCAGGCAGGTTGGGCAGGGGGTGAAAAACCCTCCCAGGAGCTGCCCCAACCCACGGCCAGCCCTGGCAAGGGGCATCTCCCGCAGCACCCACGCTGGCCCCGCACCGCGGCGGGATAAGGCACTTCTCCCAGTTTCATCCTGGTCCTCTAGCAGCACCAAACCTCCTCAGAATTTTTTATATTTTTTTTTTTTTAAAGAACAGTAAAAAAAAAATATTTACAAAGCTCATTAGGGTGGAAATTTAAGTAGGTGTTTGCTGTTGGAGTCTCCTTCGGGGAGATCCCACGAGCCTCCGAGTGTTGGTGGCGAGTGTGAAACGACACATGCCCCCACCCCACGCTGTGTGATTTGCCTCTTTCCTAATGGCTCCAAAATATCCGATACTTTCCTATGCAGAAAGCTTTTGTCACACTAATTAACTTTCAGTGAGAGGGAGCCAGCTGATGGGGATGCTTTTGCAGCTCTGGCCCACGGCTGTGGGTGCAGGCTGGGTGCTGGCAGCCAGCCCGCGGGGCAGCTCCTGGGTGGAAGCTGCCCAAGGAGATATTCTGGTCTTACTTTGGCTCAAATATTTATAACGGGAAAAGGAGCGACTTCTAAGGAACTCAAATGAAGGAGACTTTGCGTCAAGCTTCCTAAAGAAAGCGAACGCAAATTTTGCTAGAAAATTTGCTATTCGTGGATATTTTTTGCTATTCATCAATTTTCACATGCATGCGTATATGACATGGGTGAGCAAAGGGCATTTAATATTTTTTAATGAAGTTACACAAGAGACAACAGTTGCCCTGAGTCCTTGAGAAGGCACCAGCGGTGCCGGGGTTCCCAGGCTCTATTTTCCTGCGAGGGCAAGTGCCACATCCTTCAAGCTCCTTTATTTTCCCCACTCCATGTCAGTCCAGTGCCCAGAGCCCTGAAAATATTTACATGAAGGTCTCAGCAGTGGAAAAAACTTTAGCAAAGGGCTGTGGTTAAAGGCTACTGAAGCTTGACTGAAATAATTGCCCATCCTCGGCAGCCCGGGGAGGCTCTGCGGTGATGTGATGAAGAAAGCAAGCAGGAAAACTCCTTCCTGAATACCAGGGATGTCCCATAACTGAAGTGGGGTCTATATTCACTATATAGTCACAATATTCACGATGGGTTCAGTATTCACTAATATTGAACCTCTGTGCATTGTGGCTTGTGGAGATTTGAAACCGAGTAAGAAAACAGTGAGAAAAAAACCCGACAGTGTGAGAGACTGATCAGCATCACTGTGCAGAGAAAAGCGTTTAAAACTCGTCCAAACCCTAGGCTTCTGGAAGAGCTGGTGGTTTGGTTCTATTGGCTCAGACTTGTTTCGGGAGTTTATAATTTTCTCTTTATTTTCTTTGCTTTTAACCAAGACGTCATACCTTGTACTTCTTTCCCTGGTCTTGGAGCACTCGCTGGGGGTTGCCACATCCCCTGCATCCCACGGCTGGTGTCACACCAAGCTCACAGGTTTCTGACGGCGGCCGCTGGAGAAGGGCTCAGAGCTGGTATTTGGAGCTACTCAGTATTCAGTGGCACGACTTACCTAATGCACAAGGATTTAATTCATTTCTGATTGATCCCATAATTACAAAATTTGTTTAAAGCTGTTATATTATCTCCTTATTTGACACAATATGGCACAATTTTGTTATAGTATTGAAAACCAAATAAGACAACTGCAGTTGGTAGCATTTCAAAGAAATATTCCCTTTAAGATGAAATCAATCCTGTTTCAAGTTTATTCCCTTGCTTTATGATTGAGGCTCTAGGGGTGTATTTTGCTGAAAAATGTCTTTTTGATTTTTCAGAAATTCTTTAGATTAATATGCAGCTGTCATTGCAAGGCAAATCCAGACCCGCTTTCATGTGCCTCTTCTCTCCCCAGGCTGCGGCGAGTGCCTACCCCTGCCGGGGCGGCAGCCGCTGTGCCGGCGGGCAGCACCGGGCACGGCCGCCCCGGCCCCCGCTCTCCTCTCGCCCCCCGTGCCCACCTCTCCCCCGGTTCACGCTCGCCACCCGTTTTTCAAGCAGGCTTAAAGTGCTACCCCCCCACGACAATATAAAGAGAGTTTCGGTCCTTTGTGTTTCCCTCGGTGTGCCTTTTGAAAAGTTGTTTGACTTGCAGATCATGTCGAATAAAACTTTCCAAGGGGATACTTTTGAGTAAATAGACGCTGAAGGCCGTAAGTGAAGTTTAAATATTTATATCGATATTTAACCACTTATTCTTCCGGCGGCGTCTGTCGGCGCGGCTGGGAGGACGCATCCACCTCCCAGTTTAACCCAGCTCCCGTGCCCAGAGCTGCCCGCCCGGCTGCAGCGACGGCAGGGATGAGAAGCAAGCCTTGCTCCGACGTGGGGCCGGTGTTCTTCTCCAGCTGCTTCGTCCAGCACTAGCAACTCTTCTCCAGCTGCCCAGGATGCTATTACTGCCTTAGTCTAAGTGGTTAAAGGATGGATTTGTATTCCTTTACTCACCTTAGATGAAAAAGCGCTTCCCGAATTATCAGCCAGAACCCGCCGGAGCCCAGCCGGGAGGCAGGAGAGATGCCGCAGGCAGGACCCCTGCCCGCACGGGGCTCGTGGCAGCCAGGGGCACCTCTGTGTGCCCCACGCAACCGCCAAACTCCGGAGAATTTGTCTTAGGATTTTTAAATTTATGCCAAAATGGAATTTATCAAATCTGCAGACCAGTGTTGAACGCAGTCCTGTGTGCTGGTTTATGGCCAGATCGCATCTCCCACCCCAACGAGGTTCGCGCTGCTGCTCCCAGCACGTGCGTGGCAAAGGCACTATGTATAAAACCATATTAGTCAATAGCAGGTCTGGCAAAAACTTATGAAATGTGGTTCTGCTGCATCATAGAAATTATTTTAAGAAAAGACATATAAAACAGTGTCACCGTTTTCATGAAGAGCTCCTTGACTTCTCCACGGTAAGATCCTGCCCATCCACCGCTGCCCTGCCTGCCCAGAGATGACACCCACACGTGGGGCCTGTCGGCTCCTGGCATTTAATTACTCGTTGATGAAGTTCTTACGCAAATGAGGCACCGAGCTCCCCTTCCACCCATGACGGCAGCGGGGACGCGGGGTGCAGGGTCGGCTTGGGGAGCCCTGCCCCGGACCTGCTCCCGGGCGGCAGGAGCAATGTGCCAAATCACCCTGTGCAGGTTTCTGTGCGATTTCACCAGAGATTAATAAAAACTATTATTTGGAGGAGCTTTTGCATATTTTATTTTCTTGTCTAAGCCGGAGAGTTCCAAATCAGGCGTTTCTGGTCTTTCAAAGAATGAGAAATGCTGTTAGGGAATAATACATTAATAGCTGAAATGCTACACGCACTTGTTTTACTAAGGCTATTTCTGCACTAGTTGAATAATTCTGTTGATTCCGCCACTTTAACATAAAATTTGTATTTGAACTGCTTTCTCAGAAGCCTTCTGCCACAGCTGGAGTCATAGGATGAGTCAAAACAAGGATATATGAACACAGAGAGCGCAGGAGCAGGAGCACTGTGTGCAGAAGTGCTCATCTCTCCCTAAAATTTGGCTCTTCATTTCTTTGTACTCTGTTTGATTTCCCTTTTTCCATATTTCCTTCCTATTTCCATTTTCCTTCAGGGCATCTGCAAAGAGCTCGGCTGGGACAGGGTTTATATCAAGTACCAGGAGTCCAAGTTTAGCGTGGTTGGAAAATGCAAAAACCATTTGCTCTTTCTGAAAGCAAATATCAGCAGCGTGCGCAATCCAGTGCCGAGAAATTTTGCAGAAAACATCATCAACAAAATTTCTTGACAAGTCTGAACCCAGATGCTCAAAAACATTTGTCTCGTGGCTGCTTCTACTCCAATAGCGAAGGGGTGGACAGACAGATCCTGGCTCAGACCAACCTTCCCTGCAGCTCTGCATTTGGGCACATTTCTGGGCTGATATTTCTCCCAGACAGAGCTGGGATTATACACCAGCGTGGATGCTGCAACCCTGGCCACAGGTACTTTATGCTTTGTCTCCTGTATGAAGACGTTCTATCCCAGCCAGATTTACAGCTGTGGCCCTCTGAGCCCACAGCACTGCATTCCTGAGGAATGGCAAGAATAAAGGTAAACCCTCTCCTAAACGCATTTCTAACTGCGCCCTCCATCCCGAGCAAAATCCAAGTACCCAAACCCCAAGCTCATGCTGTAGATGTGGAGGGACCGAGGGAGCTGTACCCCAACAGCAGCACTGCCAGCACGATGAGAAGCAATGATTCTCAGAGATGCTGGAAATGTAACATATTACAGACCCCAAATTCCTTTTTTTTTTTTTTTTTTAAGCATTGAATACTTCTTCTTTTCCAGGACAATATCACAGAAACTTTCGTAGTGGAAGATACCGCATACTACACATACAAGGAGTAAGTGTATACGTTCACACAGCCTATAATTTTTCCTGCCTAGTATGAGGTGTTTTATATAAGCAAACATTCAGAAGGGGAAAGGGTGAGAGGAGCTTTGGGATGCCCACTTGTGGTAATTAAGCACAGACTAACTGACACTTAATAAATAGAAATTAAAATGACTGTTTTCTGTGTTGACATCACACATTGCCCGTCAGCCTCCGGGGAGCTCTGGTCCATGCCTCAGGGCCGCATCCTGCGCGGGGCTGGGCAGCCGGCTCCCGGGCACGTCGCTGGGCACTGCATCCCCCGTGCCCCCGGAGCTGCTCCCCAGTGCTATAAACATCTTGGAGGATAATTCTGAGAGAGGCTGGATCTTTTCCAAAGGAATTTCCAAAACTCCTCCTCCTCCATGTGTTTTATTGACTGTGGTCGTCTTGTTTAAAATGATTTATGACGAATTTTGGCTGATGCTCCTCTCTCAGCAACACTTTCTACAGATTTAATAATTACTCCGAAGACAAACCTCGGTTCCAACAGCGGCCGTCACTTGTGCTGTGAACGGATGCGTGCTGCGGCCCCTCTCCTCTGGCTGACGGCTGTGTATCACTGCATTGCTTCACATCGCATCGCCACTTCCAGTAAAAAAATTGCAATTTGCAGTAAATGCATATTTGGAGTGCTTCTAAGGCAGTGTACCAGTAAGCGTAAAGGCTTTCTTTCTGAAATACTCGGAGGCAGCGAAGATTACCAGCCAGGGAGGAAGCCTTCGCAAACCAGACTTGGTTTATGGTAGACTAATTTGGGGTATGAGTATCGCTGGAGATCTGACTGCATAATTATTTAATGCAGATTGAAAACACGAGCAGCGTTTCAGCGTTCATGTGCCGATCGTCCCCGTTTCCGCCGGCATGGGCGCAGCTTTTGTTTGCTGCTGCGGGCGCGGGAATGCTGGTGATTTACACATGTTTCGGATGAAGGATAGTCACGTGCATCTTGTGCTTACAACGTTTTACATTACTCTAGATTATACATCTGTCATGTTAGTTATTAAGTCGCTGCGGATTACATTGCATTACTGCTTAACAAGGAGATGTATTGCAGAGCAGGGGAATGCCGTGCCTGTTCCAGCAAAGGACATTGTTTTCCCATATTTCTCTAGAAAGATCGCACATTATAATCGCTGTATACAGTATACCATGTAAAATGATCCCCATTTATTTCATACAATAGATACTGTGTCATTTAATTAATTTAGACTAAAGAGGAATGATCAGCATTCGCTAACAACTTTACCTTTGGGACTGTAAATGAAAAACCCTCATTCTGCACAGCAGCCAGAGCCAGGAGAGCGCTCCTGGAGTGAAGGTTTGCATAGAGAGGAAAACTGGCCCCGCGCCCCCTTTTTTTCCCCCAAAATACATAATGAATGTATAAAATTGATCTAATTCATCTAGTGGCCATGAAAGCTACAGCACCATGCATGACTGACCCACGGAAGAAATGCCAACGATTTAAGGAAATCACGCACAACCACAGCCGTGCACACGAGGAAACCATCCTGACCGACGGCAGAACCCGTACCAGCAGTACTGCTTTCTTTTCCTAATACTCGTACTTTTTTACAGCTTTTTTTTTGTTATTAAAGGAAGTATAATAGGAAAGTATAACGGTACACCTCTAAGGATGATGTTTATGTTGCACGGAGCACCACACCAGCGACTGCCTGAAGTGGTGATGCTGCCTCTTAGCATTCCTGTCCCTGCAGAATCCATTTCTATATTATGGAGATTTCTGCAGATCTTAGGCCATGAGTATTGAACAGTCCTCACCTCTCACAGCTTCCCATTGACCCAGAGTACAATACAGGCTTTTTTGAACATAAAAGCATCATTGACAACCCCTATATTACTCCAAGATATTGTTTACCCATGTGCTAGAGGAGACTTTTAAACTTGCCGCTAATTAGAAGTATGTTACCGAGGCCAAGCCTTCAGTTAGTTATCACACCTCCTTGTTCGTCGCTTCCGTTGGCGACAATCTCTTCATCATAATTGCACGGGGTTTGATGAGCGCTGAGGTAGCACCCCGTGTTTTCTTGGCTCTTTCTTTTGCCCGGGGCGCATCCCCTGCCCCACGCGAAGGGGGTGACACCAGCAGCAGACCCCGAGCTGCCACTGCGAACCTTCGGTGTCTCTTACACCTCGCTCTTAGTTTTCCTCTCACTTTTATAGCTCCGCGCATTCACTGCAAGCACTACTTTCAGCATACATTAAGTGATCTATTTTAATCACGAGTAGCAGAGCTCCTCACTCCGAAACAGTTTTTCTTCTTGGGAGAGATGACGTGCACTGGAGGCCTGGGTTAGCCTCCGCGATGCTCCTCGGTAAATTAGCTCTGGAAAAGTCTTTCATTGCAGCCTTTAGCAGCTGGAGTATTTAAATATAACCACACAGCTTTCATTGGATGTAATAAAAGATTCTCATCTGTATTACTGGGTTCGATATAAGTGGTTTGCCTCTCAAATGTATTATAGTTCATTTCATATTTAGTGATACAGTAATAGCTTAAATTGTGCATTGAGGTCAAGGACATTGATCCGTCTAAACAAATACTGCTATTAATTAGAGGTGGGCTTGCACTAAAATACCTGGCCTTCGCGGGACACTTCAGACACCCCCAAAGAACTGGCGTTGGCAGTTATTTTCCCGATGACTCTGTTGACGAGGAGTTGATCGCCGGAAGGTGAACCCGGGTACCCTGATCACAGGATGAGGAAGGGTTGGGGGGATCCCCCAGGGGATCCCCCAGGGGACCCCCCCGCCGGGCTCCCCCCCAGCCCAGCTCCAGCCGGCTCAGCTCAGCCCACCGCGGTCCCCGCTTCCTTTCTGCCCCCGATGGAGAGCAGCGGGCAGCAGAATTTTCGCAGAAATTCAATTTTTTTTTTTTTAATTTGCTAACATTTTGTTATTAATGCTAAGTTGTGCAAAAGGAAGCCCTGTTGCGTCCGCAGGCGATCAGTAGGAACGTGCCACCCTGCAAGTGTGGGGAGCAGGAGAGAGGTCACGGTAATGAACCACAACAGCATTAATTACCACATCTGTACCAGAGCATGCCTAAACCCTTTGCTCTGAACCACAGGTCACGCGTGTCCTCTCCAGCGTTGCCCGACCGTGCTGGTGCTGCCCGTGGGACTGGGGCTGCCCTTCGCTGCTGGCTCCGCGTGGGCGAGGGACGGCTGCTGCCCCGGAGCCCACAACGGACCAAGGATAACAACCTCAAGGACAACCTCAAGGATAACCTCCAGGATAACACCTTCTCTCTCAGCGCATTCACTCCTCTTCCCATCAATCCTCTTCCCACATCTTTTTCTTCTTTCCCTTTTAGAGCTATTGCCTAGCCAATTCTTTTTAAGCGAAGAAGATTTTACAAAGTCTCATGGGCCATTTCCCATGTCTATAAACGTTTTATTACTCGGGCAATATGGCCAAAGCACTCACTTGTCTCCTTTCCAAGACCTCAAACACAACAAAACAGCTCCCCTAAATCCTCACTCCCGAGTGCATACTCATTTCCTCGCTACCACCAGATCACCTTAATGAAATCAATGAGTTTATACAAGAAATACTAAGCTGTCAAGAAAAGTCTTTCCCTATTAGTGCAGTGATTTTATTAAAATGTTTCAAGCAAAACCAAACAAAGAACTTACTTAAACAGATCTGGGGGAAAAAAAGTCGTGGACAAGAGATGGTGGAAAGCCCTGCAGTACCAGACACGGCGGCTGCAAAGACCAGGGGCGCAAGGGATGTCTTGGCGAGGTTGGCTGTGTACATAACGGCGTTCAGCTACGAGCAACAGGCTCCTGAAAGGTTTTGCTACTCCCAGCATCGTTTGCAAACAGTTTGCTCTGACGCACACAGGGAGTTGTTGACAAATAACTCCTACGCTGCAAGCTCCCAGCCTTTTTTTACCCAAATTCACTTGCGAGAGCAAAACCTTGCCCAGCCGGGGTGTCTCGGTGCTTTCCCGTGTCGTTTCAGCAGGGCTGCCCACGGCGGGGAGAAGGGAGGCAGGCGGCGAGCGTACCAAGGCTGTGTGTAGCCCCACGTGAAAAACCTGGCACAAACACAAAGCAAAGGCGGGATAAACCAAACCCGCTGCTGAGAAGTTGCGGAGGTTATCCGTCATTGTCAAGGCTCCCCTTGCAGTATAAGCCATCAGAGGGATTCAGAATACCGGCAGCTATAGCTGTTCCTATATCTTAAGGATATCCTTTTCAGAAGACATCGGTAACGACAACAACAACAAAAAAAAATCCCTCTTTTTAAGGGTCTCATCATGCTGAAAACTTGCTTGGGTTTGTGACAGCACTTTTACATAAAGATAAAAGAATTCAGTTTCCCTGTGATGTGGTACCAAAAATCACATTAGCAGATAGTTGAGCAAGAAGATCAACATTTAATATGTCCCCATCATATACCCGTTTTTAAGTACAAAATGAAATATTGAATAAAGATGGCTTAAAATAAAACCTGTCTCCAGCTCTGTGCTTGGGGCATCTTCACGCAGCAGTGGTAGCCACCAGGATTGTGTTATATTTGTTGTCGGTTACATCGGGTTCCAAAGCACAAGTAAAATAATTTGTCTGTTGTAGGCAGGGAGATTGAACTGATGCATGTTGGCACGGGGAAGATTAGGAGAAAAGATATGCTCTAAAGCTTATTACATCTGGAATATATATTATAATCTATCCTAAACTAAACACTGTGTGTGTGCAGCAATTGGAGTTGGCACCGAAGACCTGTAGACCTTGGTGTAATGCAGACCCTCTTCCAAGCCCCTTTAGCTCATACCGTTTCTAAATTGAGCCAGACACGGTGTGTAATATGGAGCAGGGGCACACATCAGTGATCTGGGCTCAATGCAGAGCGACTTGCATCAAAAAAACCCTCACTTTCTTTCGGTAAGACGTGGATTTAACACAGGGTAGGGACGGACTGTGCTCTTTGGGCAGCGGGTGGTCTCGGCTCGCCGCGAGATGCTCTGCTGGATGGAAAGGTGTTTGGCAGGGAGGGCAGCAGATGAAAGCGCTCGTGCTGCAGGTTGTTGTTGCACCGAGCGGCAAGATTTGTACTTTAGCAGCACCTAGATCTGTATTTTGGTGCCCAGGCAGCACGGTAGGAACCTGTGAGTGCCTATGCCTGCCCGCCCTGCCTGTGATGCTCCCACGGCAGCACCAGGACGAGGCAGCAAATAGGCATGGGAGAGTTACATACACAAGAAACGCGTGGGTTTCGAGGTCAACGGCATCCTTTTGTGGGGGTCTTTCATAGCAGCAGCAGCAGCTCGACATCCAAGCATTTTATTGCAAATGTTTGGCTGAGACACATCTCCCAGGACAAGCCACGGCTCCTTTCTCGCTGCCGGCCAGCTCAGCTGCTCGGAGGTCGCACTTTGCAGAAGTTACTGCGCTTTCATAGGTACGAATGGGCAAAAGACGTTGGTTTCCTTTGGAGACACTTGACCCCGTCCCATCCCTCCAGTCCCCGGGCAGGAGCGCTGCCTGCTCCCCGGCGCTGCCCACCGTCCCGCAGCAGGTCCCCACAGCCCCACCAGGAAAAGCGTGAAGGATGTTATCCACCAGAAGAGAGGGTGAAGCATCCACATCTGTGCAGGGAGAGGATGCAATAAATAACAAATGAGATTTGACTATATAACATAAAATTACTTTCAATGTAAAAATGAATTACACTACATGTAATAATAAATCATAACTTCACATTTCACCAGCACAGAGCCAGTTCTGAGCTGCAACATCTGGAGCTCAGGCTGAGCCTTCCAGCTTTTGGGGATACCTGGACCCCAAGCTTCATCTCCAGCAGATCAGATGAAAAACTTGAGCCTCATTATCGTGAAGGTACCTGCAGGCAGGAAGAAGGCATCACCACTCCATGGCAATATGCGACCCTTGCAAGAAGGCCAGATGGGTCGGGAACAATTTTTTTAAAGCAATAGCAAAGCAAAGTAAAGAAGTCCTAAGCTTGGTAATTTGAACAGCTTTCCTACTCCCACTGCAGCAGCACATGAAGGTAGCGGTCAGTGATACGTGTGGGGCCAACATCATGGGTTGTCCTCCTGGGGAGCAGCATCTCTCTACAGCCAGGGCTGGGGGAATACTCCCTGCTTTCCTGCACAGGGCAGGTGTCAGATCCACGAGGAGCAAGGGCGTGGGATGGGATTCAGGGCAGATTAGATGGGTAAAGCTCAGCGCTGATGTTTTTCCAGGCCCTCGTGCAGCCCCAGCGCATGACCAGCCTTTGGCCGGTGCCTCACCAGCTGCTCGCCTCGGCAGCTCCCCTCTCCCATGCAGAGACTGGCTCCTCAGGAGAATTTGGGTAACGAGGGCTTAAAAACCCTGCTGCAGTTTGGCATCATTCTTTCCGTGTTTCTATTCACAAGCAGACGCTCAGCAAAACAACAACAGTTTTGCAAATGTACGGTCACCACAGACCCTCTGAGGCGGTGGCCGGTTATTCGGCGCATCGCCGGCGTGCCTCTCCTTACCCGCTTGCTGCAGCTCTGGGGAACGCACCCACCGGGTCAAATACCAGACGTGGCCCCACGCGGGTACATCTTGCCCACGCCACGTTGTCGGTGGCACCCGTGGAACCAAAGCACAACCTGGTGTGACGCAGGGCGAGCTGCCAGACCCCTGCACCACGGTCACCGTGCCCCAGCCGGTGGGCAGCACGCCGTCGGCTCCCACCCGGGAAAGGCACACCCGGATCCACAGCTAGGTCACATTTTACTTTTAAGCGTTGCACGATTTTTAAGCACCTGTTTGGCATTTGGGCCAAACCGGGTGAAAAGAAACAGTTTGCTAAAAAAGCACCAGTCCCCCGTGCCTGGCCCGTGCTGCAAACGGCAAAGTTAGAAAAAACACAGATAGAGGCTTGGGCACGCTCGAAAAGCGAGGAGCTGCCAAAAAGCAAAGCAAAGGACCAAACCAGAGGCAGTGCTTCAGCTCGGCTCACGCGGCTGTGGGACTTTTGTTCCAGATTTACACCCCGGCAGCAAAGACAAGATCAGCCGGAGCGCTTGCGGGGCACTTAGTGAGGATGCGCTGCGGGGTCCCTCCCGGGGGCCGGGGGGATGCATCCCCGCAGGGTTTGGGGTTTCACGGCTCGGCAGCACTGGAACGGCAACTGCTCCATCTGGTGGGAACGGCTCCGGCTGGGTTGGGACCGTGGGCTTCCAGCTTCATCCTACAGAACAGGCGGCGATGCCCTGGCCGGCCCCGGCACGCCGCGGGGCTCCCGGCTCCCTCTGCCACCACCCAACCATCGCCCGCTCGAGGGACCAGACCCCCTGACGTGATGCAGCAAGGATGGACGAGGGAAATGTACTTGTTGGTAAAGGACACGTGTAAAAGAGGAGCAGAGCGCCGAGGATTGACCGAGGATGAAGCGTACGCCCTGCGGTTGTGCTCATATGCTTCAAAGGCGAAATGAAAGCGGACGCGCTGGAGAGCAATGCCTCTTCTGCTGAGAACCCCGGCGTTGAAGGGTGCCTTCCAAGGGTGTTTGAAAAACGAGGCCAGCACACAACCAGCAAAACCGCGGCAGCGAGCCAGGTCAGCCCGATGAAACGGGCGTGCGGCTTCAGCGACCCAATCCCCGACGCGAGGGAGAGCCGCTATGGGCACGTATCCTTAAATAAACCCGGGGCCGGCTCCTTTCTGGTTTTAAGCATACGACAGGACAAAGGTTTAAAAGGAGGTTTCACCGGGCTCAGCGCAGTATCGCAGCACAGGGCAGGGACGGGAGCGAGCAGCCTGTGCCGGGCTCTGCCTGTGTTCGCAGGCAGGTGCTTTGCTGATTAGTTGAACGATCTTAATATTTAGGAAAAAAACAGTGAGCAAAGATAAAAGTGGAAGGAACTGCTTTCACTACAGCTTTGGTTCAACAGAACAAACCAGTTGTGAAGTGGTGGGGTGGTCTGGATGAGCGGAGCTCTGCCCCTGCAGCTGCCAGTAATTCAACAGCCCGTTACCATTTCATCCTACATCAAACATTTCTCGCTTCTTCACTACAAATATATAAACAAGAGAGGACTGCAGCACCCTAGGACTTGTAGAAAGCTTCCAGCTTCTGTCCTTTAAAAAAACAGACACAGAAATGCAGAAAAAAATTCTATGATGTTCAGCATTTAAACTTTCTTTCCGTATGTTTTTGCTTGCTCGCAACCCAGGGAGAGCACCGAGATGAGGCTGTACTGCAGGACTCATCCCCAAATTAATGATCATAGATGTGCTTAGACATCATTGACTCCATACACTTGTCCAGGGCCAACTCAAATGCGTCCATGCTACAAAAAGAGTCAAAACGCCCAGCTGTAGGTCCTCAGGTGTGCGATGGGAGAGGTGCCCCGAGCCCAGCCCCGCTGGCCCCATGGCTAGGGGCTCGCGGTGGCTTTCTGTACTATCCAACATGCCCGATGTGCTGTATGGAGACAAGCAAACAAATGGAGATGCTGGAAGAAGAGGGGAAGAAATACTTGCTTGCTTTCTAAGCGTGGCACTTTTGTATCTCAGCGAATTGGTGTAACTACAGCTGGCAGTCCTTATATTAAAATACGGGCATTTCTCTGCTGGAAATGCTATCCTCCACTATTTCCTTGATCTGAAAGCTGAAAGTGTCAATACATCAGCACTGAAGTCTGCTGAGTGCCTAGAAATAAGGTGATATCATTTCCAAAAGTAAGTGACCACCAGGCTGCTGTTAGCTCTGCCAGCGCAGAGGGAGAGATGGCTTTTTGCAACTTTGATTTACTGACAATTGTTGGAAAAGAAGCAAGCACGAAATGAAAACCCAATATTTCCATTACAGTTTACTTAATAAAAAAATATTGTAGGAAAGTCAGACATCATAAAATGCCCATCTTCTCTCTATATTTACAGGATCATACAATAACTTGAGCCAGACCAGTAATCAATTTTAAAAAGCCCTTTGCATTTGAAGGCACAGATGAGTGTTCAATATCCCCATAGCAAAGCAGCATCCACACTCCACCAGAGTGCCCCGAATACGGCCAGACTGCATTACAGCAAAGGGCAGAGGGTAAAGCACCGACTAAAAGGCTGCTCGCAGAGAGCTCTGGAGCGGGACACTGTATTTCCAAGAAGCCGTTTTGGACACCGAGCAATTTCTCCTCCAACGTGCCCAAGAAATCTTCTGCATCATCCATTCTCCCCACTTGCAAAACACCTTCTCTCGTTGATATGGAGGATATTTTTAACATCAAGCTCCTGTGTAATGGCCAATCCGTCAGGCAGCAAGTGCTGCCGATGGCAAAAAAAAGATCAATTCTGACTAGGTGTTTTCTTCTCCCCTTCACACACACCTCCCTCTCCTCTCTCCCAGCATTACCCCCCCCCCCTTCCTTGGCTTCTTCTGGTCCTTCCCATTATCTCCACTTACTCCTGGTCCTGCAAAAGTCTTTGGTTTTGCTGTAGATACCATGACTTCAGTGCTAGGGGCTGGTCCTGGAGCAGAGGACCATGTCACCCAGCCCAACCGCTCTGCTCCAGCGTTCCCCAACTCCAACATCCACACCGGGCGCTCTGCCCCACGGGCTGTGGTGCCTGCGGGAGTCCCCAGCCTTCCCCGAACCTGCAACGGTTTCAGCTCGGTGTCCTACCTCCTGCCGAGCCGATGTCCCCTAAGGAGACGGCGTTAGCCTGTGCGAGATGCCTGGCCCATGGGCTGGTGGGTTTAGGACTACCTGGGGTCCATCCACGCCCCACCGCAGACGCTGAGGCTTTGCTCACGCTGCGGTCCCAGTAAGTAACCTGGGCAGCTCCATACGTTCGGCTTCGTCAGAAGAACCGGGTCATTTCATGTACGAGTCACTTCGGGCCTTATCTACAAGAACTGCCTTTAAGAGGAGAAAGTTCAGGCTGCTGCTGAAGGAAACGCAAAGAAAGTCGCTGAGCTTGCGCTGAGAAATAAAGGCTCATTTCCCAGCGAAGGCCATTCCCTCTGGGTGTGTTAAGACCCTGGAAGAAGTCCTTCAGCCGAACAATGCCTTGGGCTCCAAGAAGAAGCAGGTACAAGCCTGTGACCCACTAGCAAGCCAGACAAAATGATGCAATGCTTCTTTCTTCCTGAAGTCTGCAACCTGTCCTCCAAAGACATTTAAAGATAAAATGTGCTGTTACAATAGGTGCTAATTTTGAGGCACGTGATGCTCCTGAGGAACAGTAACTGGTACCTGCCTGAACCTCCACGCAGCAGCGAGAAGTTTCAGGGAGCAGGAGGGGCACTGCTGTAAAGTCACACCAGCACTTCTGCCGGAGTCAACCAGCGTTTCTTATTTCTCAGTCGATAGTTTAATCTATTTTAATGATTATCAATACTGATGTTGAGTGTAATCACCTTGTCTGATACAATTGCTAGAATCTAAAAGTCAACTTGATTTTAATGGTTTATTGTTAGGAGTATTATTTAGTCGGATTAAACTGGTCTTAATTCCTCCGCAGTCATCATTTAAAAGCTGATTGGAACACATTACGGCGACTCCTCTCATCACGATATGAATCAATGCCCTGTCTCCATACCGTATATTTTCAGCAGCATCTAGCAAGCAGCCACATGGACGGACACCAAAGTACTACAACCTATTAATATTCATGAATCGCCCCTACCACCATTAAAATTTCCTTAAAATGCACCACAGCAGTGGTTGGATTTACCTCTCCTGGTGGTGATGGGGCCCATTAACCCCCGCCTGTCGGAAGAACGGCCGGGAAATGCCCACGAACCAGGATTTGGAGGAGAAGCTGGGGCAGCCCTCGCTGCAGTACTGAAGAGCTTTCAGGGGACGGATCCGGATCCGTCGGAGGAAGCGCAGTGCTGCAGAGGCAGCTCTGGGTGCATCCCCATCGCTCGCCAGGGCTGTCTGTTGCCCACAGCGGCAAAAAAGCCCCAACCAAGTGCGAGAACCGGGCTCCGCCGGCAGCAGGGACGTCGCCCAGGGAGCATCAGCCTCCTGCCTGCACGGCCGCTGTAGGGAGCAAGGGCACGTCCACAGCCAAGAGCCGTACCGGCGGCTTTTGGAACGAAACCTCTGGATCTCACCCAGACCTCGGCCCCGTAGCAGGAGGCGGCTGCGGACGCGGCGGGGCTGCATCACTGCTCCGTTCCCGGCCGGGTACCAAAGCCGCATCTCTCCTCCCTCCGCGGCAGCGCCGTGCTCCGCTCCCCTGCTCGCGGGGACCACCACCCTCAACAACAGGACCAACAGCCTTCGTGTGCAGAACGTTAATTTCCCGGCCTTCTGCCATTAGGAAAGCAGGGCGAAGTATTTGTGCCGCTGGGGGACCTGCCTGGGCTCGCTTTGGGACGCAGGCACAGCCGGCGCGGGGTGCACGGACCCACCGTGCCCTGGCTCGGTGTCGTGGCATCAGCTCACCGCAGCTGCTGGCCCAAGCGTTTTCCGTGTCTTTTCCTTGCTATCCATTAAGTCGCCTTTGTTGCCTGTTACCTGAGTACTAATAAATGCCATTTGAAGGGACCCAGCCCTGGATGTGGGTAACAGTTTCTTAGGGTTCCCTCAGTTAAAGCTTTAAGTACATATTTTTCTTGCTCAAACAAGTGATCAGAACCGATGTGTAATGGCCAGCTGTAACTCCATTCCTGGAAGAATCTTCTGTGGACGATGGAGAACTATGTTAGCTGAATTATTTCATTGATTTGTTTAAAAATAAAGCCCTGGAGACATTTTAGATGTTTCCTTTAGTTAATGAGATTTCCATGATAGTTAAAAAAATAAAATTAGAAAACAATGCCGTTAATCTTGGATTACATGCAGCACGAGGGAAGAATTAGTAGTATAAAGTGAGAAGATTAAGACACTTTGCTTCCTACAAAGTAGCTGCAATAGAAGCTACATGTCGTATTTTCCTGCCTGAGATTAACAAAGAGGTGATCAGGATCTGCCCTTTAGTCTCTACCCTGGTATATTTGGGCAAGGCTCTACCTTCTCCTTCTGACATGGCAGGGTCTGGTTCTGAGAAAATAATTATGGGCTGAGCAAAGGATCACAAAGACCTTGCATCCTAATGGGCGATAGGAAACAGCAGGACAACTGTATGTATTTGATTAGCTCCTGCAGTCAAATAGCTAATTGGAAATAATGTTTTCTCAAGTATAGGTATTTATTGAACCCATATACTAAATATTACATATATATCAACTATCAATAACTAGCTATCATTGCTTCACATTTAAAAAGTTAAAATATTTTCCATTAAAGGCTCAAATTAAATCACAGTAACTTTACATACCCCATATTTGACTGTTCTAATAAACAGCAGTATGAAACAGGGATAAAAAGACATCCCAAAATAAGACTACATATAGTAATAAAAGGGGAAATAATCTTTGAAGAAATGATGTAAGAACAAATTCTAACTGCATTAAAAAGTAACAAGTCATGGTTTCAATCACCAGCCAGGCAAGCGTTTGATAATCTCATGTGTAGAGCATATAAATCTGCGAGTACGACAAATTGCATTTTAATTTATGTACTGAAAAGGTTAACTTCTAATACCCCCTACTTGCTTCAGAAATCAGGGCAAACATGTTCGCCCTAAGTACACACTGGGACTAATAAAGTAACCGACTTCGCTGGGGTCGATCTCGCGTACACCCTCAGCGTCTCGCAGAGCTGTAAAACGTTTCAGAAGTACTTGGCTTTTCACAACACGACTTAGCCAACCCCTTTTACTCGGCTGCTGCGGCACTGCCTAAACCAACGCCACCGACGCGGGGATTGCCAAGCAGCATTTTCGGCGGGCGGCAGGACCGTAAGCCATCCCGACCTACGGAGCCGCCGGAATGGGTTTATCCTTCCACGGCACGCTGTGCCACTAACACCTAATCCACCATCTCGCAGTCAGTCCTTAATTGGTTAAGGATTAACAGGATCCAATTCGTTTCTAGCAAGGACACAGAATTCAGTTACTTGTCTAAGTTACTGCTGCAACAGAAGCTGAAATTAAATTTCCATATACAGCAGCAGGGATGAGGTTGCCCCCGCCCCACTCCAAAACCACCCCAACCCTGTTACAGGGGGTTTTATCAGTGGTGCACGAAGTTCTAGAAAAGTTCAGAGAGAAAAATGCTTCATTTTTAGTGTGCGCTTTTGGCAGCAATTTAGATATGATCAATTGCACTCATTAGTTCCTTAAAAACAAATTCATTATTTATTAGTTTTTATTATCTAAAAACAAAATTTAAATTGCGTCCCTTTAACAGTTACCTGAAATCAAAGGGAAGGAGCTTCATGGTAAGCCCACAAATGTATAAAATGCTCATACTGACCTTTTTAAAAAAGCAGCCCTTCTGTTCACAAACTTATTTATTGAAGAGTGAATCATTATACATATGTTCAATGAAATATTAATAAGAAGTTTATTCTTTGAGATAATTTTATTAAATTTTTTTTCAAACACAACACAGTATTGCAAAAAATCCAAACTGCAATGTACGGTCTCCTCAGTTTCTAATTTTTCTCTGTGGTACTTATCTAAACCAGAAGCTTGCAAAGAAAATGCACGTTGTACAAAAACATTATACGGGGTATATGATGACATACAGTAATTACAATCCTTGGAACACACCGGTATTGATGTATAAATGCTTTAACTCTTAAAAATAAAATGCATAGTGATACTCTGCAATGAGCTGTACATGAGGCTCCCACCAACCTACACCAGGATTCTGGTTTTGCATCCATAACAGATCCTCTGCACTGAAGTTACTTAATTATAGGATGTTTTTAATTCAGATGCATACAAAATTGAGCATGAATGAAAAAAGGCCAAGTCTTACCATACAATGCAACTGGACCGAGCAGTCTGTAACTCCAGGCTGGCTTCAAGGCACAGGGGTAATCTCATCCATTGTTTTTAAACCAGCCACGCTACTCTTAACTAGATGTACGTGTTCATCTAAAAATAAATAGTCATCCCATGATATGCACTGTATCATGATGTCAAATAAATATTTCTACAGCACCTATTGCTGTGACTCCATATCACACTTTGGGGAGAAACAGCTAAAATCGGGGGGGAGGGGGGGGAAAAATCAGGAAAAAAAATTGTATCTATCCTGAAACAACACAGTAAATATTAAATATTTTATTATTGGCATGTCATTTGCAAATAAGTAATGACAAATTAATGACAAAATAAATAAGAAAAAATAAGTAATAAATTTGGTCCCTAAGCAACTGCAATCTTAACTGTTCGTCAAAGTCATCCAAGAGCAAAATCCGATGAAAACAGGAGCCAAATCCAGCACGGCACTAGGCAGTCTCCTCGTTCACCAGCAATGGTTCCACTTCCAGTGCTACTAAACCAGATTGTCCCTCCTTGTGCTGACGATACAGGATGAATTGCACAGTCACCTGTTATTTCGGGGTAAGGAAGTAATTAACTAGCATACAGAGGTAGCATTTGCAGTACTTGCTTTCAATTAAAACCAAAATAAGCTGTAGAGAATAACAGCAGCCATCCATTTAGTTCTGGCACAGACTCTGAATACCACAGTCCGCAGAGGAAAGCTTAAAACTTGCTGTATCTAATTCATGTACTGTAGAGTAAGTATTATCCATTTATTTAATCCCGACTGTGGAATTTTCTACATTAGCATATAACCTTTTCCAAATCCTACTTAACGCTCATTGTCCGTACTTCTTTATGGCAAAAAGTTTAATCATATTTTACTTGCAACACTAGAAAAGGGACCATACAGAAAAACTGTAACTCAAAACTTCAGATCCCCTTGGTTACGTGGCTCAAATACACATGAAAATATCCTTTACTACCTCATCCTCATGCTTGCAAGGGCCCTAAGTGTGAAATTCATTAGCAGCAGAATAGGAACAAGGTTCATTTGGAACAAGGTGGAATCAGACATATTGTCCTGTACTACTCCAGCCTCAGTGGTCTAAATACTGCGGGCTGGGCTGAGGGTGGATGCTGGTAAGGAGAGAAAGTTATTAAAAACTTTTCTTACCAATAGATCAGAAAACAAAATTCTCATTTCCTCCAAAATTCTAGGCCGTTTGATATTTACAGGCACTGACACACAGACAACACTATGACTCAATATTTAATGCTATTTTCAACACAGAATTGTGCAATTAGACATAATTATTTATTTCTATTTTAAGACAGACCATTGGAAACACCGCTAATCTAAAAAGGATTAACAAGTATGTACTTGTCCTTTTTCTTGATGGCTCCAGCTCTCAAACAATTTTTTTTATTCTGAGTATAGATAGCCTTTAAATAAAAAAAATCAGGGGTGTGCATCTAGAACAGACGGGAGAGAGATTTCTTACTCTTCAGAATTTCTGCTAGACAGTTGAGGAGTTTGATAGTTGAGTACTGAACTTGATAAAAAACACTTTGTTTTCTGATAGAAATACCATTTTAAGATACAAAGATATTGTACAAACCTATCCAGCTATGCCCTTCCCTTAAGTATTCTTTTCTAAGAAATATGCATAGGATGTTACAGAAGAAAGATTTCCCAGTCACAGAAAATCGATATGGAAATGAGGTGAAATACAAAGCCGCAGGTACCAGAAGCCTGTCTTCACAAAGAGAAACCATCGCCAGCCAGCAAAGTGGCAATACTCTGTATGGCAGGGTTTCTCGCTCCTACTTTTTCACTCACTTTGGGGTTTTTTTCTCCTAAAAGATGGGAGTGATGTCAGCAGCAGACTATGCTAAACCTAGCACTAGTTGCTATCCAACTTTGACAAAGAAGGCTTTGAGGACAGTAGATGGGTGGAAGCAGGTGTAGTAGATGAGGTCAAATAGAGAGCCTCCAACATAAGGATCTGCATGAAAGCAGGTTTAAACGTGGTGTAGAAACAAGCAGCCATCTGTACACCCGGGCACCTCGTACAAAAGTCCAGTGTGTGCTCATGTAAGTTCAGGTTTTATAGAGCCTGGATCACCACTACTGTTAGACATAAAATTCCCTTTTAAAAATGAAATCGTTTCTCTGGGAGGAAAGCTGACATACAGAATTCTTCCACCAACACTTTAGATCAGTTAAAATAACTTGGCTGGTAGACAATGGTTGTGAGAAGTTTGAGGCTAATGTATGTAATTATTTATAAAAATAAGGAGAGAAAAAAAAAAGCTTTCTGGGAGGCCTGGATGAATGGAGAGGAAATTCTCTACATCCTAGGCAGAGCCCCAAGAATTATCCCACCTTCCCAAAGCTTTCCAACATCCCACCTCTGAGGCCCCCCAACTAAAGACTAGACAGGATTTCCTTCAGAGACAGCAGGTCAGCACTCCTTTTTTTAGTATTTCTATAGTATTATGTGGGGAATGCTTTCTTCTTAGAGCTTAGCAAATTAGTTTTATAGCATATATAGCTACCACTTAAATTTCCTGCCTTTTTCTTTTTTTCTTTTTTATAGGCCTTACTGTACTTGCAGCTGAGCACCTCCCCAAGTCTTAATAGTTGCACTGGTGGAAAAAGACACTGTGAACTGGGAATCAAATTTGCTGAAATCACACTGTGGGCTTGGGACAAGCCTGGGCTCTAGCACTGTGCATTATCACTCTCAGCCACCAAGTTGGCAACAGCAACAGAGCTTTTAAGGAGGAATAAATTATAAACACAAGTTATGTGGAGCTTATCAAACAGTATTTCCAGAATATGTTTTTGTAGCATACGTACTCAGCTGCTCATATTTTTAAAATAAATGCTAAACTGCCAGGACTACTTAATATAGAAACTAACTTGCTGCTCAAGTCTGACTTTCTGGGGGAAACTTTAAGACCTAAGCATGCAGACAGCCCAAAGTAGAGGAGACAACCAAACTGACTTCTCAGAGTAAAGTTCATGACAGCCACTGAGCTAGTGTATTAAATTTGTTTCATTAAATTAAACAATTTAATGACAACTCAAAAAATGAAACAGTTTTGAGACAAAAGCAGTTATTTACAGGAGCACAGAGAATAAGTTGTACATTTGGCTGGGAAACTCTCCTGGCTGAATTGTCAGGTCAGACTTATATTCTTTGCACAGTGTAATTAAATTACAAAGCGTGATGTTTTGTAGAAGTATATAATGGATTCCAAGTGGTTGCCCTGCAAATCACAAAAGGTGCAAGAGAAGAGTCTGTGTACAACAGCTTGGCTCTTGCTGAATATACTTTGGCTACCCAGTTAACAACCTGGCTACACTTAATGAAAAGAAGTACATGTGCAGGATTTGAACACAGTTCTCTGACAATAGGGTGATGTCAAATAATAACAAAAAAAAGGCAAAAATCTTGGTAAAGGGCTTTGTCTGAACTGAACACAAAGCAGAGTTGTTTGGTTTTGGTGGGAGCAGGGGAGGAAGGAAGCAGGGTGAAAGAGGATAGTAGACTTACAGAAATGGACCAAGTTTTCTGGAAAACCTTGCACTAGATTCAGTCTCTTAGAAACTTCGTGATAGCTGCTGCTACAAGTCTAAGGGCAGAACTGCTCATCAACTGATTTAGTGTTTTAAAATACGTAGTATTGCATCCTTGTGTACAAATGAAGCATTAAGTAATCATGCACATAAAATAAAGCTCTAATAAGGCCCACCATGGAACCCTACAGCAGGCAAACCTGGACTAAGCATCTGACTGACAAGGCAGCCTATCAGGCCCACTTAAACCCCGACCATCGTGGTTTCTTGAGAAACTCCAACCACCTTCCACTGCAAAACGGCAGTTGGAAGGAAACATTTACCGGAAAACAAAATCGTGTCGAATTTATAATTCCAATGTGTAATGCTATGAAACTCCCCTCAAAATGAAAAGGAGGACAATTTGTAGTTTACAAGTAATTGGACACTTCCATTATTTATCAAAAATAACTGCCTTATTGTGCAACCAAATAACTTTAACTGTAGACACCAAAGAAACAGGATGACTGTGTTATCCTGTTAAACCAAGCCGAAACAACTCCAGTGTAACCCTGCACTAAGTAACGCTGGAGCTGCTGTTCCAGCTATGATCGGGAGTCCATTTGTTTCTAAAAATAGTCAATGCTGGCTGTGTCAGATGGAAGCAACAGAATACTGCAGTAGACACAGAGTAAGTGAACTCTTAATCCTGGCTTGGACCTTGAGAAATGAGAGTTTATTTTCCACCTAATGAAAGTCCGGCCACTATCAGGAATAAAGTCTACCAGAATTAGGCAATTTCTACAACTACTCCTCAAAACAGAGATTGTCTGTTACACAAATGATCAATTATGAAACACCTCCCTTTTAGAAATTGCGAATTTTTGGTTTAATTCCTCTGTTTTCCAAAACCAAGGTGATCCTGTTCTTCGTTTTCTGGTCTAACGTGACATACCAGTTTGTTAGATTTTTCATTTTCTTGCTTGGCAAGAGACAGTAATGAAGCTCTCTTTTTAAAAGCATTGACTTCCTTACCTTCAGGGCTTCTCAAAGCAGGAGGTCTGCTTTTGTTTTCTCTTGATTACAAATACATCATACATTTTCAGCTAACACTATATACTTGACTAGATTCCTATAAGCTCCCCAACCTGATTTGGAAGCATCTGTTTTCAATATAATTTGAACTGGAGGACTATTAGCAAGATTGGATTCAGACTCCAATCAAGACAGAACCCAGAAATGAATGTCATGTGCACACTGGCACTGCAATCCTGGGGCAGGGCTCAGGGAGGGGGGAGGTTTGTGGCCAATATAAAAGTTCCTTTTCAGAGTACATCATAGAAAGGCATCTGCAAATATGCACATAATGTACTGTAAGGGTCATCAAGATCAAGTTCTAGGGGTTTTTTGGGTAAATAAATACTGGCTGGTTTATGTTTCCAGCTGGGGGGCTGGGGGCGGAAGAAAGAACGAGTCACTACTTCGTTCATGGAACAAAAGGTCCGAGAGCTCAAACCAGCCACATGGGCTGGCTAGCGACCCTGAATCCCTACAGTCTGCTCACGCAAAAGAAACAGCATTGTCTCATAAAAGATAAAACTACAATTTATTTCAAAACGGGCCACGAACCACAGTTTAGTCTCACCACTGTAGTGGAGTATTGCGTTCCCACGATGCAGAATGTTTTACTAAACTGCCCACTTAAATCGCCATGGCTGGAGACACAAAAAGCACAGATGGCTATTCTGAATGACAGTATAATTTAACAGTCCATCCATAGGCCAGGGTCAGCTGTCCCATTGCTAGTCTAATCGGAGTGGCTTATGAAATTACTTTAATCAGAAAGACAAGACTGATGCCTGGGAATCATAACTTCTGGAACTGTTCCAGGTAAATCTGGTAAAGAACTTCCTTTTAATATGGAACGGATTAACACAGTATGCTTCAGCATGGTCCTGAAATCACTCTTCATTTTATCCTGTTTTATAGTTTGAGTTCATGGAGCTAAGTACCGAGATGTTTTCAGACACAAACCCAAAATTCTGACTTCAGGAAAAATCAGAAAATCTCCTCTTTGTACTCTTTTAAGTGAAAATACAAGCTACAGTAACAAAACAGGTGACTATAAACCTATAGTGAACAGTAAGACCAAGTACCACCACATTACTGTTCGCTAGGCTTTTGAAGCAAAAGTACAATAGTACTCTAAACATTTTGCTTTAACTTTTTGATCACAAGATGCTAATGCTCAATCTAGAAAGAGCACGTCTAACAGTAACTAATATACTGTGGGCCTCTTATTTATGTCCCCTGAATATAAGAATAAAAATTTACAGTGTTTTAAGTTTGCTCAGGACTTTCAAGAAACTGGCATACTAATCTAGATAACTGTGTAGTTGGCTAGCCCTTAGCATGACTCAATGAGCATAGCTGCTGGATTTCAGAGGCACTCAGTGTCTCAGTGCATCTGATTTTGCCCCGAATTATGCAATTAAGGGTAGCTGCAGCATTTCTTTGCTAAGTGCTATTTTCTGAAACTAAGTTTGCCAAAACCTCATTGTTTGTCTCTGACGTTAATGCAATCTTACAATAACACTTACAATTTAACCAAATCCTCAAAGCTATAATTCTGTATTTGCATTTAAAAACAAGCAGGCTTGAGATCTGTTGTGGGTTTTTTGTGTGTTTGGGGGTTTTTGTTTTTTACATTTATCAGACAGCAAACTTAAGAAAAACAGCACAATGTGTAACAGCCCCCCGAAACTTATAGTATACTGCATATTGGCTACAAGATATAAATTAACCTGTGCAATGTAGCTTTAACGTAGATATTTTCTACAAACTTGTTATTCTTATCAAGAATTATTATTATAAAAAGCATACAAATTATTGTTCAGAAAGAAGATTTTATGATCAGGTTAGAATCATAGAAAAAAATTTGATTTAAAAAAAAATCAACTTGATTTCTGATCTACTTATTAGCAAGCCTATCCGGAGAAACTCTAGCTATAACAGGAAAAGGATACAAAAATGTCTAGAAACAAAACTCCAAAGCTCCCAATAAGCCATGGAAGATGGTGTAAAAAGTAGAGGGCCCGGAAGAATTCAGTAGCTGGCATCTTTAAAACAAGACTCAGTCCATATGTACAGTTTCCCATCATGGCTAATGCAAACAGCAGGTAAGAGGTGCCTTCCGTTGATCTTCTTCGGAACTAAATACAAAGAATTTTTCACAAATACAAAGAAATGTTAAAACATGTATCATAGTAGCCAGTTATAGATAATTTGGGCATTTTGTACTATAACACATCCAAAGACTTTCAGTCATTCTTGTCCATCTCCTCCTGGGGCTCTGAATCCTACACCCTTAGTACTTTCAGCACCTATCACTGTAAACTATAGAAATTGTTACGGTTCTTAGAAGCAGCTCCAGTTAAAGTAATTTTTATGTAAGTGCAAAGCAGCAAGGATAATCTGCTTCCAAATGATATTTAGTTCTTAAGAAATCTGTTGCTCTATCAGCCTGTTTAGTAGACCTTTTTGAAAATATTGTGGTATTCCAGCTGTGAAGGAAAAGGTAAAGGAGGAATATGAATAGGCTTGAAAATGAACTAGTCATTTCAATCAATTCAAATGCCTGTATACAATTGACAATGTAAAACCTTCTGGTCTTTTGTTGTGTTTGGTTTTTTGGGGTGGGTTTTTTTGTTTTGTTTTGTTTTGTTTTTAAATATACTGGTAGTGAAGAGGCTGTGGGGAAAAAAAAAGCCAGTAATGGCATCTTTGTGAAAAGGGGGTAAAATTCTAAACTAATTTCCCTCTAATTCTAACTTTTGATCCCACAGTTGGTTTCTTAACGTACAATAGTTTGGAGAAGGAAAAGGGGAGATATCACTTGCTCATGACAACAATCACGCAAAGCATGTTTCTGCTCATATCTGGTAAATCCAACTGTAAATATTTCAATTCCTCTTCCCTTGCCTATCAAACCTCTTCCATCAGTCAAAGACCACCATTTTCCTAAAATTCTCACCATGCTCCTCTGAATGGGGAAAAAAAACCAAACCATTTTTTTTCTTTACCATACCAGACACTCACAAAAGCAAAGTAGGCTTTTGAGCTCAAGAGGGCTCACTGTTAGGGAAAATCCGACATCTAAAGCAACAGAGAGCATTTTGTAAAATACACAAGTATACTTAGCCAAAAACCTACTTACGTTTTTATACAGCTGAGGAAATCTACTTCCCAAGTAAAACACACAGGATATATAGCCACAAATGAAGCCTGACATTTCAATCATATCAAGAGAGCTCTGAAAAAGAAAGGTACATATATTTTGGCAAGAATGTTTTCAGGCATTTCAGAGGATTAAACTGAGAGTCCACTGGCTGATTTTCTGGACAGAACTCCTTTCAAAGCAGTTCAGTGCTGCTCTTCACATGACCAAAGAGGGTTAGAAAGGGTTTAATCTTTATCTCACAACAATGCACACTGCTGCGTCATAACCATGACCAAGATCAAAACTAGTGCCGGGCTTTAGGATATGACACTAATATCAATCCACTCCTCCTGCTAAAAAAGCCTAGGCACAATAATTCAAACCAAAACTAAGAACTGTAGCTAGGGCCACTAAAAAAATGAATCGTCCTGTCTGGAGAAAGCAAAATACTCATTTTTCACAGTTTAAGAGTTGTTAGTTTTCTCACTCTAGCTGTGTTTTGAAAATAAGCTGCTTCCCTGCTGGGCAATGTTGCTGGATCACAATTATTTTACTGGCATTAGTATGAAGGCCATCAAATTGCTAGAATAGCCTGTGAACATTCCTGCTAAAATGACAGCAGCAGCAGGTACAATTGTAATTTTCCACTTTTATTGATTTCACTTGTGACTGTGTAGTCTCTACATGGATGTCTACAGTACTTAACACAAGCAGAAACACAACACGTATACATGTTATTTCGCAGAGCAGCACAGGGACAGAATAAGCCCGAAACACAGGAAGCTGAAGCAATTTTCTAACTTCTTTATTTTGGGATGCATGGTCCATAGTTAAAAGATCCACACAGTGCCACATTTATGATTTCTAAATCATTGTTAAAAACACCATCCAAATTTCTTTAAAGCTCAGTGTACACAATCTTTTCAAGACACATTTGGGTGGGATTTTTTTGGAATGGAAGCAGGGAAGAACTTACATTACTTCTTTCGATTACTGTATTCTGGTCTTGGTTTCTTAGTAACAGCTGACAGAGTAAAATAACACACAGTGCTATACACACCATGATCCAGGTTATACAGAAATTCTTCAGGCTTTTGCTGCCTAGAATGACATACAAACAAATTAGCTGAAAAATAACATCTGCTGTTGATTGGAGGTTACTTTTTGTTTGCTGTATAACCACGTAAATTTAAAGGTACAATTTCATGTATCGTTTTCTTGGCAGCAATGTAAGTCCACCTCTTTCTTCTGGGCTCTGTGCCCACCCCTGCTCACTATCATAGTTGTGCTGTGTCTTTGTGCAACAACCGATGGTAGCAGTGCAGGAACAGGACAGGAGCTCCTTAAATAGTCATTGTTAATGACAGAAAATTGTCATACTCGGCTTATCTCTTATATTAACTTCTAATAGTTTATGATTAAATAACAGTTGAGAAAGAGAAAACTGCTAAGTAGAATAGAATGTAACAGTTTCTTTCAACATATCTTGATTAAAATCTGCAAAAGAAGGGTATTTGAAATTTAAATTAACAAAAATATCTCTAAGATAAATATGTAATCTAAAGTGCTGTGCTGGACCAGTCTCTATGTCCATGGTTAGCTAGATACCGAGCCTTACCGAGACTCCCATATTCAAGGACACAGACTCCATACAGCAAGTCTCAAGAGACACCTACAAGACAACTTGAAAATGGCAGACAATCCTACAGAACTCTGGAGCTACGGTACCTTCTATATCTGTAAGATGCTGGTAAAGTCCTGCAGTCGCTGTTACCAGTGGGACAAATTGCTGTATGGCATTAGTAAGTCTGCCCTAAAGACCTGCAGGGCTAATTACACAGGCTTAGCAGTGCTGGTCCACAGGCTGCACCTTGGGATGTAAAATTAACCAACTTGTCTAGGGTAACTGCTCCAGAACTGGGTACTGAAAAGTCCTCTTTTGCAGCTTTAATCACAGTACCATTCCCCCCTCTCCAGCTATGCCAACCATAGAGCTGCAACAGGCACTGGCAGTTAAAATGTACAAAAGCTTGTGTTTGTTTTCAAGGGTAGGCAGCAGGAGGGAAATATCTTCAGCACTGACCTATCTCCAGGTTTATTATCAGTTCCATATTGAATGAATCTGCTTTATCCCTATTTAGTCTGCTGGGCAGGCATCTGTTTTACTTCATCTTTTTGTTACCTCTGCTGTACCATGGATTTTCTTTGATTTTTTTTTTTTTTTAGATTGATGAGTTAATGTTTTTGATTTGATACAATGTGAACAGGGCTTTCTGTCTTCCATTTCAGTCAAAACAGTAGTCCAATGGTAGGCTGAATACTACAACTACTGCCAGGATTTTATGAAGCACAACTCGAGTAATTTCATTCCCCTTGAATATGTTTTTTAACTACATGTATTGAAACAGAACACATGAAGATGTCAAGATATTTTATGCTATAAGCAAATGAAGTCCGGTTTCAATCAACATGGAGCAAACTACCTGAACCACACAAAGAAATAATGCTTGCTTTCAACTTATACATGTATTTAGATAGCTGTAAGTAAATAGTAAAACCATGGAGTAAGTTAAAATATGGAACTGGATTCCACAAAACTATTGCATTTTTTATGTCTATATAAACTGAAAGTATTACATGGAAAATATTTACAGATACTATGTGGGTAAGAAAAGAGAAGAGAAAGGAAGAGAAAGGGTAGGATTTTCACAAGAGCCTAAGAAAACTGGAAGCAATAGGCCTAACAACTTCAACCAGAATTTGTGCACTCTATTTTTTGATCCCTCTGAAAAAAAAAATATTTAAACGCTGTAGAAAATATCAAAGTAAAGACTGTGCTACAATATGAAGAATATCTTAATTGTTGAAAAACCTTACATTTTGTCATCTTCTGATTCTTCAGCTTATAGTAGACAAATTGTGAAATCATAATTACATCCATGTTAACATAAAAAATGGCAGTGACAATCTGAAAGAGAAGATACATTTGCTTGTTCAGTATACAAATACTTCAAAATACCTTAACTTAAATGTATAGAAATTTTGCTTCATAATCATAATGTGAATGACAAATACCAAAGCACTCTCCCCCCAAAAAAGAAAAAGAAAGCATTTCCAGTACAAAACAAATTAGACCACTGTAGATGAATGCAGTGTAAACCTTACGAAACAGGGACTTGCTGACACAATCACAATAGTTGGTAATTTTCCAGGATGCATAGCACAAATTCCTACCTGGGCAGACTGATAAATCCTTCCTGCCCAGAAGCTTAAGTCTGCTCCACCTAGTATCCCAGCACTTCGGAAGCTACTGCTCTTACTTAGTGCCTCTTATTTCAGCAAGACAAAACCAACATTCTCTTTTCCCCTTTTCGTAATGGGGAGATGGAACGGTTAGCGCCACACGTTAAGTTGTAAAAGAGAAGACAACTCTGTCCACCCTTGGGTCCATCTCCAGCTTGTGAAAACTTCTGCATGTGGCTGACACATACCTCCTTCTCTTTTAATTAAGAGTAAAAAATAAAAACTGCAGATAAAGTTTCAGACACAATTAATGTATTGCTGAAAATGACTGTTTCTTTCAGAGAAACCCTCCCCCTAATGAAGAAAATATATTTTCAAATTAGTCAGACACTAACAGCTTTGAACTAGTATTTCCCTGTTAATAAACAGTTTTCTTAAAAAAACAAACAAACAAGAGGAAGTTTAAAGAGTAGCTGCCCCAAACCAGCTTGATCTATTACAAGCTAAACAACACAACTACCTTCCGGCCCCTTCCAGCCCTCTGCAAGCTTACTTTGAAGCCAAAGCTCAAATGAAAATTCCCCACTTCATTCATCATCAAGTAATACCCAGTAAGTCCCTTTGAATGTTAATTACAAGTGTGAAATGACTCCCATAACACGTATCTGTATCAATGTAAATATTTAGGAAATTATGACTTATTTTACAGATGATAGATCCGTGAACAGAACACAAAACTATTTTCTTCCCCAGTATGTACTTCACTGTGCAATATTAAGTTATCCTAGACTTTAAAGAGACAGTTTGAAAAGAATAAATCAAAAAGTAGGAATATTGACAGATTACCTGAATTGGCAGTTGATTTGTTAAATAGCAGCCTATGAAATTTGTAAGATCTCCAGCTATCCAACACAGCAAAAAGCCCAAAGACAGCGCTTGATCCACTCTTCCATTCTGACAGGCAACGTAAATTTGACTAGCACAAATTCCAGAAGTAATTGTAAAATAGTATAAGTAAAAAATGTTTAATATGCTCAGAAGTACATTTTTCAAAATCTGAATAAAGATTAAAACTCTAGCCACAAGAGACTTATCACAGCAATACTCCACTTACCTTTTGAAGAAGAACTCAGTACCACTATAGCTCACCATGTCTTACTCTCACATAACAAAAGACTCAAATCACAACCTCATTACTGCTTGTGTGTGCTCCTTTTTTGTGGCCTGCACTGAAATACAATTTTCTGGTCACCAGACCTATGCCATAAGCATTTTATATTCATTTGCTGTAAATACCAGCCTTTAAAATATTGAAATAAGAAAACCACTGTTATTTAACATAGAAGGGCTAAGAATGAACAAAGCTGCTAAAAGAGCTGACAACTACACTTATGCCTCTAAACTGGAGAGCTATTACTCACATTCACAATAGGGACTATGAAGCAATCCCAAATGTGAGTCCATTAGACATATCTTGATGAATTCCATGCTCACTAACATGACAGTTTTAATGTAAAGCCCCCTTTCAACAAATATTTCAACTAATATTTTTGAAGCTCAACAGCTTACTATGAGTGGTTTTATTTTGCTTGATTTCCATAGCGTTTTTTACTAGTTCAGTAAATTATATCCCCCTTATGGGGACAGACTTTGGAGTCAATCCCATTTTGTTTCAGGCATTTTCACCTGCTGGGAGCATTTCTACTTTTCCTTTGTCATCTCCTACCTACATATTTGAAACCTGAAGCCAGTGCCAGTGACCAAACAGTAACTGATTTAGCACTACCGAAGTGCTAAC
Source organism: Harpia harpyja (assembly GCF_026419915.1). Classification (NCBI taxonomy): domain Eukaryota; kingdom Metazoa; phylum Chordata; class Aves; order Accipitriformes; family Accipitridae; genus Harpia; species Harpia harpyja. The sequence goes on from NC_068951.1 coordinate 43,404,428, forward strand.
TCATGTGCCGCTTCTGACCTTTTCCCAATCCAAATTTCGTTGGCAGGAGCCAGCACAACAGTACTGGTGACATAGCATGTGGTTTAAATAAACACTGAGCCAACTTCTGCTGCAAGTGTGCCTGCGCGTGCACACACATCTCAGGGTGGAGAAGATAAGAGAGAAGAGGTGATTTATTCTCATTTGCTCTAAGTGGCAGAGATTAGTGTCAAGTCAGTACAACAGAACAGTACATCAAGCTCATTTGTCAACCACCAAATATTTTTGCAAACATGAACAACATGCTTCTCTGGCATATTATATCTGTATTATGCAGATAGAGAAACATATCCAAGATAAAATAAAAAAAAGGCAGCTTTTGAAAAAGGCTTCAGGCAAGATTACTCATGTTTGAATCTGAGGACTGCTTAAGACTTTAAACTTACGGTAGTGCAGCAAACAGAAAACAGACAATGGAAATCAGTCCTATGACAACGCTCCAATACTCCCACGCATTCTCGACACATTCTTCTAGGAGATGCCAAATCCATGGTGTTCCATTTATGCACAATCTCCTATTCTCTATTGGGGAGATATTGAAAGCATGTGTATACAGCTGAGAAGCCATCATTCCTGGACCGAGATTCAATTTCAGAAGTTTATTTCTGCCTCCATTTTTACCCCATGCAAATCCGCAAATCCGTTTACCAATGCTGAATATCCTCTGTAAAAAGACCTCTGCATCCAGACGGATGCTTGATATCACAGTTATTTCCAATCTCATAAACGAACCTGCCAAATTCAAAGAAATAAATATAGCCAGTGTGAATAAGACATTAACAGTACAATGCTTGCTTATATTTATTGCTTACAGAAGAGAAGTTAGACTTCCAAGAAAGAAAAATACTTTGTGGTCCATCGCATTCATTAGCTCTTGACAAATATGCAACACTGCAGATTTATATCACTATAGCATTCTAGTCTGAGGTTGTGTTAGACTAAGACTGCCAGTTACACTGAGGTGCCAGCATTCTGCTACAGGGTAAAGTAAGCCAAGCCATTTATTTGCACTTAAGACCAAAACTCTGATTTTCGTGTTCAACATTATGCCAATAAAGTAACAGTACTTTCTTTAACGGTACTAGCCCAGATTCTGAACACTCTTCTCACACTTAAAAAACATAATGTTGCTTTCTATGCAACTAATTTCAGCATAATGTTATGAAAAACAAGTCACTTACGACTCAGATTCCAGACAAGCTCTAAGGTCTACTTGAATCTAGCTAGCCTGTCAGACTAACCAGTGATTCAACATAGTGTCAAACAGTTTGTATTATTTAATACTCCAGAGGAAAGATGGCAAGCATAAGAAACTTGCAGAAGGCAAACGTAGGGTACTGCCACCCCCAAAATCCCCAGAATGAAACATAATAGTACAATGGGGCTTAAATTTTGAAGCAAGGGAGGGTTGGGTTTAACCTTTAAAAATATTTTCTTGTAGCCAATTATCATAATTCTGGTATTTTTTGTTCCTGCTGAAATATCCATCCTATTTGAAATGTTAATATTTACTTAGAAGGCTAACCACTACAAAAACGAAGAAAATTTTAACAAAAAATGCAGAATAATCTATTACTATTCCTTGAAACTTCCTGCTGACAAAACCCAGCTGATACATTATCATCAGAATGAGTAGGTTAAGTCCTCTGAACGTTAATAATTCCTCATACAGAGGAGTCTAAAATCAACTAGCTATTAAGGAAAAAAGCCAGAGCAAATGCACAGTTTAAAAAAAACCAAACAAAATAAGTACTATACTAGTAGGTTCACCTGTTTAGTATTTAAAGCCAGATGTAGAACCAGTAACAAGAAAGATGGTGAAAATTTTTAAGACCATTTGGAACATCTCAGATGCACAATGAATTCAGGAAACAGGAAGAAGTAATACTGACGTGTAAGAGGAGCCCTCCAGAAGCAAATAATGTTATGCAGTATCTCACAGACAACAATCCCCAAAAGCCTGATGTTCGTGGCTGGGATTTTTGATGTTCTTCACTCCACGCACTTGGGGAAAGGGCTTGGAAGGGCTGACAATATACCCTTTCTGCAATGTAACATGTTGGAGCCACCCTCATTATGCATCAAACTACTCTCAAATCTTGATAAAGTTTCACAAAGTTTGTTTTCATAGAGCATCATTCACTGTAAAGTTAGGACTCACTTTGCTAGTCGTCGAGAAACCTGCTTTTTCTTTTCATGAGACTTCAGGTATCCGCGGCATTAAAAGCTGGAACAAGTTTTCTGCAGAAACTGGCTGCCTCTCAAGAGAACCGTCATCATTGGACCTAAACCAATTAAACGATAAAGAAAGAAGATGTATTCATACACTGAGAATTCACCTTAACCTATTAGATACATTCAGCTTATACTGGTGAAGTTATTAGACTTTGTAGCTATCTTTGAAAACAATTTTTTTTAAAGTTAAAAAAAAAAAAAAAAGTTGCGAGTAATGTTTCAAGTAAGTTTCCCATTCTGGTACTCTGCAGCTGAGCAGGGTTTTACCACCCACTAAACTGGGAGAAACATCAAAGCACACATACTACTTAGGAGGCAGGTTTTAGGCATGAACTTGCAATCATTCATAAACATTGTAACAAAAACCTTATACATTTTATTAAGCTTCATCCCCAAATGCCCATTTCAAGATAAGCAAAATATGTCAGATGTAAAAAAAAAAAAAGAAAAAAAAAATTGAACATGGTATTTGTATTTTAAAAGCATGTCTGAAAAATTAGGTTTAACATGGTATTTAAAACCATGTCTGAATATCATAACTGCAGTTGGACTCACACATGCAAAAGTTCTCTTACAAGATCAAGGACTATGTGGCAGCAAGTCTAAACAAGGCAATTCAGACTCAACCACCTGATCTTACGCTATACCCTGCTCCAAAACCCTGCAGCTATTATGGAAAACCAAACAGTTTAAAAAGTGGTGGGAATTAGACAGGCCACTTACACTTCCCAGATGACGGAAGACTTGAGCTTTGGCCTCCTGCCACACAACACACTTAACACATTTAAAGCATGGGGATATTCTTGGGTTGTTATTACTTAACATTTATACAGCAGAATAACGTTCGTGTTGCCAGTCCTTGTGACTGTATTTTTAATCTTACAATAATTGCTATTTTTCTTAAATCCCCAGTAAAATACTCTGTCCTAGTAAGAGCCCGATCACCAAAACCAGCAATTCCAGCAGCGGCTAGAACAACTGGGTGCCATCAACCGAACATATCGGCCACAAGAGCTGAACTCCTCCTGCCATTGCTGGGAAGGCAAAAGGCAATGGTGTCCGTGTTTGATCTTCAGTTATTTTCACACCTGGACTGGGTGTGCCATATTAGGATATAACCTTCACCAAATAAGCTACGTCTTCTGACACTAAAGCACTTCATAATTACACCTTCAGCTCAAAAGAATAACGGTGTTTGAGCTAGTCCAATACAGATGGTTCCCTCCCCCAATATGTCGAGTCTTCCAGAGAGATTTGAAATTTTCCTCAACATTTAAAAAAACCCTTTCACTTCTCTTTCATTGCATTAAATGCTTCCCACCTGAAAAGAGGATAAGGAGACTGCTATGGCATCTCTTTTCTTCCTATAGTATTTAAGTTGCCAATGATGAGAAAAGAAAATAATATTAAAAGGTGATTTATGTTCCTATAACAATTCCTTGCCTGCAACCTCACATGCTTTCTTAGATTACTGCCCAAATACTAGTTACTACCATTTGGAAAAGTTACAGTAAAGGTATTCTTTTCACAGGACAGTGAACTTGGAACCTCGACATCATACCTTTCTGAAAAGTTTTAGTGTTTGTCTAGCTAGAAGTAAAACCGTTATGGTGTAAGATACTTAGTAAGAAGGAATCAGTAGCTTAAGGCTCCTGTTTGGACACTCTTTTTCTTATTTGAATACTTTATTCTGGAGTAAAAACGTGCAAACAGAAGTAGTCAATGGTTTAAAAGTGAAATCCACTTCATTAAGAATAGCTTCACAGTGCAGACGAGGAAAAGCAAGCTTTCCCTGGAACTTGGGAGACTTGCTGCAGATTCTCTGCCTCCCCAGCTGCCAAGCTGCCGTGAACATCCATGCGTTCTGGCTGCTGCGTGTTCCTGGATGTCAAATAACGAGACATGGCTAGTAATGTGTAAAGATGTCAGATATGTGTGTTTGGCAGATTTGCAAGTTCTCTAAACAGCAGCTAATAACAGCTTGAAATCTAAAAGGATGTTCAGTTGTACAGTATTCATAACTTAATTACTCTTGGGGGAAATGAAAAAAAAAAAAAAGTGGAGCTAAACTAAGGAGTAATTCAGGGCTTCTTCAAACGCTTCCCAACGGTAACCAGGTGATCGTGTTTTGTCTCCAGCTATTCTCTAAACGTATTTTTACACACTCCTGATTGTGAACGCCGCCTCTTCAGAGCCGATGACCAAATTTTACCTAGAAACCAAGCCCAGTTCTCACAGAACACTTCCAACTTAGCTTATAAATAATAATAAAAAAAACCCCAACAAAACATAAGGAAGCGTCTTTCTTCAGGAGAGTCCGGCTGCCATCCCAGCCCCAAAGCCCCCGGGGGAGCACCGTCCCTCGGGGGAAAGCGGGTCCAAGGGGCAGCGGCTGCTTGTGGGGCCTTTTGCAGAGCCGGGGTGCTCCGGGGGAAGGGGTCTGTCCCCCCCCGTACCCCGGACGGTGGCGGTACTTGGTCGTCAGAGGAGAAACGGGAGCGGGGAAGGCACCGTTAAAGGAATCACGATAATGGCGGAGGGGCCTCGGCCGGTGTGGGGAGGCGAAGACACGCACCCGAGCGGCGGCTGGCACCGACCTGACGAGGGCTGGCTGTGGCTGTGGCGGCGGCTGCTGCTGCTCCGGGGATCCGGCCGGGCGCGGCGGTCGGTCGGTTTCACCACACGGAAGACCCTGCGGACAGGGAGCGGGTTAAACTCCCGCGCACGGCGGCCGCCACCCGCCGGAGAGGAGTCGGGGGAGCCCGCCACCCACCCACCCGCGGCCCCGGCACCCACCCGCGGCGAGGCGGGGAGACGGACGGCCGGGAGAGAGGGCCGGGCCGCCGGCCCTCCCCTTCCCCCGGTAGGGCCGCGGCGCCGCCATGAGCCGCCACAGCGGCGGGGCCGGGGCGCCCTCTGCGGGCGGGCGGGCGGGCGGGCCGGCCTTCCCCTCAGCGGCGGTGTTCGCCGCGGAGCTGCCTCCCGCCGGCGACCGAGAGCCGCGGCGCCGAGGCCGAGCTTCTGCCCGGGGAACGGGGGTGGTGTGAGGGAACCGAGGCTGACGGAGCAAACCGCCGCACGCGTGCTGTTTATTGTAAGACTCGGCCATCTTTCTTGCGCCGTTGAGGTGGAAGGGCGAGGCGGGGGCAGCGGAGGCGGCCGTGTGGAGGCGAAGGCGCCCGAAACGCTGACGAGGTGCCAACAAGTGTGGTATTTTTAAGACCTCGGCAGTTATGTCAGCGGCGCTGCCCCTCTTTCGTGCAAAAAAAACGTGGCTTTCGGGCCTGCGTACGGCACGCACGCAGAGCGGCTGTCGGGAGGAAGAGAGAAGCGGGGTTTTTGCGGAAAGGGGCCCCTTACCCACGCGTTCGCCACAGGGTTGAAGCCGACGTGCCCTTCGCGAGCCCGGCCTCTGCTCTGGACGCCTGATAAAGACCGTGGTGACCGTTCCGTTGCGGTGTTGGGGCCCGCTGGACTGGCCGAGCCTCGGCAGCTCTGGAACGCCACCTTTTAATTTGATCGGTAATGGCAGTTAGCGATCGGCGATACAAAGAAGTCTAATGAGCAATCCTGGGATCTTTGTAGGATGTGCACTCTTGGACATGAATATTTTAAAATATTTTGATAGGAAAGAGTGTTGTATAATTTACTGAATTTTTATTACAATTTTACTTTTCATTCTCATATAGGCTCATCATTTCTGTAGTTACTGCAGCCTAGCTAATTAACACAGGGTTGGGAGAATGATTAAAGGAAGGCTCCGGGTATCTGCATTGTTCTAGTTTAATTGCTGCTCAAGCAATGATTCAGCGTTGGTTTTGGCAATCGAGCAGCATTTGTCTGGCGCTGTGAAATTCCCTGTTTACGTCCATGAGACTCATCTGTTGTTGATGGGCAAAAAGCATGCAGATTTGTAAAATTTTTAGCAGCATACAGACTTGTGGAAGGAATAGGTTTTGTTACTCGCCTTATAACATTTTGGCTGAGATGCTGAGGTGGTGCCTGTTGTTACAGTGCCTGCTAGCTGGAGTCTCCTCACTTGTGTAGACAGAATTGGGTCTCGTGGCTGGTGCAGAGCAGGAGAAGAGGGGAGCAGGCTGGAAGGAGCTGCTTGCGCTGCAGGAGGGGCCGTACTGGCAGCAGGACCACAGAGGACCCGTCTCCTACACCCCCCCACTGCCTAAAGAAAAGGCCTCTCGGTGTAAGTAACCCATGTGGTACCAAATCCAGAACTGGATGTGAGCCTGAAGCACGCAAGGGCAGTAACTGGAGAGACCGTGCAGGCGACTGGAGAGGATAAAATAATCTGCAAATGCTCCTCATAACAATTTATGAAGGCAAACAGGTAATGGAACCTGGAAAGTGTTTGTGCTCTGAGGGCACTGATGGGCCTGGATGGCCCTGACTAGCCTCACCTGGGACCTCCACCCACACCTGCCCAGGGGCCCCAGTTCAGCTCAAGCTGAGTCCCTCAGTCCTGGATAGACCTCGGACCGAAGCTGTTAGCAGCTTGGCTCCTGGATGGGCCCTTCATGCAAGCACATTATAGTTTGCATCCAGCCCTGTTTCCTGGATGGACTTTGGACTTATGCTGTAGCCTTGCCACCAGTCCTGTCTCCGGCCTTGTCTCCTTTTGCTCCTGGCTGGACCGCCTGGGTGTATCTGGGGTTTGGTTCACCGCTTGACTCTCCTGGGACCGTTAGTGGCCAGTGTTGCCTGCACCCGTCTCTGCGAGGCTAAGCCCTGCCAGTGAGGGCACTGCCTGTGCTGAGACATCTCTCTGCTCATGGTTTGCCTTGCTTTAGGATACCGAGTAAGGAGGTTTGAGTATTTTTATTATTTAAGTCAAAACTCCACATATCATTAGATACATGAACGTAAGTACATTGATGATCAATTTGTTGACCTCAAATGATTTAATACGTAACGTTAATCGTAAGGAAAAGGAGTAAAGTAGCAATTTATATGGGGAAAAACACTGTAAAGATACTTCCAAAATCCTTCTAGAGACTAGAAAACATTTTCAGAAACAGAGGTTGAAATTCACAGGTTTTTCCAGGCCAGTTGCTGTCTCTGTTCCTGGAATGAACACATCTTCTATGTCATGAACTGCATTTTATGACATCCGCTTAAAAAAAAAAGTGAATAAAGAGAGGATAATGTGGTGAAAGACAGCCAATTATTTCATAAATGTAAACTACATTAAAAAGTGGTGTACAACATTATATATTTATGGATACAATTTTGTTCTGCTGTCACATAACAAAATGAATAATACATTAGTCCAAGAACTTGTCATTAAGTGAATTTCTTTGTTGCCTTGCCATTAAAATAAAAAAGTCCGTGGTCTGTATATATGCATGCCATTAACCCTTTTCTGGGAGCATAATGTAGGGTGGTTGAAGGTACTATTAGACTGCAAATTTAAAGTAGATTTTATAATTTTTAGGGTGAAATAATGCTAATGAAATTTGTCAGAGAGATTTGAAGACATTCGGGAAGGCTTTATAGGTTTTTTTCTGTTAATGAGATGTGATAAATGAAACTGATATTGGATATTATTTAGACAAGAAAATGCTGTTCTTTTTTACCCTCTCTATTGTCAGAATATTATTACGGTAATCGGTAGGAAAGAGTTTCTTTGCAAGAATTAATGAGAACGTGGAATTGGAGAAGATTTGTTTAAGCATCAGAAAACTTCCAGGTAAGGCTGACAGTTCTGTTTGATCAGTTTTAACTCTAAAATACCAATCCTTTTTCTCTTGCAAGTCATTATGTATTACAATACCAGTATCACACTTAACGTCTGTTGTCTTGTAATGAGGTTGAGTCCAGTTGTGACAGCCATGACTTTTCTCTGTAGTGCCTGTTTGTATTGTTCTGAAGCCTGATTCTCAAAAGTAGTGAATGAAAACATTTGAAAACAATGCGTGGAAAGCTGAACCAGTGTCTACGGAAGTTTATGGGTACAGAGGACTTTCAGTGGCTCGTGAGCCAGCAATGTGCCCTTGCAGCAGAGGCAGATGACAGCAGAGCAGGCTGCCTTGGGCAGATCATTGCCCACCGCTCGAGGGAGGTGATCCTTCCCCTCTGCTCAGCACCGGTGAGATGTGTCTGGAGTGCTGGGCCTATTGCTGGGCTCCCCAGTGCAAGAAAGACCAGGGACATGCTGAAGCGAGTCCAGCAAAGAGCCAAGAAGGTGATTAGGGGGTGGGACCATCTGCTGTAGAGGGAGAGGCTGAGAGCTGAGACTGCTTAGCCTGGAGAAGAGAAGGCTCAGGGAGATCTTATCAATGTATATAAATACCTGATGGGGAGGAGTGAAGGAAGACTCCTTTCAGCAGTAACCAGTGACAGGGCAGAAGGCGGTGGGCACAAGCAGAAATACAGGCAATTCCAGTTAAATGTAAGGAAAAACTTCTTTACTGTGGGACAGGTCAAACACTGGAAAAGGTTGGCCAGAGGGGCTGTGCACTCTCCATCCTTGGAGATGTTCAAAGTCCAGCTGGAGGTGGCCCTGACCAACCTGCTCTGACTCACCCTGCTTTGAGCAGGGGATCGGACTAGATCATCACTGGAGGTGCCTTCCAATTTCAGCCATGCTGTGATTCTCTGACTTTGTGAAATGGGGCAATGAATAATTAAAAAGAATGAGACTGTTAATCATATGGTTAAAGTTAAGTTCAAGAATCTGTTGACTTAAGGCCTGGTACCTCCTAACAATATCTCCTGAGTTCATGGTATCTACCTCTAGTTTGTATGGGTTTCAGTCTTTTTCCATGTCTTTTCTTTCTTTAACTTTTGTCCTTCCAAGAGGAGAGAGGATCATCTATTTACAGCCTGATGAGGAAGACTAAAGGGGCAATTTAACTTGATGATTAGGAGAAAATTACCTTTATGGTTGAAGTCAGTTAGACTGGAATGGGAATTTCAGGCCCCAGCCTAAATTCTTGTCTTGTCTCATAAGTCCTGCTGAGGAAAAAAAAGAAAACCCTAATACAGTTAGGTGATGATGTCACTATTTTGGTGTCGAGCCTTCCAGGTGTTCTGTAGAGTTCTCCATGTAGATGTATGCGATGAGTCTGCACATTTCGAAAGTAAGATTAAACTTATCTGAAATACCATTTGCCTCAGAATGTGTTAATCTGCCCCTCCCCATTTTCTCCTTTTTCTCCCTAATTTAATTGACAGCAAAATTGAATCGGTTTACTATTGAGGTGGACTTGAAAGGTGAACACTGGATTTTCTATGACTTGATTTTAATGCAATGTGTACACCTCACTGTTTGATAAATTCAGACCTGCTGGGGGAAAACTGAGAACTACATTTTGCACACAAAGGATGAGATGTTGACTTATGTTGCAGAGACTATTGGTTTAAATTTTTAGTTTATGAGAAAAATGGTTCCTCTGCAATATGTTTTGAAAAATTCAGGGAGCTGGTTTCATACTGTTGGCTGTGTGCCACGTCTGTGGAGTAGGATGTTCTCAGGCTAGGGGGAATGCTTAAGGAAAAAGACAACAGGTATAGTGGTACCACCCCAAAAAAACCCTCAACACCACAAACAAACACAAAGAAACAAATTTTGTGAGGCAAATTTTGCTCAGGCCCTGGCCTGAGGTTAAGCCAAGTGAACAGGACATGGAAAAGCACTGGGCACAACGTGTGAAATTGCCAGATGTGACAGATAATGGTGTGAGAAGCTAACAAAAGTTGCAGGTGTGGGGGAGGGCTGGATTGCACAGCTGGTTAAGAAGCACCATTATGGAAATGATCAAACCTCACAGATAATTTGGGGGGAGCCCAATCCAGGCCTGCAGGTATCAGCAGCCACTTGCTGCTCCCTGATGGCACAAGTGCCCTGTGGAAATGGGCTGAGAAATTCCAGAAAAGAGAATCCAGAGGAGATTCAGCAAGAATGAAAAAAAGCAAGAAAATATGACAAGAGTGAGAAGCTGAAAGAGACGTTTGCTCCAAAAGGAGATGTTTGGGAGAGCAAAGAATTGTAAAGTCAAACACCATAACAAAACAGTGATCTGTTGTCCTCTGTTTCTAATGGAGTTGGAAGAAGTCTTTGGCTACTGGGTAAATTCCTAATTATGAAGTGTTGAAAAGCTTTGCTGAGGGAAGCAAGATCAGAACAAACGTCAGGTGTGCCTAGACCTGACAGCTCTTGCCTCAACATAAGAAGGTAGGTTAGATAATCTCTTGAGGATTTTCCAGTCCTACATTTCTATGGTTTGGTGCTCACTTATAAAGAGGCTTTCTTCTACAAATCTAGCAAACAAAACTTTGTCCTGGAAAGGCATTTACATAGCCATATTAGTCCTGATATTAATTAATTGAAATAACTTGTCCCATGAGGTGCTGCGTCTTTTTTTTTTTTTTTTTTTTTCTGCTGACTGGTTTCCTTAAGCCTCCAAATAACTGCCACTACTTAGCTCTGATGCCATTATTGAAATTAGAATTTCTGGTGGAAGTACTATTCCTCTTGTTTGTATTTGAAAGCATTGTGCTAATCTGTGAGGTATAGTGTTAATGATAATAAGCTTATTAAGCATCTGACAGATGTTCTAGTGTTATTTTAAATACTGGCTCTTACTGTGGCATCTATCCATAGCCAAGAGGAGAACCTGTGCAGAAGAAAGGCATGAGCACATTGTATCGTGTGTACTGCTTCTCTTTCTTGTAAGTTAGCATAAATGCCCATATTAATTTTAAATGTGGATCTATGGTATGGATTATCTGGCTTCATTAGTAGCTTCAGAGTGTAGGTGTTTAATATTAATAATCACTCTTAGCCTATAGACTTAATTAGAATGAGAAACAGCTGGATGCTGTGCAGAACCAGTCTTGGCTCCAGAGGCTGTGTCTCTCTGCAGCAGGCATGCCCTGATTGCTGAGCTCTTAACTCGTGGCAGCTGAGAACAGCATGTCCTCATGGTTACTTATCAATACTGCTTTTCCCTCCTACTTCTAGGACCCTTTTAAAGGCTTCTGGCTCTTAATCAGAAACCCGGAGTGTGAGCACCTATTGGAGCAGTCCTTTGTGGTCAGGCGGTTTTTCTTCTGCATGGGAGTAGCTGCCTTTGCTCTCCTAGGGTAAGTTTTCTTGACTTCTGCTCTCAGGGACAGAATACAAGGGTTACTTGAGCTGTCGTCAACAGTTTAATTAATTTGTCCTGGCTATCCTTAAAAAATCTTTTGCTTAAGCCAAATTCAAAGCAGATTTCAACCCATTCTGGTATTACAAATTTGGAAAAACATACAGAAATCTAAGAAGTGAAAAATAGAGCTGAACTGTTAAAGTACTCCTCAACTTGCAGGGCTTGTAACTCCAGTGGCACAAATATGCTTGACACACTTGAAAACACTTGATATGCTGCTTGGTACAGTATATAAAAACTCAGTAGTGGAGTTACACAGCTCAATTAGCACAGTTCATAAACTATGCAGCTCAATTAAGAAAGCACTGTATGTGGGAAACAAAGTGAATGGAAATAGATGCCTGAAGTAATCAAATATGCAGTTCAATTGGAAAATGATGCAGGTAGTTAACGAAAATGTTATCTGATATGCAGAATGTGAGAGTGTGTGTGCATGTGTATATGTAAAAAAGAGATTGGGTGTGTTTGCAGTTTGTCCATCACAGCAAGTGGGGCTGCGGAGCATCTGAAGTACTGTCAGATGGACCCGCAGTGACATTTGTTTGTTGCCTATGAGTATTTTGGAACTGCCTCCAAAACAGCAGTGGCTATAAAGAAATGAGTATGCAAACTTTTTCTGTTTCTGATATACTTTATCAACGAGATGGCATCTAGATGCACGGCAGATGTTGTCTTTTGTGATGCAGATGAGCCTTTTGGAGCAGTGCAGCTGATAATGAGCTCTGTGTATTGTTACAAGATAGGGCTGCCAGGCAATAACCACCTACGAACCTGACTAACTATCATCTACAGTGCTGAGGCAGGGTCTAGCTCCTCTGAGACAATGGGTCAAATCCTATAGTTTTTAGACTTCATTTGGGGAAAACCTCTTTTAATTTCAACAGGAGCTTTGACTTTGTCTGGTACACATGATTCGGCCTTTAGAAATAAACAGCTATTCTAAAAGTGTCAAGCAAGATTGCCATGTTTTGCCAATAACTAAAGCAGAATATAAGCAATACCTAGTATGGGAAAAAATTTAGAATAGTTAGAAAATAGCTTTAGTAATTAATATGGAATTTGATAGAAATGTTAAGTTGACATCAAACTTTTTTTTATTTGGCAGGACAGTTTACAATCCTGACTAATCCACTTAGTGTATGAAACTATGCAAGTACAATAAATTTTGGGCTGCTGCCAGTCAAATGCATGGCCCAGAAATGCTTATTGTTACCTGGGCCATATAGAAACCAAAGACTACTTCATAAATATCTGTGTCATTATCCACGTCTTTGGGACAGCAAACGGGCATAAGGTAACTTCAGGAAATACCTACTGGGAGAACAAAAGACTATAGATTCTTGTAATGACAGTAAGAGTCTCTCTGTTAACTTCAGTGGGCTTTTGAGAGGCTCTGTTATGTCTGGAGTGACATATTTCATCCTCACAGGAATGGAAACACCAGGATGTGTTATCTGAATGGAAAAAAAAATAAAATTGGATATCTCCTATTATGGTAGAGGAAACATTGCCTCCGGTTCTACAATTCTTGGATGAAATTCCTAATATGTATGTAAAAGATGTAGCTGTGAATTAGTGAACTATACGGCATGTGATAAATGAAGAACTTGCTTACATGGGAAACATTTTCATGGTCCTCAAGGTATTTGTGTCCTCGGTGATTCTATCAGAATCAGAGGAATGTTGCCAGGTTTTAAAAATATGAGTGGGTCAGGGGAACATTCATCAGTGTCTTGCTTGGCAAGATTTTGAGAGGCATGAGTGCATGTATTTAAAGGACAGTAATAGGTGGTGCCCCATCCTCTGCTGAATCTGTCCTCTGACAATGCCACCACCAGTGACTGACCACCAGGTCCTACAACACAGAACAGATTTTTGCTATGTGAACTTGTTGATTACCGCAATGCAGACTTTAACTTTGAAATCGGATAATTATTAGTCAAACATGTAAACTGTTTGGAGGTATGATCTGTGATTTCTATACTATTCTCCTCGGTTTTCCATAGCTGACTCTTGGTATACAACAGATTTTTGGCATCAAGACAGACTGCAGGGTTGTAAACCTGTTTTTTCCATTAGCCTTTTATGTTAGTAGGTTGGGAGGGGGTTGGATTTTTATGAAAACCCTAAATTAAAGAGACTCCAGCCTGACTGTGAAATTAATAGAGCTATCAAAAAACCCACTGTCATTATACAACAATTGTTAATTATTTACAAGCAAACTTCTGCAAGAACAGTATTGTAGCTGTCAGCATTGTCGTTATTAAAATTAAAATGCTTTGTCTGAGTAGAAGATAACATGACTCATTTAGGCTAAATGCAATGAATATGGAATATTCTGTTTCTCTTCACCAATTAGTCAGAGAGAGAACAATAGCATGTCTCTTTCCTAACAAGATGTTTATTTAAAAAAGAAGTCTAACAAAATAAATATTTTCAGGGCTTTGTTTAGGAAGGACATCAATTCATTGTAGTTATTATAATAAAAGTTAAAACCAAGGTTTTTTTCTAGGATGGGAAAAATTATTTTCATAAAGTAAATTATCCTTTTTCAGATAGTGAAATGTATGTGAAAATCTTTTTGCCTTATTATCATAATATCTTGTTTTGCTTTATTATTATAGTATCTTGTTTACCATGTGCATTATGTGGTTTAGAGTTACAAGTTGCTCGAGTGCTCTTTGCTGTCTCTGACTTCATTTGTCTTTCCAAGCATATCCTGATCCAGTGGTAATTTCTTGGTTCTCTGTGTAGTTGATGACAATTTTTATAAACAGCAAGGGGAAGGTCAGAGAAATTCTAAGACAACTGCGCTGGGTGGCTTGAGTCAGTCTTCCTGCTATATTCTTTCACATGCCATTTTCCATTAGCTAAGATTTCATTGTCTTAGTGACATTAATGGTTTATAGCAATGAATCCATCAATGAAAAAGCAGAAGCAAAAGAATTAAGGTATGACTATGTCAGGGTTGTAAAGGGTGATGCTACTATGACAAACCTCTTCGGGGAGTGTGCAGAACGGAAGGGATCAAAGTGCCTAGCTTGGAAAGGGCCACGTTGCTGTCTTTCTCCATGGTAATGCCATCAGTCTTCTTTTCAAATCTTGTTTGGGTCTCTCTCACTGAACCTTACTTTGCTGCCTTATATTCCCCAGTCTGCTGTCTGTCTTGGTTTTCTTACTGACTGTACAGATGATTCTGGGAGCAGAGCACATTCACCTCAGAGTAAGAGGAACCCCTTCCTACTGTCCACCTCATGACATTAAGAGAATGGGTTGTCTGAGAAGACAGTCAACACTGGTTTTATCCTTCCAGCATAGTTATCAGAAAAGTTTTTCCATGTAAATCTTCTGAGGACAGTCATTAGCTACAACTGTAGTTGTGTTTGAGTAAGTACAAAACCAGCTCGTGGTTCTACTTTTCCTTCCACATGAAAAATTAAAAGATTGTCAGATGCTGGGGGGAAATGTTGCTTTGGTTGCTATTAGAAGTCAAAAGTAGGCTCACAGTAAGTGAAGGAATCAACCTTTTAATTCCTACTGTACAATGACTTATGTAGTTAGGAGGTGCAGAAGTAAAATTCAAGACTCTCATGTATGCTCTCCTAGTTAGACCATGCTGCCTTTTGAAAAAAGTTTTTTTTAAATCTTTTATTTAGAAAATTATTTTTAGAGTGAGAATATTTATGTTCTGCTATCAGCTTGCAAGTTTTTTTACAGTCTCGTAGAGTTAGGAGACAAGCAAGCTGTATTCTTCATATACATAATAAGTTAAAAGGAAGATGTAGAGAACACACAATTGCATTTTATTTAAAAAACAGTAACAACAACAATGATGACTTAGCATCATTAAAAGTATGTGTTCACCCACCATTAATTTTGTATTTGCTTGTAGATGCCATGGTGGAATGAACAGGAGCAAAAAAGCTATTTGGAGGATTTGCCATCAAATTGAGGACTCATATGACTGAATGTGTATTTTATGGAGCAGATTTTTTTTTCTAAACTGTATGATTTATAAATCCTTTCTGTATTGCAAAAAGGCAAAAGCCCCAGCAAGAATGGTACAAACGTGCCCCCTCGTTATCTTTGGGCAAACAGTCTTTATTTTCTTCCAGCAGCTGGCTAAGAGCATTTGACCTTACACTTCACTGTTCTAAGTGTTGGTTCATTTGATATTACTTTGGCTGTTATTAGAAAAATGTCAGTGCTGGGACACTCCCAGTGTGGGTTTGCTCCTGTGCTCTCCCAGGAGAGGAGGACATAGCCAGTATCAGTTCCATCAAGTTCCTTCGGGTCTGTGTAGGGTAGGCTTTAGTTATGGTTGATTTGTTGGGAATCTGGAATTTATTTATTAAAGGAAGGTTAAAGGGAAAAGTATACAGACGTGCTTAATGTGGAAGGAAAGCATATTCAGCTTGCGTGCAGAATGCCGCCAGAATGATTTAGAAATCATTTCTCTGCTACGGCTGCCAAGCTTTGGAGGTTTTCAGGTAGGTCCTGGGCACTGGTTCCACCTGGGCAGTTATGCTTTCTAAGGGCTGGCTGAAGTTCTATGATTTGGCGAGATGCAACGGGTGTCAACTGAAAGGATGAATTTTCTTCAGTGTCCTCCTCGTTCCTGATTTCTCTTTTGGCTAATGTTCCTCTAAAGACACTGAAGGGGTCCAGCTTTCTCACCAACTTCTGAGAAGAGGCCCCATAAGTAATATTAAACTTCTGCAATTTCCTCGTTACTCTTAAGCAAGTTACTAATTAACTGAATGTAACCACTGGCTGTTGATAAATCCTTTTAACTAATTCAAATTCCATATCAAGCTCGGAGCATTTTCACTCAAGCTGCTGCTGGAGTTAAGCTTTGTGAAGAATTAGTTCTGATCTGTTTTTGAGTGCTGA
This sequence comes from Harpia harpyja, assembly GCF_026419915.1. Lineage (NCBI taxonomy): Eukaryota > Metazoa > Chordata > Aves > Accipitriformes > Accipitridae > Harpia > Harpia harpyja. The sequence continues at coordinate 43,420,762 of NC_068951.1, forward strand.
AGTTGGGGAAAATGGAGAGAAGATATTTGTTTGCTTGATTCCACATGACAACTCCAGGGTAACTGAATAGACTGTACGGTTGGTTTGACAAGGCTGTGCACTGAGCCAGCAGCCTCGCATACCAGAGACAGGGGGATGGAAGGGAGACTGACAACTGTAATGGATTTTATCAGAATTTCTCTAAAGAGCGACAATTTGCCTTCAATTATTAATGTTTTTCAGAGGTTTCTCTTCTGAGAGGTATGAATAACTAACTTAAATATGCATTCATGTAACATTTTCAATAATGAATAAATTACTGCATGGAAAGAAGTTGAGTAGCAGATTCAAATATTAAATAATGGAAGAGGTTTTTGAGAGTGTAGGAAAGGTAGTCTTTAATAGTGTGACTGTTACTGTTTTTTTCTGTGAATGCAGGAACTGTGCTTATTATATGTATAAATGTATTACAATAATGTTTGTGAAAAACATTGTAAGTTAGCTTGAAGTGCCACAGAAAGAAAAAGCAGTGCCTGTGTATCGTGGTGTGTGACAGCATGTAAGTTAATCCTGCAGTGGTCTTGACTCATCCTGGGGCTCAAGTGTGTTTCACTTTCCTCCCCATGCTCAGGAGACACTTTGTGCCCAGTGCTGTAGAATTATTGCCTTACATTAGGGGAACTTTGAAAATGCAGGCTAGGGAAACTGTTGGCCCTATTAAAACATGTGCTGAAGAAACTGGAGTGGATTGCCAGGTACCTGGGAGGAACTTTAGGACGTTCAATGATTGTTCGGTGACTGCTGTTTCAGGAGACTTTGAGGGACAGTGACTTTGCATTTGTTTATTGCTCTGGTCCAATTTTTACTTCCAGAGTGGCATTCTTAGGGACCCTATCCTGTAGTCCCTCATGCTCTGTTCCATTTAGTCTTTCACTCTCTTTAGACAGAAATACACATTTATACATTTTGTAAAATTTTATAACAAGTTCCTTTTCTGTAACATCACTACAGTCTTAAAAATTTGTCACAGATATGAAAGCTCATTAAGCAACACTTGAAAATGACCAGCTTTTGACAGCATCACCATGACAATGAGTGTACTGGTATTTGTTATATGAAGCAATTTATTCCATATTAGCAGAGTGTTGTTTACTTTAGCATAATATTTTAATATCATGAAGATATTTAGAAATGGAATTCTTACAAATCTGTCTTACTGATGTTAAAAAATGTTAAGTCTTACAAAGTGTTATATGTAGCATTGGTGTGTTCTGAAACAGCAGTCAAATATAAAACTTTGTGATTTCTTATCTACTGAAAATTGTAGAAAACTGTCTTGACAGCACATAGGTTATCAAGTATGTATATATATATATATATAAAAAATTTGGTCAAGTTATAAACTGTTTGCAAAAGTAGCAATTGGCAAGTTTATAAGTACATTCTTACCACTCTGCATCAGTTGGGTTCTGCGTGGATTGTGCAGCCAAAATTGCCTTGGAGATCTGTGAAATCTGGTTCACTTTGAGCAGAATCTGACCTATAAAACCTACTGATCAAGCCAGTTTATCGCAGGGGAGAATATTTACAAGCTGGTTTACACATCTAGGAAGAACATTGAACTTACTTCAAACTAAGGATAGTAGTATAGCCCTGCAATTCTGGTAGAAGAGAGAGATCTTGAGAGAGGCTGTATAATTTTTCTGATTATTTTGCAGTTGCCTCCAGTAAGAATACTGCTTCCTTGTGTATAAGAGCTGGATGTTGAGAGCAAGTCAGTTCACAGTTCCCAGGACTGCAGCAAGGTGTTTCATTAGCAGAAAACATTTATAACCCTAGCCTAATTAGTAGACTTCATAATTTATTGTTTCATCATCTGGTCCAGCTCAGCATCCATGGGATTTCTAGACGACATGAAGTGTGGAAACCTGTCATGACAGAAAAAAAGAGAGGCTTGTAGGAAACAATGGTTGTCTTGTGGGAAGAGTTTAAATATATGCAGCTGATCCCATGGGAACTGCTGTAGTCTATTCACCCTCTGTGAAAATGATGCTCTTTCAATATAATCTTTAATCCTTTTCTTTCACTGAAAAATGTGAGAACTTTATTTAAAAGTTTTGAAAGAGTGCTCTATTTTAGTCAGTAAATGCTTTTCAAACATAAAAATAAATCAAATTATTAGTCTAACGTGGAGGGGGAAAGTTCTCTGAAATATCTTGCAATATTCTGTCCATAAATTGCATATGTGAATGTTATCAGGAAAATTTCAGACTGAAAATAAGCAGGAAATGTATCCAGGCTTTCTTTTTTTTTCCTGGATGGGTGCATGTGGGGAAGGAAGTATCCAGCAGTCTTGGAGATATTACAAACTTCTGTAACTGTTTGAGACATACTTTTTCTAATTCCACAAAACAGATTTTTTCCTGTGAGATGGGGGAGAAGGATTTCAAGAGAAGGGAATCCTATCATATGCAGAGAATAAAAGTTTGCTTTAAAGATGATTCTAACCTTCCTCCTATTCATGGAAAAGTAAAATAAAACTAAATATGCAGTGGCTGAAAACATTTGTCCCCACCCCCAGAGAGAATGGAAATCTAAACATCATTTTGTTCAATCCATGCGTGTGTGAATAACATCACAAACTCCCACAAGGTTTAGTAGAGCTGCTGTCCTGTTTGGTTTTTATGGGACCGTGTCCTAAATATTAAACCCTGTTTGTTGAAATACACAGTTGTATTCCTGGAGGTATCATGTGGCATATATTTTATAGTCTGCACACAGAGTGCTGAAAAGGCAAAGAGTTACTAATACTATTTTGCTTTTGCTTTCCTATAGCGTCTTTCATCCAAGGCATCCAAAGCACTTCATACAATCCAGTGTATTAAGCATGGCAACATGTCTGCGAGGTAAGAAAATTGATTTTTTTTTTTCTTTTTCTTTTCCTTTTTATAGATAGAGTAGTCAAACCACTGGACTATGATTTGCCCAAGATCACCATGGTAAAGCAAGACCTCTGGCTTCTCAGTCCTTTGACACAAGTCTCTCCATTTAAGGGGAATTCTCAGATCACCTTCCTCTCCTGTGTAATTTGCTTGACACTTTAAGTTACTTTTTTGAACTGGGTGCTCGCTTTATACCTTTTAGATTTCTTTCTTTAATATTTCAGAAAATGAATGTTACCTTTTGTTAATCAAAGAGCTTTGGTGGCTGTGGTTTCTTGGTCCTTTGGAACAGAACAAGAAACACCAGCTGGAAGTGCTCCTTTCAGGAGCTGTGCTGCAGCATTTGAGGAGAACCATGCATGGCGCCCATGGCAAACTGAGTGTTACAGAGGAGAATGGGGTTTGGGAAGTGGTGAATGAATGGAATCTTGGATTCACTTGGGAGCTCTGGCTGTCTGCTGGGTTTGGAGTATCATCTGTCCTCGGTGCTGCTCCAGCAAGGGGATGGTTTGTACTTGCAGCCTGTTGTCTCTTGATGTATTCAGCTGCAACTGGACAGTGGCTTTGAGAGCCTGCAGGGACTATTCCCGATGGTGGTGGGTTATGGATTTTGCTGCAGGGCTGAGTTAGCTCAGGACTTAGTACTGTGCATGCTTAACCACCTTCTGAAATGCAGTATTAATGTAAGTTCACGTGCAAGATTGGTTCAACAGTATAGTAAGGTTTTAATTGCCTCTTGCTTTGCAGTGAGCAAACTGGAAGATACTATAAGGTTCACTTAACATGAACTCTAGGTGGCCTGCATTTCCTAAAATTCCTTAAATATAGTGAGGTTTTCCTTGATTTATGTTGCTTAGCATGGAACTAGATTAACAATATTATTGCACAGTTCTTTGAAGGTTGCACTTTTGTTTTCAGTGGGATAGCACCATCTGGTAAAATCAAGCAACCATACTTACATGTCAAGTCTTTTGAAAGTTAAGGAAATTATTTTAATTTCTTGTAGAATTTGCTTCACTGTAAATTTAAAAATTTTTATCCTCTCCCCTTCCTCTTTGATTTAAAAGATATTTTTTTTTTTTGTCCTTCTAATGTCATTCTGCAGAATCCAAGTTCCTGATAAAACTCTAAGACTCAGTCTTTTAGCTCAAAGTTCAATTGGCTTTTGGATGCCCTTAGGTCCAACTGCCCTTTTACATGGAATTTTTATTGTTAATCTTCTATTATTGGGGGAATTATTTTGCAAACAGACCAATTCAATTGCTTCAAGCTCTGAAACCTGTCAGGCTAGCTTTTATTCTGATTGCTTCTGATAAGGAGCTTTGGTAAGAATGCTGTGCCTCCAGCAAGTTAAGAGACTCACCTTGGAGGGGAACAGCTTCAAGGTCCCAGGGAATGTATGGCTCTTTCAGCTTGTCATGAAAAGGGAAACTAGGTGTTGAAAATCAGAATCAAAACTTTGAATTAGACGTGGGACTGCACCACGAACCAGTGGAAATGGCCTGTGTAATAAGCTGAGTCTTTTTTTCCCTGCATAACGAGTTGAAGTTTGCTACAAGAGCTAGAGTCACTGCTTTGTTTCCCATGTTTTGACCATAAGAAGGTGTGGATCCCTGCTGCGACCCCTCACAGACACTCTGCCGATGGGGAGCCACACAGGACTTACAAACTTTGGCAAGACCATTTGCCTCTTCTCCGTTGCTTGTGTACATGGGACACAAATATAAGTCTGATCTGTCTCGGACGCTGGTCTGATAGATACAGTAATCTCTGTCCTATCTGAATGAGAAGATGCTGATAGGTGATGTGGAGTCAAGCTGATGAGACATCTTGGGAACCATAATCTGAAGGAATTTTATCATCTAACCTGACACTTTTTAAAAAATAAATTAAAAAAAAAACCCCACAACATTTTAGAAGACACATATATTATGCTTTTCCTCAGCGCCAGCTACCTATTAGTAGGACAGACTATAATCTTGTAGTGAGCAAGGAGATGCTTAAAGGACAATTTTCTCCTTTTAGGACCTATGCAAGAAAAGTATTTTCAGCACTGTTACATGATGTAAGTGTTAAGAAGATTTGCTATAATTCCATTTCAAAGAGCTTATAGTAAGTAAGCATTTTTCTGTATTGTCCTTAGTGTTGTCTATAAAACTTACATAAAAAGTGTCTGTTCATCAGGTAGACAACAGGGCCTTTCTGAGAAACTCTTCTTCTGCAGAAGCACATTGAGTAGAATATCATTTGCAAAAGGCCAAGAAGGGGTTGCTGTGTTTCAGTGCAGCTGATCAAAGAGAGGGTTCAAATGGATCTTCATTCCTAGAGCATTTTTCTAAATTATGTGTGCAGATTTTGTTATGCTACTTATGAGAGTAACATTAAAAGCTAAAGGGAACTTCAGACCCTCCTTTGTATTCATGTAAAGTTTTCCAGAATGATAGCATTTATTCCTTTGGACAGAGAATCTCTTCTGTAGCAAGTTTGTTCACTTGTTCTTTTTCTTTCAAACAATGTGAGCTTACTGAGGTTTTTTTTACCTTCTTCCCAGGGAAGGATAGCTTTCCACTAACACAGAGAGTTCTGTTTTCTCTGTTAAAAACAACTGCCCTCAAGTGGAGTCGGCTTTGTATTTTGTCCTAGAAACAGAGTGTTTCATTCAGAGATAAGGCCTCTCTGCATTTAGGTTCCTTTAGTCACCTGATGGAGCCATTGGTAACTTTTAGGCTGCTTTAGTCTACATTCCTGAAATGCCTTACTCCTGGCACTGCAATTAACAGCTTCAGGTTCACTGCTTGCCACCCGACTCCCCAGCTTTCCACTTGCTGTGCCCTGGGATGCTGCCTGGGGTAGCAGGAGAGCAAAGCAAATGGTCAGGCTTTGTTTCCAAGAACACAAGCTTTGCACCTGTAACCATCATTGAAGGTGTCGTTGTGGAACATGAACAGGTAAAAAAATCAGTTTGTGTTTGCAGCTTTTTGAACTTTTATTTTTGAATTTGAGAATTGCTGAGTATGAGAACATGGGCCCAATCTCCTCTGTACTTATACCATCCCCTTCAGCTCGGTGACTGGTGATTTATGCCATAGCGATCGTCAGGAGGACAATAGCCTGTTGTGCTTCAGGGTTTGCAATCTTATTTGCAAGCTCTTTTCTGCTTCTGTCTTGTTGCAAATAATCAAACCAAAAGTCCTGTGTAATGATATTGATAGATTTGGGAAAATTAAAAAAAACTTACAATCAGGCTTGTGGCAGATCAAGTGCAAGGTGCTGTTTATGCTATTAAAATAGATGTTGTTTCACTGAGTTATTTCCAGAATGCTCTCAGTGTTTTTCCCCTTATTTGACATTTTGCATTTTTTTTCCTGAAAAATAGCTTAAAATAGAGTAACAGGGATTAAGGATACTCTGTATCTCAAATAATAATTATACATCTAGTTTGCGACAATGTAGTACTTTGTTCATCAGCTCAAGAGAAGAACCTAGAGGAGTTGGCCCCCTGGAAGATGTGCTTGGTATATACTGTATCAGATGAATAAGTGAAGACAGAAGGAAAGTTTTCATTTGTGACATAATGTTTGTGTTTTAATGCATGTTCTCATGTCAAGCTACGCCTGGGTTAGATACAGATCTGCACAGAGCTTTCTGCAGGCCTCCACGTGCTCCAGCAGGCAGGAGCTCTCTGCCTGCCCCACTTGGCACGTGCCATCGGGGTGACCGTGGTGGTACCTATAGCAGGTTCATCTAATGCAAGCCTGTGTGGAAAATGTGGTGAAGTTTGAGTCCTTACTTTGTCACACTTACTCAGCCTATTCATCACTCTGTCCAGACTACAAATAGCCTGTTTTTCATAAGATTCCCTTTTCTCCTGTGTTTTACTTTAGCTAATATATGTCAAATCTCAGAGATTTCTCTTTCCTCTATATAAAGCTGCAGGGAAATTTTACTCGTTGGAAACGCAGGCTAGGTCATTTAAGCGATGTGCGCAAACCAGGGCAGACTGGTCCAGTTCTAGCAACTGCTTTTCCAGTGTGTGACATTTGAAGCTAACTCAAGCTCTTGAATTAATGAGTATCATATATAGTGTATGCCTACCTTAATGTCACAATTTTGTCAGCTAGATGGTCATGTATCTGTTGTATTCCTGCAAAGACACCCACTAGTGGCTAAGCTGAAACTTTTAGATTGTTGCATACCTAAAGGTAAAGGACATGCATATATACACATATATTATATGTAAGGCCTTTACATTTAGGTATGTTTACTTCAATTCAGAAAGACATTTTGATTCACAAAACGGCAACTAACAGCCTACTTCACGGTTTCTCTGAATGGTGCTGTGTTTATCTCCACACACTTTGTTATGGAGAAAATATTGATCATGTGGAAGATGTTGGTGTTGAAGGAGTGAGAATGATCACTGGTGTACTAAAAGATGGCCAACACAGATGCAGTTAAAGCTAAAGGGAGCTTGAGGTGACTGTCAAGCAGAGCTTGTTCGGGGTGAAGTTGTTGAGCTGTGCAGCAGCTTCCCGGGGCACAGAGGCATTCCCATTTGTAACCTCTCCTTTCATGTGCTTCTGAGCTTACTCAGGGCCATGGTGCTATGTGTCTTTGTGTCCCTTTTGACTGGCAGAAGCTCAGCGTGCGGCTGGCCAGCGTGGCTGCTATGAGTGCCAGCGAATGTCTTCTGTGTGGTTCACTCCTTTCTCAGTAGGGTCTCGAACAGCAGGCTCTTCCACCGCCCCACTTCCCTCGCAGCTCTGCCTGAAGTGCTAGCAGCCCGTGGAGGGCCCCGCACTTAGAGGTGCTCTTTGGAGCTGAGAAATCATGGCTTGCTGGGTTTCTTTGTCATCGTGAATAGTGTTGGTCGGAAAGGTTGGAAGAAGTGCAGTACAATCAGGAGCTGAGGGAGGATGGACTGCCTTTCCCCTGTTCCTACTGGCAGGGCCATCATGGAGACCCTTGGAAGACTCAAGGACAAACATTTTCTGCTGGCATGGATTTGTACCTGTCTTGGCAAAGCCCAAGGAGGGTGTCTAAGCCCCATGGGATGTTCTGGGCTTGAAGAACCATGTGCTGTTGGTCCCTTTCTCACGTGCACTGAGGTTGGCCATAAGACCCTTGCTTTAAAGGTGTATGAGCAGAGGGGACCTATCAGCAAGAGGCAAGTCCTGGAAGGCTTGCAATAACAAATAGCGTTTCTGAAATGTGGAAAAAATGAAATTCTATAATTAAGGCAAATATCTCCTCTGTGGATGCTTTAAACACCAGAGTTTAGGGGCACAAAGTGCAGGACTGTCCTCTTTCATGAGTGTATGCATGGTGCTGAGCCCAGCCCCACTTGGCTTGGCTTCTGTTAAATTCCCCAGCCAAGGAGAAGTGCATAGTTTCAGCTCAGCCAAGTGTTTGTTTTACAGGAGTTGAAAAGACTGCAGGGATCATTTTGGCAGCAAAACTGACTGTTTTTCTAAACAAAAATCATTATCTTCTCAATCTTGCTAATAGTGTATTTCTGGAGTCAAGACACAACAACCCAGAAAACAAACCAAGCGGCTTCACACGCCTCCTCTAGCTCCACTCTGCTACTGACCACAGAAAGGCAGTTTGTAATCCTTATCAGTTAGTCCAGTCACCATCCTGCTCAGGTAATATGCATTGAAATGAAAAAAACTTGGTTTTGTTTATTAAGAGTTATGTACTGTTTAGCTAATTTTAAGCTATTTAGTGTTTGAGGGCAAAAGGTCCTTCAACATGCAGTTTATGGTACGTGCTTAAGGATGTCCCTGGATCAGGGGATCCTGTATGCTTCTCACATACACCATTTAAAAATCTTTGCTAAACTGGAATATGACAGTCAATGCATTTGCTAATTCCTCCCTCTGCCCCCCCCTTTTTTTCCCTTTTAGATGGGGGCCAAGGAAGTCTTGAAATATGCCCCAGAGTTATTCTTCATATTAGATTGATCACTAGTCCACAGGATTGTTTCCATTCTGTCCTCATCTGAGTCATTCACGCACATGGTGCATGCAGAGGTCTGGCTGAGTGGCAGCGAATGCAGCCATGCATCATCTGTTTGGGCTGGTTTTGGCACAAAAGGACCTTTCACGTGCAGGGGATCTTTTTTCCTTAGAGGATGCTGAAATTGAAGGAAGCCTCTCAGAAGCTCTTGAACAAATAAGAATAATTAGTTCATCTGCGGTAAGTGAAACGCTGTCCTTAATAATTTTGCATGAGATTAAATGTGTTGTATAAATAAAATATTAAAGACAGGGACATACACGATTTAAGTTTTTTAGAAACTCAGGAATGCCAAGCAAAGTGTAAGACTTAAAAATGTGGTAACCAAATCCAGTTCCTACTAGCTGGATTTCCTTTAAAGATATTTCAAGTTCTTCTCTATCATAATTTTTATTAAATATTATTTAAGGCATATTAAAGATTAACAGGCAGTTACAGGTACTCTGTATGTACAGTGTGTATTCTGTTTGCAGCATAAAGTGTTCTGAATGATGGTAGGCTTACAGATTTTGGTAAAATCTTCGAAAGTGCTGTCCAAAAAAAAAAAAAAAAAGGAAAAAAGCTCTCTATCCTTCCTGCTTCCAGTTTGCCAAAGGGAAGGGAAAAATCTTTTTTGAGGCTTAGCATATTCAATTAGCAGCATGTACATGTTCTCACAACTGCACTTTTCTGGCACTTCATACAGCATGTGATTTTTAGAAATCACTTTTGGCAAGGTGCAAACCTCTGACTCTCGGAGCATTGATCATGACATTGCCAGTTGCAACAAGAACTGACTCATCCATCAGGACAGCCACTGTATGCTGGCTCTTCTCTTTGGTCATTTCTTTGACAACAACTGTATCTGCACAGTCTTTCAGAACATTAATCAAGTTATTTTGTCCACTGCTTCTGCTGTTTGTGATGTACTTCGACTCACCTACCTGCAGATTATCAGGAATTTTACACAAATTCCCTCTACCATGCTTTTTGAGAGAAAATGCCTGAACTGGCTAAAAGATGTTTTCACAAACACGCCGGTCTGCATTAAGCAGCTAAAGCATCATGCAGAGCCATCCCCTACCTCCAAGTGATTCCCACCAGAGGGCTCTGGAGATCGGGCAGCTGCTCCAGCGCTGGCTGAGCAAGCTGGGTTTGACACAGGTTTTTCTGCAAATGTGAGGAGTTTCACAGCAGTGGGGACAGGACCGCTCTGCTCTCCATGTCCACGCACAGCCAGAGACCGCGACTTTCGCCAGGGGTTTGCTCTTGTGCCCTCTCAGCCACCGGCTGTTAAGTTGTTCACCTCTTTATCAATAGGTAACCTTATACAAAAGAAAAATCTAAGTGTTTTCCTTTTCTAATAAGTGCATGGATTTTTCTGTCATGCCAAGCAAAGCTTGTAGAGGGCTAGCTGTGAATAAAGGCAGAGAATTGCTTTGAGACAGACCCAAATGTCGTGGTTTCTGCCTGTGATATGCTGTCATACCACACTGCAGCGCAGATCCCCCAGAGCTAACTCTGGAGCTGCACTTCTGCAAGCTAGTGCTGAACTTAGCTCCAGCCCTTTAAAAATGACCATACTTTATCTAGCAAAACCAATGACTTTTGATTAATACTTCAGTCTGTCTTTCATCTTCATTACTTTTTAGGGTGGAACAGCATAGGTTAGACTGAGGGACGGTGATTGTGTATTCTGAGTCTTTTAGTTACGGCGAAGCACTGCCATTTCATATCCATGTGGCATCTGTGTCAGTAATTACAGGGGATTACAGGATTTTCTGATAAAGCCTATTTAATTAACTTCTAATCATGTTACATTGATGCTAATTGAAACTAACTTTTTACATCAGGGACTCAACACGATGGGAAATATTTGGGACACTGCATTTGGCTATATATATTGTGGGTGTATCAATTCCAGTTTCAGTTTTAGGACGGTTATGGGAGAAGAGGCCTGTGTAAGTGATTCTATGGTGTGTGTGGCTACAATCCCTGGTCAAGAAAGCCATGCTTCAAGACAGACTACTAAAAATCATTTGATAATATAATCCATACCTTTACAATAATGAGAATTAAGACCTAAACCAGTGAATTGTCTATGGGATGACTAATTTCTGTGTTTAATTGCACTAAATGTTTGTTGTAAAGGTGGAAGTGAGAAAATGGACACTGGACAGTTACAAAAACTTCATGCCTTCAGGCTAATTTTGTGGGATCCTTAAAAAGGATGGGCATTCATTGGCAAATGTCTTTTCATTTGAACCAGGACTACCAGACCAACGACAATGACCAGGCTGTGGTGGAAATCTGCATCACTCGCATCACCACTGCCATCAGGGAGACGGCGTCCATAGAAAAGCACGGGAAAGCCCTTGTGGCTCTCTGGGAGTCATGTCTAGAACACAACCTGAAGCCCTCTGGAAAAGATGAGGACACACCACATGCAAAAATTGCATCCGATATCATGAGCTGTATCTTGCAGGTAAGAATGAGCTGAAAGCAAGGGAGTGTAGTGCATTCGTTGGCTATTCAGTTTTATCTTTTAGAAGGCAGTTGTACTTTATGGTTTTTGAGGGTGCATGGGAGTGGTTGCATTTGTTTAAAACCAAGAATATGACCCCAAATGTTAAAGTATATTATTACATGTATATGGCATCCATTGCAGTGAATCAAAAGTTTTGGCAGCCTTCTTATCTTTAGAAGTGTCTTGACTGTTTAGTACCAGATTTCATTAATTCTCCATTAATTCTAAGTATTTGCATTTCATGTAAGTATTAAAGTGGGAGATGTAGGACTATCACTTTCTGTGGTTACAGAAAGATTAATTTGAAAGCACTTAGCATCAGGGAAGAGGTTATTCTTTTGAATCGTTTTGGAAGGCAGCAAAATGCCAAAGATATTTTAATGATGTGAAATTTAGGTCACTAGACATGCTGTCAGTAAGGAGGATCTCCCTTAACATTTTGATTGTAAAAGCCAAGTCCATATACAACATAGAAAACTGACTTCTGAACTAAAATCCAATTTCTACTACTCTATTTAGAGGACTAGAAAGAAGTTATGCTCTGGCCGGGAGTGTTGAAATAATTTCTTAGAATACTTTACTAAGGGTTGGAGGCAGCAACAAGAAGTTCGAAAAGGTATTTAGGTCTCAAAAACATTTGCTAGAAGAACAGCTAAAATTGGGTCTTATCTGAACTCAGTAGTCTATGAACTATCGCTCCCTGTGAATGCAAGACTAAAAAGAAGACATCTTAGTATATAACGGCCTTTTGTACAGAGGAACGGGCTATTCCAAGGCTTTCTAAGAAAGTAAGCTGAGAGTGAAAAGCCATTTAAAGGTGGGGGGAAGAGGGAATCTGGTATTAAATCAGCTGTGCGTACAATTCATGGGGACCAGCTCAGTCTCAGATGAAGAAACAGTTGCTATGAAGTGCCTTTCTATACAGACTACTCCGGGGTGATGTTTGCAGTACGTCTGCTGTTTCATAGTTGCTTTCTTTACCTCTGCCTCTGAAATCAGATGGGGGGGGGGGGTTTGTTCTTTTATTATAAAAATTCAAATGATAGTGGCACAAGTAAGTCACTGTCCCATGAAAGTTACTGCTTATCCCCTTGTAGAATATATTGTTCCATAAACTTACTGAGATTCCTCATCTAGTTTGGCTGAAAGTGTTTAAAGTCCAAAAGAATCAAAATGTTCCAGAAGAAATAACATCAATGCAGAATTTGTTTCAATGAAATTTTAGTTTATAATCCTTTAGTATGGTCAGTTCTGTTTACCCCCAGTCTGTCACTCTAAAGACGCACAAAAAAGTGTATTATAGCAAAATACTAAAAGAAGAAAAAACCCTTCTTTTCTGAAGCCCATGTTCACATTGATTTTGGTTTGGGAAGCGTAGAGGTTTATTCTAGCCAGACATTTGGTCAAGACTGCGGATGAGGCTTAGCAAGATTTCTTCTGCACTGTGCTGGCACCCCTGAGCCATGAACCGCACCGCAGCACAGGGCACAGTAATACATCCTATGAAGGTCAGTGGTAAATCAGGGGGTTACGTCCCCTCTGCCTTTCTCTGTGAATGACTGGCTTTGGTAGGGACCACTCTTTCCGATTAGGCAACGCGTTCCTGGAGGTGTCGGTTATCTCCATTTTGGTCTTGCGTACCCGGAGGTGAGACAGTAACTGGATTTGGATACTGACAGCAGCACAACTTAAACTTTCCAGACAAGAGACTGTACATTGTAAAATCATATTTGGTCTTTGAGGTACTTTAGCAATCTTATTTCATAAGAATACTGAAGTATGCAATGGCTTGTCTAAGCTTTCAGTTTGTGCTGTTGGCAACTGCGTGCCTAAATCAAGCTAGCTCGTATCCAAATGTTTTGGGATTGCACTGTGTTGCAGATTACTTCAAGGAGTTCATTGAAATAAAACGAGAAAGTTATAAAAGTACATTTATTGCTCCCTGAAACAGAGCTATTATCAGCAAGTTCCTTTGCATAAAAGAAGAAAGAAGGCATAAAATGAGTTTTTATACAATACGTGAGGGATAGTTGAAGTAGTAATGAATATCTGACAGCTGGGTTGAATCTCACAGCATGTTTCTGTTGATATTAGCAGCAGGGAGGTCCCCTAGGTTTGCAAACATCACTATATCATATTATTGAAATCTGTTTTTCATTGTCACCTTCACATTTTCATAAGCATGCATTCATGCCCTGATATTTATAATGGAACAAATGAAACCTTTCTCCTCCCATCTGAATTCAAACCTTTTCTTAACTAGGTATTTTGTCTTTATTGTAGGGGGGGGGGAAAAATTGTTCTTTGGAATTTTCTTAGATCTTTTAAATCCTACTCAGAAGGCCAAACCTTATCTTCCCATACTTTCTGTGTGGAGTCCCAGAGTATAACTTGGAGGCAGAATTTGGCTCCTACTCAGTAGTACCTCTCAGCCAAATATAATGAGGCATTATGTTGATTTAAACATGCTGCTGCATAAAGCTCTATTCATTTTAAGGGCTATTCTCATTAAAGACGCAGGTTTTGGTCATATGGCAGTTGCTACAATGAGCTAACTTGACACCTAGGAGTTGCTGCAGCCCCTTCTTCCTTAGGGGCTGGCAGAAAGGAACTGTCCCGGAGTGGCTGCAGCAGTCCACTGCTTGGCAAGTCTCTGTTGCAAGGAAAAATCCTTGTAGCCACTTAAACTTGGCTCTTTTGCATTGGTTGAGTAGTGTAATGTAGCCTTAATTAGGGTCAGTCCTGCTCTCCGTGAGGCTGATGGCAAAGGCAGTTACTGCTGATGAAGGCAGAGCTGGCTTGGGAGGCAATGTAGCAGGGTATGTGGAATAACAAATTTCTTTTTTCTCAGGTCTAAATTTTATTTTTTCAGCGCTGCTCCAGAATGAGCATGTGTTAAGTCTGGACTGCCTTTCTTTGCACTGTTTTGTTGCTTTCTGAAACATCTGAGTTCCAGTGGTTGCCTGTGATTTCAGATGCTAATTAAATATAATCATATTGCAGGATTATTTTCAAAAACAATGAAGTACTCCAGTTTCAAGGAGATGTTCAAAACTGAGTGAAGAGGAGAGAAAAGCACTGATTAAGGAGGGTTCAAGAGAGACTGTAGGTCCTCAGTTACACATAAACATATCCTACTAGTTTCAAGGGCAGTTATGTATGGGGAATTTAATGGGCAATAGATGTGTATAGTCTGTGCACAATTTTACATATACAAATAATTGCAGAAAACCTTTTCTGACCTTAATGTCAAAACCTAAGTCTATGTGCAGATACCCCTGAGATTGCTGAAGCTTGGTGCCATTTTGAGGACAGAAGTTAGCAGTCCTGAAAAATTTCAGTTGACCCTGCTGTTCAGAGAAATTGGCTGGAGTTTAGAAAAGGAAATCTTAATTATTACAGGAAAATTGATCATCAATACTAAAGCTATTACCCTGTGAGCAAGTCTCCCAGTATACTTACTCATGCGTCCTCTTTTTCCTCATTTGACCAGTCTGCCTTTGATTTAGTCCCAGCGGCTTAGCCTGAGATCCTGTTCTGGGAACAGAGGAGTCCTTTCTTCATGTGGTCTCTGCCAGCACAAAGGTAGACCAAAACTCAGAGTAGTAACACACTTCAGTTTAGATGAGGGAAGCTGTGACTTGTGCTGGGGAAGATTTACCCATGCTTGAAATAGTTTCCCTGAGCTTTAACTGTGCCTGCACATTGGGCTGCCCTGCTTAGGGCTGGACCTCGGTGTGGGGCAGGTCACTGTGACACAGGAATGAAAGGCAGCAATACCTCTTTTAGTGCAGGGAGCAATATTTACCAGTCAACAGAATCAGTGACTGCTCCAAGGTGTTTCCTATGCTTTGGGATGAAAATTACCTATGCTGTGTGAATGATGGATACAGCTTCTGCTGTATTCTCTGAGAGCACCAAACACAAAATACCGTGTTAGAAATGTTACAGCAGTTAACGTTTAACTCGTACACTTCATATCATGTTCTCTCCTTCTCTTGCAGAAGAAAAAAATAGGTGCATTACTAGCATTTCCTGGTGCAGTAGTTTTAAAGTTCTTTACTTGCTCTTTCTTTCAAGTCTGCCTCCAGTGGTGTTACCAAAACATAACCTTTCTTGACATGTTTTTTGCTTTTTTTCCCTTGTTGTTTTGATTTTTGTTTTTCTACTCTGATCAGCATGAGACTTTATTTTAATCATTATTTCAGCTGCTTATTTTTCAGTGCTTTGTCATGTTTTTGCAGAATTACAATCGACCTCCCATAATGGCCCTAGCTGTTCCAGTGGCAGTGAAATTTCTTCAGAGGGGCAATAAGGAACTGTGCAGAAACATGTCAAGTTATCTATCCTTGGCTGCAATTGCTAAAGCAGATCTGCTGGCTGATCACACAGACACTATTGTCAAAAGTGTCCTTCAAGGTATGAAAGCACTGAGATTTTTGGATTTAGTCCTGCAGCATGCCCACCATTAGATTAGTTAGGCTGTATTAGCCATATATACAAACAAACACGTTATACACGAAAACACGTATGAGGCATGTGTGTATAAAGCATGCCTATAAAACATGTTAAACACAATCTAATAACAGACTATAACAAGGAAGACCTTTCAAGAATATGTGAATTTACTGAACCTTGTTGACTATGGAAGTTTCATTATAGATTGGATGACCCTTAGGGCAGGAAATAACATCTGTACTTGTTAGTATACTGTACTAATGGACTTCAAATTATAAGCCATGATATGAGATGCTAGTTACTGGGCTCTTATCCTTTCTATTAGTGTCATTGGCAATACTCCAAAATGTAAATGGGGATGAAATGAATCCCATTCTGTGGCAAAAAAGTCAGATGTAAAGTGTAAAAGCTTTGTAGTGGTTCTTCAATTTTGCCTACATTGTTAGCTTTACCTAGAATATTGATGCTAAACTCTGTACATTTTACTTTTGTGGTTTAAAAAGCCAAAAATATTCATACCTCTACAAAAGGAAGACCAATTTAGTTGAACTAGTAATGTTCACAGTATTTGTTGCAATACAGTGCTACTGCAGTAGTAAAATCACTGTTTGTTCTTCTTCAAGTATGAGCAATAGCAATAAGTAGCAATAGCTGTCTAATTATTCCAAGAACATATTTATGAAGATGTTAAGCCCTTGAATTAAATGTATGCATTCTGTATTTATTAAAAAATATAAATGGAGCGTATTATGGAGGGATAGCTAAGCTAGAAAGTAATTTTGTCCCTAAGACATTGTGGTAAAAGCTTGCATATTTCTGTCTGCTTTGTTTAAGGACAAGTGTGTGATAAATATGATAAATATGTATGAGCTATGTGATAATACTAATTGAGTAGAGTCCAAGAACAGAATATTGCTAACAACTTCCAAAGCCACATGGATAATTCTTTTAAGACTTGTGACATTAGTATTTATGTGTTAACATTGTGCATTGCCACTTGTAACTCAGTGCTATTAATAGAAAGAGTGAAACAGGTTTTATGGTATGGTCATAGGTTTGGGAAAAGTGATAAACACCCACAACTGAAGGTTTCATCGTGACTGAGCCTGCTTGTTTTTGTGTATTTATGTTATTCTACCAGCAGATGTTGCTGTGGACATCAGGTTTGGAAATTCCAGACTGGAAGAGGGCACCCTGAATAGGCAAAGTGCTTTGTTTTGCATAGTGGCTTAATTGCACTGTACATAATTTGTATTTCAGGCATGAAAAGGTTGGTTTGCAGCAGGCTAAGAACCACGCTTAAAGACTGAGTGTTTGCTGAAGGGAGAAGAGAAGCTAGAGGATAAGCTGCTAAGGATGAATTTACAAAGCAGCATGGAGACAAAGGGCCTTGTTCTGGTGCTGCACAGACAGGGCTCAGCCTAATGGCACCAGTGAGACTGATAGTAGACTTTGGCCTGCTGCCTGCGAGTGTTTGAGAGCTAACTGGATTTTTTGATTACTTGGGGCAACTGTTTGGCTGCATAATCAGTTTCTTATCTTATTAGCTAAAAAAGAGCTCTTTAGAAAGAGTGTTTAACTACTCTGTTCCAGTTAGTGTGAACTCAGCTTCTAAACATGAAAATGTCTGTACCATGCTCGTGATGCTGACAGGCCCTGTGCTGACACCTTCCATCAGCGTAAGGGATCAGGCAGATTTATTCTCATTTCCAGGGGACAGCAGCAAAACTACCCTGAAGTTGTTGCTGTAATCTGAGAGTCCCACAGCTGCTGCACCATCCAGAGGAGCTCAGGCAAGGGATGTGGATGTTGCATTCAGCAGAGGCTTGTTAGAGAGCAGAACTGGGCTCAACAACATACTCCAGAAATGCATGTCTTGCGCTTGCTCCTTCATTTCTACATTTGCAGTGCAAGAGCAGGGTCACAGTGGCTTTTCCATATATGGAGCCCAAACTCCCCCAAAATACTATTTACTTGGTGTTTTCCAAACAGGCAAAGTAACTGTTGACAAAGAAAAACATAGTTAAGCTAGGAAGGAAAGAGAGAAGTGTCCTGATGGAGGTGACAGAGGGGACTAGACTGTGGGAAAGCTTTGCTAGTCCACAGAACTGATAAAGGAAGAGCAAAGCAGTTGGAAAGAGGAGAGTTTTCCAGCTGAGTCAGTGAGAATGAAAGGACTGGTTTTGCATTTGGTCATCTGCCAAACCAGAACAGAGATAGGAAAAGGCTACTTCCAAGACAAAGCATTTCAGGTATGAGGTACAGTAAGAAAAGTAGGCAGGAAGGATTTCTGGTAATCTTTTTGAGGATTTTGCTTTTTCTGCTGCGTTTCACGGACATTTGTTTTCATTTAATGGGGGGCGCTGTATGGAAAGAGGATTTGAGAGCGGTTTTGCCCTTGCACAATGTTGGGACCTCAAGTGTTTTTCTTAACTCTGAAGATCTGTTTTCTGGCTGACAGCAGACGAACGGAGGTAATCTTTCATTGTTCTGTAGTTAAGGTTATTTGCAGATATTATTTAGTAAGGGATTTTTGTCATGCTTACCACTAAGCATTTCTAATTTAGATATATTTTTATTGTGGGGTAATAGGAGAAATGCCAACAATTGGAGCAGTTATTTTTACCTTAAATAAACAGTGTTGACAAAACTTTGGAGCAGGTCCTATAACTAGGTATGAAGTACAGCCCCCTTGAATGGCATAGTAAAGTGGAAATTACCTTGTCATAGTTTTTTCTTACTACTTTTGTATCGTGGAAGGAAGGATCTGGTAGCTGTGTCACATTCAGGAAATAAGCATAGCAGCAACATGTCAAGAAACTTTTCAAAGTGTGTTCTTAGGATATCTGTAGAGAATAAGAAAGATGGAGAAACGTGTGAATAGAGCAGAAGGGTGGGCTGTTTCCAGTGGAAATAAGAATTGCTTTGAATAAGACATTCTCCATGATAACTTGTTAAGAGGCTTCAACAGGTAGTAAATAATCGTTCTTGTCATAAGTGGTTACATATACAGTGAATAACTATTCATCATTGTCTACTTCTGCTCTGTTTTCTACACGCAAATCACCACCGGTGTCTTGGCGCTCTGCACTGGCTTCTTATGCGCTGTATCCAGCCCTAGGTTTTTATTGGATTTTAGATAAGCTTGTGAATGTGAGAGAAGAAAGCCGCTGCCACCGAATATTCATCAATTCTGCCTTGTACAAACCTCCTGTTAGAATCGAACGAGTTGGTTACTTTGGATATCTAAACATATCTTAAAACTGAGTATGTCCTTCTCAGATGGCCAGCATTATGCATGGGGTACTGGTTGATTTTTTTTTTTTTTTTTTTATTTTTTATTTGGGGATATCTCAAAACCAATCCTTCCTTCAGTCTCCAAGTGCCATGCTACCACAGCCTCAGGTCAATGCGCATGTGTCAGTATGTTAAAGCATCTCTTCTGTACAAGTGACCACATCCATGTGGGAGAACTCCTACAGTGGCAGATCCTTGCACGTGACAGTGTTCACAAGAGGGATTGTTATCATGACGGGCCTTTAAAGCTGTGTCTGGCTAATGCTTGGATTTTGGTCCTCTGAGGGTCTCTCCATTTGTATGAGATGTTGATGTTTATGTTCTTTTCTATTAGCAGCTAAAACTGCATGGTTCAAAACATGGAAAAATTCCCAATTGGTACTCACTTTCAGAGTTTCAGTTCATGAGAAGCGTGGAAAGTTTTAGTTTAGTGAAGTATATTTATTTACAGAGCAACTTTACAAAAATAATTTCAATAAAATTATTACAAAGTCAATTTACAATATAATACAGCTGCAAATGTAACACCAGCTTATGATGGGGAAAATATTACTTGTATATGTTCGGTCAATCTGTGCCATAAATAATGCTTTAAACAAGGAGCTAGTTTTCTTATAGTCTACAAATTACTAACGACGATTAATAAACAACGCATTTCTTGGCTTATGTGGTTCCTCTGTACAATTCACATTAGCACTATAAAAACCAATGACTGGAGGAGCCTGGAAGATGCACAGCCTTACGTCTGTTCTGCAGAGACCGGTCAGCTGGATACCCAACGTGTTTGCTTCAGCAGGGCTGCCAGGAGCACTGTTCGGCTCCAAAATGTCCACAGTGGCACTCACTTCTATACATCAGAAAACACTGCACTAGAGAGACACCAGTCGTCTGACCTCAGGAACAGCTTTTCCAATGTCATGCCTTGATGTGGGGGTTTTTGGTTTTTTTCAGTGTTTTGCCAAAACAGCAGGTAGAGATCAAATCCTGTCTCCACAGTACCTCATTCTGTAAACTTCCAACGCTCATCTTCCTTGGGAGTTCGAGACACGGGCTCCTACGGCTCTGTTTACTTGTACGTAGTGGCGTTTGGCTCTGTGAAATATGTTCTCTGCTTCAGAAACTGCCTTGCCAGAATTTAAGAAATGTACTGGGCTCCTCCATATGGCAAAACTTCTGTGACTCCCCACCCGATGATGTTGCCCCTGATACTGCATGCATCTTCTCCACTCTGCGCTGCTATCTCTTTGGCACTGAGCACTCTGTCCCACATGTTAAAGCCAGTTAATTTTCCGGAGAAGGCTAAAGCTTCGTCAAATCCACCTCCAACGCAGCAGCCATTCTTTTCTTGACCAAGCTGCAAAATCCCTCCGTCTGGAACGGTGTGAGCATCAGCAATGTCTGAGGCGGTGGCTGCGAGCTCTCCCTTCACCCACAGGGACGCAGATCCGTTCTCTGAGCTCCAGGCACCGCAGAGATGGATCCACTTCCCAGGAACAACTACATTTTTGACGGCTAACTTGTGCTGGTCACCACCAACAACAAGCACTGCAGACTCCTGGCTGAGATAAAGCTGGATTTCATATGGATTTAACTTGGTTCCGTAGGAGAATACAATGGTTTTGTCCAACGCCTCAGTCACCTTGATCCAGATACAAGCAGTAAAGGAGTGAAGGGTCATTCCAGCAGTTGGGTGAACGCTCCCAAATATCTTTTTCGAACGCATGGGGAATAGAATTGCTGTTTCACACCCTGAAAAAGTTAGAAAGATTGTTAGGTAAATAAAAACCGGTCTATTTGTACATGCACAGTTAGGACCCTTGACATATGCTCGCTTCTGGGCTTCTCAAAGGGAGTGGAGAGCTCAGCTCATCCAGTGGGATGTAGGATGCTTTGAAGAAGCTGTCAGATCTGATGGATGAATTTGCCAAACACTATGGCAATGTGTCTAGGGGCTAATCAGGCTGCAGGAACAAGGCTTGGCTCTTCCCTCACTGCAATAGCAGTGTATTGTATAGTCCTGTGCCATGCTAAGTGACATTTGAGTTTAATGCTGCCTGCCTGCTCTGGTGCTTGCCTCAGGAAGTTGGGCTTCCCCGAGGATCTGTGCGGGGCCGGTGCCTTCTGCTCTGAGGTGCCTCCTGGGAAAGCTTCTCTTTTGCTGGGTCACCTCGAGAATTTAGCACTTTACATTGGGTAATTATGTTGGGTAGTCCCCTCTGTTTCGTTTAAGTCTTGTTTTAGCCTCCGTGTTCTTTTTCAGTATGGAGTGATGAAAACAGCAATGTTATGGTGAGGGAATGAGTTCAGTGGTCTGTCAAACAGCGGGTTTAGATACCGTGCTGTTCCTGGGATAGCAGTGTGAGACTGCTGCTGCGGCTGGGGAAATGGAGCCGCTGGGAGTTGTCACGGGCAGTTATGCAGCGTCCTGCAGTTGTCCTGTGGATAACTGGGCAGCAGAGGAGACAGGGACAGGGGCTACCGAAAAGCAGCACAGGGAGCATTGCTAGAAGCATGCCGAGATGTGTGTGTTTATGATAACGACTCCCTTTTCTGACCCTGCCTTTAGGGCTATTGGCCAGTAGCTTTCATCGGCACTGGTTAAGCATGGGAAACATATAAGACAACTGGTCTTTTAAAAACAGTTAATCTCTCATCTCCAATGAATCAATATGTTGATAACAGAAATTAGATTAGCTAAAACCACTAACAGAAATTTATGGAACTTGGAAAAGTAACTGATGATCAGTAAACCCAAGTCATTTTTGGTATTCTATGTACCATTCCCTAATTGTATACAACTTAATATTCTAGGTGACATGGGGGAAAAAGCAGCTCCCTTCTACAATTAAGCTGGCTTATTTCCTGTTTAAACAAGCTAGAGGATCTAAAATGTCTAAAAAGCGTGTGGAAATTTCTGCTTCAGTGAATGAAGGACTCTTTGTGTCCTCCAGGATCATGCTGCTGTGTTATTTCATAGACAGCTTCCTTTCAACTCTGAGCAGATTTTACATTTCTTCATTGGCCGCTTTGAGAAGGGGCAGGGTCAGCAAGCAACTGTTGGGGATACTCCTTAAAATGCTACTTAGGAACACTATTGTGAAAAAGCTTTTAATTAGGAAGCTTTCAAGCTTTATTATTAAGGCCTAAACAAAATTAAAACCAGCCTCACTGAAGAACAAAAAGTGTGATTAGAAAATCCCTGAAGAGCATGGCTGGCAGTAATTCAAGATGTGAGAAATGAAATTCAGTTGCTAAAAATTCTTTTGAAAAAAAAAAAAATTCTAGGAGACACTCTGGAAGTACTTAAAATGTATCCTTTAAATTAAAAAATAAGAACATTTTATATAAAAACATGTAGGAACCAGTGGAAATAATCTGGATTTCCACTGATGAGACTGAGATCCTTAATGCCGATCAAGTTTTTTACTCTCACCTAGTGCAGAGTAACTGACTGCAAGGCTGGCTGTGTTACAGGAGAGTGATAAAGAATGAGATCATGCTTTCTGGAAGGCAAGATTCATGTGCTTGGGAGAAAAGGAATATGCTGTAAGATCTACTCCCAGTACACAAAGATTACTGAAGTGTTATGATAAATAAAGGAGTAAAAGCAATTTACTTATAAAGCTGAATCCATGCCCTACATGAAAGGATAGATTCACGTTAGATTGTAAAACGCTTTGATGTAAATTATTGTGTTTGTATTGCAATAGGCTTGTGTCAGTTGTTGCCTTTGCATTAGCAGTTACAAGAAGCACTCCTTGCTCACCTGTGCAAGAGCTCATGCTGGTGGTGCTGCTAAGGGTCGCTGGCAAGGCTGGTGTAACTGCACCCCTAACTTCCTATTCACACACACCCGTGGGATTCTGCGAGTGTAGATTTCTGTGGGGTTTTTAAGCTGCAGTAACTTCCATTTGTGGAAAATATGGTTGTTAAAGACATGTAAATGTTTAGAAGACAGGCAGTGATAGCTATCTGGTAGGCAGAGTTATATTCAGTGTAGTTATATTGTGCATGTAGCAATTTTGCATCCAACTTTAAATAGATGGGGGTCTGCTCTGCCATACCCAAGTTGCTGTAGCTGCTTTTTGGGTGTCATATTACAGTGCACAGAAAAACTGATGTGAAATTTGAGATATGAGCTCCTTTTTCTATGGCCACCTCGCTTGCTGACCAATGCAAACATTTTGGAAGGGGAAAAAAAACCCCACAAACCAACAATACTACAGTGTTACTAATTTTTCCATGCTTGAGGAAATATTCTGTCCTGACAGTTGCATGCAGTGAACGTGCCCTCCCTGCTGCGGGAAGCGTGCTTAGCTGGTTGACATCGGCAGCGTGACCTCAGATCTAGCTCTGCTCCTGGGCAGTTGGAGTTGGTGAGGAGACAACATTTAGTTTAGGAAGAGGGAGGAGTAGGTACATGCATGAACAGAACAGGAGAGCTCAGCAACTAGCGCGTATGTGTAGGAGTTACCAGCTGGGAAGGTAAAAGGTGAGAGAACATAATTTGTATGTTTAAAATACATTTGCTGCTCTCTGGCAACTCTTTTGATCTGGGAGAGCCTGCAGGAGGTGGGATCTAGCTGGCTTTGCCCTCTCTAAGGACTTTGATTAAACCCTTCTTTGATCCCACGTTTGTAAATCTCAGCGCCTCTTTTCTGAGAAGAGTTAATGGGTTTCCTCCCTGTATGTACAGACTGCTCAAAGCTGCTGTGGTGTTTGTAAGATTGCTTTGGAGTCGTATAGAGGAAGGTGCTTAAGAGGGGTGTTTGTAGGATGTCTGTTTGGACAGGCCCACCAAAGAGAGCTCTCTGGTAAAGCACAGCGCACGTGGACTTACCTGCTGGCAGTAAGTGCTGAGCTGCCCATTTCTGCGATGCTTTCAGTTCAGCTCTGGTTTGCTGTAGCTCTTTCCACAGAGAGTTCAAAATGAGGTTGTCTCCTCTGGCGGGACTGAATTTATCCTGCTGAAAAGCTGTCTCCTGAGCCTCTGCCTCAGACCTCCTCAGCCAAGCGCTTTCCAGCCGGCCAAGCCTGCCGGACACATTGTGGCTCAGCAGCAGAATGTGCTCAAGAACCTTTCCTTGCTCGGCCTCGTGAAGCCTCTTGGCTTCTTCAGCTTGGTCAGTGTTCCTTACAAGCACCTGCTCTACCTGTGACATGATGTGGGAGGTGACTTTCTCGATGGTGGCAGCGAAGGTGCCTGCGAGGTTGGTGGTGAGCTGGCTCAGCTCTGCTTTCAGGGTCTGCAGGTCCACCTTCAGGATTTCGTCCATCTGCTGCAGCATCATGTTCTCTTTCATTTGAGAGTTCTCGAGCATGATGAAGAGCTTGTCCCACTCAGTGTGCTCTCGCTGGCAGTCGCACGAAACAGCTGGAATGGAAGATACAGATGTTGCTATTCCTTTGTACTTACATTTTTAAACAGAAGGAGTATTTGACAAAATCTGGCTCTGTGCAAGTCTTACAAGCTCCAGACTGTCAGTGTGTGTCCCTCTATATCAAAGCAGGAAAGTGGTGTGTATTATAGCTATTTTAAAATTGTCATCGGCAGTCTTTTGCAGGAACACTGAAAAATAGAGAGTATAAAGCAAATTCCAAGGCACGCCATCCAAGTGCTTTAGCATTTGCTGACCATAATAACCTACTGGTGCAAGCACATGCTTCTTCCTCTGAGAAAAATATTTATGTTTGTAATAACTGTTACAAGAGCTAGGCAACAAAGAATGCAATTCTGCACTTAACACAAATTTAGTTTAAATCTACTTACTTTCCTCAGTACCAAGAACTGGACCTTCAATTTCATTATCCATATTCACATACATGAGATCATAGTCGTCATCTTCATCCAGAACAGAAACAGAAGCCCTGAAAACACAGAACAGCGTAAGCAGAGAAAGTATTTCTTGGGGCAGCATTCTCTAGCTGCTTCCTGAAAATAGCTGGGCTGTCTGGAGCTAAAGTCTAAGTCAGACTTCAGCAGAGACAAGACTGCTAGTGAGACACAGCGAGCCCCTAATAAATGCTCTGAGCGCCTCAGCTTGAATGAATGAGCAATGCTAGTGCCAGTGTTGTAATAAGAGCACTTCTGACTGTTGGTTTTGGCCGAGAGGAGAAGGGGGCGTGCAGCTTGCTCAATTCCAGCCTTCCAGGTTTGCACTGGGGGGAGATGTACTGGCTCACGAAGGGGAAGAAACGGGAAAAACTGCTCTTGCGAGCTGCCGCTTCCCCTCCAAGTGCAGATTGCTGTAACGTGCATCAATGCGAGAGTGAGAGTGGGGGGTGCAATCACTTGGAGCTCTCTGCCTGTGAGCGCTGGCTGCATCAGTTATGTTATTTTGTGTTATTTGCGGAAAGAAAAGTGTTCTCTGCAAACTAATTTTGTAGTTGGTATGTGCCAGGGCTCTGGAGGGGATTCGTAGAAAAATAAACATACCTGGAGTTGGTTTGGATACACGCGTATGGTTTAACCTAAATATTGTAGCTTTTTTTGATAAAAACTTCTATTATATACTGACAGTTTACTGCTTTAAGCAATAAAGGAGAACTCATAAAGACAGGTTATTAAAGTTTTGCTTTTCTAGCCCTAATTACCAATAACAACATCATAACTATGCGGATAATAGGTTACTGCTAGTATCTTGTTTTGCGAGCATGTAGATTAGCAGCTGCATGATTAGAGTTGTTTCTGTTAACTTGGAAAAAACAAAACAAGGCACTCTTGGATTAGACATTAATCTAGTGCTAAGTACTATTGTTATTGGTGTTAATCTGTTTTAAATTCTGGAAGGCTTACCAGTTCAATGGGCCATTAATTATTTCAGAGATGCATTGCTTAGGTGAGATTAGGGGTAATATGGTACAAATTATATATTGGCTATGAAATATTCAGAGAATAGGAAAAAACCCCACATAATTGCATCTAGCTTCCAATCAGTGTTCCCTTTCCATTTGAGTCTGGTTTAGCCCCTTATCACTTGATGCAGGAGTGCGTAAAGAGGGCCCTGTGCTTCTGTTCTTGTTCATTCTGCCTCCAACACCTGGGCCATGAGTGGGAAGTGCGGCTGCATGAGGCAGCAGAGGCGGTGTGTGCGGCCTCAAGCGTTGCTCCCTCCTGCAGCGGGGACCAGGAGGCACTTCGCAGGTTTCTCCTTTTGCTGAGGAGGGAGGTAAGGCTGGAGCTGCCTGCTCCCCAGCCCCTCCAGGCTTGCTCCACACACCCCCGGGCAGCCCGCTGCTTTGAGGGCCGCAGAAAGCTGCTGAGAGCCTGGTGCTGCACCAGATGCCTCCCAGCACCCAGCCTTGTTAGTGCAAACCTGGGCTACCTGAGTGTTGGACTGCTGGCCACGGTACTGTGCTATTCCTGCATGCCAAACTGGTCTCACTGTTTCACCCTGTGTGTATGTGGGGTTTCTGCCACTGTGGGGCCTCCAGCTGCTCTTCAGCAACCGCAAGTAATAAATAGTAACATCGACGCAATACGTTAGAAACCTCAAAACTTTGGTAAAGTAGAGGTGAACATTTTGGGGAGGTTCATGCCTAACTTCAGTCATCCTGGGGAAAAAAATTAGGCGTGGGCTCTTATCTTTGAATACTCAATTTTTAGGGAATGTCAAAATACTGCTGTATAGCTTTGAGAGTTCCTTCTGTCCATGTTACATTTGCAGTGTGCTACAAGCTCTGTTTTTCTTTTTCTTTTTTTTTTTTTTTTTTTTTTACAAGCTCTCTGTGCTGCTGGGTTGGGCAGAGAGCACAAGGCAACCTTTGCTGCTCGTCGTCCGTGCAGGGAGCACGGCCAAAGTGCGCCCGGGGCATGGTCCTGGGGCAGCCGGGGCGGGCTGGCATCATCACAGCACGCAGTTGTGGTTGCTCCTGCTGTACGTGCCTCCTCCCTGCCTGACTTGCAGCCAGAAGTGCAAAGCCATCGAGTGTCCCCAACTGTACATTAGTTTCTGCCTGAGTTGCATAATTCCCAGTGTGTGGTCTGCTTGGAAAGTCTGAGAAAATCTAATCTGGAAAGTATTGGGGGTAAGGGTGGTAGGGGAAGGAAGAGGGAAAGAAGGTAATTAAGGAGTAGAGTATAATGTTTTTCCATTCTCAGACAACAAACATACTTTTCAGGCTCTTAGTTTAGACTGAGACAGATGAAGCAGGATGGAAAAAAGTGAATTACTTGGGAGCGGGTGCAATATCGCCTCTGACTGCCCGAGCTCTGAGAGTCAAAAGGTTGGTGAGTTGCTTGTGCGTCATACCCTTAGAAACTGAAAAGGTGTGACAAACAAATGGCAAGAAGTACTCAGAGCTAACTTGAAATATGAAAAGAAAATAAAATAGTGAATTGGGTTGTGATCCATGACCTTTCTTAAGTTATATGAAGAACAGACACAAACTGTAGTATCTGCTTGGATCGTTTACATGTTTGTATACACAGGTTATTCAATTAAAAGCAATTCCATGTTAGTGAGGTCTCTTAAATATCACTCCAAAGTGATGGGGTTGCTTCTAAATTGCCTTTGCTTTTCATTTATCTTGGTTAGTGAATATAAATGCAGCAATGCTTGCTGTAGGAAACTGCCCAAATTTGTGTTTGTACGAAGTATTTTTGTCCAGAGGAGTTTCATGGCTGCAATCCATCATGTTGTGTCACGTCAAATTGCATCCCTCCTCTAATACATCCGACACTTGAAATGCTTGTTTTCTCAGGTTGAATAATTAGTCTTACTTTCCAGACACCTTCCTATCTGTGACATCCCAGCTTAGGCAATAGCACGTCTCAGGTTTGTGCCTGTCTTTCCTTGTTTGAAGCTGCTAGTTTTTGTTACTCTCTGCTGAATTCCTTCCCTCTACACTTTTACAGCTGAGATGAATTTTGTCTGCCCAGGAACATGGGAATTTCATCTTTTGCAATTGTTAGCATTGCTGAAATTTGACTGGAGCTTAAGGGCTCTCTTCCATATGAGCAGAAAACTTCCAGTAGAAACTAAATGTGTGCAAGTGCAAAGAAAGGACTTATTTCTGTAAGCACTAAGTTATCCGGAGAAGAAAATAATTTTTAGTGTATTCGGTTACAAAATTGTTCAATTTCAAACTCAGATGTGAGTCTAGAAAAGTTCAAGTAAATGCATGCTCCCACCATTTTAGTTCTAACTTTGGGTGGATTGGTGCTTTGCCTGAATCCCACGGTAGGTTAGTGAGACTCGTAAAAATGTGACACTTTTTTACAGACTCACTTGTAACATCAGGAAGAGATTTGCACAAAGAATGTGGCTAGAAAGTGGCCAGAACTGAACAGCTTGCTAATTTGTTTAGGGTAATTCATCAGCAAATATCTTTCCTTTGCAACTGGCCTTTGTGCTTTATATATAGAACAAAACAAGACTGAAATTCGCCATGTGCATGGGACTAGAGGTGGGGTCTGAACCTTGCCTTTAGCACTGCAGTGCTTGTACAGAGGGCTCAGAGCTGCCTTCAAGGAGAAGCCAACAATTCTTCAAGCAGAATAAATGCTTCAGGATAGGATGCAGAAGTGTGGCTGGCTGAATAGTGTGGAGGCTCTCCTCCAAAGCGTAAGGACCCCTTAGGGATCATTACAAGCTGTTCGACTAAAAGTTGTTTGAACCTGCGATAAATTATACATTAGTTACTTGGCTCAGAGTTGATGTTGCAAGACCTAACAGTGTCTTGGGGTGCGTTTTCTGTATCTGGCAAGAGCACGATGTGGTCCGGTCTGACCCATATATCCTTTTTCTACCATCCGTGAAGTGACCTGCTTATCTTCCAAAATTCGAAGGCTCAGATTTAAAAGGGAGAAAAAGCAGCAGGCCAGAGTCCTAGTTCCTATTGGAAACCAAATCCAAAGAGACCTTAAGGACTTTCAAGGGTTTACAAAAAGGAGCCATACTACATTGCAATAGGCAGATGTTTTCCATATGTTGTTCAAGTGAAACTTAAATATATTGAGGCAGGCATGTACAGCAATATGAAGTTATATATTTTGGTATGAGCCTGGGCTTCAAATTGAATTATGCACAGACATCTTAAGAAAATGTGTGAGAGAGGGTTTTGCATATCTCTGTCTGTCTGCAGTTGACTCTCTCTGGCTCCTTTCTATTCCTGGAAGTGGCATCCTTAACTATTTATGTTCAAATTTACTGTCATGCATATTTAGTTCTCTTAATAACCAGCTATTCTTTCCATATGCTGCTTATTTAATTTGAAAGTCTGAATCTCGACAAAGGAGAAACATAGCTTTTATGTGCTTTCTAGCTGCCTTCTTTCTTTTTTCTTTTTTTTTTTACTTTATTTTTTTGTTAATTTAAATCACACTTAGTTTGGTGTAGGACTCAACAAAGAATCATTCAAATCTGAAAGCTCATTAAGCAGCCTTTTCATGATATTGTACTTGAGAATGAAAATTATCATTAATAGTATTTTCTTTTTTTTACACCTACATTGTTATGCCTGCAATGATTCATTCTATTTAGGTTATTTATTTGTCTTCTTGGCCCAGTATATATTTTTCTACGGTGTGTTCCATGTCTCCCTGGTTTTGTACTGATGATTCTTAAAAACTGGTGTCTCCAGGTGTGTGCTGATTTTCTAGGGCTCTCTCCAGCTGTAGGCTATGGCCATACAGTAAGCCTCTCATTTGCTCTGTTCTCAGGGAACTTGATGCTGCTGCGTGTCCTGCCTGCTCTGTACGAGAAGCAACCGCAGCCAATAAACCTCCATCTGAGGGAGCTGGTGGCACTGATGGCTAAGCTGGATCAAGCCGAACAACACCACCTCCTCAGGCTCCTCCAGATCGTGGCTAGGAAAAAAGAACTTGGGGTAAAACCGTGTTTGGAATATCTTGCTGCTAAATACTGCACCTCCTTTTGGAGGAGTTTATTTGTTTCAGATGACTTGGCAAGGTCTGTCTGCTCACTGCTCTCTGAACAGTGAGGAGTCCCGTAACATGCATGACAGTGCTTTCCTACATTAATTCCCCGTGAATTCTTTAATTTCATTCCAAATTCTCCATCTAATCATAAAGAGAACATAACAATGACTCTGCTGGACCAAAAAGTTTGTGTTAGACCAGAACTGTTTTCAACGTTTTTGGCTCTTCCTCTGTCAGCTGAGTATGAATTCCCATAACTATGTTTCTGTTAGAATTCATGAACTGTATTAAATTACGTATCAAGGAAAATTAAAATGAGTTAGGAATTGATTAGAAGTGAGCTGGAGATTAATTATCTAAGGCAAAATATACCATGCTTTGGAAATTGCATGTCATTGACAGCACCCAGTGCATTAGAACAAGGCACAAAACTACCTGCTTTGTGAATTTATGAAATTCATAAAATTTTTGGAAAAGAAGAATCAACAGTAGTTAGTATCTTTCCCCAGGTAGCCAAGGAAACTTTATTGTAATACACAGTCCCAGATGAAATAGAGCTCCTTTCAGAAGCAAGGCACTTGTCAGCTGGAGGAGGCTGGGGTGCACCTCTGGCTATTGCAGGGCTCCACACTGGAGCTGACACATCGGAAGTTGTTTTGTATTCTCATTATTACTATTATCATTTATTGCTACTAACAATTTATTCAGCCACCTACCTGCAGTATTTTGCCACAGCGACAGGTATCAACTTGCTAAAACTGATAATCCTCAAAAAATGACAGAAGAATCGGTTACTTTGTGCCCCGTTTCTGTGTTGAAATGTCTTTTGCACAGATGCAACAGTTTCTTTGAATCAGAGGTGTATTACTGTACACATGTGTTTATGTGAAAAATAATCATTTGGTAGATAATTGTATACACTGCATCCTGTTCGTAAGACGATTTTAAGGACTACACCCTCAGCCTCTTGAAAATTGTGTTGTTACCAAGAAATGACAACTTGCCTACAGCATTTTTTTGTGCAATGAGGATCTTGCCTCTTATTTTTTCCTCTGTTCCAGCCATTAACCTTGTCACGTTTTTTAGTTTCCGGTAGAAACCAAAAAATTCTGCTAGTACTTTAATTTACTGTATCATTGGGGAAGGCTAAGTCCTATGTTGTTTTAATCAATAAAGTATAGGACAGGCCCAGAGCAAGGGAAATATTTGGTGAGGGGTTTTTTTTGTCTTTTTTAACGATTGGGCATTTCCTTACTTATATATGCATAACTGCAATGTTTCAAGGCTGCAGCTTACCCTTATTCCATATGTTGAGCTGAACTTTGATTGACCTTAGCAATAGCTCTGTGCAAAGGTCAGCAAGGGTGGAAAACTATTTTACTAAATCAAAGTCTAGTGTTTTATTTTTATTGCTCCGATGTACAGTACCTCTTTTGGTTATATGTGTTCATAATTAAAAATGTATTCAAAATTTGTTTCTGTCTGATTTTTTTAATAGGTGCTGAAAGAGTGTATGCCATTTCTATTTGGACACTTGAAAGACCCTAACCATAGTGACATTATTCTAAACATACTTATAGAAATATCCACCTATGAACCAACAGCCTTAGCCACTTTTCTTCCAATGCTGAAGGAAATTGGTGAGAGTTTGCCAAGTTTGATTGGGCAAACAGCAAAGATCTTTGGCGCTGTTGGACATGTTGATGAGGTAAGTTTAAAACCAAAAGAAGTTGGTTGGTTGGTTTGGGGCTTGGGTTGTTTGGGGTTGTTCTTTTCTAAATCTTGTATAAAGTAATACACCTAAGTATTCCTTTCTTCATGAGTAACCAGACTGCCCTACCAGAACATGTTCCTGGTCCTAAGACCACGATAGGTCTAGACTGTAATACCAGTATGGCTAGGAGAGCAAGTACCACAAAAATCAGCTGTGGTATTTTAGTGACTGAGACTGTCTTTCAATCTTCTAACCAAGGAACTGTCGAGTAGTAAAGGGTCCCTGCAGAAATGGGGTTCAGGTTAGCGGGAAAGAAAGAAACTTTGTAGAAGAGCTTAATGAACATGAAAAAGATGAATACTTAAATTCTCATAACTGTAAAGATAAATATCTAAATAATTATTATTATTATTATTATTATTATTATTAAACTGTGTATCTCTATGCATGTATATGTTCTAAAGCAGGTAACTGTCATTATTGCAGGGGCTTAGCTAAGCTACGTTGCAATGTACCTATATGTGAAATGAAAGGCAGAGAAGAGGAAAAAAGTATTTTGCACACCCTTTGTATGATATCATATTTTAGATGCATATAGCCTTCAGGAATGTTGTAATCATGCAGTGAAATATGAACTTCCTTGTATAGTGTAATCCAGATATTTTGGCTTTGTAGCCATAGTTAATTGGATACTTCTGACAAATGTCTTTATAATGAAAATGCTCAGTGGTGATGCTGGGCTCAAGCCTCATCACAGGAACATCTTCACAGTTAACTTGGTTTGGGATCTGATCCAATGGGAACATTATGCCTAAAAAGGACTTACACTGACAAGCTCCTAAAAAATTATGGGAGTTTCATGGCAGCATAATTAATCTGCACTGAAGTTTTTGCTTTAGTCGTAAGTGTGCAGTCTGGATGTTGGAGCGATGTTCACCTAATCCAGGTGCCATCAACAGACTCAAAGACAGTGTGTACAGAAACCATCGGGTAGTTCTCAGGTCCCAAAGCCCTCTAACCTCCCCAAAATACCAGCTCCGGTGAGCAGCCCGAAAATCCCTGCGTCCTCAGCAGTGACGGATGCTGATCACAAAGATGCGATGTTAGCCCTGTCTAGCTGGTACTAGGAAATGCCTTAGACGCCGACGAGACCCATCTTACCCCACTGCTGTCCCCAGCTCCTAAAAACACAGCCTGGAGGAGGTTGCTACCACAAGCTTGTAAACTACCTGATTCCTCATGACCTTGGGTGTCCTGAGGACACCAAACTGGTTAGACTTACTTATGACACATCATGATTTTTAATGAGATTTTATTTTCATTCCCAAGTATGAGCTTATGTGTCTTTCACCACTGTTAACAGACATTTTCCTTCCACTTCAAATCACAGTTCTGTAAAGGCAAAAATAATGTTCTGCTGAACTCAAAGAGTTTCTGGTAAATAATTCAAATTTTTATGGCTGTGACAAAACGCGATTATATAGCAGAAAATGAATGGTATGTAATAAATCTAAGCTTTTGCTGAAGTGTGGCACTGATGCCTGCCATACAGTAACCTGGATAATTTATTTCAGCAAAGAGCTGAATCCCGCAGTTTCCGTGTCCTTTCAGTGATCCTTGAGGCAAAACTTGCACTAAGTCTACTGGAGTTTGTCTGCATAAAGGCTAGAGATTTCACTGCAGCTTTTGCCTTTCTGAATCAGACCTTGGGGTTGTCCTTCCTTTGACTCTGCTGGAGGCTGATTTGGAGGGAGGAGGGGAGAAAAGTGACATTGTTTTGCTGTGCGGGGAAAAATCCTCCACATATTCATCTTCTGTCTTTAAGATGACAGTTCTTCTATTTACTTGTTTAGATACAGATAACAATGTGCTCTCATCAATGATAGTGGTAATCAGAGAATGTCCAGAGAGAGTTTTCTCTCCTGAGAAAATAGTTTCTTTTGGCCCCTAACCAAAGTTAGTCCCTTAAATCTCGGGATTGGGGGGGTTAGGCAACTTGGAGCATATCGCCTACCCTGGTGTAGGCAAGTCCAGCAAACCCATCGTAAGGCATCAGGGTGCGTTATGCCCTGTTAGGTGTTGCTGAAGGTAAAACAAGACCCGTGAGAAATGCAGGGAAGTTAAAGGGGAAATTTTCCTTTGCACACCCATTTTAATAATTCAGAATTGTCTCAGTAATACTTTTAGATGAGACAGTTGCACTAACTTAAATGGCTATTGTGGAGCAGGGGAGCCTGGCGTGAGGCAGGGAGAAGCCGCGTGGGGCAGGAGCAGAGCGTCAGGGGGCAGCCCCTCGGCAGTCGTGTTCGCTGGCACGGAAGGATGTTACGCAAGTCGTCTTTCACTCGTTGCAACAAGTCCAATCCTTTCTGCTTTGGCATTCAGTTATGAGTGTGTATTGGCTGGGCGATGGGTGTCTGATCGCGGTGGGTACAGCACAGGAAGACACTACACTTGCTGTTTCTGCTGATCCTGAGCTTTATATTAATTTATCTTGTAAGAATCAAAACCAGATTTGGCTTGGCTTTGTAAATCTTATTTCGGGGGGGGGATGAAGTCAAAATCACATTGAAGACTGAGCCAAATGAAGTTTGTTGTTCTCTCCTTGTTTACTTACATAACCCCAGCAAAATTTACCTTTATAAGAACTGCAGCTGACCACATTTAGTTCTGCGTTTAGTACTTAAAAGTCAACATCTCCTAGAAGCCTTACAGCTTATAACTAGCTAATCCTCAAACGAGCACAGCTGGGATCAGAATTTAAGGGTTTAATTTGGATTCTGTATTTTAGCGTGTTGGACCAGCTCTTCCCATGTGAGTGTCTCTGAGGCCCCTTTTCTGCTGTGTTCTGCTACTTAAAAGGGACTGAATTTATTTTGCCTTTTGTTGTTGTTATTCTTTTATACCAATACCAAGAAAAAGCAAGGAACCAACTGCACATGTTGTATTTCATATATTGTTGGAAATTATAGGCTATAGTAAAGTTTACAAAGAAATAATTTGCAAAACATTTTCTCCTTATGTTTTTTAATCTGTTGGTTTGCATGGATACACGTAGCTACCAAGTGTTACACGCGCAGCCTGGGCAAGCCTGCATTGCATAATTGATGTCCAATCTCTCTTGTAAGTGTCAAGTAACTGGCATTATGTCCTGTGTCGTATGTCTTATTTTTCTAAGAAGCTGCAAGCTGCTGACTTAGCAGCAGACTGCATTCCAGCCCGCTCTGCCGCCACCAGCACTGTGTGTTTGCAGAGATGGCACGCTTTTAATTTGTTTGTAGTGGTCTCTGTTTCAGTGACATCCGGGAGACCTTTCAGTAGATACTCAAAAACATTAATAAAAGCAACACGCAAAGGGTGGCAGGGGTGAACTTTCCAATGTGAGGCGAATGGCTCCTCTCTTGTTTTCTAAAAGATATATGAATTATGGAAGATCTGCCCTGAATGAAATGTGTAAGTAGTTACCAGTGCTCCGGTGACTTGATTTTGTTTCTGCAGTCACCTTTGAGCCGTATCAGTCCACCAGGCTCCTGACATCAGTGTCAGGCTTGCACAGCGCTGTCACCTGGACACGGGTGACACTGCCTTTCCTTGGCCATGAGCAGTACGTCTGTGTCACTGGTGTTCTCAAAGGGCTTGGGTGTGCTTCTGGCAGTGCCACGCTACCAGTTCAGTTATTCCTTCTGGTATAAATGGTGCAGAAAGAGCCTTAAAACGTGCTTGGGTGATGGCTGGGCATTGCATGCTGGAGCCAAGGCGAGTCACACTTTTGGGTGCAAAACGTATGCTAGAGTTGCTGGCGGGCCTTAAAGTTTCCCATTTTCTCCTTGTGGAATACTTTTGTTTTGTGGGTTTTTTGTGATGTGGGATGCAGTCTGCTGCCCCACATCACCTGGGCATTTTCACATAGCAATTTCCCTCTTCCTTCACAGACGTTATAACTGATAGTCTTTCTACTTGCGAGTTTTGTCTCTTTACCCTAAGGATTTTTTATTTTATTTCAGGGAACTTGAGTGCTTTGTGGCCCACAGTTTTGTGGGGGTACGAGAAGCTACTTTGGCAGGACATTCGTTGGTCTACAATTGC
The DNA here is from genome assembly GCF_026419915.1 of Harpia harpyja. NCBI lineage: Eukaryota > Metazoa > Chordata > Aves > Accipitriformes > Accipitridae > Harpia > Harpia harpyja. The sequence continues at coordinate 43,456,647 of NC_068951.1, forward strand.
CTGGGGTTGCATCAGACCAGACGTTGACCAAAAGGTCCTTGTGGCTCTTGTGTGTTTAGTAACACAGTGGATCTCTCATAGTCCTCCTTTTCCCTTGTAAAGGTTTTGTTTGCTTTACTCAGGCAGTTTCTTGTGCAGATTTTACCCTCACCCTATTGTGAGCCGAGAGACGGGTCGTGTCTCTGGATGCTCCCATGCAGATCAGGCTTCTTGAAAGGAAAAAAAAATGCCGTGGATTTCTCTGATGTATGGGGCATCACTCACTGCAATGCAGACAATCAGCCTGCGACAAAATCCGCAGAAACACATCTGGCATCATAAAAGCTGGACAGATCTTAAAGGCTCAGTATATAACAATGAGTGCACCCACACGAAAGAATTAAAATAATACTCTGACCTATAAGCATAACTGCTAAGTTACAAGCGTCACTGCAGCCAGTTTATTTAGATTAGGTCCAAGTAGAAACATGCAGGCAGCAAAATGGTCCCTGCAGACACGTGCACTGCTGATGGTCTCGTCTCGCAGCCCACCGTGGCAATGCCTTCCTGAAAACCTCTGCTGTCAGGTCTCCCCCTCTTCCTTTTCCTGTAACGGAGCCGTGTTACAGATGGGCTGCTAGTTCTTACTTATAGATGTGAATCAGCATCAGCATCCCTTTCCCAGCCAAGCAAAACAAGTGGGAAATGAAACGACAATGGTAGTGTTGGAATTTTAGTAATCGATATTTTATTTCACTGGGAGGTTTACTTGGGGAAAAGAGGTGGCAAGGATCGAGGCTTGGCCCTTTACTATATAGATTGCAGATATGAGCAGAAAATCCTTTCTGCTGGCTTCTAGAAGCAACCTCTTGTGCTTTCACTGAACTGCTCTCTCCACCTTGGCAGTTCAGACAGACCCCTGGAGAGATGAGAGGTTTGGCTGAAAAGAGATCCCTTTATTTAAAGGTTGCCCCCTTGTTTATACACACCGTTTCTGTTGATGTCAGTGACAGTCTCATGGGTGAAGTTGAAATCAGAACTTGTCCCTTAACGATAAATTTGTGCAAAGCTAAACACCATCTTGGGGCATAGGTCAATCAAAGATTTTAATGATCTTTTTTCCTCAATAACTGTATGTTTTGAACCAACTGGAATTCAGAGTTGCTTCTGAAAGCCTCGTGATCTCTTTTTTGTAGTCTCCTGAGCCTGATTTTAAGGTAAAGCCAAATACCGTGCCACACCTCATTGTTGTATTTTAGATCTTCACTTACTGGCAGATGTAATGCCATAAAATGCAAGGGATGCTTATGAAAAAATACGTAAATACATAAAATAAGCATTGTTAGAATAACAATGGGTTACGTACAACCAAATAGGCTTTCTGAAAATTTTTGGATAAAAATTGTGGCAGGGATAATGACTGCTTTCATGTTGAGCTATTTTGCTGTAATTTTGTTTTGTATAACAGTTACATATTATATTACTCAGTAGAGTTTATTGTTCTTTTACCTCACTCCAGGCGAGTAGCAGCATTTCAGCATGGCTGGAGACACTCCAGCTGGATCAAAGTGACATGAAAATGGTCAAAATTTCTCTTCCAGTTACGTCTGCTGCACAGTTTGTTTAGGAAACAAAAATGTGTTTTAAATGTTAATTGAGCCTGTGTTTATCTCTTGGAGGGAGGATCGTCTTCCAAATAAACTAGTGAATATGTACCAAAAAGTCAACCTCTTTCAAGCCATTGAGAAAAAAAGCTCATTCCATCATACCATCCAGCCCATCTGAGGATGTAGCTGTAGCTTTTCCCCATATGGCTGAAGGGAAGCAATTTGTCTGATATGCTTTTCTCATTTATCTCTGTCATGGCATGGTGTAGCAGATCCTCTTTTGTTTGAAATAAGTTGACTTTTTCTTCAAAAAATCTCTTGCTTGTGATGCTCGGGCCATGTTCTGCCAAAGTCTCCCGTGTATTTTTATGGCCCAGCTGTATTTGGAATCAAACTTTCAGCAATTTTTTCTCCCCTGTTACGAGGTCTCAGAAGAGAAGAGGTAATAATGTTATTGTCCTGCAGTGTTTGGAGTATGTGCATGGCATGTGACTTCCCCTTCTTTTCTGCTAACCCTTGGGAAGAAGAGAATTTTTCATTTTTGCCTTTGTTTGCATTTCAGCACAGGGTCTAAAAGCAAAATATCTCCCAATTTCTGTAACAATCTGCTGAGTACCAAGTGGGTTTCACTGAGTGGAGCCATCCCCAGTTACCCCAGTGGAGGATCTGATACGAACTCCTGAGTTAACTGCTGCTTTCTCTGCTGCTTTTCCCACTTAGATATTTTTAGGACTGTGGAACCTAATACGCTTAGGACAATTATAACAAAACAGAGGAACCCTAACACGTTTCTTCACCTTTGGGGTTTCTGTTTTAGTATGTGAATTTGTACACGTACATACAGAAATAGCTGGAACTGGAATTGTGTGCCCTTGCCAAGCAGAGATGATAAAGTATCTTTGCTAGAAAATATTTGCATGTTTAATATTATGATCTGAAACAGCCCCTTTAATCCTAATTTGTGGGGGATGTGATCTCGCTGATATATTGGCAAGATCACATCCCCCTGAAAAATTGGCTAGCAAAACTTTGGCTACAGAGGGCATATCAGACTTCAGTGCATTGGCAGTGATTGATACAGCTGCCAGACGGTGCCTTATCACATGTGATGAGATCTTAAAACAAAATCTCATTTTAAACTTCTCTTTGTTGCAGTGTTAGTCATGGGTCTAATCTGAGTGTTGCTCCTAAATGAATTGCTATGAAAGGAGAGAACCCCGGTGATTTACGAGGTGCTTTAATCTCTTGCCATTAGTGAGAAGAGATGCTGATAAGTCCCCCCGCTCCTGCCCACTGCACCTTGCTCCTCTGCCGACGCTGAGCCAGAAGAGTCCTGCTCGGTCTGGGTAGCATCGGTGATGACAGGCTCTTAGGTGACACTGCTAAATATAGCAAATCAGCAACACCCAACAGGTCCAGAAAGGAAGTTGTGATTGGGAAATATTTTATGGTCTGAAAAATAGATCTTCACTCCTGGCAAAGCATTTGTAACAGCTAATGGCATACGCAGAATTCACTGCAATTTCCTGGTGACCATTGATTATTTGCAGCTATGGAGCGGAGAGTAACATGGACAAAGCAAAAATCTGGACATTAGCCCGTTAATACAATGAGGCTGTAACGAAGACACAAAACCGCAATCGGTCATGGGTCATGCAGTGCCACAAACCAGTGCAGACCTGAGCTGCAGGGTTTGTTGAGCTGAGGTCTGCCGGCAGGTTTGTTTGTGTCCATGCTAATGCCTCTGCGAGTTCAATGTGCAACAGGTGGGGTACAGACACGAGGAAAAAGACCCTGGAGGAGAAGACCCTGTGAACTGGAGCAGCATGCGTGAGCACTTGGCCCCTTACAAGAGAGTTTGCCTGCCACAAACAGCACAGGATAAAGCAAAAAAAGGGCACAGAAACTGGGTACAGGGAGGTGAAGTAGCTTGGCCAGGCTCATAAGACTCCTCAAAGATGAAAGGGGAGCTAGGTCTGCTGCTGATGCTCTGATCACTGAGCCAGGCTGATCTACTACCCTAGAGCAAAGCAGGGCCCTTCAAAGAGGCTTTAGGGACTCTGACTTTAGGTTTGAGGAGGAGACAAGGTGTACTGAAGTTAGGCTGGGTTAGGTAATACCAAGAGGTAGAAATGCAATGTCAATAGTACACAAAAATCAACTCTGCATTTGATGCAGTTGCCTTTTTGTTAGTTATCATGGGGTAGCCACTACTCCCCAATGACAATGCTTTAATCAGCAGCGTGCACACAAACCTCCCTTGCACAAGCAAGCAATAAATTAATTTGTTTAAAATTGTTCTTGCCTCCTCGTGTTGTCTAGGAGCGAGCCAGAATATGCTTGATGTATTTGGTGAACCAGCTGGCCAACATGGAGCACTCGTTTCACCATATTCTTTTGCTGGAAATTAAGAGTCTCACTGACACCTTCTCAGGCATCTTGGGCACCCAGAGCAGAGATATCTACCGCATGAGCAACAGTTTCACTGCCATAGCCAAACTCCTCATCCGACAGCTAGAGAATGACAACACGTCAGGAGCCAGGTAAAGCTAGTTTTTGTATGATAAAGCCACAGGTATCTCCGTGGCTGTGTGAGGCTGTATAAACTTATATTAAATATATTCAAGTTGGGATGAATGAACAATCAGCTGAAAGTAAGATGTACTACAGTTCCTGTAAGTTGCTACGTTGCCATTTTCATATTGATCTTGATATCCCTCGTGTACTGTTCCAGTATATACTTACTCAGCCATTGGGTTGTGTTATTTATAGGGTCAGGTAAGCATACAAAATAGTTTACAGGCACCTGATGGGCAGCATCCCTACTTGTAGAAGTATCTCGAGGTATGCATTTCAAATGCAAGCATAAGGATGATTGACACTAAGGCAGAAATCTGTAATAAAGAGTGACAGTAAGAGATGTAGGTGCACTGCAGACACCAGCTTCATGCTACCAGGCAGAATGACCTCTGAACATCATACAACAGAAATTGCGTCATTTGACACTGAAGAATAAAGCAGCTGTTCAGGTTTTAGCACTTAAAGAATAGGAAGAAAGCCGTGTCTCAGATAAGTAGACTAAGGCAATCTAAAAAGCTTCAGTTAAAAATAAATCCGTGAAGTCAGGCTACACAATTATCATTGAGTTTATTCTAGAAGATAACCACTGAAGCTGATGAGAGCAATGACTGGCGTAGCTCTGATAAAGGTTTGCTAAAAAAAGTCTGAAAAAAATTTCTCAAGCTTGTACAAAAAGATGTTCTGCTCGCTCAGCTTCTTTTAAATGTGTATCCTAAGGTTAAAGCATTGGGAGCATTGCTGCGTTCATCACTGTAAGAATATAAGTGTTATTTAAATATATGGTAGTAGTCACTTTTAATTAGGGAGAGACTTATAATTAGTACTGTGTACACTGAAATAGGTCAAGAGAGCACAAAGGAATAGTGATTCTTTGAAAAAATTTAACACAGATGTCAGAAAACTCATAACCATGAAGGATAGCCTTAGAGACAGACTTGTAGAGTTGGAGCCAAAACATTGAGGTCATTCGAGAAACAATTAATTGGTATCCTGGTGAGAGTTAAAAATGAAAAAGGAGAGGAACCCTGAAATAGTCCCTTATTTTACAACAAGGCTGTAAGAAACATCTGAACTTCACCTGGTGACAGAAACCTCAGCTGAAATCGAGCCCTCAGCACACGTTTTATTAAAAAAATTTTCATTGAAGATAGTGAAAAAGCCTAAGTGAAGATAGCAAAGCGAGCATGAAATGACATACATGTTTTCCAAACTAGTCAAGTTCAACTGTGAAGAAGAGTATGCCACTTAGTGAAGGGGACCAGAAGGATATCATGTACTCTGGGAACTGCAGTGAAGCAGGACAGGAAATGAGGCTTCAGTAACAAAACATAATAATTATTCACACAGCCCATCGTGGTCCCTTGATTTATGGTAGAAAGATTACTTTATTTGCTAAAATGTTGTGATATTCCTATTCCTTATTCCTTTCTGTGCTTAACATCTATCTCTAGAGCTGATAAAAACCGGTACAAAACAAGAAAAGATTTTCATTAAAATGTTCTTGCTGTGTTTCCCCATTTCTCTCTAAAATTCCCCTTTGTTAAGGACTTGCTTTGCTGAGGAGTAGAAGCTTTATCTGTGTGAGTGTGGTTACAGATGCGAAATACTGTCTGGGTGGAGAGTCTGGGGGAGGAGAAGGGAGGAAATGATAATATTTTTCAGTGGATTTTTCAGAAAGCATCCTTATTTTCCTTCAGGAGAAAAACTGTACTAATTTTACTGAGCATGAAAGGAAAAGGCTTTGGTTGTTTGCTTAAGTTGCTTTTGCTTCTGAGTGACAAGTTTGAACGCAGCCATGTGTATGAGGGAATGAAAATGTAACTGCTGTCTTTGGAATATGAAAGCTACTGTGGGGTCAGAGGGCCAGACTTTGAAGAGTAATATGTAGGGGCAGATGATGGAAAATGAACCCACCTTATCCTAGGGCTGCAGTGGAGCAGCTCAGAGTTTATTCTGGTCTAAGGAAAGGCAGAGTTTGGCCTTAAGTCTGCAGTGGAAGGAACTTAAAATAGACATTCCTCCACGCTATTTGTTTTGTTGTTACCAGTTTTTAACATTTCTGTGGATAAATTGCTGCTTTTATGAGACAAGACAGTCCCTGTGATGCAGCTGTGCTCACCACAAGGCGGGTGTGAGTGTAGCCAGAAGTGATGGGAAGGAAAACCTGTTCCTCATGCTCCTGGGTAAAGAATTGTGTCCCGGGACGTGTCTGCTGCAGTGGGGTCTGCCCTGCATACAGCTGTCTTGAGCCAGTGGCAGGGCCTGGACCCTTTCAAACAAACCTTTCTGAAATTACTTCTTATTCTCTGACTGCTGCTTGATTTTTTTTTTTTTTTATTTTATCACACACCCACAATCCTCTGTGACCCTGGTTGCTTGCAGCAGCCACCATCTTGTGATCTCAACGTGGCTATAAGAGATCACAGTGAAACACTGACTTTTCACAATTATGCTTTTTAGGTACTTGGTTTTACATTTCAGGCCTGTATCAAGCGAAGTGTCAGCTAAATAGAACAAGAACAAGTATGGCGCAACAATTAAGGCTGAAATGAGAGTTCTCTGCCGATTTAAGCAGAGTTTATTCTGACTTGTACTAGCGTTAAGTGGGACCAGTTCAGACATTGACATGGAAATACCCTCCTAGCCCCAGAGTTGCTGCAGTTACTGAACAGCAGTGTGTTTTAAAGAGCTGCAATCCAGAGTATTTATGCTGTGAAAGAAAAACAGGATTTTAAAATGTGTGGCTGGATTATAACCATTCCTTCCAGAATCATGTGTTTACATAAGAAGAAACTGATTTCTTTAGAGCGATGGCTGGCTTGGAGTTGTTTGACACAGGAAATTTTACATGCAGTTAGTAGAGAGTATAATTAAAACCATGCGATGCTCTGTTGCCCCATACTGTCACAAAATTACAAGTTATTCAGTCTCAGAGGTGCTTTTTAAGAACACATACAGAGTTTTAATGAACTGATCCAACCTAGAAGTATAGCATGGTCAATCAAAAGAAGGCAAGAAAGGAAAGAAAGAAAGAAAAATTAATGACCCTTCCAAGCCCTTGTTCTGGGTAAGAACTGAGCATAACAGGCTATACTAGTGCTACTCATTTTAGTGTAGTGGCTGGATGAAATGATCTTTTCTCCTTAAAGCAGAGGATAGGTCTAGCACATGGCATCATTGAGCATTCCTTTACCATTCATTTGCCTTTCATTTTCTACAGTATTTGTCCTTCTTTAAATCAACATTTCTAGTGGTGAATAGAGCTGTAATAGCATCTAAGACTTTCCTATGCCAGTAAGGGACTACGGTGTGATTTAATTCGGTGCAGGCACCGAGAAGCATCCGCTCCACTTGCAGCTCCGTGTCCTGCCTGGCCCGCGGGAGCAGCTGCCCTGCAGGCAGGCCAGGCAGCGTGTGCCACTGCCTGCTGCCTTGTGTCTGCTGGCATCAGCAATTAAAACGTTCTGGCCTCCACCATTAGTACCTGTGAGGACAGAGGCTGTGAGCGGCGCTCCGTAGGACATGCTGGAGGGTGCAGCCTCCTGCTCCTGGTGACACCTCAGCCCTGAACGGTACCTGGCTGATGATGTTTCCATGATCGTTCCTAGCAATGTTTGGAAGCTCCTGATGGGCTTCCCAACCACGAGCCAGAGGTTTTGAGATCGCCATCACTATCCACCACTTGCCGCCTTCAAACGTGCATGTCTTGTTTGAGGAGGTGATTATGTCTGTACGTTGACAAACCACAAGGACCCCCACTCGATTCATTTGTGTTGTCTCCATTTGCACAGAGCTGAAGCCCTGGAATCAATCCCATCTCGAGTGTATTTTTAGCAATTTCTATTTGTGTATGCTCTTTTTCCCATTTTAAGCACCTGACTGGTGATGTTGATAATGGTGCTGGTGGCCTGGAGAAATGCTTTTTAAATTACTGTATAACTCTTGACTTGCTGACCTGTGTGTTTAGGTTTCTTTCTACACAGAATTTAAAAGCAGTGAAACGATGAGTAGGATAGCACTATCTTTGCAAGCCAGGTCCTTATGATTTCTTGATAGGTTCGTGCATCCTTTTCCTCTCGAAAACAGCCTGAGCTTTGGGGTAAGCTGATCCTGCTCCAGCAACCTCAGCAATGTACCGAATGCCTCTTGCCAAGATTTCAAACAATAGTTTATTTGACTGTTGCTGGAAGGGGAGGCCAGCAGGAAGGCCTGCCAGGCATCCCATTGGGTGCGGGGCGGAGGCTTCATTGGACGTTTCGCTTGGGGTACGTGATTTTGGCTTCCCGGGAATTGATGCGAGCACAAAGCGGGTACACGTGAGAGCAAGTGTTCCCGCGGGGCATGCCCGGGGCTGAGCGCTCTGCCCCCCGCCCGCAGTGCTTGCAGTTGCTCTGAAATCCTGGGCACCAACAGGGTGAAAACCGAGGTGATGGCTCGAGGAGCACTAGGTGGTGATGAGCCCCGTGTGCACTAACTTACTGCTGCTTTACATACGGCAAACCGGATTAATTAATGTGTTTCTTTAGCAGAAACATTTTCTTGTCTATCCTTCACAAAGCCATCAGAGCTCAACGGGAGAATGCTGGGCAAAAAGGTGCTGTTATAAAAGGCCATTTTTATTTCCAAACATCATCAAGGCTTGCTGGTTTGGGTCTGTCATTCATAAACCCCATCAGTCCATCAATCCCCTCTCTGCAGCCAGAGGGCTTTAAGTGTATTTACGTATGTAACAGACATTTTTCTTAGTGCTTAGTTCCCACAATGGGAGCAGTGTTGAGAGTTATATTGGAGTGACAGCTTTCTAATAAATTAAATCTTGTCCCACATCTCCAGAAAGATTTGTTAGTAAAGGTCATGCCACGGTTCTTTATTACAGAAGAATATTTTTTTTCAAAGTGTTCTGCAGTGTTAATGTATTATGAGATCTTGCCTAAATTAAAAACAAAACAAGACAAAACTTGCCAACTCCCCTGAGAAATATCCTGAACTGCCTTTATCAAAACAAATGAAAAAGTGCATTTAGTGATGCAGTATTCATGGTTGGTTTTTTTTAAACGTGCTTTTTTGTCTCCACAATTGGTAATTTGCAATATTTGGGAGTTTTTAATAGGCTTCCCAACTGTGAGCGTGACTTGTTGAGACTCTGCTGCTTTGAAAGTGCTGTGTTAAAACTCTCATTTGTGTCTTTACATACCCATATTTTACAGATTTAGCTATTCAGATGTTTCTTCATCAGGAAAAAAAGAAAACCCACAAAGAAATGGTCAGAAGGAAACAAGCTTGTTTTAGAGCTGTGGGTAGAGTTTAAAAAGTAAATACTGTCAAATATCCCTTAATTCTCTAAGAGATTTCTGATTGTCTTTGTACTGCCTTCATGATATTTTTGGTCCAGTTACTCCATAGTTGCAGGAGTAAGACGGGAACACGTAAATCTGCAGCAGAAGGCACCTCCCTGAAGAAGAGGGGAAGGAGCAACAGTGCTTTTGCCCCAGTGTGCTGTTGGTCCCCTGGGAAATTCAGTCCTGCTGCTGCTGCATAAAGGGCAAGCAGCACCTTCAAGGGAGAGTACAGATACCCAAGGTTTAGGCTTCTGGCAAATGGCCCAATATTTGGAGGAGCTGAGTCTCGCTGGGAGCTGTGTAGGAACCCAGCAAGCCCCGTTTTCAGAAGCCCTGTTTTGGGGAATCTAGCACTCAGACTGAAAACTTTAATCTAGGAAACGTGGGTTTGGGCACGGAAACGGCTGCACTTGGCGTAGGGCGAGACATCAGTGTGTCTCCCCTTGCCCTGGACCGGGGTGGCGGACCTTTCATCCTGGGACCCTTCTGCAGAGGGTTTCTGCTGTGCCCGAGGGCTTTGGCCGGCAGTGATTACTGCCCCTGCAGCAGCACAGCTGGGCCTCCAGTGAAGACAACGTTTTTCACTGGTCAGAGGATATTTTAATGGCTAGAAAGCAGGTTTTTACCAGCAGTATATCTGACAGCAGATTTCTTTTTGTCCTTTAAGATTAATAGCTTCCCTTCAATTTATTTTAAATTTAAAGTTGACTTTGAATTTTGCATTAAAAGGTTACATATTCAAAGACTAACATAATGATAAATTTAAAATAAAGCGGCTTGTCCTGCAGTCCTACAAGTTCATTTTAACTCTTCATTTCTCATTTTCTTTTGCTGAACTTCAGTCACGTTGCTTGGAACTTTTCCTGAGCCTGTTTCTGTCCATGTGCTGAGTTTTAAAAGATACTTTTCTTACTTGGAGTACAATAATTTGGTAGGAACTGCATGTACTTTTGTCAGACCTTTAAAACCACAGATTTCTATAAACTCTGCAATTAGCTTGACTTTTGGTTTACAAAAATAATGTAATAAGTCGCTGTTTAGCAAGCCTGAGAGAATGGTTTAAGTTCAGTTGAAAACCTTTTTGCTATGGGACTATCAGGGAAAGAGTTGGATTTTGCTTATGCAGATATAGCACATGCAGTTTCTAATCCAGTGTTGTCAGAGATGTTCAATGTTTCTGATCCATCTGATGGAGACATTGATCTAGAATATGTTTCTGCAAATGATTAATCAACCTCTAAGAGAATCTCTGCTGAAACATAATTATTTTACCAGATACATAATACAGGTCACAGGCAGAAATGCACCATCAGCATCAGTATGAACACAATGTACCAGGGTTAAATCTCTGCTTTTTGCTTCCTTAGGATGGAAAATGATACTGGAACAGAATCCCCTGTACCACTGGATGATTTAAAATCTGTTATAAATGGAAATGAAGAAGATGAAAAGCTTCAAGTTAAAATACAGGCTTTTGAAGAGAAAATAAATGTCGACAACAGTACTCCTGGCTCAGTGCGGAGATACAGTTTAGGCCAGGTTTCTAAAGAAGAAAGGAAGGATATGAGATTTAACAGGTATGGCCCTGTAAAATGTGTGAGTGGTTTTCATGAATATCAGTTTTGTAATAAACCTTTATCCAAACATTGAGAATTTGGTCTGCTTGCATGATACCTGTGGGCATCATAAGTCTAATTTTAACCAAGTCTCGTATCCATGAATTCAAGGGCTGGATAAAATCTTTCTAGATTATTTATTTAATCTCTTCTGTGCCCTAAACCAGCACAAGGGATAGGAAAATATTTGCATGCAGATATTACGAGAAAGGAAGATACAGAGACCTTCCTGAGGTATTATTGCTAATACGTATCAAATGTTGGAATCAAATTGTGCCCATGCGCTGTGTGAGATGAGTGCGACTCTCCCAGGTGAGATAAGGGCTCAGACAGCAATGTGCACCCGCGGTCTCCTTAGGCTGCCTGTGCACTGCAGCTTCACAGCAGAGGTTTTCTCTTCCTGCTCCAGTATTTGCCCTTTCAGTCACTTCACTTCTACCCTTCTTACTCTTACAGAGGCTGAACTTCATCCTCAGCATATAGGTACAGGGCAATGAAGAGCTGGAGGCTGAGTCTTGGTTCAGTTAAATGGCTGCTGGATGGCATTTTTATGATGTGATCAATAAAGCATATACTTCAGTCCTGGGGTTTTAAGTTTCTTGCAGATAGATTGACTAGCTCCCTCCATGTCATGCAGATGTTGTGATATATGGATATTATTTAGTTTCATTTGCTTATTAAAGCTGTGGCTTGAGTTTTGCTTTTGAAATGCATATTTACCACAAGATACTTGCCTCTGGCTAAATGAGCCCCACACCCAGCTCTCTGAACTATCTGCATAGAGGTAACTCGGAAGAGCACGTGTTCGCGTGATTTTTTTTGTCTTACCTCTATTCCAAAACATTTTTTCTCTCCTTAATCACCTTCCAGGTCCAAAAGCCTCGCTTTGCATGCAGTCCGCACGAAGGGGGTAAACTCAGAGAGTGGACAGGACGAGGAGAATGGGGAGATAACTGCTGGTATCTCCTTCACCGAGATCTACATTAGCCAAGAAAATGACAAATTGCCTTTTAGTGTTGATACTGAAGCAATGCAACTGGGAAATTCTTTGGTTTCACACCAAAGTATCGATTACACGGAATCAGCAAATTTGCCAGAGTCTACTAAAGAAAAGGCCCTCGAAGGAAGCGCAGAGGCAGTGACAAGACCTGTGGAATACCAGGACAAGCTCTACTTGCACTTGAAGGAAAACCTGGGTAAAGTGAAAGCATATGTCACAGAGATGGGGAGGAAAATTCCTATCCCCGATCAATGTGTTATTGAAGGTAAGAGGTCTGAGCCTTTCCAATTGTAAGAACTTTACACTGAAAGTCCTCCCAGGGTTCAAGCAAATGGGTAGCAAAGATCCTCTAGCACAGAGCTCACGGATGGGGAGGAACATTAGTTTAATAAAACAATGTCATTCACAAATTGCAGTGTTTTGAAATCTTCCAGGGCTGCTGTTCTTTCCTTCAGGGGTATAGTGCAACCCTCACCTACCCCAGACTCCCATGAAGGTTAACATGAGGATTGCCTTTTGGCTATCATAGAGAATGAACCCCGAGCTCTCTGGAAAAGGGCAGGACCTGTCACACTGAGCTGAATTGCCATGGCTGTTGGCTACGGCTGGCAATACCTCTGGGCACATCTGCAGGGCGGGCAGGCAAGGGGAATGTCACCCAGCTCCGGGCTGTAGGTTACGGAGCTGTGTTAACAGTCGTGGAGCGTCGAGTGCAACGGAGTGCACGTGCCATGGGTCAGACTTGGCCACGCAGGCGTGTGGGTAAGCACGTGCCAATACTTAAGCCGCCTTCTTGGCCTGCTGGGTTGGTCTAGAGCAGATCTGTGTCTCCTTCCTCATTATCATGATATTATTAAATCAGGTGACTTACAAGATACCCCAGAAATGAAGCGGGTCAGGACCCTCAGGTCAGCACATTTCAGTCTAGACACAAAGCTCCTTGAAGGCGCAACAGAATGCGATCCCCAGTGCTTTGGGTTGGGTTGGATCCTATCTCACCCCTCCCTAGGGTTGTTTAATATTTTCTGCTTTCATCAAGGGTGGGTATTTGTTTTCAAGTGTGAGAAAGCTGGTTTTGTGAGACTGCGGGGGAGGTGGGCGATACACTGCAAGACGGGTCTTTGATACTCCTCTTTGAAGTAAATACTTTAGGTTGGGTTGTGAACCTCTTGCTTATACTGAGCAGCAGTCACTCCCTTTAACATGAATTTGTGTGCATCTAACTGCTTGCTGGTGGTCATGAGCTATTTACAGCCCAACCCTTCAATGGGCCACACTGATTTCAAAGAGTAGCTGACTCAATAAATTAAATTAATTTTCAGTCACTTAAAATATCATCTTCTAATACTATGTAACTTCAGGTCTATCAGATATCAACTTTTGTTGATAAAATATTTGTCCGTTTACTTTTTCAGTGGTCAAGAAGTTGAAAAGCAGTTTCAACTCATAAAAGGGATATAACTATATATGTTTTAAAAGCTTATGTTTCTGAAGAATTTCCTAAATATCTTAAATTCCAGGTTTACTATTTGAAACAGTTATTTGGTAGAATTAATGATAAAACTTTTGTTTCATAAAATTACAGTGGAAACATGAGAATGAACAATCTGGCTTTTGAAGTGCTGAATGCTATGACCTTGCATTAATCAAATACAGTATGTTGAATACTTTTAAATGTATTGCTTAGTTTCCTTTCTGAAGTACCTATTATGATATGTTCTAAGCATGTGGCTATTTCTAAATTCATTCAAACTATTGTAATTTCCTGAAAATCCTCAACTAGCATTCTTAGGGAAATTCTTTGAGCAGGGACACATGTGCAGAACAGGAGATTTATGTGACTCATTCTAAATATGTTGAAGAAATGCAGTCTGGCTCATTACGCAGGGGACAGCTTTGTTAATATTTCAGATATTACGTAAACCACTCCATCAAAAACATTGTAGTTATTGGACTTCTGTGATTCCTGCACACTATAAAGGCCCATTCAAATGTATCTGTTTTACTCTTCAAATAAGATGTTTAGTTAAGGAAGTTAGAAAATATTAATATACATAGTTGGCTAATTTTATTTTGGTTATGTATGAGTTTGTTGAACTGGAAATTTATTATGTAAAATGTGGAAAATATGAAAAGATAGGCACTTCAGAGCAATCTCCCATGAAACAGAGTACTTGAAGGAAACAGTGGCAAAATGTGTTGCAAGAAAATAGCACTGCAGTGTGCCAATAAGGGAGAGTGCAAGTTTTCCCACATACCCTTTCATTAGAGTCATGCCTTTCCTGGGCTTTCAAGTGGCAGCTTGCACACAGGTCAACAGAGCATTAATGTCAGTTGTAAGAATTTCTGAGTAATGATGGGTCAAATTCTGTCCACTTAAACAGAATTCAAACCCTTGCTTGCATTTCTAATGACAATGATGTCTAACCTTTGGGCAGACTGTCTGTGAACACGGTGAATTCCTTTTTGCTTAAAACTGAGACTGGGTGGCATCCCCAAAAGGGTGCTGTGGTGACGTACTGGTGAGGACAGAAGAAGCTTGCGTGCCTTTGGGTACACCCAGAATTAGCATGCATAGCCCCTGCTAGATCTGGGGGCACAAGAGCAGTAGGAATGAAAGCAAGAGGCTGCTGAAGGTTTTCCAAATACAGAGTCACTGCCTTGCAGAAAGACAGAGAACATTCAGTTCAATGCTCAGCAGCTGACAGAAAAGCAGATGGACAAGAGAAGAATTATTAAGAAAAATAGATACATCAAATGACATCATTATGTCATTGTCTGCATTAATTGGAGCCTGAATATTGAAGGACAAAACAGACCGGTAGCAGGAGTATGAGGATAATCAGAGACCTCCACACGAAGAAAAATGGACTGGGACTCCACAGCCCGGAAAAGAGACAGCTGATAGAGATCTGCAATATCATGAATGACTAAGAAGATTAATTGGGAGTGCTGGCTCACTGTCTGTCCTAATACAGGTACTAGAGAACATGTAATGAGGTTGTCAGGGAGCAAATTCAAAATATACAAAATAGGCACCTCTTAACACATAATTAGATACATGTAATTAAATGGCAGAACTGATTGCTACAGTACATACATAAATATGCTGAAAGGGTACCTGGTTTCAAAAGTGATTAGGTAAATTCATGGATTAGAGCCATTCAGGGGTTATCAGAATACCACCCCTGACTCTGGAAATGCCAGAGCCACAGATGGAGGTACCAGGAGGGAAATTACTGCTGTGTGCTTGTTCCGTTCTTGCCCTCCTTGCTTACAGCTCTTTTACATGCCCTTTGCGAGCTAATACCAGGATAAGGTACTGGTGGGACTTTCTGACTCGAATCAGAATTGCCATTCCAACATCCCTTGAAAAGGCAAAAATTGAGAAAATTTGGTTTGTTAACCAAAGGAGGAGAAAACTGAGGGAGGACCTAATAAGAATTTTCAGCTCTGTGCAAGACAGTTAAGGGAACAGCCCATGGTGGACAAGGCAAGAAATAATGAACTTATATACCAATAAAAAAGATTCAGCTTAAACAGTAGAAAAAGCTGTCTAGCTTGCGCTGGCAGAGGAGGTTGTGGAGGTTAAGGAAAGCTGGAAAGGTGGCCTAGGCAAGGCAAAGCTGCGAGGTTTGCCAGATCTGAAAAAGGGTTGGTGCTCCTTAAAACACTTCTGGGTTTTTTCACATACATCAGTTGATTTAACATAAGAGTGTGTTTCTTCTGAAGCTTGCCTTACACCATCAGCCAGCTGCACTGCTACTACAACTCCCAATGTCATAGGCACTCTTGACTCTGAGCGTAGGTAAGGGGGCAGATCCAATGACCGCTCCAGGTCCCCTGCATGTCTTTGATCGCATCCTCTGCTCTGTAATATTGTCTGTGATTTGCAAATTTTCTTTTTTGCTCTTGAGTCAGACATTTGCTGTGTAGGTCTTAGCCCTCACAAAATATTTTTGCTTTACAGGGTGTGTTTTTTCCATCTCTTTGCTTACTTATAAGCTCAATCAAATTATATTATATGTCAAAATTTATGTAATATAAACTCAAGTGTTAGATGTCACAGCTGTGAAGGGATACAGGTTAAGAACTGTAAGGGTGGATCCGTGATCTGTCTGTGACAGTTTGAAGATGCCTCCTATACACGTTGAAAAATTGACACGTCCTCAGCTCTGTTATCTCATTTAGTGTTTACTATTTTTGGCTGCATGCGCTTCAGGCAGAGGACAGTTGTGAATTGGGTGATGATCCTACAGCAGAAGCAGGGTTAAGACCGGGCTGTTGGCCAGAATGTCTTATACTAAGAAACTGGTCAAGTTGAGGGTGTTTTGAAGAATAGACAAGCTACAGCAGCTTACCAGATGCGTGTGTGGATGTGCATAAGTGAGTCTTTTAGAACTAACACTGCAGTCAGAGAGGGAATTTAAACTGGGGCAGAAAGAAGTATCCAAACCCACAAAAATCCATTTATTTTAGCTTGTTTCAGTTTGGGGCTGATGATTTTGTTCAGTTCCTGCTTAGTTTGAACCACTTTGCCTAGATTTGCATCTCTGCTATACCTTAAGCAATTTTGAGGCATTCTTTTATGTCACGTTCATCACTTTAATCCTCTTAATCCTGCGGATCTTTTCTAAAAAAAAAAAAAAATTAAAAAAAAAAAGCCACCATATTCGTCAAGTACTTTAGCTTCCATGGAGCTAAGCAAAGTAGTTTTCACCAGCCCATATTTTTCCAGATGGTTTGTGATCTTATATCTTATCAGTACCTCCAGGATCTTGCAGATGGCAGTGGCCCAGACTCGTGCATCTATAATTTCCTGAATACTCCCGAGTTTGGTTATTGCTTTTCAGTGGGCAGGATTTCCGCTGCCTCGGTGTGGCTGGGATCCCAGTGATTAAGAACAAGAGCCTGTGTTCAAGCTCCCCGTGTTGCATTTGCAGTTTCTCCACTGGCTGCAGTAGGTGCTCTCTGAAAGGTCCTTCAGCCTTTCTGCTTTTCTAGGTCTCATGTACTTGTCTGGGGAGATAGTGCTGGCAATGGTTTGAGTAGGGTCCTTTGAAAGGCTTAGGTGAAAGATGGCATTCCTGTGTTAGGCATTATTGGTGTTATGACCTGCCAGAGTTGGTTTCGGGAGTGCCACAACATCCAGCGAGACCTGAGCCCGCTCTGTTTTACCTGCTGTAGCCCCGATTCCCCCTGCGTGCAGCACAGGGCTCTTGAGCAGCTGGCAGGGTCCACCTCCTCTAGCCTTGCTGGGTCTCCCCTTGAACCCTGCAGGGTGGATGATTTTTGACTTATTCTTCTTGTTTCCCAGACACGTAGGGTTGGTGAATCAAATGCATGGCCATGTGTATCCTGCCTCTGGGAGCGGCTGGTGTCAGATGGTTCCCAGACACAAGCCTGTATGGCTGCTGGATTTGATTATAACTTGAGGGCAGGTCCTTGTTTTCCACTCTAGTTCTACTTGCTCTTTAGGTAATGAGGATAAGAATGCCACCATTGATGCCTACAGCTCAGAGCACTGAGTGTCAAGCGAGCTGTTGGAAAGAAAGCATTTGATAATATCTGTGTGTAGAGGATGCTGAAGGATTTACACACCTCCAGCCTGCCTACCCTCCTTTTTAAAAGGATAGAGCCCAGGGAGATCTAGTGCATCATTCAGTCCTCAGTCACTGAAGGCACATTCAAAATGCAATGCCATCCAGTGAAAAATATTATAACCATTTTACAGTAGTAAGTCACCCCTGGCTCCTCGGTGCCCTACAGGAGGAAATACAAACAGCAAGCATTTTGTGAGATTAATGAGAGAATGCTGAAAGAGGAGGAGGCAGCACGGGAAACAGGTTGCAGTACGCTGGCCCTAAATCTGGTTGTTATTATGTTTTGTGCTGTACTGAGAGATAATCGGTACCATATGATGGTGTAGATGGAAAAGCTCATTGCTCCCCTGCAGTGCTCACCCCTGCACTGGTCTGATAAATTCCAGCATTCCATAAGCCAAACGTTGATTTGGAACAGATGGACCTCTGGTCCTTCAGTGGGATCACAAAGTTGCATAGGCTCAGGCCAGCATTTCCAGAGATCAACTCTGCTGCTGCTAGGCCAAAAAAAATGTTAGTTGGCATTTTATTCTACAGGACTGGTATTTCAAACGCATCCCAAATGTGAGGACAGCAGTGAGAATGGAAGTGCTAACTCGCAGGATGGCCATCGCGCTCGCGGTGATCTGCGTCGTCAGACCGTGGAGAAACTCCCAGCACAACGGGGAGCGTAATAGGAACATGAACGCACTCATAACTTGCCGCCCTCACGTACGTGATAATAGCAAATCATGTGTGCTTTACACCTAATCTGGAAGCATCAATTTAAACAGGCTGCTCTCCAGATGCGCTTTACCTGGTAGCTGGGAGATTCCTTGTTGGGGTGGTGTTACCACCCTCCTGGCGGAAAAGCCAAACCAGAGGACTTTGACTTCTGAGCTTCTGGGTCGTACAAGGATGGAGCTAACGGTTCCTCCAGGAGCTGCCTGTGCCCACTCTGCCAGGCTGGGGATGCGGGTGGGACACAGAGGAGCCAGGCAGTGGCAGGAGTGGGACGTTTTCCCAGGACCCCGCTTTCCTGCGCACGCCTTGTGGGCTCTTTGCGCTTCAGTCATCGACACAGGCAGCGGAAAGGTAAATGCACTTTTGCTTCTGAAGATGGGACAACGTGGCAGAGAGATTTTACTGCTGTACCTTCCCAAATGACAGAGGCTTTTCCTTGCCCTGATGGTAAAGGGAAGGAAGATAGAGGGGTTTATAAAGTTAAGCTAATCTGTATGTTGTCAAACGTGGCTTTTGTCACTCAGATTTGGACTCTGTGTATTGAGTGCGTTGTAGTGGCTGTCCAGACCCCATTATAGTCATGCTTTCTTCATTAATTTTTGTGTAACTTACTGGAGGTGAAGTCTGTTGGCCTGAGTTATGGCATGCATGCAAAGGCAGTAGTGTTAAAAAAAATATAAATCAGCATTTCTTGAAGCTGGTTGCTTTAAAAATTAGCATTTTCTCCTATAAACATATTTATTGTTTGCATACTTATTTGTAATCCAAACTGAAAAGATCAGGCAAAGGAAACCGAGGAAGCTGAAAAATGCTTAAAACTGAAATTTAAAAAGTTGTATCCATTTCTTATTCCCTGGTTTCATGTTATGTGGGGGTTTGATTCTGTTTGGGAAATTTATGAGCATACTTTCACTCCTTTTAACAGATTTTATTTAACAGTAAAGGATTACCAATGTAAATCAAATAATGCATTAATTGTTCCCAGAACCAGTGACTCTGTACCTACTTGCCTATGTCCCTCCTGGTTTAGCCCAGCATGTTAAGCTGGAATAAACAACAATTAACAACTCTACTGACATTCTTCTGTTTATATTTTGTTCTTTTTCCCCAGGCACAACCACTTAGTAGTGAACTTTAAAATTGCAACATATATTCTCTTGTTTCCTGTAAGAAAAACAAGTAGTTGCTTATTCTCTTGCTAGAAGTTTGAGACTTGCCAACAGATGTGATGAGAAATGTTTCTTGACTGGGAGGAGAGTTTCCTTGGGATCTTCATCAGTCTCTGCCATCTGGGGCATTTGGTGACTATGTGGGGGGGGTGGTGCCTAGCATTGCCTTTCACATGTTCTTCATGTTATAAAATCCTTTCCTTGTGTTACTCGGACTCTCCTTCCAAGCCAAAGCCAGCCTGAGGAAGGAGGAGAACTCATCCTTCTTTATGGAGAAGATGGGCCCAAGTGTTACCAGCGGCTGCTGCCAGCGAAGCAGGAGAGCAGGACGTGGGTGCAGCGGGGTACGATGCCCAGGGGGATGCTGAGATGAGAAGCTGCTTGAGCGGAGGGATGCACAGAGCTCTAAAATGTCGTGGCTTAGGTTTGCTCTTAGGTGCTCGTCAATAGGGGTAATTCCTAGTAGTTGGATAAAACAGGCACTTGTTCTGTCTGTTCAGTGTGTTACCCCAGATACTCAGCAGCAGTAGATATGACTTTGCTGCTAATGAGATGAAGCAGAGCTATGAACTTTTCTCCTTTCCTGAGTTAACTGAGCTGGTGCTTAGCCTGAACAAAACTCTCATCAACGTACACAGACTTCTCACCTAATAAACCTGCTTTGCACCAGAGCTCCCTGGCCTCTCCCTGAGTGTGGGGCAGATCCAGGCTGACTACTGTTCCACCTAGACGCGGGGTCACAGGCTGAGATCCCGTGTGCTGAGAAATTGGTGTCTCTGCCGTTACCAAAGGGAGTGCTGACAAGATGTACAAAATGTGCCGTAATTCTCTCTGAGAAAGTCAGAGCGTGGCTCAGCTGACAGCGGCTCACGGGTGCATGAGAAGCTCATTTTTCATGCAAGTAATACAGCAGCAGCATGGCTCGGGGGGTGACTGGCGTTCAGACCAGGGCAGTGTGTGCGTTCACCCGTCTAAGTCAATGCCACAACAAAGACATACCTGGTGTCGCATCATCTTGTCCCTGAAGTGTCCTTTTCCTCCTCGTGCAGTATGTTTTGATATGTTGACATGTACAAGGGATTTTCCTGACCCAAGCAAAACGATCGTATCCATCATCCAGCTCCAAGAGCTAGCACTCTTAAATAGTCATATGACAAGTCTGTCTCTGGGTTTTTTTCTTTTCTTTTTCTTTTTCCACAGTCAAAGCCTCTATGAGCCCAAGCAGTATAGAAGTGCTATTAGAGTCACAGATCTAGTGGTTGAAATGGTGTTTCCATAAATCCTAATTTAGGTCATGGGGTAGGTTACTCAGTGAAATAGAAGTTCGCTTAAACACCCTGCTTCAAATTTGCTTTCTACATTTAGAAGCAACAGTAGTTTTTAAAGTACAAAACTGGTTCTAGAGTCTGTAAATACGTAGCTTAAATGTGACCAATGTAATAGGCTTAATGTCCTCAAGGAAATTAGTTAATTTTTTGCTTCCTCTTTCCCCTACATAGTTTTGACCAATTATTTTAAAGAGTTGCAGATCCATCTTTGCCATAATTTGGACTTCATAGCTTTAAATCACATCAAAAGGACCTTTAGTCGACATTGGATTACCAGCACTTGCCAAGATGTGCCGTGTGCTGGGGGAGCTGTTGCAGAGCAAGTAGGTTTTGTTGACAGGAGTCTCCCGTGTGTTGTATCTTACTGATATCCTGAAAGGTTCTTGGGGCTAAATTAATCTTTCCTTACCAGGCGAAGTCAGGGTGAGCAGTTATGTGTTTCCACATGTGCAATTACACAGAGATTCAGGGAACTAAGTTGTCTCCACGTTTGTAGGCTGAGACTGGTTTCTTTTCACCTTCAAAGCTTTTCCACTAACTCAAGCCTGTAAGTGTGGTGGTTTCGGGGGTTGTTGTTTGGTTTTTTTTTTGTTCTTCCTAGCAAGAACATTTGTATGCTGCCCTTCATAGACGAGGCACTTCAGGACGTGGTTTAGTGGGCATGGTGGTGTTGGGTTGACGGTTGGACTTGATGATCTTAAAGGTCTTTTCCAACCTAAACGATTCTATGATTCTTTCCTGGCTAAACCTACAGACCTGATCCCTGCCAACTCATCAGATTCCCCTTTGTCAGCCACTGTGCATTGCCAAGTGCAAATGCAGTGAGTTGTTTTCTCTAGAAATGATTGTGTTCCCACAGGTGTGAATGGGTCTTGCTATGTTGTAACTCTGCTTTAACTCCTCTGAAATCCTGTGGGATTACACAAGGTTGATATTTGATTCATAGTGGTTTACGTAACTTGCGATGATGGACTGGGAAAAGTATGCAACATAGCTCACCTAAAGCTCAGCTGATTTATGTACTTGTGTTTTAGGAAAACACAAAATGTATCTTCTTAAACTGCATATCATGCTGAGTACATAAGTACACGCAATTCATAAATACTGCAATGATTTTAAAAGCACCTTTTTCATTCTCGGTTAGAGTATGTCTGAGTACAAGTACGAATATGAATGTGTTGCATGCTTGGCTCCTAAATGATCCTGCCACGCTTCTAACTTATCCACAAGGTACAGCGAAAATGACCTACTGTGATGAACGTTTTGAGGTTTAAATAATGGTTCTTTGGGATCCTTGAATAAGATATTATGAAAGTGCAATATTATACTAGAAATATCAAACCCCATGGTGAATGTTATTACTCTGCTACAGTGGGATACAGTGCATAGACCCTGAATCAAAATTGCTACACAACTGGGGAAATACTTGTAAAGAGTAATATTGTCATTTCTAGAAACATTCAATGCTTTGGCGTGGCTGCTTAAAAATGAAAACACAGCAGATAAAAGTTAGTGTCTAACAACTGCTGGGTGTTAAGATAACACTTGCCATATACAATACAGACATTTGGGGGGATATTTTGAGCACAACAGACTCTGATAACCTGTTGAACAGTATTTGCAACATCTGCAATGTTTTTATGTGGGATGTAGTACAAGAGAACTCTACTGACATGGTTACATTTGAATAAAAGTTTAAACCTATTTTATTATTCATAATGCTAGAAGGAGAAAGCTGCAGTGGTTAAAGATCTCTCAAAACTTTGGCCAGACACTTGAGCGCTTGGTTACTTGTAAGCAGAATTGTACGTTCCCAGGTGGGAAGTGCTCCAGTGGGCAGTACTGCAGGAAAGCAGTGCTTTTAGTTCTGCTCCTTCAGTGGACGCTGTCAAATTTTGGAAGACGATGACTCAACCTATGTGACTATTACAATTTGTATTTTTAGTTAGAGGTCTGTCTCGGTGCAGGAGTTAGTGATACAATGGGCCACTGGTTATTCTGCAGTGTGTGTATGTCCAGTGAGCCGATCTCACATGCCGTGGGTCAGTCTCTGATGGTGCTATTCATTAAAATGTTTTTTGTTTTTTTTTTTTTCATTTTAAATATTTTGTGAAATGGCACAATGTAAATATTTTTCTGACATGTCATTTTCTTGAAAATGTGCCCAGCTTCGTTCTGGGCAGTTTCATGTGCCCAGGTGATGACAAGAAACTCATTTTGCCTTGCCTATCTATTTACAGGTCTCCCATGACTGTAAAAATGAATTCCCATGGTACTGGTGTGTTGGTTTGCACTTGAGTGAAATACAATAGAATAGTGCTAGATATGGATCAGGGTCATCTTAGTCTTCATCAGAATAGATTTATTATTTAAATACCACTTTCTACTGACTTTGGGATAACTGAGATTAGCTGTTACGTGTTGAAACTGGTAGTTCATTGCAAACAATTGAAAAACTTACGCGGTAAACTTTGGCTTGTTATCAGACGTTGCCAAATTCAGCATATCGAAAGTAGCAGAAATAGCTATGAGTAATCGCTCATCTCATACCAAAGGTTTGAAAATTGTCTGAGTAGGAGGCTTTTTTCAGTTGATATTGACAAATGAATGCTGTGTTTTTCCAGGAACTAACTTTTTGCTCAGCCAGCGTGGACTCCAGCACTTGAGCTGATATTTATTTTGACATGTGTTGGTAGCCTCAGTATTTTTCTTAGTGTCATCCACAATGGCTTGCTAAGCAATTTGTTAGGGTTTTGTGTCTCTCCATATATCCTTTGCAGTTTTTTCTTCTGCAGCATTTAGGAACCTCCTCCACAGTCCCATCAAACAACTCCCACCCAGCACTGGGCACCCTTTCTTAACTGCTAACCAGGGGCTGGTATCCTGGAGCTCTGCCACCTTCTGCTCGCAGCTGCGATGACTTCTGTGGGAGACTGCCCAGGTGGGATTTAATCAGCTTGATGTGGACTTACTGTGGGTGACAAGAAATCTAGCTCTGGACTCTGCTGCCTTGCACAGTTGTTTAATGCACTCCAGTGTTTGCCTGCAGCCTTTAAATGCCTCCCAGGTTTCTTGTCAATCCATACATTTGTAACTGAAAAAATAACTGCTGTACTCACTGAAGAGGAAGGCATTGACTGCCAGCTCCTTTTTGCAGTGGCGGTACGTGGTTTATGGTCACGTTTAGCTAAGAGTGATTTCCCATAATGAAGCATTAAACTTTTCACACACGTGGACCGAGGCCAAGCCTCTACTTCTGGTTAGGCGTATTGAAGTTAAGGTTTTGTTAGCATCTGTGGTGCATAAACCAGGGGTCTTTAGTTTGGACCGTGCTGTTGGAAGAGCATTCTCTCAACAGCCTCCTTGGAGGCATCGTTTAATTTTGTGCTTTAATATGTCCCAGGACTTGGGGTCACTCTAATTAACCCCTTCAGTTTCTCAAACTCCTTCTTTATATTGAATGTGAACACTGGCAGGTTTGGGTATGAACCAGTAGGTTTGGGTAATTAGGTTAAACTCAAATTTTCCCCATAGGCACTAATCCAAGAGTGGTGGATTTTATGCCCCCTCTTTTTTCCCTGCTAAGTGGAGTGTGTTGCTTATGGGCATGATGTATCTGTGATCTGCAGCTAAGTTAGTTTTCTTTTCAGAACTGTTATCTCAGTTTAGCAGCTTTTGCATCTTTGTTGGTTTAAATTTAAGCCCTGGCTTTCTGCTGCTGAAAGCTTACAGCCATATGCGTGCTTCTAATATTGTCCCGCTGTGGATCTTGGAGTATGTTTGTGCTCAGGCGATTGACATGGCCCAAACAGCACTTCCACAGGATTTAGTCAATGTGCACAAATCAATATCGTCTTCTTCAAAGAGCAGCCTACAAATGCCCAATGCTTGGCATCAAGCCACCACTTTATGAGGATTCTTCCCTTCTACAAGGCAACATTCTCCTGTAATATAGTCATTTTTTCAGGCCTGCACAAGAGGAAGGAGTGCCATATTCCCTAACACCAATAAGTGTGCCTCTGTTTTTTGGTATGTTTGGTGAAGCCAAGAGAAGTGGCCCCACTTCAGCTCTGCTTTCCATCGCTGTCTCAAAGCAAACGAAATATCTTCAAAGTTGCCCTCTGCTAAATGCACTCTCTAGAGACAGATACGGATGGGTTTTCTTGTTGGCTCACCCATGCGTTAGGAGAGCCGGGGCCGGTCTAGGTCCTTCATCCTGTCTCTTTGGAGGGGAGTGATCCGGCTGATGTTTGTAGTCCTGGTCAGCCCAACATCATTTCTGACTTGGTTCGTGAACTCCGTCCCTGGGAGGAAAGCTCACCGCCTGGTCTGACCCTCTGACCTAGTGCCTGTGGCTTTTCTTCTGCTTTCACTGTCACTCCTTCTGGCCCTATATTGGCTTATGTGACTGCCTATGATTAAAGATTAATGAACACCCCATTGGTTTCCAGATAATCCAAGCTTCATCTGCTGTGATGTTGCTGATTATACCCTGTAAGTGTTCCTCTGAGGAAGGAGTGCTGTTGTCATCCCTTGTTCTACGGTCGCTACAGTCTGGTTTGGTTTTTGTGCTCACTTCCAAATAATTACGCATTGCTTTGGCTTGTGTGTGTTTCCCCACAGTATGTGTAGTGGCTCTAGTGGTTTTTGTGAACTCTAATCTTCCCGTGCCTTTACATCTCAGATCTCCTGTGCTACAGTGGAGTCTCGATGAGGTCTGCAGCCCCAGCTTGACACTGGCGACTTCCTTTTCTCAGCAAATTCGAACATCTTTGTCAAAGGATAATAAAGTGGTTTCCACTTGCCAGCTTCTGAAGATTTTTTTTCTCCCAGCCTAACAGCCACCTGGCCTCTCTGTAACAACTTCAGCAGGTTCCAACATCCCAGTTCTGAATATTCTGTGTTTTCAGTAACTATCTGATCCATTGATACTTTTGGTCTAGGGACCCATACTTTTGTACCTCTGGTAAACTTATTCCTCATACATCGTGGGTTTATGTGAAATACTGAATTTATTACATTTCTCTCCTATGCTTTCACATCTTGATTAGATGAAAAATGTTTAAAAACCGCAAGTATTTCAAGATGCTCTGTTGTTGGACAGAAAGGCTGCCTTCTGATATCAGTCTTCCTTGTTGCTGGCTCTCATTGTCAGTAGATCCAGAAGGCTGTGCTATTTAAACTGTTTCCCGTTACCCGCATTTTTCTAAAGAGTTAGAACTCATTTTTCCAGTTAGGGTATTTTCTTACAGCGTTTTATTCCTACACCTTCAGTGCATGGTGACTCACCAGGATAGCATGAGACTCTGAGTAATGCTCCCTGCACAGCTGGCCTGTGTCAACCTTCTCAACTGCGTGATTTCGTTTTATGGACGCTGCGCGGTGAGACGTGACTGGCCGACTCCGCAGGAGCCTACGCTGCGCTCTCTTCTTGAAAATGCTTTGGCTTTGACCCTGCAGGTGCTGGCAGGCCAGGACCTCTGGGGAGGTGAGCAGTGGTGACTTTGTGCATGGACCAGTCTGACGGGCTCATCAGCCACTGCAGGGTGGTTTGTCCGTCTGTCTGTCATTTCTGCCTTTAGCTAGGCAGCAAGTGCAGCAGCAGCAGCTGGGGCTACTGGTTGTTCCCCTCCCCTTCCAAGGTCAGCTCTCCAGCTGGGTGAAGAGGGTGCCGCTCTCTCCTGTGTTTGTATCAAGGTCATCATCCAAGGATCTCCGTCTTTGGTTTCCATGCTTTTTTACCTTGGATGGCTGCTTTTTCCTGTTCAAAGGGGCTATAAAACGATACCACTATTTTAAGTTAATAAAGAAGTCTGATTAGGTTATGCCTAACATGCTGTTATCATTATGAGTAGTCATCCAAAGACAGAAAATGAGGGTTCAAGGTCGATATTTTGCAAAAGCAGAATTGTGCATCTCAAGGGCTTTGTTTCCAGTTAAAACCAGCACAGGAAGTTCAGAGTCAGGTAACATTACGTAGCATATAGCTTTGTACTGCGCAGTTGATCCCAAAGGACACCTTCAGATTGCGTGTAGCTGCGGCGGGATTTTTATCAACAGATGATATGATCACAGGTGGCATAAATGGTTGATATTTGACAGAGCAGCAAGAATTGGAGATGCTTTGTCTGTCTGTAGTGTCCCGGAGCTGGGACTGTGCATCAAACTGCACTTTGGCAGAAAACCTGCGTGTTGAGTGGGTGACACTGAATCACAGCTGTGAACGGACATATCCCACCTTTCCCGGTGTGTAACTCTGAATGCATTTGCAGTCTCTCGTCCGGTTGGACCTGGAGCTCCATGCCTTTTCCTTCTCTGTGTGTTTTTTTGCTGCAAAGTCTGTGGCTGTGCTGGCCGTTGTGGCCCGTGGGCTCTGCCAGTGGCTGCCCTTGCACTGGCTTGCTGATTTGAGCAAGTCGCCGTGCCACGTTGTCCCTTGCGGCACGGCAGCAGCAACGATTCCTGTCCCTTGTGTGTTGTGCCTCTCAGGGAATGGCTGCAAAAGCTGCAGCTCCCTGGCTTAGTGTGTAAAAATCAGGGATGACCAGCAGACTTGTAGTACGTAGGCTTGACGAGAAGCGGGGTTTGTAGGACCTGGAGCCCTTAGAAGCCAAGCTGTAGGCAGGGCAGGTTCAGGTGGACCTGGGCTCTAGGGCTGCAGCTCCCGGGTGGATGGGGAGAGGGGCCGCGGCTGGGAGCCCTCACGGTGCGGGACAGGAGCTGGCACGTCGGCTTTCCGCGGGGACGCGGGGCTCAGTGGATGCTCGCTAACGCTCCTCTTTGAAACTGTGGTATTTCTGGTGATGAATTTATAGGATGGCCTGTGCAGCAAACATGCTATGCGCACAGCAGCGTTGTACACCGTTTATGCATCTTTTGGCTCCTGGAGAATCCATTGCAAAGGGGAAGTACCGCAGCTTTTACCAGCGGCTGAGCGAGCCCGTTCCTAGCTGGGAACCCCGTGCCGCACTCCTCTATCCCTACGGACACCAGCTTTCAGCTGCGCAAAGTCTCGGCAAGGATCCCGCAGATGTCAGGCCCCCATATGGCTGTTTCCTAATATGGGATGTTTTTTCCAACAAACTCTTTAAATAAGAATAAATGATGCACAGTTTTGACAGATCTGTCTGGTTCGATAAGCTAAACGATTCTACAGAATGCATGAGAAAGCACAAAGAAGATAAACAGCCTGACCGTGTGCTGTCTTGCACCTTTTGCATTTAGGAATAAATGATTACTACGTAAGATTTAAAGTACCGGAGACTAGATTTCTCTAGTACTGTCAGATGGCTCGTGTTTAATTTAAGGGCGCAGACACAGCAATGCCCTTCTGAACGCCGCAGGAGTTGACCCAGACCGATACCCCGTAGTGGAAATGTATGTCCACGCGCTGCTTGATTGCACGTACACTGGTACAGTTAGGTTTCTGTCTTTAGCTGATTTTAATATTCTGCATATTTATTTCTAGATACCGTTAGAAGTTGTGTAGCAAAGCTGTTCTTCAGCTGTCCCCTGAAGGGCCACTACTGCTTGTACAGTAAATCCAGTTTTACCCTCATCAGCCAGCAGCCTCCACTGTGGATCCATATCATGTTCCTCTTTCAGCAGGTGCGTGCAGTACAAATTAGTGGCACCTCTATATTGTTCACATTGTACTGGGAAAAAAATGTTTTAATGGTTAATCTCTTTAAATACACTTCTAATCCACAGTGCTTTGTGACCCTTGTGATGTCTCAGAAGTCATTATAGTAGGTTGAAGTGGGTTTGCAGTTTTTAAGTTTTTATATTTCTACAAAATACAACAAATTGAAACTGTCTGGAGAGATTACAAAGTCTGGGGATAAAAAAGTGGGACCAAACCTTATTGTCCTCATTCAGGCAAAACTTCCAGTAAAGTCCCAGGTGCCTTGCAAATGAACAGGAGCATTGCAGTGGTTTTGCAGGGGACCAGAATCAACCCCAAGACTGCAGGTGGAGGATAGAGGTGCAGCACCCGCTGGGATTTTTTTACTGCAGAAGTTTTGACTGAGCAGGATTTGCAAAGCTGATCACTGCTGTTCTACCTACCCTAGAGCTATTTTCTCATGTGTGATACCATTTCCAAATACAGCCCAGTATTTGGACATACGTGGAATTTCCTAATAGGTTACAAATGGTATGAAATTGTAAGAGAAAACCCTACATGCACACTTCAAGATGAAACAGATGGCTTTTGTGTTAAAATAATAAGGTTCAGTTTCTTAGCCTATGCAGAGCCATTCACCACAGTTCATCCCACCCTAATGCAACCTTAGAAATACAAAGGTTTTATCTGAAATTTAAAACATGCACGGCGAGTTATGCTGTGAATTTAACAGCTCAAATCACTCTTCCCTGTGTTTGCTCCTAGAAATAAATACAACAAATGTTTTCAAAAAATGCAGGTCAGTAGGAGGTAGTCAGGGAAGGAGAGGACAGTGACAGAGCAGAGCAAAGGATGCAGAGGCAGAAACAGGAATGAGAAGACAAGATGAAAGGGGAAAACAAAGGAGGTGAATTACTCTGTAAATGAAAACCTGAAGAAAGAGGTTGAATTTTAAGAGGACCTAGAGAGAATAAATGAATTATGTTACAAATGTATCATTTTATTCCTGATGAGAGGAAAGCAGGTGTTGAAAAATGTGGACAAAAGTACTAAGCCACACAAAAACAAGAAAGAAGGAGAAGAAGCAGAGGAGACGGGCAGCAGAGCTGGCATACCTCGCTCGCCACTGTGCAGCCTCCGCCGCCCCTGCCACCAGATTTTAACGCAATGACCTCTGCTCTGTCTGTGGTTCATGGTTTGAATCAGTCGCACTGACAATTTAATCACTGATCCACCTTCAATCCCTGGTACCTAGCCTTTTCCCGATACGTTTTTCATTGAAAAACCTCTCCCTTTAACCCCTTCCCAGATTACCCTGATTTTGGCCCTGCTAGTTCCATCTTTTTTCAGGACTATTGAGCTCCGCATAGTTCCCAGCTCACAGGGGCAATATTACTTTCCTTCCCCATCCCCACGTGCCCCTGCTGGGTCCTGCTTCCGTCGGACGTTGCCCCCAAAGAGCGGTCCCCCCGTTTCCCACGGCTGTCCTTGCCCTGGGCTGGGTAATCGCATTTGTCCCACTGCAGCTCCTCTTCCTGAAGCTTTGCTTTTATTCCCTACGGTCTTGCTAGTTTTGCTCCGGCTGTGCCAGTGCTACCCCTGGCCCCGGGCTCCCGTGCCGAGGACCCCCCAGCAGAATCCCCCCACGCTGCCGGGGCCAGGCTCAAAGCAATGCAATTCAGTTGTGTGTCTTTGCAAATATGTTGTAAACACAGAACTTTTTTCTTACGGGGAAAAAAAATGATTCCTCTTACGTTGCACAGAGTGTTTGAGCCGGCTGTGCATCGGAGCGGTGTTTAATGTCAGATAATTTATGTTTTTCTTTTGTTCGAAATCCTAAAGCTTTTAAGTACTGGATATATAACTATTATTAAATTAAATACAGGGCAGTAAATTCAGCCCTGAGATAATGTTATTTAAGCCTGTGAAATTGTACAAGAGATAAATTTGACATAAAAGATATTTATAGTGTGTTAATAATAAATTAAATGAAAGGCTGGTGATAAAAATGTAGTTTTCAGCAGATCCATCATAGATTCACAGACAGACGACTAATAAACGGTTTCTGAAGATTCCAGTACCAGTTGCCATATTTTTATTCCTTTTTTGTCAGTCGCTCCATATTCTGTTTGACACTGCATTCTGCAAAAGTAAAAGCGAGAAGAGAGACTTTTTCTCTCAGGTCTCCAGAACAGATTCTTAACTTCATAACCCTGCTTTCTATTTCATTTAAAAAATATTAGTGAATAGTTATATCATGTTTTGAAACCCTTGGATGGAAGTTGTGAAACGGTAAATTATTACTGCAGGGCAGTAGGAAGAGAAGCATAGGTCAGTGAAGATCTGAGAAATTGTCTTACAGATAAGCTATGATTAACAAAACAAACAAAACTAGAATAAGGGGTGATGTTAGAGAGGTTATTCAGTAGACGAGATGCTTAGTTTCACAGATTCATTCATTAAAATAATCCTGATTTATGGTTTCGTTTCTCTCATCAGGCGGGACAGTGTCACGCCGCTGTGGTAGCACCAGTGAGGAAGGGGCTGCCTGACGCGTCCCTTTCTAACGCCTTCCCTGGAGCCACTCATAACTTTGCCAAACACAAACTAATTGGGCTGCCATTTTCTCCTGCCAGGTGGCTGCCTGGAGCTGACTCCTTCTCCCTTTTAATTTGGACAAAATGATCCGGCTGTTTCTGACAGCTTAGCTGGAAAAAACGTCTTGTCTCGGCCACAGTAAAATTCCTGGTTGAGCCTTATTGAAGTGTGTCTGTGTCAGTTGGATGCCAGACAGTGGGATTAGGGTTGTTGGGTTTCTGCTCAGAAAGAGAAGAAGGAATGTCCATCCAGGAAACCTACGCTAAAAGGACGTTGTTCGTATTGCGAAATCAAATACTTGAAATACGGAAAATCAGATTTGCTTGTACACGCTTAACTTGGCTTCTGCATGCAAATGCATTTTTTAATTACAAGATCATGTAGCAGATATAGGAGAGGCAGAAACGCTAAGCTCTCTCAGCTGCAGTAGTGTTCTTGTAACATTGATTTTGTGTGCAGTTTATACAATGAGGAACTTAATGCAGTTGAAATATTAGAATAATTCAAGGCAGGATAAGGTTGTATCCTTGCTGTCCTTTGAAACAGGGAGCTTTGGAGGTGAGAGCACCCAACCCAACCCAAGTTTCATCTTGTTTTGTGAATGTTCAGGGCACGAAAATTCCTGTCCTCTGCCAGCAAAATCTGGCTCGAATGTGTTCTGTGGGGTTTTTTCTCTTGCATTTCATCCCACTGTCTGCTCAGCGCAGTTGCAAACGTTGCACTTTCACTCTTCCCCACACAAGGACCAAGAGCTGCAGTCAGGTCCAAATAAACGTATACAAACTTGCAGTGGTGCTAAGCATCTTTTCACGTTAGCTGGTAAATGACACATCTTTTCCAAAAAGATGCACGCCACTGAGATCTACACCTGGTTCGCAGGGGCCAGTGCTGCTAATGTTTTGATAAACCAGCATTTCAATATAAAAATGACATGCATGTTGCTATGCGTAATGGTAGTTGATAGATACTCTTTGGTGAGCCACAGACCTTAAAGACATGTAATGTACAATAAAAAAACCCCCAAGGAAATATTTGAGGATTTATCTAATTGTGTGCATATTGATCCATCGTAACTCCTTAGGGAGAAATGAACTAATCCATGGTTATTCGCGTGGCTGTCCCACTGTAAGAACAAGATACTCTTTGTTAATGGCCAAGTCAAAAACGCTTGAAACCCTGTTTTCAACATTTTCTTCAGAGCTTGTTTGCAGAACCTTTGTCCATACAGAGTAATTCTGTGCAAGTCCTTAAGGCCCTGTGGGAGAAGACACAGCTCAAGGGGACACACAGTTTTGAAACTGCCATGATTCAGTCTACATTTCCACACCAAAAGGTAAGCTTTTATTTTTCTCAGAAAAAAAAAAAAAAGAACAACTTTGCACTGACTTTTACAACAGCTGTACAAAGACCTTTACAATAGCTACAGTGAGTCTTTGCTGTGCTCAAATCATGAAAAACAAAACCGCTTTCCCTGCCCCTTCCCATTCGTTGCTTTAGCTCTGGCGTCTTCTGAGCATTTGCACTTACTGACATGCCAAGTCCTCTTCTCCTGGATGGCCATGTGGCTATCCATAGTGCGTGCTTCCAACCTCCCTTCCACATGAAGCACTCGGCTTGTGGGGAGGTTGAAAAATGTTCACCAGCCATTACATTTTCAATCTCTGCAGAGGGTCCCCAGTGTTGTTTTGTACTGTGCTTTGAAAGGGCTCCAGGCTTGTTCTCCACCCCCTCGTACACGCTTCATGTGGATTGTTCCCGACGTGATGAAAACTAGTGATGCTACATATGGATTTTTTTCCTGCTCGCAGTTTCAAACTCTAGATTCAGATTAGCTGCCACTATGGACTGTTTGGCAGCAGCTTGGAAACTCACCTAGTTAAGCAGAGACTTGGATTTTATGGAAATGATCATTTGCGCCTCCACCGTTAGTTACCCCCATCAGTTTAAAAGATTACTCTTTCAAAGCTGTTTACTGTCTCCAGGATTTCAGCGAATGCTATTTCAAAGCTATTAATCAGGCTTCTTGAAAAAAGACGCTGTAGGATTGTAAAACAAATTTCTATTTATTCCTCAACATCTCGATCCAGCTCAATTGGATGAAATGAATTGTCAAACGTGATTTTGAAATATTCTTTCTCAGAATATCGTACGCATGAAGATGTCTGACTGAATAAGATTAATTTACTAAGGTTATGGCTGATTTGAAAACGGGACTTCTGTTTGAAACACCTTCTGAACCCCCAGGATAATGTTGCATTGAAGTGGGAACTCCTGCTGTGGCTTGTAAGAGGAGCAGAGGATCCCCACATCTGAGACCCAGCTTATGGGCCAGGTTTACTTAGACGCAGTGGGGCTTGCACTAAGTATTTTAGCTGCTATTGAAATCCTAGCCTGACTCATCCAAAGGCATTAGAACTGCTTTTCTGTTCAATACTGGCTTAACTTGAGTCCGTGCCAAGATCTACTAGTCAAATGTCAGAGCTGGTGGAGTGTATAGGAGTTTGGGGTGAATAAAGAGCTTAGGAAAGAGCGTGCCTTCACGGGTAGGATTAGATGTAGTGCATCATGCACACAAAGTCTACAAAATGTGTCCAACACCCCAGAAACGTGATTAGTCTCCAGTGCATCAGTTGCATAATCCTACTACTGCTCAGATACTAGTGTTTGGCCTATTTTGGGAACTTTCGTCACTCCCTGACATTAGGAGTATATTTGAGCTCCCAAAATAACAGAGCTTGAAAATGAGATACTGATCTTCACTGATTTAATGAATTAAGTAGTGAACCGAAGTTTGGAAACTCCAGGAGCTGCAGATTGCCTAACAGCCTTCGGAGGCTGAAGGCAGTCAGGCAGGTGTAACGCATCTAAAATGGTAGAAGACTTTAGTATTCAGTCTTGGTCTCCGCAGTATGCTGCTGGATTTACTTTCTCGGTTTTGTTTTTGCTTATTAATACAGAACCTGAGTTTGTTTCTAGTGAAATTTCCGTTCAGTTTACTGAGAAAAATCCCACTGAGTTTTCTGGGAGCGAGACCTAGGCCTGCCGTAAGGAAGATTTCCTTTAGCTTTTACATTCCCCAAAAATCTGGCCACAGCATTCCTGGGATGACCTAGTCCTTACTTTGCTTGACAGACTAAGCTTCTGCGGTGATCTGAAAGTTTTCTTTCAGAAGTTCTTCCCATTGCCAATAGAACTTCAAACATTGTGAACTGATTGACAAAATTATTGTAGTTGTTTATATTATTCCTCTGCCAGTAGTGCAGGAAGCAAAATTATGGGGGTGTGGTTGTTTCAGTAAGCGTAGCACTTTAAATTTAAAATATTTTGAAATCTATTGATACAAATGCAGCGTCAGCATCCTGTATTACATTTTGCATTAAGTTTTATGCGTCGTGTGACGGCAACGTCTGAATGCTTTATCAGAACTGAGGAATTTCTGTGCTGTAAGTACGTGGGGAAGGTCTGACCCCCAGCAGCCAACAGGAACCACAGCGGAGTCAGTGCTGCCACACTGCTCTGCAGTCACTCCGCTTCTGCCCTCTGACCCTGGGGCTAATCCAGAGTAAATGAATTTAGACTTCTTTTTCAGTATGAATTCTAAAGAGTTTTGCAAACCTGGAGAAAAATCTATTACATCAATGATTTGTTCCAGAGTAAATTCTGAGAAATAGTTTCAGATCTACATCACTGTAAGCGATTTCTGAATTTGGCCCAAGATGCGTGCGCAAGGAATTGCAGCGAATACCTGGCTTACAGAAAGCATGTCGTGTTTCACTGGGCAAGCCTGTTCATGCCACAAAAAATATTTATACAACACGGCTTAAGATGTGCCAGAAGTAAAGCATTTCCAGATGTACATCCTTACAGATTTCCGTTTGGTTGCTTCATAGTTCTTTATCAAAGTACAGGCAGGCCACATTACAAAAACTAAGCCCGTGTTGAGCTCGTTGCTGAATTCTTTGTGTTGACTCATGCTGTGTCAGAAGAGTGAGATGGTGACTACTTTACGAGCCCCATGTGATGCCTTAAAGAGAGTCTTTTGTTAAGCAGTGTTGCAATAGAATAATTAACATTTTTAAGCTATTGTTAGTTCTGTTCCTCCCTTGCCTTTGTTTGCTATCTCACTTACGCAGCAGAAAGAAGTGCCGTGTTTTCACAATGGAGTCACTGAAGTTTTCAAGATGATGGAGCAAGGGGATGAGATAAATCTCTCCTCTCCAATTAAGCTTTTTCCTCGTGCTTCCCCTCCTGAAATAAGTGGCTTATTGCAGATTATTTCAAGTGTCCTAGAGTACAGAGTGGAAAAGAAAGATTGCTGCATTGATATTTCAGGGATACTTGTTCTCTTCCAGTCTAGAGTTGCCTCACTGCAGCCGCTAGAAGATTTTTTTTCACAGGATGGAGAAGCTCCCAGGCTTTCTGTTCAGCGTCATCCACGTGCCCTTACGACGTCCTGCCACAGACCCCCTGAGAGCAGTACCATCGTTATTTTGCCCATCTTCCGACCTCCCAGATGCCACGGCCGGAGGAGGATCAGGGCGCCTTGCTGGCCATGCTCTGCCCCGCCATCCCCCCCCTCCGTCGGGAGCCTGCAGCGGGGAGGAGACCCCGGGGGGGGCTGCTGTGGTCTGTCCCTCCTGAGGACTCGGCTCTCCTGCCCAGGGAGGATCTGCTCGGGATCCCGCACCACGCGCAAAGTGTCTGAAGGGAGGCAGGGAGCCTCGGACCGTCAGATCCAACGCCGAGCGACCGGCCAGAGAAGTAGGGAGAGAAGCTGCGCAGCGCAGCAGCCAGCTAAATTCCTCCAATGTACAGAATTCCTCTTTGGAGGAAAGTAAGAACTTCAGCGATGTATAAAGAGCAGTTACAGAGCAAAATAAGTTTTACCCACGATCCCCAGTATAAGCCGGTTTGAGCGTGCTGGGGCAGGGCAGCCCAGCAGCCGGCTGCGCAGAGGTACGGATGGAGCACTGACCCCGGCGAGCAGGCACCGGAGGCATACGGAATTGCAAAGCCAAACGTTACGAGGGATCCCGGGAGTGCAGGGGACCTCTCTGCTGCAGCCTGGCCGCTCGCCTCCCAGGCGAGGACAGAGCGAAGAGCCGGGCTGTGGGGCTGCTGCCCTGCAAACCCTCTTGCAAACAAAGCCAACGTGTGCCCGAGCCCTTTGTCCTGCAATCGTTCTCTTCCCGGGTGTTGTGAAGCCCATTTCTCTCTATGTTCCTGCTGGAAAGGGAAGAAAACCTTTGTTGTTTGGAGCTTCTCAGGTGATGTGAGCCGTGCTCCCCGTTCTGCCTTGCCGTCCCTCCTTCAGACAGCCTAAAATCCATCAGGACATGGCCTCTGGTGTGCAGGGGCGGGGGGGGACCTGAGAACCCCTGTTAAATTAAAACTCAACATTTGGCTCAGCTGAGCTTGTTATCTGGGGTGATGGCCAGAGGACTGAAGTGGTCTCGGGCATTTCGGTTCTGGCGAAAACAGCCAGTTCCTGCCC
Source organism: Harpia harpyja (assembly GCF_026419915.1). NCBI lineage: Eukaryota > Metazoa > Chordata > Aves > Accipitriformes > Accipitridae > Harpia > Harpia harpyja. The sequence goes on from NC_068951.1 coordinate 43,493,307, forward strand.
GTTTCTCGGGTTGAAAGAGGCTGGGGAGGAGAGATGCCATGCTGCCGGGTCTCCCTGAGCCAGCCGGCCTCCTGCTCCCTGTCCTTCACTAAAGCTTTTCTGAAAAGGCCTGAATCGAACAACTCCGTCCCTTGCACAGCCTTGTTCAGTGTGATGAACTCATGTCCCTGGCAAGGGATGGTATTTTCCCCACTGACTGCGTAAATCCGTGTTTTCTTTGGGCTGCAGCGTGCAGTGTTGCAGATCTCTGAAGACCCCACACAAATAAATAGGAGTGTTTTCTGAGCGGTCCTGGCAATTCCCTTTGTGTTTGCAGCGAGTAACTTGGTTGCTGTTATTTAACACCAACGTTTGTTTAAGTGTGAGATCACATTCTGTTTTAAAATTAAATAACGCAGTTCAAAACACACTGAATTATACAGTGTTATTAATTGCCTCAAAAGGAGTATCCTCCAGCTTTTCCCATACTTGAAGCTACAAGTATACTTTCTGTAGGTTTCTTTGATCAAGTTAGACATTCAGTTTACTTTGCAGATGCATAATCCTTACTTCCCTGGCTTGTCACTGGCAGAATAACATCATATTTCCCTGGATATGTTTTGTGTGAGCTAAATCAGTCCCGTTGTTGCTGTGTTTTTGGAAAAGTTCATATTAACATTCATATTAAACATTCATATTAGTGCTTTTCACAGGGGGCTGGTTTCAGAGCCTACGTTCTTTCTTTAAAAAAAAAAAGAAAAAGTAAAAGTAAAGTGGTCCCCAGCCACTAACTCCTCTGCTCTGATGGGGGATCCAGCTGGACAGGAGGAAGCCCCCAGCACTGCAGCATGTTAGCAGAGACCACTACCTTCTGGCTCATTGACAAAGTCCTGAGAGAGGGCTGGAGGTAATGAAAGTGGTTCAGCTGGTGGGAAATGTGCTGCTGCGGACAGGACAGCTGAGCACGCTGCTGGCAGCAGTGTTGAAGAGGCAAAAAAAAATCCCAGACCAGTCCTCTGCCTCCTACAGACTAATATATAATTTATATATTAGCTGCTACTGATGATAGAGAGAGAGATACGTCCTACTTAGCACATTTGCCCCGGCAGGTTTTGTGTCCGCAGGAGACAAATGGAAAAGGACGTGCGTCGGCGCCCGCTGCGCGTCCCTCTGTGATTTCTGGTTATGAGCTGTTAACCGTACAGCGGTTCACCTCATGAGTGAGTTTGGTTTTTCTCATTATTGGCCTAGGACCTGGACCACGTGCAGATGCACCTGGAAGAAGTGAGGTTCTTTGATTTATTCGGCTACAGCGAGGAAGCGGGAACTTGGCAGTGTTTCATGTGCAATAACCCTGAAAAGGCAACAGGTAAGCGGTCTGCCTTCGGCGCTGGTGGGCTGCACGTGGTGGTGGAGTTGCGGTGGGTGGAGAGCGGAGCGGAGCTCACAGATAACGCTGTGTCTCTGGTGATGGTGGCAGAGGTCTGGGAAAAGGGAAAGCAAACTTTCCAGCATAGCCCAGACAGCGTCTATTTTAATTTGAATTCTCCGTTAAACTCCTCTCGTCTCAGCATCTCTGATGAGAGATAGTCAGGCACAAACCTTATTTGGTCTATGCTTAGAGGGATACAATCCAAAAATTAATGTAGACTCATAAATCTGCATGACTACTAACCCCTGAGGAGTGGGAGGGATACGGATAAAAGAGGTGCATCTGCTGGACCATGTCCAGGTCCTCTGGAGACTGCACAGGTGCCACGCGTCAGGGGATGTTGGCATAGATACTACACCCAGTTCTGAGAACGAAGACGACGTGAATCGTTTGCTTTAATATAATCGAATCCATAGTATGCATCATCTTAGCAACAAAGCAAAGCTCAAGAACAGCCATAATACTTCAGCTATATCAGAAAACAGGGTGAGTAGAAACTACACTTTTCCCAGGTAAAAGATCCTGGTGACCTTTTTTTGAAGTTTTCTGATACTCATGTGTTTTAGATCAGTGTACTGAAATTCAGAGGAATGGCCTTTTTCTTAGATGTTTTTTGCCACTCTGTAAAAGTCTGCACAATTCTTGCCAAGAATTTTGAATATTTGGGCCAAGCCTTTGAATAATTGGCTGTTTCAGCTATTTATTTTAACAGCTAGCATCTCTTTATATTTCATCAAACCTGAATTTAGTAAGTCTTGCAAGAGTGGCACAGCCTCTGCTTCAGGCCGGGCTGCCCATGCTCATTTTGTGGGTGTTTGACCATCTTCCTCCTTCCACGACTCTCATGGGACTCAACAACCATAAAAGAAATCATGGTTTGAGCTGAAATTTCATCTCAGTACTGTGGTCTTGCTGTGGTTTGTCCATCACATTGGTGATAGATGCATGTCAAGCTACAAGGAAAAGGAGTCTGTCTGTCTTAAAATTTCAAAGCTTAATGAAATAGCTTTGTTTTGAATTTTAAAAGACACTTAACTAGTCCAAAAAGGGGAGTATTTGTAGCAAGCTATTGATTATGCTGGTAGGACAGCTGTATTGGAGCCAACAGACCAGATGAAGGTGGCAAAGGCAAACCTTGGGGGTGACGTGAGGCACCATTTCCTTATTGATGCCATGGGTTTTGCTGATGACGCTAGTCTGGAGACCTCAAAGGACGGCTGACACCTTGCTTCCCTGTTGCTCTCCTGCCGAAACGCTGTGTCCTCCAAGGAGAGGTCTAAGAAGGGCTGGAAGCAGGACACGGCGCGGGGAGGTCCATGTGGCACAGCACCGCGGCTCTGCTGAGAGGAGCACGGTGTTGGGACTGGGATCTAGACCCCACCGGTACGACCAGTATAGAGCTGGTATTTTCAAATGGGTCTGAACTCAAGGCAAACGGCACTAAAAGGCTGCGACAGCAGGCAGCAATTCCCAGTGAGCTCTTCAGTACTCTTTGGTTAGCGCAACAAGAGCTTACGAAAGCGGGGAACGTCTCTGTACCGCTGACAAGAGGCTCTTGAGTCTGTTTGCAGAGCACTTGAGCTGACATCTCGAGTAGGGTAAACTGTATACTCTGCCCGACGCCGGTGGTCCTCGGGAGCGTAACGCCTGCCGTGGAGCTCGGCACGCCGCCTTTCTCACTTACTCATCGTTGTTTCGGGCTGGTGAAAAATCACGTCGCAGCGTTGTAGGTAATAGATTTGGTGTTGCGTGTGCTGATCCCACTTCCCGGAGTGTGTAAATACATTTCTCCGTTCACGCTCTGGGGTCAATGGAAGGGATGAACGCGTTCAAAACTCTGCCCTACAGCCTGAGCAGTTTCCACCCAGCAGCACAGCGGTTCTGTCCTTCCCAAGAAGCACCCAAATCTGCTCTGCGGGGAGATGTGCGAGCATAGGAGCACTTGGCCAGCCAGGCGAGGGGGGGCTGCCCTCATTGCCCCCCAGCTGCGGAGGGTGATGGGAGCTCACCCAGCAGGCCTGGGCACAAATTAGACTTTCGTTCCTATATGCTGATATTTATAGAGGCCTTTGTAAATCTAGTGCCTCCTCTAGAAGTGGAAAAACAAATGATTTTTTTTTTTTTTTTAGTTACCTTTTTTCTAGCTTGTGTCTGTATGATGTCAATTAAAGCCCAATGGAAAAAAAAATGCAAATACAGCATTAAGGCGCTAAGTGAAATGCTACCTTCTCAGCAGACGCAATAACTTGAGACTTTGCTTTCTTGCATGGAGGATGCCTGGACATTTGGAAGAACGTTTTCCCTTCTCAAACACGGCGGGTGCTGAGGGTGATAACTGGAATTTGCAGGGTTATCGCTGCCCACAGGTCTGCATGCCTCTTCCCTGTTCACAAAGGTTTCCAGCCTGTCCTCCTCCCTGCCCGGCCACCAGGCTGTCTCTTTGTCTTTCTTTGTCTCAGTTTAATGAAAATTTTGTAAGAAAGGCACATTGTGAATATCATGATTTGCTTCGCAGTTCTAAAAGCCTTCAGAAGACCAAGAAAATAAAGAAAAAAGAAAATTGAATGGGTCATATGAAAGCTCAGGTGTAGGAAAGGAAAGTGGAAGATAGTGCTCGATGGAATAAAAATCTGCAGGTGAATGACAAATTTGCCTTAGTGTTGGTGATGTAGAGCTGTGGCAGCTGGGAAAAGTCATACCAGAGTGGGAAACACTCCAGGTTTTTTTTGGGTTTATAAGATCTGACACAAGAAAGAGGATTCAGAGGTCTCCTTGCATTGGTAAGAAACATAAAGGTTGTAAAACATTTTTATTTTCATTCCACGATGGGACAGACCCTTTGAAATCCCAAATACTTTAGAAAGACAAGAAAGTAATTTCTTCCTCTCAGCAATGCTGTTTAGCAACTAAATTCTTCTTAAAGAAGGAATTCAGAGGCAAATTCTTCTTCTATTATTGTCTTTTGTTTTTTGTTAATGTTGGTTTTCGTTGCATTTCTTGGATGCCGTGTTGCAAGATGCCATTTATCCTCCAGACTTAGGAAAGCATTATGCCTTAAAGCCTCGATCTTGCCTTAGGATGCCAGATTAATGATGGTTTTTTCGGATGTAGCTGGGAGGATTTTTGGAGCCGGACTACACTTGGAGACTGAGTTTGTGAGGAAAGAGGCAGTTATGCTTAGGCAATGTGGTGGGTGTACCCAAAGTGGCAATTAACCCAGAGAAAGTTTGAATATTTCTCATGCATTCTTCTGATTGCAAAGCATTTCTTATACAGCCATGCTTCTCCAGAAGTGCTGTTAAATCATCCCAAATTGGTTTTTTCCTGCCACTCAGGAAGAGCATTCCCACAAATCCCACTCATCTGCTCAAATACACGTATGTGCCCTGACTGTGCAGCTGGTCTCAGAGCTAGGAAAACCAGGTTATGCTTTTTTTTTTTTTTTTAAATGACAACCATTCAAGCACAGATACAAGGCATTTGAAATTTTGGTAAATGCAGTGTGTGCCTCTTGTTAGGAAAAGCTGGCCTTTAAGAGCCTCATTTCAACATAACCTCCTGTATTGACAGTTGGCTTCACAAGCTCTTGCACAAAAAAATTCAGTAAAACCACTTGATAGCCGGAGAGGGAATTGCAGTACATTCCCTATTCTGGAAGCTTACAAAGAAATTGCAGTAATCCCTGTGGGCTGCAGAAGAGACATTGTGCCCATGGGCAATGATTCGGGTAAAACTGAGGGGGTTTTTTATGAATTCCTCTTTAAAAAAGCAATTCACTCAGAATAGCCTACACCATATTAACTTCTGAATACATTTATCTTTTGCTAGCAGTGGTGATTATCTAGTGAACTGAAATATCCCAGCTATAATGCTTGCTTGAAAATTATAAAAAGTGGCATTCAGTAATGTGCCCTTTCCAGGTTTTCAACAAAACCAAATGTGATGATTAATGAGAGAGAGTGAATCCATATTCCCTTAGGTTAATTGCATTTATCTTCATCTGCTTGCCACCCACACATTCCATTCTTTCAAGTTAATAGAGGTTTATTATCATTGAGATCATTCATGATTGGACTGAATTTTTGTGGATGATTCTATGTTTCATCAAATGCAAGATTGAATGCTTTGTTTTTTATCTGTCTCGAGTTCATCTTGGAAGAGTTTGGAGGTTTTTTTACTTTTTATCCAGTACCCAAACTACTTAAAGCTTGATACATTGTAGCTCTGCAGAGAAAGCAAGATACAATTAAAAGAAAATAATTCCAATGGACACTTACATCAACGGGTACTATTCAGGGTTAAATCGATTTTGGAGTTAGTGTGTCTATATTGAGACGGTTTAGGAAGCAATGGACATTACAGTAAATAATTTTTCATTTTGATTTTGGGTAATATTTTTAGCTTCATTGTGTGTTCTGCAGGAAAAAAAGCGATGAAAAATATACAGTAAATACAACCTTTTGAATCCTTTAACTCATTTTTTCAAGCTAAAGATCTCATCATACATACACGTCAGCATACCAGAACACAGAGTGATTTCAAACCCAGAGACGATGTGATCACCTAGTTTGACTTTGTATAAAACAATAGTCAAAGAATCTAGTCCAGTAATGCTTATATCAAAGAAATGTTTTCTCTTTGATCTGTATTACTTTTGCATATTTTTCTAAAGATGCCTAAACCTGATTTTTAAAAGTCAAGTGAAGGAGAACCCGTGACATGCCCAAGTTGTTGCTCAGGTAATTTAACCACACTGTTAAAATGTGGGTTTATTTCTAGTCTATCTCTAAACACTGCATCACATTATGCCCTTCCCTGCTATGCAGACAATCTCTATTTGTAGACTTTACCATGTCACATCTTGATCTTTGCTTGGGCAAATTAAGGAGAACACACGTCATTAGTTTCCCGTGATATGAATAATCATATGAAAGATCAGTCTTAAATAATTCTGCTATCACTTTCCTGAAGTCTTTTAATTTGTCCTTTTTCATGCAAGGTGAAGAAATCAAAACCAGACATAATTTTCCAATAATTAATATGTATATAAGGAATATGCACACGCCAATTGGCAGCTGATTGCATTTTAAAAAAAATCTTCTTACTGTATTAGAAGTGCAGATGCTTCTTTCAAATAACCCTGCTCTGCCGTGGAAAGCAGTGGGAGTCACCAGCTACTGCATTTGGGTTTGGGAAGAGTTCAGACAGAAGAGTAAATCTCTACGTTTCTGAGGCAGGATGGATTTACTCATGATGTCCTTTGCTCCGTGCACTTACTCCTACTCTGCACACAGCAGGAATGGAATGGCTACAGCGGTGACCGAGTAAAATCCCAATGGGGATTGGGACAGGCTTCCCCAAGGGGTTTGGGAGCTGATGCTCTTGCCCCGTGAGGAGGGCTGAGGGACAAGAGCTGGTGCAGGCAGGGCTGAAGGGGGACTCTGTAGTAGTCTGTCCGTAACTACAAGGAGGTCATCAAGAAGATAGAGCCAGGCTCTTTTCAGTGGTGTGTGGTGGGAGGGCAAGAGATAACAGGCATAAATTGGAAGAGGAGAGGTTCAGACTGCCTACGAGGGAAAACTTTCCCACCATGAGGACGATCAAGCATTGGAACAGCGTGCCTAGAGATGATGTTGAGATTTTCAAGTCCCGGATGGATAAATCCATGAGCAACCTAGTCTGACCCCATGGGTGACCTTGCTTTGAGCAGGAGGTTGGTTGAGAGACCTCTTGAGCTCTCTTCCAGCTGAATTATTCTGTGATTCTGTGAAGTTAACCACAATGAAAATAAGCAAAAGGACTTAGAAAAATATTGGAAAATAGCTTCATTCTTATCTTTCATGGATCTTTTTCTTCTAATCAGACCCTCAGACATACTGGCATCAGATTCATTACGACGACTTTGGAAGCTGACATCAGAATTCCCCATGGGCTTCTTTGTGGATGTACACGAGAAGTGCTCTGTTAGCATTGCTTCCAGTCACCAGGTGCTTAAAGAGAGATCAGCGTTTCTTTAGTAAATCCTGGTTTTGAAAGATTTTGGCCATAAGAATCCACTTTCGGCCAAAACTGCACGTTCACTTTCTCTCTCATGTTGTATTCCTGACCACCAACCATCTCGGTATCTTCTGGTCTCCAAACTTTTTGTGCTTTACACCTTCTTAGTTTGGGTTAAAGTATGTTCCTACTGCACTGGAATCAGTATCGTGGCCATTCCTGCGGGACCAGGAGCCAGGCAGATGCACAAGACCCAACCACTGAGCAATTGTCTTTTCATATCAAGTCCTTCTTTTGCTGTATCTAGATGTTTATACAGCTGTCATCATGCTCTGAAAGTCATTGTGCACATTATGAATTCTTTATTGTTATCATGTAGGAGTAAAAATTCTTTTCCTGTCCTATCTTTGTCATTTTTTATTAAAGTCAAGTTCTCTCCTCTTTCTTTTATGCACATTCCAGGAAAGCCTGCTACTTGGTGCTGCTGGTTTGAGTTTCTCAGATTCACAGCTCTTTGCTCTCTGTCTCTCACTGGGTAGACTTTGTCATAGCGGTTCTGACACTTCATCTTGGGAGACGATACGGAGCCATGCCCTGTTATTATCACCCACATGCTACTGTGATGGTAATTTCCTGACACCAAACTGCATATTCTCATGGTGAGAAAACATCCTCCACCAAGAGAGTTCACGTGTGAGTGGCAAATTATGGGAATGACAGGGATATTACCCTGTACATCATTAAGTTAGAAATTTGATGAGGCATTTGCACAATAAGCAAAATATCAGTTTAGATGCTGTTTAAAACCAATTATAAAAATTTAAAACTGTTTATCTGTTCTCACAAATCTGACAAATTATAATGCTAATTTTATAAATGGTGAACAAAGTCACGAGAAGATGAAGTGGCTGATACAAGAGCACCAGGACTTGTAGTTGCACCTGCTGCCAGCCCTGTGGGACTGTCCTTTTGCTCAGCTCCCAAAGAGGAATGACTCTTAAGAATGACCATTATGGGTAACCCAGCAAATCTCAGCTGCAGAAATGCCAGATAATACCTGATACAGCCTTAGAAAGCTGTTTAGGAAGAAAAACAGCCATTCTATTCCCAGTACATTTCCCCCATGAAGCTGCTGTTGGCACTTGGTGTCCCCTCTAACAGGACATCAGTGCAGCCATAGACAGAAATGACCACACAGTCCTGCTTGGGTGAAAAAGCCAAGGCTGATTTCAAGTCTGATGGACCCAGTTTGTTTTTTTTTCAGAAACAAGTTTATCTAAAAAAAATCCCCCAGATTTTTCCTTGCTCAAAATGGATTATTGTTTTCTCCAGTACTTTTTTGTTCAGTGGCATTTGATGATATCTTGTGTGCAGCTTTTTACCTCTGCAAGCTGGATTTCAGCTGCTTTCTGCTCTGTTTGAACAAGGTTAGTTGTTATTAGGGAGCTTTGCCACAGGGTATTGTTTCTCTTGTCTAGAAAATGGGTATTGTGCCTATGCAGGATTTTTTTGCCATCGATTCATCAGTAGTTAATTCTATGTGTTTTATATAAGTGTAAATTCAGCATAGACCGTGTGGCACGAGGCTCCTTCACAAAGGCATCTGCCCTGGACCAGTGCTTCAGAAACCCACGTCAGGGAGGCAGAGGAATCCAGCCCAAGGTCCATCATTTTGGATATTGTTCCCGTGCACATCCCCGGCAGCAGACCAGGGCACGGAGGCAGGACAGAGGCTGCCAGTGGCCACCTTCTGCAAACTGCTATCGCAGAAGCACCACGTCACTGCACATCATAACATCCTCATGGCCAAGGAAGACTTTAAACCCCCTCAGCTTTGCATTTTCTTGGTCCCATTTCCAGGATTTTCACATAAACTGAATATTTATTTGAAAACAGTCCTCACCCTGGCCACGCTTCTCTGAAAGGCTGGGGATAAAAGATTGTCAGTTGAGGAAATCTCTAAAACAAGTCAAAATGTGTAAGTGTAGTAGTTCTGAGAACGATAATTAAGACAATTGCAAAGTTTTTATTAAGGGACACATAGTAAAATGTGGCTCTGTCCCACTAAAGGAGTGTGTTGTGCAATGGGTGCAGCCCCAAACCAGCTTCGCTGTAAATTTGTGCTGTTTTGCAGTGACAGAAATTACGCAGGGAGAGAGCAAGCCTCTGTTTTACTTTGTCCCGTGCCAGTTTGGGTGGTGTAACGCATTGGTGCTGGCATGCAGATATACGGAAAAGAGCTGCTGCATCGAGCTAGGGATGCAGCAGGCTGCGAGGAGCAGAGCATGACCTGGTTTTGTCATGGAAATCACAGCTGCCGTTCCCCATCGAAGCTGAAACTTGGCCACCCCCCCTTTCCATTCAGTCCATCTCCTTCCAAAAACTCCCTATCTACAGAGACAGAAATATTTATAGTCTTTCTTGAGGAAATTGAAATAGTACACACTGAAGACCCCCAAAGCCTGCTTCTCTGCCAACATAAACAAAGCTGGGGAAAAAATACATTCTTTATCTAAATCTGATGCATTATATTTGCATTGTTTGTTTTTCCTCTACCAGACAGGAGGTAGTGAAGAGAGGTATGTGTCCAAAAAGCTATAAAGCCTTTAAAACCCCAGGTGCTACCTTGGCCACCCCACTCACCTCGCATCCTTAGCATCACACCAGCCTACTGCATTTTGGGCACTGAAAGGCTCATGCACAGACAAAAGCAAACACTTTCGAGCAAAAGCATTACTGGATAAACTTTCGTGCTAAGGTATGTAAGTACGGCCAGCCAGAGGATAACTGACCGTCTGACAGATGCTGGGAAGGGTTCCAAGGCATACAGCACATCAAAAAACATCCGTTCTCAGACTGCTTACTCCTTGGACTGCTCTTCAGTCTATCTGATCCATCATGTCCTGTCTATCCATGTAAAAATAGAAGAGAAAGAAAAAAGAAACCCAGCCGTGGTATTAGAGAATTTTTAAATTGTTTGCTCCATACACAAAAGGCAGTGGCTCGAGCTTGCTCTGCGGTCGTGGTTTAAAGCCCATGGTGATCCCCTTGGTTGCTGGGCTTTTCTTGTGCTGGAAAATTCCTTTTTGCATGCAAGGTTTGGGAATGCTCTTCCAGCTCCCAAAACCTCGCGTGCTTCTAGCCGAGGTAAGTGCCAGTGAATACTGATCACAGGTGAGCACCGTGGTCACAGGGCTGGTGGTAGAAGTGGCCACAACCTTATAAACACGCTGTAAATGAAAGCACAAGGCTTCCCAATATTCACGCAGTGCTTTGAATTCTGAAAGTAATTTTAAATATAGCAATAATTTTGCAATAAGGGAAAAAAAAGGGTTTCTTTCCCTTTCCTAGAGACTTTATTTGGGTTTTATTTTTAAGGGAATTGATTGAAGGAAAATCTGTAGTGGCAAACAGAAGTTATTTTTCTAAGGCAAATTGAAGCCACTTTTCAGGCCACTATAGAAGATGAACGGACTGGAAAGTGGCTGAGCTGCAGGTAAGGTAGCTAAGCGCATCTGTATTTCTGCTTCCATGCTGATTACAGTCATTATGGTTATTGAACTCTATACTCTACAGTATGTATTTTTAATTACATTTTAGATTATTCTTGGGCAACGTGCTGTAGCACAGGTCATCAGCGGGGGGGACAGAAGCTTTTGCGTCTCTCCTTCTCCTCCTTCCTTGTCTTTGGCTTGGGCAGAGTTACCCATCCTTGTATTTGAAGACGGCTCTGTAAGGACGGCGTTTAGGCGCACACATGGCAGAAATGCTGGTTTAGCTCTTACCACCCAGGGCACAGGCGAGGCAGTGTTATTGGCCAATGACACGCTAATAGTTTGTAAGTAAATTTTGCCATAAGATGGCAAAAACATCCATGTCCTCAATGGGTAACATGATGAAACGACCCTGACTGTTCCTGAGGGAGCAGGACAGACACCGGATCCCTGGGGGCTGAGCTGTGAGTTCCTCCGGCCTTTGGCAGTCCAGATGTCAAAATAAATTGTGTTATTTTAGAAATGCAAAAATGATAGAAATTAGCACATTCCCAACCGGTCAGTGCTGTGAGATTTACAGGATGTAAGTAACTCTGGGTTTGTTGTAAGAATTATTTTTTACAAAATGGATTGCTAATGTTAGATGACTTTTGAAATATTCCTGAAGTGACAACTAGAAAAGATAATAAAGGTGTAACAGGGAGTGACCTCTACAAAATGCAGGGCTAGATTGTTTCTCGAACACTGGATAAGGGAGGGCTGATAATAAATGCATCCCTTTCCCAAGGGAAGAAGGAGTTGTGTCTCGGAAAGGTGAGGAAGGGAAGGGTCATGTCTGGGAAACAAAGCCCTGGGACTCACCAACCCCTTTCTCAGCAAAAAGTCACATTTCTGGGCTGGAATTACCTACAAGAGGTTGGCAGTTGTTCCAGTGGGACGGCACCTGGTCTCTCAGCCTCACGCACACATCCCACTTCTGGCTCTTAATTCCTTCTCCATAGGGCTGCTGCTGCGATGAAGCAAGCTATTGCAGTTAATGGAGAGTGATATCCTCAAAATACTCCTATCCATAATACTCCACAGCAGGAATATAACTGTACTGAGCTCTGTAGTGTGGATTAAAGCCTCAGAGACAACATAAATAACTACTTTCAATTCCATGAAATTAAAAATTATTACTTATAATACAACAATTGGGAGGCGCGATGGCGGGGAGAAGCGCGTGATGGTGGGGAGAAGTATGTGATGGCTGAGGGAACAGAAGAAGTGATGGACTTTTGGATGGATGAGGAGTCCGAGCTGTCAGCTCCATCTGCTCCCAAGCAAATATGACTAAGGGCTGAAAAGTCTTTCTGAAGTGACAGCTGAATGCTTGAGGTCGGGAGGAATGCGGTCTTGGAGCTGACACAGCTAAACTGCAAAATAACTTTTCTGCATCGCAGCAAAAGCCTGGCTTTCAGCTGGGGCAAAGGGAGGACAGAAATAACCCCCGCGTTGTGTGTTCACCTCCGCAGTTGTAAATCAGGATGGCCAACCTCTGATTGAAGGCAAGCTTAAAGAGAAGCAAGTCCGGTGGAAGTTTATCAAAAGGTGGAAAACTCGCTACTTCACTCTGGCTGGCAACCAGCTGCTTTTTCGGAAAGGAAAATCTGTAAGTCGGAAGACCATCAGTTTGATTTCTCTCTTTCCCTCCTCCCCAACACCATTCCCCAGAGGTTTTTATCACTCAGCTTTGCCCGTGGTCTCTACGCTCCGTGGCTAACTTCAGCCACGGGGTTGCTCACCAGCTTGAGTTATATTTTCCTCTCTGGATCAAGAGCGTGAGGTTTTCGAGAGTGCTCAGCGTCAGACTGGCGCTGCTCTTGTTCAGCCAACAAATGCCCAGGGCTCAGCACTGCGACTCAGTAATTTACACCCTGCTAGCTGGTGACCTGTGCCTGAGCATCGTCCCCTCTGCCTCGAGGCATCCCAGGGTCACCTCTCGGATATTGCAAAAGCTTCTATTCCTGAGGGAATTACCGTGGGTTAAAAAATGGTTTCCAGTCTTGACCAGTGATTCTTTATTTCCTTGAATAAACACAAATTCAATAAATTCTGCTCAGGTAAATATATTTTTTTCCACTTGCAAAGCGCATGGCATGGGACAGCGAGGTATGTAGCGGCCACAGCCAACGTGCTGCAAGTGAGCTGTCATTTCTGGGTCCCCAGTTTTCATGGGACCAGCAGTGTTTGCTGGGGAGATGGTTGTTCAGCACATCTGGAAAGTCAGGCCCTTCTGAACACCTCAGGGCATTCTCCAAAATCAAGCAACTGCTCACCTTTCTTGAAAGGCTTGCCTGTTTTTGTACATTAATAACTGTTCTTGAGATGACAGCATTATAATTGGTGTTATATGTGCAGGAAATACACTTGTGTATTTAGAGCAAGGTGATGCTAAAATGCTTTTCTCGCAAAGGAACAGAGGGCTTTTTGCTTTCACTTCTACCCTTATCTAAATTCAGAGAAATTCTGTTGAAATTTCTGTGAAATTGTTTGAAGTTTATACCGATAGGACTCAGAGACAACCGTGTCCCAGGGCATGGAAGAGTAGGTAACTGAATCCAGTCCTCATTAGTTATTACTTGTCAGTTGTGAGAAACTCATTTTCTTCAGCTTTTCGCAATGAGCATTATCAAACATTGTGCAAAATAGTCTACTTATTTTTGTTACAAGAGCTCTCTGTTAAATAATCCAGGAATAGCAGCATCTTCCAACTATAGCCAAACCTTAATATTTCTGGTAAATAATCTTTATTTTTATAGAAACTTAGTAAAGCTCTTTAAGCTTCCCAAACGGCTTTCTGAGCCCCTTCCTATAAGAAATACAACAGGGTGTCCTGCCTAGGAGGAACACATGCCTTTTGTGGGACAATACAATCCTTCTAAAAGCAGGTAGTTGAGGAAGCAGCCTTTTCCTTACTTTCTAGTGACTTTTTCTGATGTTTTGGTTGAGATTCTGCAGACAGTTTAATCTATACATGTCCCATAGCTACAGCTCAGTACTGGCTGATGCTCACTTTTGAAAGAGTGTCAGAATAATTGTCATTTTTTAGCAAGTCGATTGGCTTATAGAAATGTGTTTAACAGAATGGCTTTAATCAGCTCTCCAAACAAGCCAGGCATAAGGCACAACAGAATACCTTGATTACTCCTGGGATGCAGTCACCTGCTTAGATTTGCATTCTCCGTGCTCCCTGTGTTCACGTGGGGACCGTACAATGCACCGCAGGCGGGTGAAGCTGGCAGATTAGATTGTTGACCAGCAGATTTTGCAAAACAGCGTAATTCATATAGATTAACTTTCCCTTTTTAACTGGCAAACTCGAGGCTGCTTTGCTTTTTTTTGAAGTTGAACACAAATACCTGGACTGGTTTGTCAGCGTAGCAGGCTGGCGTCCAGCCCCCCGGGGACAGCAGCAGGGTTATTGCGCCTGGGTAATCAGTCTTTCAAGCTGGTGCGTTATATCCTGTTACTTCTACATTTTTGGCCTAAATTTGAGAGTCAAGTTAACCGTTGCTTGGGTTGCAGCCTGGAGCAACCGTGAGCCCACCAGTTTAGGTCGCACGCGTGCCCTGGGTTGACTGTTGCAGACACCGAACACAAAATTTTAAGCCCTTTAAGCAGGGCTGGAGGTCTGAAGCCTCACAGAAGCGGTTTGGACAATAAAAGGGTGTGATTTTCAGATCCCACAGGAGGTCTGCTCCTGCACACCTCCGGCACCCGGCGGGACGACCAGCCCCGCGCCTCGCTGGCCGGGGATGGGTGCCGAAAGCATCGCAAGCGCGGGGCTACAGGCTGTGACCAGCCAAAGCGGTGGTAGAGGGTCCTGCCCGGCTCTGCCTGGTGCTTTTTTCAGTCTTTGAGGCCGGACAGAGCTTGCCTGGCTGAGCACGACAGCTCTGCCCCATCATCTCTGGCGTTGCAGAGCAGGGCTGGGTGCTGCGTGGGTGTTTGGACTTTACATGCTGCTCACTTAAAAATACAAACCTAACACAGAGGAGGTATTGTGAGATGGCCAGCTGGCTGTGCCTGCTTATTCCTGGAGCCCCACCACGAACCCTCCCTTCGTCAAGTAACCATGCGGACAATATTTGCTCTGTGTAAGCAACTGTATGGCCAGTGGGTAAAGGGAAGGCAGGAGAAAACCAAAATATAAGAGGTCCGAAAAAGAGCCACATCCTAAACTCCTGGAAAATTGTGGTAAATTCCTTCCACAGAAATGTGCCTAGGGTATAATCAACTTTCTTTAGCAACTTGAGGTCAAATGTTGTGTGGTAATGAAGGGAGTATATAATTTTTGCTAGATAGGCTTCTAAGTGTAAGGGTCTGGCTCATGGGGTGCAAAGTTTTTGTTCTCGAATCTATCGTTGCTTTGCATTTTCTGTGATAAAATATTCATAATGTTTATCCCAGGTCAGATGTCAGTGCAAAGCCAGCTTAACACTGTCGATAAAGCCTTAACTGGTGTTTGTGGACGCAGGGGAGGGTGTGCCACTGCTGTGGTCCTGTGGTCGTGCATGGGGAACCAACGATGGCTCTGGAAACATTTGTTCCCATGTGAAGTTAGAGATGAACTTCATTGTTCATGGAAAGTCGTTTGGTCAGAACTGAACATTTTAGTGGGAAATTATCCATTTAAAGAAAACTTCTCGCATGCGGAATAAGATCCCTGATAAAAAATGAATGAGACTGACAAATAAAAGTTCCACCCCAGAACAAGCAACAGCAACACCAGGGGATGGAGCCGTGCCGGGAGGATGACGGCTCTGCGCTGTCCCTGCCGTTCGCAGCCCGGGGACCTCCCGTGTCCCGGAGGGGTCTGTCTGCTCGCCCAGCCGCTGGCGCTGCCGAGGGGTCTCTGGCCAGAGAGCTGCTCCGGTCAAGGGATGGACTTCAGTGCTGTTTTGAGTTAGAAAGGAGGGGATTGCCCAGGCAAGTGCCCGTGGCACTTCAGGAACGTAGGAGAGCTTGACTGTAAATAATACATATGTATACAATACAGAAGAGCTCCAAAAGTTGGGAAACGCATCCTGGGTATTCAATATGGATGTGGAAAAACGGCAGGTCAGTGGTAATGGTAGGGGACTATCAAATCCCAGAGGGGAACCGCAGCCATTGGGCTTGGGACTTCTTTTGGATGGTCTTTTCAGATGAGCTTTTCCTTAGAAGAGTAAAATGTTCCTGGTTCTTTCCCAGAAGGACTGAGACATTATTGCAGCAGAAGTCTCCCTGCCCGGTTCTGGTCCTGCGTTTCAGAGCTGGCCTGCTGGGAGAGCAGGCGACGCTGGGGCAGGCAGAGCAGCTCCGGAGACAGCAGCTCCCACGCTGCAGCCTCTCCCGAGTCATGCTCAGCTCCTGCAAGATAATTAGCCACTAATTCTCACTCGGATCAGTCCAGACCTTTCCTGTAGGATAGGCGCAGAAAGCTGTTGGAAAATCTGCCTTGCTCCTCTTGGTAAAAAGTGTAAGAAGCTCAACAGGAGAAACATAAAATATTCTGGAGGAATCAGGGCCTTGGGCTTAAACTTCTCACCTAGAGACCCAAATTGTACATTTTTAATGAGTTCATGAACCTCTTCTCCCGCAGGAAACTTCCATGATTTCGTACAACTATCTCTTATGCTTCCTGCATCATATTTCTTACAATGACACTAAGATTTCCTAGACTTACCTACTTTATACATTTTCAAACAAAACTACAACTGAGCTGTCCCATATTCTCCATTCCCCATGGAGAAATGCCATGATTTCCCTCACATTCGTGGGTCAGACTCAAGGTATCTGTTCTGTTTTCAAAACCAGCAAAAGGAGTTGCTGCTTCCATTTTCGGGTAGAGACTCTGAGAAGGGAAACAACTTACCGCTGCTTAAGAGAAGACAGCTTTCTTCAGTCCCCAAGGACTGGCTGATTTTTGTACCTAGGAAGCATTTGCCATTGGCACCAGTTGTGCCTGGCACCATTAACAGAGGTCACCGTTATTAAAAGCCAGAGAAAGGAAGATCCAAGCCCACGTTAACAGCTGAAGCTGGAACGAAAAAGTACAGATGCTGAGGGGGAAGAGCTCACGGGCATCACCGTGGACCCTTGGCCGTTGGGTGCCGTAGACCACGACAGCCCATGAAAGCCCATGGTGTTCAGTAGGGCAGCGTGGCACTGCATGGGGGTGGGAAAGGGGGTTCTAACTCCCCTAAGGCATTTTTGGGAAGTGCCCATCAGTGCGTTTGCCTGCACGAGCAATGTTTACAAGCCCAGCTCTAGAGACGTCAACTGTTTGCTAAGATGGTGGAAGCTCTACCAGATGAACTTGGTTTTGTCTGTCTTCCCTCTGTTTCAGAAAGATGACCCCGACGACTGCCCCATCGAGCTCAGCAAGGTGCAGAGCGTTAAAGTGGTGGCAAAGAAGCGCAGGGACCGCAGTCTGCCCCGGGCCTTTGAGATCTTCACCGACAGCAAGACCTACGTTTTCAAGGCCAAAGACGAGAAGAACGCCGAGGAGTGGCTTCAGTGCATCAACGTCGCCGTGGCCCAGGCTAAGGAGCGGGAGAGCCGAGAGGCCACCACCTACCTGTAGAGCTGCGGGCACCTCCGTGGCCACGCCAGCAAACCAAACGTGTCTGGCACCGCTCCGGCGCAGAGCATCCCACTGCCATACCGTGGACCTCTTTTACCTGCAAAAGCCCCGTCGGCTCCGGGATCATGGGAAACTGTGGGGAAGACGGGGTGTTAGCGTGGGCTAGGGAGAGCTTTGTGCGGGGCGAGAGGTCTAAGGCATCAATAACGCTACCCGGCGATGGCGTGCCACCACGCGGGAGTGCTCCCTGGCACTGGGACGTTGGCTGGTGTGGAAGCAGCTTCCACGTCCCTGTGTGAAATGCAGTTTTTTGTCTTCAGCCTAATGGCCTGCAAGCCAGGAGACGTGGTTAGAAAGGAACCTGGACCCCATCCCCTCAGCCTTTGCTTCTGAGATGCACAAGGTCTCAGTGGCTTGAATGCCAAGAGCATAAGGGCTTTCTGCTTTCCTCAATCACTTTCTGTCTGTAAAAAGAGAATTTTCCTTCTTATTTAATCTCAGTGTACTTTATCCTTTTACTGTTTATATGTGTCTGTGGAAAAAATCAAATTTGCTGCTTCTTTCAGGTTTGAAATTGAGCCATTTTAAAGATTTAATACTGCTGAAAAATAATTTTAAATACTTAACTGTTTTGATTTCCGCTCTTTTTCCTGCTTTTTCTCCCCTTCATAGCTGAATGTAATTTTAAAAATGTATTTTCCTTTTTTTCTATAATTGCCTTTTCTGTTCTGTAACTTTTCAAAATTTCTCTAGAACTGGAAAATTTCCAGTTTGTTTGATTTTCTTGGTCACTCTCAAATGATTCCAAAGTGGAGGAAGTACTGTAGAAAAGACTGAAAGCAAAAAAGGAAAAGAGGGGGGAAAAAAGAATGAGAAGTCTGCAAGTGAAGAAATGAACTCAGAGACCATTCAGGGCTGAGTAGGAATAAAATTTGAAATTTTCCAACCTAGAAAAATGTATCTTTTGCAAAAAAGTTGTTGCCAAAAAGGGGGAGTTGAGGGGGGAAAAAAATCAGGGGAAAAATGAACTGTAATGCTTTCTACTGTAATATGTGTCTTCCACTCAGTAGCAAAGGGAGCTCACAGCTCTTTTGAAAGTTCCTTGCAGAGCATGGCAATATAATCTGCTTTCTGAAATTTTCTCGTGTCGACTTTCTGTAGCGTTTGCTGGGTGAGTTTTGGCTTTGGCTGTGGGGACAGGAGGGCAGCAGGGGCTGGCGAGGGGGGCTCGGGCGGCTGTGACGGCAGGGACGTGCCAGGGGTCATCAAATGCACTTGGGGAACGGGGGGCAAGAGGAATGACCTGGGAAATAAATTCGGATTAAGGTCTACTGAGTAAAGCTAGCGCTGGTGCTGCTGAGTCAAGCCTAATTTCAGCGGTCACCACGAGGTTTATGTCTCATATCACAGTTCTCTGTTGGGGTGCAGCTTGAATGGCTGCATACCTCTGAATTTACAGCCTGATTTTTCCACCATCCTAACCGTTCCCAGCTCGCTGGATTTTACTGGGGCTGCTGCCGGTCAGCGGCTCTGAAAGTGGGGAGGAGAAGATGGGCGTGAAGCTGAGCGAGGGCTGGAAGAGGTGCGGAGGGAGTGGGATCCGAGGGATTTAACTTAATGGTTTGGTGCCTGCTTCCTTGATGTGGTGGTTCAGCCGGGTTCATGGCCCGAAGCTTGGAGTCTTGTAGCATGCCATAGAAATATTTATCTTTGGAGTTTGATAATTTGCAAGCACTGACTGTTGCTGGTGTTTGTCTCTCCGGCCGCCAGAGCTCTGTAATTTGTTACACTGACAGGTAAGATGCTAACGTTTGGTAAAGAGCATTTACTTGAATTAGAACGAGAAAAAATTAGTTTATGGTACCATAGGAGTGCCTCAGTTCTGCTGCCAGGTCAGAGCTACGGGCTGCCCGGTCCCTCGCAGCAGCCGGAGCTGGCGGCTCCAGAGACGTATTTCCCAACCTCACCCATCAAAGCACCATCAAACCTTTTGGGGAGAAACACCGTGGACCTTGGAGCAGTACCAACGCAATGAATTTCCATTTACAGTGAAATGAAAATCGGGCTAAACTTTGAAAGGTTGTTTGCTATTTCTGTGTCCCCCTTTTTAGTTGCCTGCACTTGTGGGGACGTCTGGGTTTCTTTGCTTGGTTTTTTCCCCATTATTTTTAATCATTTCCCAGACCCGATGATGATGTGTGTGGAGGCCCTGGAGGACAGCGGAGCACCAGGGAACTGGCAGAAAGACACTGAGACCTTGAGCCACGTGTGGGCAGGGTGCAGTGAGCGCAGGGTGGAAAATAAAAGCAAACAAGCTCAAAATTGGTTTGGGGCAGGATTGATCCGAGGTGAGCAGGCTCTGATGGTGACCTTCTGGTGGCAGGGATGGTGGACCTGCCTGGTGCTGACACGCTGCCTACCCATAGCCCTGATACCACTTTCCAAACCAACCCTCCAGCCCAGAGAGGTCCCCGTCCCCCCGGTTGTGCCACCCAGCTGTCCTCCTCCTCCTCGGCCACCGAGCACCAGCTGGACCAATCCCAAATCATATCTTTTCCAACTCTCCACGTTTTCCCCAAATCCTCTTTGAGGCAGCGAAACAAAACGGGTAATTCCTTCCTTATGCTCTCGCGCTCCTTCCCTGGCTCCTGCGGGAGTTCGTGTATGTTTGTGTTGCTTTGCTCGAGGGTCTCCAGCATTTCCCGAGACCTGGTTCCTCCCAACGCTGATGGGCTGGAGCCGACCTCCAGCCCCGCGGACCGCTGCAGCGTGTCTCAGCCAACGCTCCAGCCCAGGCTCCTAACGCGTGTCAAACAACTGACCTGGCACCCGTGCCCTGGAAGGTCAGCAAGCCCTGGCCTGAAAAGACAATATTTAATTTCCAACATTCCCGTGCTGACTGGAGAAGGAAGTGCCGATAGATCGCACCACGCGGCCAGCGGCTGAGAGCAAAGTGGTTGCTGAAGCATTCCTGGATGATGGAAAATGAGGGAGGGCTTTAAAGCTGGCCATAGGTTTGTAGATTGAAAAGATAAATTTGCATTGACGCTAATGATGTCAGAGGGGAAAGAGAAGACCTCAGTCAATGGCCCGTGCAATGCCTTAACCAGCTCCAGACTTCTCGGTGCTCCGGAGAGATGCTGCAGTGTTCAAATTCCTGAAAATTCTTGCAACAACTAAAATGTGGAGATGAACGTTAGATCGTAGAATGTAGCAAAGTGTTCAGAACAACTTTGTTAAAGCTAAATTGAGTTACAGAAAATATTGAAAGCCCATCTGGGACCAGTCTATCCAAGCAAGTCTATGGACGTCAGCGTAGGTCGCCTGGCCAGGCAGAGTCCGGCTCCCCGGTGCAGAGCTCCATCCCGCTCCCTGTCACTTACATGGAATCAGGCAACATGTGCCTTGTGCCAATAATACAATATTATAATACTTACAACTTCTATTACACTTCATGCCTCTAAAACACATGAAGTCAAATTCAAGCCTGATGCTGAAGACTAAAAGCAGGGGGTTTTGGGGGAAGATGCACCCTTTTTGCCTGTGACCCTTTATTTGCTGTTATCTCAGTGATCCGGGGCGGTTTGTTTAGAGTTGCTCGTGCACAGCGTACGAAGCAGGCTTGATGCAGACAGCCTGCCCTCCAGGACCTCATACAGCATGTAAGGAGTGGGGAAGAAGCCTACAGTCAGTTGCATATTATGTCCATACAAATAATGCAGGTCTGCGGACAGGACTGCTGCCACCTCTCCTGCCTCTGGATGTAAATGAAGCTGTGGAGCCAAACCTCGATTTAAAGGCAGCAGTGCAAGGGTAAGAAAAGACATACGATGGGAAATTTCTGCGGCCTCTCTGGCACACGAGGAAAGATTTCAGCCATTTAATTTTCAATACCTGGACCAATAAATCCTTACTTTACCCACAGGACACACTATTGAGTCTAATGGGAATGAAGTTAATTCATAGGTGTGAACTTGTGGATTTATGGTCTTAAGTTCCAGAATTACATCCTATACTAAACACTGAATTCACCCACCGAGGCATGTCACTGGAGTTCAACAATACAGTAAGTTGGCCATTAAAAACATATTTTACAGACAAAATAGTCTGTATTTCTTAATCTTGATGCCAAGTTTCAGTCTGCCACCTATGCATTACACCATCGATTTAATGCACCTGCTTATCCACGTGTATGTATGTACAAACACGTGTTGTCACCTAACCGACCGAGTATGGGGATGTGCAAATCAGGGCTGAGCATCCACTTCACCATCGAGTGATTTCCAGGTCTGAGGGTGAAATTCGTGTACGGGGCAAACGCGGCTCTGCTTCACCTGCTGTCTCAAGGCTTTGTCATCAGCACTTGGCTGTCACCAGTCGCTTACATCCTTCCTTTCAATCTCGATGTGATTGAAACAATATGGAATGCATAGCTGTGTAGTTAGAAAGACCCTGCGTTCTGTGCCAAAAAATAATTGCATAAAATAAGAAGCTTAGCCACACTTCTCCTGTCTTAAATTAAAACTTGGAATAAAATAAAAGAGAAATTCAGCTGGCAACTCATTCTAGTCATCCTCCTAAAAGGAGAAACACAGAAATCATCAATCTAGTTATGATGAGAGCAGGGAGATTTAAAAATAAAAATAAAAAAATCCCACTGTTGCAAATTTTCTTCTCGAGCAAATATATAAATAGTTTTTATTGGTTCTTTTTAAAATAGCATGTATCGAAACACTCCAGATTTAAATAGCTGCTGCCCTCTGAACGGGGAACATGTTGGTGGTTCCTGCTACGCAGCATTTTCTTGGTTTGTTTGCTCATCCCTTGCAGGAACCACCCCGGCCCTCCGCGAAGACGACGTGAGAGCTCCCCGCGGCTTCGGCCTCGGGTCCCTGGGCACGCGAGCGTGTGTGGCTGCGCTCTCGGAAAAAGGGATGCAAACGCCCTCCTCAGCTGCAGCACCGGGACTCTGCCGAGCGTCCGCTCCTCTCTGCCAGGAAACAATGTGCCTTCTGTCTTGCACAACTTCTGGGACAAAAGATGTCATTGTCTTTCTGGGGGCGGGGGCGAGTTCACCTTTGCTGAAGAATCCTGTTATTCAGACAGCGTTTGGCGGAGGAAAGGAGCTTGGCTCCCATGGAGAGAGGGACAAGTCCCAACCCTGGCCCTATGGGACACTAAACCCAGCTGCTGCATCAGATACCGCGCTCCCTCCCGCTCCCCACGGGCAGCAGTAGTGCCGTTTCCACGGGGTCTGTGAAAGCAGGCAAGATTTGGGGGGGTCCTGGCTGCGACGCTGGGGCTCAGCCAGCCGGTCCCCCCAGTTACGGCGAGGCATCGCCTCCCAGAGCCGTGGCACAAGGTGGCCCGGAGCACAGGCTGCCAACGGGGAGAGCTCCCAGCCCAAACCAACACCCTCCAGCCCTCTCTGCATACTGGGTGGATGGACCGAGGTTTAGGATCTAAACCTGAGCCTACAGCTACAAAGCCGGACCAAAATCCGGACCTGAACAGTCCTGAACGCGAGCACGTTCCAAACCTAACCTGAGATTTACAGATCAGCATAACTTCTCTAGGAAACATAATTCTTCAAAATACTGGCTCCAGCTTACATGGACATTTTTATGTAAGGACAATAATCCGCTTTTTGCGGGAAGAGTCGATGTCCACCGTGATTTCTGTGCCACATCACATGTATCTTTCAGGAATCCAAGTCTGGGCGAGTGTGTGACCTCACATTACACTCAAGAACAACTGGTACTTCAGCATCACTTCTTCGCCCGTCTGACGATACGACAACAAAGGGGAACAATCCGATGGTTTTGGCGCAGAAGAGCTGGCTCACACCTCTCGGGCTATAGACCAGCTTCATCACGTAGCACTTCTGCAGAGCGGACAGGAGCCTGGGCCCCATCCGTGGGCTAACGCAACGCCGGGAGCAACTCTCCCGCCGGCGGGGTGGGAGCTGGCGAAGTCGGAGCAGAGCGGGGTGTCCCGCGGCGGGACGAGCTGCCTTCCAGCTGTGTGCAATGGCAACCGTCTGCAGCTGCTTAAAGCACTGACCGGTGCAATCCGCAGCAGCGGACCACTGGACCAAAGCTGTGCTGTGAATGGACTGGATGACCTCACAAGGTCCCTTCCAGCATAAATTATTCTGTGATCTATAGCGGGGCAAGAGGATTGCCAAAAACGTATCAGCAGCTACCTCCGCTGCTTCTAAAACAGACCGCGAAGCAACGCTGCGGCACCGCGCAGCCCCTGGAGCCGCGCTACGCTGTACGGGTGCAGCTGCGTGCATGTTTCCTCTGGTGACGACTGTTAAGAGAAGAGCAAACAAAGAATAGACTTCTCTGTAAGCAGTGTGGCTAGCGATGAGCTGAGCGGTGGGCTGCTGTGGAAAACGGTCTCATGGGGAATATCTCTTCCCCCTCCTTCCTTAAAAACTGTGCTGTCATGACCATCTTTCTGTGCTTGTTTTGGTTATGGCTGTTTGCATTTCCGTAAGCCTGAGATGAGTTTCTCCTGTGCAGACCCATGCCCCTGTGCGGACTCCTGCTATCGAGACATCCTTTGATTGCGAGGCTTGACCCATGCCCTGCCAGGGTCGGAGCAGAGACCCACAAGCGCCCGTTTGCCGGCTGCACAGTGCTCGGGGTGGCCAGTGCACCCAAGATGCGCAAAGTGTGGGACCCTTCTGCTGCTGGCTGCTGCCTTTCTTCTTCTTCTTCTTCTTCTTCTTCTTCTTCTTCTCCTTCTTCTTCTTCTTCTTCTCCTTCTCCTTCTTCTTCTTTCTCCTTCTTTCTTCTTTGTCTTCTTGTCTTCTTTCTTCTTCTTTCTTCTTTCTTTGTCTTCTTCCTCTTTGTTGTCGTCTTCTTCTTTCTTCTTCTTTCTTCTTCTTTCTTCTTTCTTCTTTCTTCTTTCTCCTTCTTCTTTCTTCGTCTTCTTCCTCTTTGTCGTCGTCATCTTCTTTCTTCTTCTTTCTTCTTCTTTCTTCTTTCTTCTTTCTTCTTTCTCCTTCTTCTTTCTTCGTCTTCTTCCTCTTTGTCGTCATCGTCTTCTTTCTTCTTCTTTCTTCTTCTTCTTCTTCTTTCTTCTTTCTTCTTCTTTCTTCTTCTTCTTTCTTCTTTCTTCTTCTTCTCCTTCCATCTCCAGAACATAGATATTATAGATTTCTTACCTTCCCATCTCCCTCTTGTGTCTTGCGTGGTTTAACTGCCCATGGCTGTAGGGAGAGGAGCAGCGAGGACTGGTTTCTCCTGGCTCATCTCTACTGCATCCAACCATGGTCAGGGAGAGCAGGCGGCACAGTGGGTAAAACAAGAGCAGCTTACACTGGCACTTACGGCTGCTGCCCAGGCTGAGTTTCAACAGCTCCGGGGAACATGAAGAATGAGGTACTTCCATGGTAAAAGGTTTGTAAGATAAATATGAAGATGAATGATATTTAGCCAGGCAAATAATAACTTAATCATTGATTTCTCTAACAAATTTAACTACTTCATCTATTTTTCTGTTGCTCACAAGCAAATCATTCTTTGTTTCAAATATATTTGTTCTATTCCTGAAAAATTCCTGTATTCCTTCTTGTAAAGTTTTTGCAAATGGCTGTTTCTGATTACTTGACACCTACGCTGTGCTCGTCAGTTTTTACTGCCCAAGCAGATATTTCTGTGCCCAGATGGCAGGATCAAGCATTCTGGAGTCAGGTGACAAACAGCAGTCTCCCAAGGACATCCTTATTAAATTGTTCTTTCCTCCCCAGTGCTAAACTGCCTGTGCTTGAAAATTAAAATTAAAATTTTGCACATTTTACTGCGTTTACTAAGTCTTAAGGGGATCACATTCTCAAAACCAACCGAACAACAATTTCCAAGGAAGCACTGCGGGAGCGTGCCAGCAGGGCTGGCCAGGCTGTAAGCTCTCCAAGCCGTGTGCACTTCCATGGGGCCGTTAGTAGCTCCACTTGACAGTATTTCCTAGAAATATGAATCATAGGTTGTACACCAAAACTGCCTTCTCAGGGCTTGTTTATGAGAGCTGAGCCCAGTTCTGGGAAGTTTTCCAAGGAAATTTTACCCTACAATTCCCTCCCGCCTCCCTGAACAAAGCATTCCCCAGCGTGTTTGACAGGAACAGAGTAAAACAGGCGATAAGTGCTCGGGTATTGCATATAGGCATCGCATGCATGGTGGGTATAAACGGAATAAGCTGGACATTATTTTTCCAGCTTTTCCGATTCCGAGCTCAGCAGCCCATGGGAATAACCTTGCCTGCTTCTTGCTGACAAGTTGTCTAATTCATCTTGATACTGATGACTAATACTCCTCGGGTAAAATCCTTGGCCCCACGGAGGTCAAATGCAAAACTCCTATTAACTCTAACAAGGCCAGAATTTTGCTCCGATGATTGCCTGTCGTAGTGATACCTTTACAGCTTCCTACGATCACTGGACTTGCCCAGCTGCAGAAACACAAACCCTTCCCTCCCCAGTGACAAACCTCAGGCACCAGTTTTGCAGCCCGGAGTATTTTGGTGAGAAAAGCTGCTTCTTTCACTCCTACCGGCATCGAGCAACGCCCGTGCCTTGAGCAGGGTGCACCGGGGCTGCCTCGAGCCGGCGGCCTCCGTCCTGCCCCAGCGATGCTGTAGGAGCTGGTCCCAGTCCCCACCCCACTGGGGATCCCCCCAGCCCCAGGGAGCCCTGACAGGTTTCACACAGCCTCAGGACATCAGAAGATTTAGATTTATTTGCTTCTATCAATGCGGCTACTCTAATATAACTGCCCTGTCCATCTTCCATGGATATAAGGCATTCAAAAGGTAATCCTGGTATTTAATTAACTGTAACTGAGAGTACACATTGAAGTCACTTGGCTTTTTTAGGACAGAAGTACCAATACGTTTAAGCGATAGCTATTGTTTAAGAGCGAAGTTTTGCCTGCTGATCTCTGCGCTCCACCCCAGCCCTTCACTTCTTCTGGCTCCTCCTCAACAGGGAAATCAACCTGGAACGTGCGATTTCTGTCTGTCTTGCAGATAAAGCATGGGGAAAATGGAATCTGGGGGGGGTCCTTACAAACCAGGCAATGCTTTTGCTGGCAGCAAGCCTCAGAGAAGATCGCTCACTGAGGTCGGTGGCATTGCAGCCCACGGTCTCCCCCCCCGGGTGATGCTGAGTGGCTGCCTCTTCCCCGATTTCACTGTGCAGTGCATGGTTAAAAATCATTAAAAAAACCATGATCACAGGAGGGACGGCAACACCTCCAGGTTAGGAGCAAAAACCCCTGTTTTCTAGTTACTGGCAGTTATTCATGGAAAATATGCGTGTCTGTAAGAAGGTCCTTTGTTTTTTCTTATTTTTTTGTAAAAGATAACTTTGCATTACCACATAACACTCTCGTCAATGGCTACAAACCTGTGTTCTGTGGAACGACTCTTTATTTAAGAGTAAACAACAGTAGAAGGCCATGTGTCACAAGGTGCAGAACAGATCTGCAACCAAAGGTCTCTGCCTGGTTGTGGTTTGGGGCTTCCAGCCCAAGGGAAAACATTCGTGGCAAGTGGTGTTGTTTTTCCTTTGAAGAACGCAAGTGTGAAGATCCTTTGCTTCAATGCAGGTGGTGTTTAGGCAACAGCAGAGTATGTTTTTCCAGCTGTCCGTGACTGTGTCTCAGTTCTGACACGGAGAAGCCACCGCCAGGTTTCGGATGGCCCAGCACCATGCCGAAGGCAGCGCTGAATCCTGCCCATGCACCCGCGCAGCCTGCCAGGCTCCGCTTTCCCATTTGATGGACCATGAATATTTTCCCCTCTACGTGGTCTCAATTCTGCTCTCCTACCTTTGCTGGACCTTAGCGATGTCTTGTTCCTGTTGCTGAAACATTCACAGTTCTCTGTTGGGTTTAATGTGTAGGAATCCGCCTGTTTTATTTTCCTCGACTCGTTAACTTTCATCAAGACCCGCGGTGCTCTCCGAATGTCGATGGTCGTGATGTTCAGTTACACATGCAGCAGGGAAGGGCAGGGCTGTGTGAGTGTCCTGCTCTCATGCTGCCCTTCGGCAGTCCAGTACGGCCACTCTTCTCTTCTGAAGGGAAGAAGTGACTCTAAAATAGATCAGGAATTCAGAAGGAAACAAAATCAGGGTCCCTCTCACTCCGGCCATGCTTTAGGTAACCTGCTGTGGCCGCCGGTTCAATGAAGTCCCTCTGCACCCCACTGCCCGACCAGCAAGTGACCAGGACCAACACCAGCACCAGAGAAAGGGTGGGAGCACATCGTCCACTAACACCTACAAGGTGTGTCTTTAAAACATTGACTACAGCCCAAACTACAAAGAATCAAAGGCGCTTTCTAAACACATCCCATGTGTGTACGGGACTGTGACTGCTCCGTTGGCTCTCTGCCGGCGGTTGTACAGTATCGGGTTCGTTGTGTTTTCACCACATGCCTTGCAGATCTGGATCTAGCACGATATGTCTCCAGGATAATTGGGTCCAGCCAGTTTGAGATTTCCACCAGCAGGACAAACAGGACTTCAGAGGAGCTCCACAGTCCTCCTGCTCCACGGCTGGGTGTCCAGAGACTAGTCCTGATGGCACCACACCAGGCAGATGCCTTACGTTAATAAAAGAGGTAAATTACGTGTCTAAAATACCACAAGGCCTCTGACAAACCTAAATTCCATCCCCAAGGCTCGGGCCTTGGGTCCTCCGAAAGATGCACGTCCATAACCTAAGCGCTGGCTTAGCTGCGAACCGCTGGCTACCCCGTCTTCCACACCACTGAGAATACTCCCCAAAACCAGGGCTGATTCCGGAGCCCCGGCAGAGCTCACTGACGCACCACCGAGGTGTCCTGCTGAGCTTATGCCAAAGTTAGAGCCGTCGGAGCCCTGCGACACTTCGTGGGGCGATGGCCAAAGATTTGGGAGCACCTTTCTTCCTGCTACGTGGGAGCAGCGAGAAGGGGCCACAGGAGCCACCTTCATCTCATCGCATCAGCCGAAGTCGTTCGGATGCTACGAGCGTAGGTGGGTGGCAGAATTGCTTAGAGCCCAGCGCAGGGTACCTGCAACTACCTTGAGCACATCTGATAATTTTAGGGGACTAATTACTTGACACTCTTCACTTTGCCGAACATACTACTGGCCGCTTGCTGTTGCTTCTGCTTCCTGACAGAATGGCTGATGCTGATGGATGGAAAAAAAAAAAAAGATAGTAACTGTTGGATAGGCAAAAACATTGGTCCGGTGCAAAGTTATTCCAGACAGAATTCATCAATAGCTTGGTAAACACCTTGCGACCCTCCAGATACTTTTGTGGATAAACAAAAAGCAGCAAACTGAATGGAAGCCGAGTATTGAAAATGATCTTTTGCAAACTGTTTCAGCTCTGTTGAGTGCTGCACATCTGGCTGTATCCTGGTCCATTTAATCACCAAGGGGAACGCATGTGAAAAGCAGTCACCCTCTTCAAAAAGCTTATTTCTGCTTTTGGGCTTCCCTTTCTGCTATCTATTAGCTCTCCATATTCACAGCAGCTCACTTTCTCACTCGCAGCCTCCTGCTGCTCTGATTGTCTTTGACAAGGGCAATGCAATGGGGGTGGGGAAGGATGATGGAAAACATTACGATTTTATCAGCAGCCTGTTGTACATACTATTATGAAACGAGAAATAAAACCCATGTGTAAAATACCAGTATTGGTACTAAACGATAAAGCCCATAAGCCTGTTAACTGGAGGGAAGGCTGTGATGGGGTGGATCAATGCTCTCAGACGAAAGCCAGCTGCCCAGCATCTTGCCTCTGACAGCAACCAGTAGCAGATGCTTAAGGAGACCGTAGGAGAAAACAAATATCGAGTGACCCCCTCTCTGCACCATCCTCTTTACTATGACGCTTCAGGGACCTCTAACACCAGATGCTTCTTCCCAAATGCTACGTTTAATAACGAGATTTTGCCCAATCCTTTTTAAAGCCGTCCACACTCTTGACGTCCACAACATCCTGAGTTCCACTGTTTAACTGTGCGTTGTTTGATCGTTTCAACGTCCTCGTCTGCAAATCTTCTAATGGCAGCATGAAGGCACTGGAAAGCACGTAAGTAATTCAGTTGCCCAGCACTGGGGTTTCCTGCCTCCTTTTCCATACACGAGCCCAGCAGGCACTATGAAAGCTTTTTGGGGCGTTCACAGCAAGCGCGGCAGGCACATGGAGCTGGTACGTGAGCTCCTTGACTCACTGCAGAAGAGTCAAAGGGAAGATGACTCAAGATCATTGGGCTTATCTGAAATCTAAAGTTGTATCTAAGCATTTAAATGCAACAGGCTCTTCAGGATATTTTTGTCGTTTATTTCTTCTGACCCTTTCAGTCAGAAGGAGCAGCACAGAGTCTCATACCATCCAGTGTAACGGCAAACTAGCCCACAGGTCCATTGAAATACAAGCAAAATAGGTCTTTTTTCCCCCCAAAGCAGCTAATGGGCCTTCTAAACTTTCACAGCTCCTGAAGAATTCACCGTGTACATCCATCTCAGTTAAAATATTGTCAGCTGCCAGTCCTGTAAACCTGGCCTTACCCAAAGAGCCTCAACCAGATGAACGGCTGTGAGCGGCATTCAAGGGCTTCGTGTATGCTATATGTTGCCTCTTCCTTTCAATCTTCCTTTCTTTAAATCTATGGCTCTAAAAATGATATAGCAAGACCTTTTTTTCCACTTCTGCATCTATATCAGTCACTTTCTCTAGTCCACTCCTCTTTTCATTTTTCTTTGAAAAAGTTCATCTCTGTTCTTTCCATCTAAAAGATTGGATTGTGATTAATGGAGGCAATGGGAAAGTGAGCACCTGAACACGTGGGATTAAAGTGCGACGCAGCGGTCACCTATTTGTTTTAGGAAAGATCGGGCAAATCCGTTGGCAGAGACTCCTATTCATACGCAGACGTTGTCTGTTTATTTGGTAGGGAGGATCTTTAGGATGGATCTTACAGAAGCCGCTGCCATGTAGCTTTTCAGAAGGTACCACCAAGCAGGTAGATGACTGCAAGGGCACCGGCAATAAGCAAAGTTCACGCTTGTCTGCAGCATGGCATCTTTGGCAGAAGGTCTCACACACTGATGGCACTTTGTGTGATCCACCAGCCTGTGAGGAGTTCCCACTATAACAGTGGTTTGAATTTTCCAGCTCCTTTCTACCGACTTTACAGTCTCCATGGGATAAGTGTCCCCATGGTAGAGGTTCGCTGCTGCTAGGACCCGAGTTATCTCAGATGTCCCCCAGAACAGCATGGTGTCGGGTATGAAGCTGTAGGAGGTAAGTGAGAGAAGAGAGAGAGAAAAGAGGGAAGGAAGACGTTTCATGGACCTTCATGTAATTCTGAATAAGAAAACAATGAGCAAAGTCTCAGTGGGATGTGACTAGATGGAGCGTGTCTCTGTGTACATCGTAAATCATCGAGGAGGCATAGGCACTGCAAAGTTATTTACTGCGCACCCGAGGCTGCTGGTGTAACAAGTTGCCTCCTGCGGAGAATGTCAGCAAACACTATGGATTCACTGCCTTTCCCACCGGGCCTGGTAATTTTAGGAAAGGTCTAGATGTATGCATATTGTTTTGATCATTACATATCGGGTTAACAAATAGAGCTCGACATGAAGTCCAGAAATGCCAGAAATGCCTTTTGTCCACCAGTGGATTTCAGCAGCTTGTTAAATATTAATGGATTTTTAAGGCAGGCTAAAATCTGACGGGCCCCAGGATGGCCCATTGGAGACATCTTTCATTTATTTGGCCTGATGTGTGAGCTTACACAGCACACTCTCCCTTAATCATGGCTGCATCGCAAAATGGGACTTGGGAAAAATGCCATTGCAAAGCGGTCAGCTGGACTTTGCCAAAACTGTCTGGAAAGTTCCCGTTAATGATTGAGCAAACCAGGTTTTCTCACCTCCTAAGGAGTAACTGAACTTGAGGTGGGTATGGAGAGGTGAGCGCCTGGGCTTACAGAGCTAACAGAGAACCAGCTGCCGGGTTTAGGTAATAAGCTGCAGGTGGCAGAGAGCTATAAAATGGGTGGCTGTGGCAGCTGGGGGTATGGGGGGGTGTGAGCAGGGTTTGCTGGTTAGTGGTGCAAGAATGTGGTGGTAGCGGTGGCTCAGGGCTTCCTTGTCGTGTCATGTGCTGGCTGGCGAAATTTCGTGCAGGCTCACAGACCAGAAATGTTCAGCAGGAAAAGTTCACCCAAAAGTATAAGTCTATTGGCTCCTGAATTTGCTGGAAGCTGGGTGATCGCCTGAAGAAAGCCGTTGTGTGGCCTGCTTTGGTCTTGGACTCTTCAAAAGAGTCCTATTGCTGCCGGGAGCGGGATGCTGAGCAGCACGGATGTTTGGTCTGATCCGGCACAGCCGTTCTGGAGTTACAGAGGCGAGACCGCAGCGGACCCCATCCCCTCGCAGGGCTGTGTTTGCAGACGCTCTGAGCAGCGGTGAGTGTTGTTCTGGCCGTGCAAGGGAAGCGGGAGAGTGTGTGATGGTTGGTTTTTAGCCGTGCCACGCGTTGAGCTTTGAACGCACGGTGGGTTATTTCAAAGGAGCAAAGACTTTTAGTGGAGGCCTCACTCTGCTCTGGAGTCACTAGAGAGAAGGAGGAAATATTTGGGGGAGCACAGCCTGTGAAATACATCCAACCTGAAATCCTATATTGGTTATCTTGACGTGGCGTGGGTGTGGGACAATCAGAGCCATCCAGATACATGGTTGAGATTCTGATGCTTGCAGCTGACTGAATCATTTAGGTCTTCTATTAAGCTCCAGTGCAGTAAAAATGATAATTATAGTAAATTGTGAATTTTCTTTTGATAATGATGTATGCAAATAGGCTTGAAAGAGAACAGTTGAGTTATGCTGATCACTTCTGTGGGTTACAGTGTAACACCAAAGCAGATGTATGGCATTTTTTGAGAGAGCATAGAATCAGCATAAGTCTTGTTCTGCTGCAAAATAAAGTCAAAAGGTCTTTCTTCCAACTCTGCTGGTAATACTTGCAGCCCAAAAGGGCCACAAAATCAAAATTAACACATTTTGAATCTGACATAATCCATTATTAGTACAGTCCTATTTGCAACTAATGCAGGATAAATGTGGAATTTCCCTTCTAAAGATCCCTGAGCTTCCCACCCTCTCCATATAGCTGGCTCAGTGCCTTCTGCCACCCTCCCCTGCTTAGGTGGAGGATTAGTACTGCAGGATCCACTGCAGCAACTTCTGTACAAACCTCTATCAAAGCTACTGGAGACAAGCATAAGATGATGGGTGTTATTTTGGTTTTTTTTCAGTTCAATTCACTTCAAAATGTAGTTTTACCGAAGGTCAAACACAACTGTGCCTAAGTTTGGGTTGGTTTTATAGTAAAGTGCTGCCTCCTGCTGGGTAGAAGGCCCTATAATAAAGCATTTCTTCAGTAATTTACTATTAAGTTCACCTGAAGTCTAGGAAAGGGCTTTGCAGAGATTGCTCCCTTGGCAATGAAATAGGATATCCGTTTTGCAAAGTGCCTATAGCACGGAAGAAACTGAACTACCTGTGGACACAAGGGCTGCATAAGAAAATAGCCTGATATTTCAAGGCAGTGTATTTATCCCTCTGAACACAGAGGGATGCTGTCAGTGGGCCACCTACACAGGGGTAGAGAGCCAGGCTGCTGCTTTTCTGCCTTACCCTCGTTCTAACAAAGAGCTATGGTTCAGGCCAAACCTCTTTGCTTGTGCCCAGTCTGGTGCAAGTGGAAAGGTGAATCCCTTGGGGAAGGAACGGGGAATGTTAACTTTTCCCGCTGTAGCGCTCAATGTCGAGCTGCTTCTGAGGTGGTCGTTGGAGAAGGTACGAGATGTGCTTAGGAGCAAGTGCAGGGTCCTCCCCGCTCCACCACCCTTCTCTAGCCTTTCTGGCCCGGTGATGCCATGTATGCCCAGGGCTTTTTGCTGGCAAGCTGCAGGGTGCTGCATCCCGGCTGGTGGTGCCCGACCACCCCCTTCCCACACTCGGTATGGGTGCTTCAGGGACCGGCGCTGGGCTGCAGTCCCCTTGGAGTGTGTCAGTTCCCAGGCTGGCACTGAGGCATCCCCGGGCTCTCCTGCACAGCAATCCTTGCAACACCTGCAGAATATCTGCTGCTGCATCAGAACATGCCTGTACTTAAAACAACAACAAAAAAAAAGGTAGGAAGGGGTTTACTCACTTGTATTTGATACCCATGTATTATTATTGCATATGTTTGCCAAAACCTGTTTTTTTAATTAACTTAGGGAAATACTAGCAAATGATATTGTCAGTCTTTCCAGAAACTAGACAATGCTTAGAGCATCTTTAAGAATCTCCTCGTTCAGGCTGTGATCTGTTCCAAAAATAAGTGACAGAATTATTCAATTATCTTGACTAAAAGGAGAATTATATTAAACAAAAGCCTTGCTCTAATATATGGCACTGTACAGTATGGGGGAACTTTGCTTATAATGGTAGAAATCCCTATTTACGTCAATCATTGAACAAGATGTGCCCACCTACACTCATAAATGACCTGCTAACATGAATTTTCAAGTCTTCCCTTGTTTCTAATTAACTGGCACTGAAAATATTCTGGGATGTTGGTATCCCAGTCTACACTTACATGCCAGAACACCCTGGCAATGTACACCCTGCGTACATTTATATGCCAGTTTTCTCTCAGCGCTATGGGGACAGAGAGCATATTGATGACAGCTATAATTAATTATTTCAAATTACCAGTTTCTTTTATTTGCAAATGACTTGTAGTCTATCAGTGGCAATATCTGTGTGTATTTAATATTGCTGTTGGTTATATCAGTAAGGAAAATCTTGCCCATATATTATCAATTTAATTTCCTCTCCCTTTGTTAGTGAGGCTCTTGGTATCTCAGCATTCCTTCTCCGTCTGTCCTGCTGTGCCTGACCTGGGATGGCACAAAAATAACTGTCCTAAAGCTTTTCTGCAAAATCCCATTAACCCACTAGATGGCAAACAACCACTTACAAAAGCCCACGGATACAGTTGTCTTATATAAACAAAGCCACCTCAAATTCACCACTGGTAAATAGCTGGAGGAATTAAATTTCTGCTTATAATTGACCTCACAGAGTATAGTGAAGCTTGTCCAATAACCACCAGCAAGATATATTACTAAAATCTTCACATTCTTGGATCATGAGCTACAATATGAGCTTTCATATAGCTCAGATCACAAGCTCCAATGACCAGCGGCATATTTAGCATCATCTCCTTCTGCCAGGAGTGCTAAAGGTGTCTTTCTAATAAGTTTCCACTTTATCCAGTGAGTTACTTTTGGCAATGTGATATATAAACTCTAAGAGGTTGTGCTATTTTTCTAAGCTGCCCCACTATGCCCATAAGGACAGAATTTCATGCTTTACTGCAATCAGTGGGAAACTTGCCACTGACTCAGAGCTCAGTAGAGATTTCACTTAGATGCTGCAGGAGAAATAATGTCCCTGACAGAGCAGCAGAGATGAAGAGGCAAGGACCTGATGAACCTGGTCTTTCTGCTTTGAATCATTCTCTGGGAAATTAAAAATAGAATAAAAGAGCTCTTGAGGTTAACAAGACACTTGAAAAAGCTTTAAAGGCAGAAAAAGCTTGCGAAACCATGAAAAAATGCTTGAACAGCTCGCAGGCTGTTACAGCAATTCCTACAGTGAAAGAAGGCAGCCAGCTGACACATTTAACTCTCCCCCAGCGCTACCACCTCTCTACTCTATGCCCTCCTCTGTTCGCCAACTGCTATTTTCATACTTGGATGCTAGTGGTAATAACTTGTTCAATATTAAAAGCAGCTTTTTATAATACACGGACAAAGGGCTCCTCCTCAGGCTAACAGAGCAGTGGAAGTTCTTGCTGCAAAAAACCCCGCCGCAGAGCAGGAGAGGGTGTGCAGCCCCTCGGGTAACCCTCGCAGCCCTTTCAGAGCAGTTCTGCACAGCCCGAGAGCCCTTTCTGGTAACTCCTGCGTGACCCGAGGCCAGGCGTGCAGATAGCGCTGCTGTCGTTAACCTTGCCTTACACTCATTTTGTGCTGATCCACAGTTCAGTAATTACAAATATGCAAATGGATGAAGCAGTGAAAGATTTGCTTGATATTTACATGAGATTTAAGCATTTCTGTACTGATGGTATCTTTGTCTGTAGGGGAAACACCTGGTGAAACTGCTGGCTGATTGCAGCTCGATGTTTTCTACACTGTGCAGCTGCTCCTGCAGTCTATCAGATAATGTTTCAGGAGATGGTTGCCCCCACAGCAGGATGTGGTCCTGCGGCCTCGGCGCGCTCGCTGCCGTAGCACGGAGCTTCTCTCGGGCTCGCAAACACGCTCCGCAACCTCACTGTGCCCGAGGAGCCCGGCCGGGCTGACGGCAATGCTGCAGTCAGGCTGGGAAAGTCACCTTTACCTCCTGCTGCAGAGCAAGGTGGCTGTCGGACTGAAGCATCTCGCTGTGGCTGGACCAGGGCTGCTAACGCAATCCGGATGGGCAGAAGCCACCTGAGCCTATACAGCATGCCTCCGTTAGGCAGTTCCCGGGTAAAGTCATGCAATCTTAAGCAGATTTTGCTAGGCAGTGCTCGCTTGGGCTCAGTCTGCTAGTTAGACTGCTGCTTGCATGGCGCAGGATGAGGGCAGCACGTGCGATGCTGGGGTTTGCAGACTGCAAGCGTCACAGCTACTAGAAATAAATCCAGACGTTGCACTTGCAGCGGCAGCACATGGTGGCTTGTATGTACCGACACGCGCTCCCCGGCTTCCCCGGGCTGCACGTGCATCGCCCTGCTCCACGAGAGCAGAGTAAGCCCTCACCAAACAAGCCAGCTTCATCTTTCTTTTTCTGTCCTTTAAAGCTGCAGACTCATGATGCAGCCCCTAAAAATAATTTAGGCCTCTCCTCATAGTGACAAATATCCTCCTGCATGAACCAGAGCTAAATCTGTCTCTGATGCATGCCCTTCAGGACACAGCCTGTTCTTTTCCATCCTGTTGGTGCTTGCTTCTGTTCGTGCTTTGGGCTAGCAGCTCTGCTGTGACTTATTCCAGGTTAACACCTCGAGCCTACACCTCCTTGTTCACATGCCTACAGCTACCAGCCTTCTCAGCTGTGATATATTTGCGAGAACCACATCTGCACACAAGGAGAGTTGGCACCGGAGGACAGCACGCGAAGGACAAACTCGGGCACGTTCCCAGTTCAGGTCTTTCACCGTCAGGATGACACAGGGTGCAAGAGCCTCTCGCTGAAGCAAGGGGCTGTGCTGAGAGTTTGGAGAATCTGTCCTGTGCTCGATGTCACACTCTCCCATTTGCTATTTTCCCAGTTTTCTTACCTCCAGGTGGAAATACTATCAGACCCACGGTAACTTCCCTGGGACAGATCTGAAGCAGATGTTTGTACAGGCATGCATGCAGAGCTTATCACTTCTTTAAAGTGCGTGGTGACCAGCTGGTGGGGATAACATCAAGCCTGGTTGTGCATTTCCCCCCATTCCCGAAGCTGGCCAGTGGCATTGCTGACCCTCCAGGGATGGGTTGCCTCGAGGGATGGGGAGAGCAGAGCTTGCTGCCTGCTCCTGCGGTGTCAGCTCTGCCTGGAGCAGCTGACTGTAAGCTGCAGCACACCTCAGGGACATGAAATAGCCTGGTTTTTCATGTGAAACCCTTCCATGTTTTGGCGTATTACCTAATAGTGCGAAGTCAGACCTGAGATATAGGAGAAACTGCCTGCTTCTCTGCACCCCTTGCCAGCAGAGACATCATCTCATCACTGTTGCACGTTTTGGGTCACTATCTACACCAGCGCAAAGCAATCATCACACCCTCTCAGATCAGCCTGCCTGAATTTTACACAATTCCAGCAGTTAACGACCATGTGAGGTCCATGCCATAGACACACATGACCCACAGAAGCCCAGGATCTGCCTCCTGCTTATGGGAACAGCAACCTTGACCCAGAGGAGGGAGGACTGGCCTGTCCTTTTGGTGATGGTACTGCTGCTGCCTGCCCTCTTCTCAGAAGCTGCCTACCGCAGTTCAAAGGCTGGCGTGTTAACCTCAAGCGTCGGCTATAGCTGGACACATTTATCATTTTCTATTTCTCAAACCAGTTTAGTTAAGGCACATAAGTTGTGTGCAGATGAAACGGGCTCTCGCTGATCTGCATCTGAATATGACTTTGCTGCCGTATCACTGTCTGACCATGATAAGGTCTGATAAATCAAATTCCATACGCTTTTTCTTGAATACCAATATGTCTCCATGAGAAAAACAGGTTTGAGTTTTAAATATGCTGCAAAACAGGTCTGAACTAAAATTACTTTAAGCATGATGTTCAATTTGCAAATGCATCAAACTACTGTTTGAGCTGGTGAACATCAGTCTGTAGGAAAAGCTTACCAATTTTAATACATGGTGAACATTCTTTATTTACTTATTTTCCAAATGCCTTATACTACTTTGACAGAAGGCTAAGCAATTGGTGTGTATTGTGATGGGAAACCTGAAGTCCTGAATCCGTAAACTCAAAAAACGAGAGGCACGCAGGCTTCAATTTGCATCCAAATTCCGCCGAGCCCGCACTAGAGTCTTCTGAAAAATCTATAAAACACTTCTACAGAAACACAGCTTTACTGAGAAAACAAAAGGCAACAAATATTGTATCTTGAGTATGAGGTTTGAGGAACACAAATATTCCACTTCAGCAGCATATTTTTACATTTTAGATGACAGCATCCTTGAAAAAAAAAAAGGGGGGGGGGTGTGTTTTCACATGGGAACAATGTTTCAATCTTTTCTTGATAAAAGACCAGTCAACAGCAGTAGCCTCACTGGAGTAAGCAAGAAATGAGTAACGCCAGGAGGAATGCCACTGAAACCAACAGAGGGAGAGATTTAGGGAGTGGAAGGTAAAGAATCAGTTAACACAAAACAGAGAAACACTCATATAAAAGGCTGTATTCATAATTACGCTTCTGGTTTCACACCAGGTTATTCATGGTAAAAATTGCAGGATGTAACTTACACTACTGAATTCCTCTTTTCTCTTTCAAAACCAGTGAGTAAGAGTTTAGAGAAATCGCCCTCTGGGAATGATTTCAAATAATCTTCGTTGTTCCTCTAGGCTGTTAATTGAGAGTTCAAAATTGGAGTCTCTATAAATCTTTTATAGAAGCACCTAATTCCTCTTCAAGTCGTAATTTGACAGAGTGAAACACTGTTTCTCCAGACTGAGTAAATTTCACTGCCAAGACTTTTGGTGCCAAACTCCGATATCAACGCAAACCCAGTATTTGACCCATACTGGAAGTATACTTGCAATAAGAAGTCCAATTAGAGCTGATAACACATATTCTTATCACTGAGATGGCAGATAATGCTAGATTCTCTGTTAATTTATCAGATTCAACATGAAGAATTGAAGTCAACCTCCTAAATGATTTGATAAAAAATCAACTTTCTAAAATCTCCGAAGTAAAAAATTAGTTGAATTCAATGAGTAAATTGATCTAACAATAGTCTCTGTTCTCTTAGTCTAGTCTATTTGATATGACAGCAGAAACTTTCAGATATCAGCTCATGTCAAAATAATTTACTGCCTAACTCCCTATCACATTGTTTTCTTACATACTGCCATCTATCATTGTTTAAGGAAATTAGATTCTTCTGTCATCACAGATTCTTATTTTTCCAAACAAATCCTTTCTACTCTGTTAAGGTAATTGCACATTGCAATTTGCGGTTCTTTGCTAAGAACCTGTTCTTGTATTATCTTTTGTGAAACATTTGCTGACAAACCTGTAAAATCCTCAGGGGATATTAGGCACCAAGGTGGTCTAACTACCTACTAGGAGAGAGGTTTTAGGGTATCCTAAAACTCCCTTCCAACGAGGCTCACTCGGAAGCTGGTGCTACTTTCTTTTTAGCTCAGCCATCCTCTGCCAATGCAGATTATCGCTCAGCTTTGGAGTCTGCAACTGCAATCGGAAGCCTGGGGGAACGAAACAGCATTGCCGGATGATGCAGAAATGCACAAAGGTACGGATGCAGGACAGACACCGCAGATTGGGAAGACGTGATACGCTGCTATATCCCAATCCCAAGTGCATTCACTTGCTCGGGCGAGCTGGGGAATCGCTCCCTGCCAGTGGGGCTGGTGCTCCGACGGTGCCTCCCGGCAGCCCGGCACTGATCGCCGTGCGAGCCTTAGCAGCTGCAGGTGCTGCGGAAGGTGAGGAAGAACGATTATGAAAGGCTGGAGGCAACGTGGCCTTGATGCCAAATCTACGCGGACACCAACGTTGCAAATGCTGTAGGTGATTGTAGGCTGTTATGTGTGAACATATGACACCAAATACACGTATTTTAGTATCTATTTTAATGCCAGTAGCTACCCGCATACAATCGATTTAAAGAGCGAGTTTCCATGAACTGTACAGTTCCAGGCCAAAGGGCACAAAAGAATTTGGCTCGTTAATGCACTCACATTCATGACTCAACCAGCAATTATTGATTGCCATTGTTTTCCAGCAGTGTACTGTGTCCTGGCAACAAAGCATGAACTTATTAAGCTGCTTCGTTAACAGGCTTAAGTTGTACTGTGCGCATCTGGGTACGCTTCTACAGCAAGGGGACCACTCCCGGGCACCACCTCCCAGCAACTGTGTTGCAAAATAAAACATTAATGTAACTCCATGTTTACCAGTTTGGAGACATCACATACCAGCTCACAGGCTACTGTAGGCTGTTTGCGCTCTTTATTTTTAAACATGCTACAGCAAAACTTTCTGGCATAGCTAAGACTTCCAATTGTGTAACAGCTGAGGGGACAATGCATTGCTCAACTTTGAATTCAAAAATATATACGTGAAAACCATCAAGAATTGGTAAGAATGGTACGGGCAGGTTGAGCCACCTAAGGAAAGCAAAATACACTTCTCTTCAGGTTTTTAAAACATTAAAGTGTAACCTGGAAAACCGGAGCAAATTAAAACCAATATATGATGGGCGTGTGCCTGGAAAAAAAAAAAGGTGGGCAAATTCCACTGCAGCGAGTGACACCTGCTGCTTGCATGACTCCTGTTTTTCCTTCTTTTCAGCCTGTTTGGCACACATTGCTAACTGCTACAAAAACGGAAAGAGCTGTTTGGCTTTTGCAAATACCATGGAACCCGGTATTTTCACCTTCAGAATAATTTGAGGGTTAGAGAACTCAGCCAACCATGGCAATTTTTTCCCAGCTCCCCTTTCTATTACTATTTCTTTAATCTTCAGTACATTCAATGGACTGTAAATTGCTTTTGTCACTGCAGAGATGCTTAGCGCTAGCGTTGTGGGTTCACCGGACTTTTCTTGGCTGTGTTAATGCAACACAGAAGACCATTGCAGGTTTCTAAAAGGCCGCTGATGTTCCAGCTTGGTGGTGGGATTTTTTTAATCTATGTAAAATTGTTTTTAAAATCTCAGTGACTGTACAGTACATGGCTAAAGGGAGGGAGCTTGCGAAAGGACCAGGAAAATAGGGTGAGCACACTAACCCTTCCAACTAACTAGGATCCCTGCTGAGTCATGAACCTGCAAGTACAGCACCTCCCAATTAAATGCTCTATTTCTCCAAAAAGCACTATTTGAGTGATAGTTACAGACTGGCTCTCAAACCTCAAACTATAAATGGAAAGGAAGGCTAAAAAGCAAATATTGTGTACTGTGGACTTGGTCACCTTTCTAAAAGACTTGCTTGTAAAACTAGGAAAGTTTGACTAATCATTGTAACCGTGACACAAAATAAGGTGCTGCACCCAGCTACTCCACACCCTGTGCTGGCTGCGCTGAGGAAGAGGAGACCAGGCCACATGCACCGCAGCCCCCTTCAGCAAAGCCATTCCTGGGAAAGCCTGGCAGACTAGGCTTCTGCACTGATTTTTCTTGCCCCCGATTAAAAATCTTGGATTTGTATCTCTCTACAAATGCTTTTATCTTAGGCTCTCTTAGCACAACAAACCTTAGCAGCAGTGAACTACCCTGACCCTTTGCACAATTAATTATTATACTGCAACCTGGCCTGGTTCCATGGGGGTTAGGCAACCTCACGCCCTGTGAGCCCTCTGCTCTGATCAGGTTTGCTCATCCTCGACGACCACCAGAAAAAAATAATAAATCCTTCCCGTGCCCTCTGCAGCACTGCAACCTTACCCTCCCTGCAGAGCTCTCGGCCTGTCCCACAAGGTCAAAACTGCACTGACAAGCCCATCTGACTGACAGGTGTCCTATGTGCATGCATGAAATTATCGCGACTAGCTGATGGCGAGCATGTCCCCTCTAGCAGATCCTGTAGGCCCTGGGCTTTCCTCTTTAAGACAGCCCCCGCGGCAGCACAGTCACGGTCTCTTTTCTTGATTTGCTGTTTGGCAAGTTGCTGCTGGATTACGGATCAGGCCCGTCAACTATCAGGCACGCTGGCTGATGAGAAACGGGTTACAACGCATTGCTGCGGGGACGGGGCCCTTCTAGGCTGTGAGAGCATGGGTAGAAACCAGCGGACGGTGCCCACGCAGAGCAGGAGAGCTCAGAGGGACCCCTGAGGAGAGCTGGTCCCTGCTCCAGACAAGGCCTGCGCCGGCCGGCCCACCCTCATCTCCTTCTCCAGACAGGGGCCCTGTGGAGGCGGCGACAGCGCCGGGCTGCCGGCAGGAAGCGGCTCCGGATCTCCACAGGACCCGCTCCCCCCGGCTCCCTCCTTGCCCGCCGGGGCGATACCGGCCGGCTTCGCCCGCCCACGGAGCCAAACCCGCGGCTGAGGGGACACCCGAGGACGCGGCCGGGGTGAGGAGACGGCACCCAGCTCCCCCACACAACATGGCGGACGGGGACCGAGAGAGCGCTCTGCCACTCAGGCCGAGCGAGCCAATCAGATTCCGAAGCTGTCGGCCGGGGCGGGATTTGCCGTTCAGTTCGCGTGCGGTGACGGCGGCGGGGAGTTAGTCCCGGCCAGGGCGCACGGCCGCGGAGGGATATCGCTAGCGGGGCGTGGTGCGGCCGTTCCGAGAAGTGATGTGAAGCGGCGGGAATTTCCCGCTCGCCGCGTCCCGCCGTGGATTGCGACAGCCGGGCGGGCCGCGGCCGGTCGCTGTGGGGTCTCCGCCATGTTCGGGCGTGCGTGGACCTTGCCTCCTCTTCCCCGGGTCTGCGCTGAGGTGATGGCGGCCGCCTCAGGGGCCGGAGAGCGAACGGCCGTCGCAGGGTAGGCACCGCCTTGACCGAACCTCGGGGCCGCCTCGCTGTTCTCCTCAGCGAGGGCGGGGCGGTGAGGGCACCTTCGGGCTGTCGCTCCCGAGTGTCGGGTCCCGCAGAGGGATCGCTTCCAGCTGCTCGTTCCCTCAGGAACAGGGACAGCCGGTGCCCGAGAGGGAGGACGGCCGAGCCCGAGCAAGGCGGTGATCGCTTTTCTTGCAAACGTGCCGTGTTTGTGCAGTTTGCAGGATTGTAACCAAAATACCCGTGTTTTGTCAGAATAATCTGTTTCAGGCAGCGCCTGAGGTTGCAGTGGAAACACTACGGTAACAATGTCTTAGCTTACTGAAAAAGGACCTTTTCCAGCTCTCAAACACGCTCTTACTGGAAATAAACATATATCATCAGAAACCAGCCGAGCAACCATGCAGCCTTACGTGAGAAGTGGTAGCTTGTAGAAATGACGAATTTCTAGCAAATAAAACTCGGGAACGGTGAGCGTAGGTCATGGCCCAAGCAGCCCCTAATCCTGT
Source organism: Harpia harpyja (assembly GCF_026419915.1). Taxonomy (NCBI): domain Eukaryota; kingdom Metazoa; phylum Chordata; class Aves; order Accipitriformes; family Accipitridae; genus Harpia; species Harpia harpyja. The sequence goes on from NC_068951.1 coordinate 43,536,654, forward strand.
GTGTTGCGACAGGCTGGTTTCGCAGTGAGCAGCTAAATGAGGGAAAAGCCTCCAGAATTGGTTCTGTGGGGCCGAGGATCCGGATGTCCTCGGGGAACGCGGGACAAACGTGGGGCGACAGGGAGGGCGGCGGGTGGCTGTTCCGTGCGGGACTGTTTCCCCAACACTTAACGCTGTGCGTTTACGTACAATGGCTTAAACTGCGGTAGCTGCTTTAAGCTTTTTTTTTTCCTTCCTTAAGAAATGAACTTTTTGCTAGAGTATGCTTCCCATCTGGAAATACACAGCCCGCCTTCTGTCAGTGTTGCACCACAGCCATCCTGTTTATTTTCTTACCCAATTTTATGGATTTTTTTTTCCTGCGTGACACACGGCAAGCACCAAAAGCCCTACCCACAGCTCTGAACCAGTTAACCTATACGGTTTTTAAAACACAGTTTAACCAGCGTGATTTCTTTTTCCTCTGCTGCTGTGGAAGCGTACAGTGCAGCGAGTTATTTTTCACTGTTTAAAACCTTTTACAGTGGAAAACGCTGTAAAAAAAAAAAAGTGAATCGTGCCAGCCGCCCCCCTCCATCCCCAGCTCACACCCGGGGCGGCTGCGGTGGAGCCGTTTCCTCCCCACGGGAGGCAACAGGGCCCCCACGCGTGTCCTCATTTCCTCCCTCGCTTCCCAAAGGGGATCTTCGCCCCCGGCACGTTTCACCGACGACCGGGCCAGCTTCCCCTCCCGGGGGCAACCCCCGCCTCTTTCTCCCGCCGAAGGTCCCCAGCGATGTGGACGGTAGCGGGGCAGTGCCGGCCGGTTCCCGTTCCCGTTCCCGGTTCCCGGTGTTCCGGGTGTTCCCGGTTCCCGGGTTCCGCCGGGGCAGCGGCGATCGTGGGCGACCGGGGCGGAGCCGGGCGGACTTTTTTTTCCCGGCGTGCCGCGCGCGCAGGCGCCGCTGTGTGCTGCGTCACAGCGCCGGGCCGCGCTAGTCTGTGCGTGGCCGGCTGCGGGTGAGGACGAGCTCCGCCATCATGGCTTCCTCCGCCACACACCCGGCCCCCCCCGCCGCCGCCGCTGCTGCCGCCGCTGCCGCCGCCTCCGTCTCTTCCTCCTCCTCCGCTACCGTCGCCGCCCCGCCGGCTCCCGCCGCCCCGGGTATCCTTATCGGTGACCGGCTGTACTCGGAGGTATCGCTCACCATCGACCACTCGCTCATCCCCGAGGAGCGCCTCTCGCCGACTCCCTCCATGCAGGACGGCCTGGACCTGCAGTGCGAGACCGACCTGCGCATCCTGGGCTGCGAGCTCATCCAGGCGGCCGGCATCCTTCTCCGACTGCCGCAGGTGGGTGCGGGCCCCGGCGCCTTCCCGGGGCGGAGGGGAGGAAGGAGGGAGGGAGGGCGGGCGGTCGCCGCCATTGTGGCGCGGCGGGAAGGGCGTGTGAGGCGGCCGCGCGGGGGGGGGGGGGGGGGGGGCGGCGGCGCCAGCTGGTGCCTGACACAAAATGGCGGCGGCGGCGGCTGGGCCCGGTGACTGACTCCCGCTCCTTCTTCCTCCTCCTCCTCCCTTTGCGTTCATAGGTGGCGATGGCGACGGGGCAGGTGCTGTTTCATCGGTTCTTCTATTCGAAGTCGTTCGTCAAGCACAGCTTCGAGGTGAGCGCGGCACGGCCTGGCGGGGAAGTGGCGGGGGGCGGGGGGGGAGAGAGAGGGAGGAGAGCGTTAGGCGCTGTTCTGGGCCACCGGTGAATTTGGCCAGACACGAGCCAAACGGGCTGCTCTCTTCGAGCCTTTAGGCCGCGGTTGTTGGTTTGTTTTTTTTTCTTTTTACTTATGTAATTGTAGTCTTGGTGGGATTAAAAAACATTTTCTTATGGAAACGGGGCTTCCTTTCAGATTGTTGCTATGGCCTGCATCAATCTCGCATCCAAAATCGAAGAGGCACCTCGTCGTATAAGGGACGTGATCAACGTGTTTCATCATTTGCGTCAGTTAAGAGCAAAAAGGTAAGATAAGCTTCGTTATGAACATAAGCACCTGTTGTTTCTAATGTACACTGCAGTTTTCAATTCACAGTACTTTTCCAGGCTAAGTTCAACGACCTAAAATTGAGAAGGGAGTGCTCTTTGGCTGCTGTGTAGGCAGTACAGTTCAATGCTAACTTCTACTGTTACTTTTGTTTACTTGGTAGATCCGTTTTTGTTACTTCTATAGCTACAAGTCATGAGCATTGGTTCTAGTTGTAGGTCCATGGTTGTAGTTTTAGGACTATTGCTAATTGATTTTTGATGTCTTGTAGTTCTTGAAAGGTAGTCTTAGCTATGAGTAGCCAATTAGCATGTTGCTGTATATTTTCCAGACTTTTAACCACGTTCAGTAGTCTTAATGCTTTTCTCTTGTTAGTATGTAGCCGCCCGGATGTGGTTATGGTGCTAATAAAGTATCAGTTAACAAAAGATGAAAGCTGAACTTTTCCCAGTGATGACAGTGTTACCTTTTAGAAAAAGCAATTTTAGAAAGTATCTGAAAAAAAGTATGGTTTGGCCTACAGTGTTTGCAGCTTTAATGACACCGCTTCAACAAGGAATGTGTAATTGAGTCTTGGAAGCTGAAGGCATCTTTAATTGCAAAAAGTGAGACTTGTGTTTTTTTTCATGGTACTGTGTGCTTGTGTCAATGAAGTTGGAGTGTAAGCTTACCTGATCTGTGTGCAGATCCGGATAATTGTCTGCTGAGTTGTAGAGCTGTTCTCAGTTGTGAGTGCCTAATGCTGCTTTTTTGTGTGTAAAGCGATGTATGTTTTCGTGTGTAAAGCAAATTAACTTGATGTATTGGAAGGAACAAGGAATGGTTGAAGGCAAGGAGTTTTCTAAGTTGCTATTAAATGCAAAATTTCTTTAAATCTGTCATGCAGCAGTATTATAGTCTGTGAGATTGGAGACGCCAGCTGTGATGAAGTAGCTTTACCTTTAGTGGCCGATTGCTTAAAGTGTAAGGTAGTCCATGGTTAGAAAGGGATTTTGTTTTCAGCTAGATTCTTAAATTCACATTTTCATTTCTCTGCTCTGTATCACCGGGTTACAGCAGGAATTTAAACTTTAGTGTTGTGTAACCTTTTCTGAGGAGTAGAAATCTCTTAGGAAAACCAGCTGTTTCTTGGTGTCTTTATCCTGGTTATGCTTCTGTTGAATCTAAAACTTTGGCTTTTACTGCCTGGTGGTCATGTTATGGTAGTTAGTTTTAGATAAGAATGATTCGGTGTTACACATTGGAACTTAGCTTTGTTTTTTTTTTTTTTTTTTAAGTTGTATCCCTGATGGCCCTCAAGAGTTTTATGAAGTTGTGCCGAATGTGAATTCGGTGGTATTGTTTCTTACCACAGTTATGACAAGGGAATCTGGTTATTGGAATTATTGAAGCCGGTTCAGTGATTCGTAATGTTTTGGCCTTGATCCAGGCAGTGAAGGTTAATTAATCATATGCAATGCTTTTCTTTGCAATGAGAATACAAATTAGTTGTTTCTTTGTGCTATGTGAAGGATCAGAGAAACTGAACTTAACCTGTGAACTTAAATCTTTCCAGCTAGCCTGTTCCAAATCAGAATGTCACTTGTGCATGTTACATGGTGTCTAAAATGCATCATGTTGAGAGAAATCGTGCACTTCTACCCATTATTTTCTGGAGAAATGGGTATTGTTGCTCTCAGATTCTGAGTGAATCTGCATGAAATTAATCTTAAAAATGCTGAAGTCTGACATTCAGACTTGCCTTTTTTTTTTAACAAGCAGGATGTAAACGTTTTTCTGTACTTTTTACAAGATTACAATTACATAATCTGTACACGTTATTAACTTCAACTCTTTTTTCCCTTGCAACCGACTATACAGCGACCAGCTACATTTACCAAAGCCTGGGTGATGTGGAGTGGTACATAAAGATGAAGCTGTCGTCATGGCAACAGTGAGTGAAGTATCGAAAATCCCCAAGGAGAAGCCAGTGCTCTGAGAATAGGTCACTGGAATCGGGGGACTAACAGGTTGGCCGCTGGTGAACCATTTGGAAGAACTCCTGTATCTTGTTATAAGCTTTTTTCTTTGCTGTCCAGGTTTTTAGAATACTAGCTTAATCTTTTTTTATCTGAAGCTAACACTTAGGCTGTAGTTAGTTTCTCACACACAACCCAGAACTGAAACAGTCAGTTAGGCTGCTGTACTTTCTTTTCGTCTCTAGTCTAGTACTTCTGTTAACTGAAGCTCTTAACCTACACATGAAGTTTGAGTAGTTTGAGTAGGCTTGCTTGCTTTCTTAAACAGTTTTGGGTTCTCGGTTCCACTTTCTGGCTCTGTATAATTGCAGTTTGAATTCATAGTAAAACATGCCTTCACAAGGATACGGAAGTCTTGAATTTGTAACACTATTTATATAAATTATTATGTAAGCAGTCCCTTATATGTACGTGTTTGCAGAACTGGGAATTGCATTGGAATTTTCTTTTTGTAAGACCTGAGTTACTGCTAGGTGGTATTTCTAATACTGAGAAGTAAGAAAAAGCTAAAAAGTGTTTTGGACAAGCATATTTTCTTTTGGATCTTTCACGAGCATATGTCATGTAGTACTGCATGTAAAAATGTTTGTGTGCATGGAGAAAAGCTCGTATTATGAAAATACTGCTTTTTAAAAAATTGTGTGCTGAATCTTCTGTGTTCTGAGCGAAGTGCAACTATTGTTTAACATGTAGAATGTAGTTTGAAGTTGATTTTATTTCTCTTAAATGTGCCTGAAAGCTGCAGAAAGTCCTTATGAGACTGGAACCAAATGTGACTTGTCGTGTAATCTCACAAATGTTGGTTTGAGATGCTCAGTCAGCCATTCTTTACTTACGTTGCAGCAAACAGGTTCATGCAGTCATGTTGGAAGTGGCCTGTATTAATAATGCACACTACTTAGTGTTCTTCAAACTGTTCCATAAATCTACGGTGCTTGTATTTACAATGTTGGAGACAAACATAGAACTCAGTTTCTTCTCTCTTACTGACTGGCATGAGAGAGATCTGGTCTTTGAAATGAGATGCTGATGTTATGCTGTACTTGTCAGAAGTACTTTTTGCATTATGAACAAAACTACATGGCAGGGCACTCTTCCTCCAAAGTATTAGACACTCCAAAGATGGCAAATTTTAGTATTACATCAAATGAAGCCGTAGCTGTGTCGAGAACTTAGCTTTCATTTGTCACAGGGATTTAAAAAAAAGGAATTTGTAATTTATTTATTGTTACAAACACATTACAGTGTGCGTTAATCTTTTGGGTTGTTACACAATCACTAAATCCTGATGAAGTTTTGCAACTAAATGTTGAGTCGACTTACCAGAATGGGCACTGTGTGCTCCCTGTTCTTAAGTCTAAAGTCTTGCCTGGAGCTCTAGTGCTGATCTGTAAGAACAGATTCAAAGTAAGAATTTGTAATGCTACTTGGTTATATAGGGCTTGAAGCTTATATTTTATATGTAAGCTTATAAATTATTTTTCTCTGGTTTGTTACTTGGACCTAAAATGGTTGCTGCTTGGACTGAGAACTAAGTGCAGCAAATGCAGTAGCAAAGTTCCTCTTTTTTTCTTAGTAGGAAAGCTGAGAAGTTTTGCAAAGGGAAATCTCTGAAGTTTCCAACTTCTAAATAATTATGCATACCAACACTTGGGAGTTTATGGCAAAAGTACTAAATTGGTAAATCTTAATAGACTGGGGAACCTGACTTTTGCCAGTAATAAGGTGCAGTAAAGTCTTCTGCAGATTTTTTTTTTTTGCATAAGTGGGTAAAAGCCTGCATTTGTCTTTCTATTTCTGGAAGTACTGTCTGGATAAACTGATGTTTTTCATGGCTTTTAGATCTCTAGAACTTGGGTGTCGTAAGTGACCAGAGTAACGGGGGATGACAGTAAAGCACACTTTCGAGTGTCTTAATTTCGAGTTTCCTATCACTTTGCTGTTGAACGTGTACAACCAAAGTATGAACTGTTGTGCTGGTCCCATGGCCCTGTAGAAGGACAGTGAAAACTTAAAATGCAGTAAGGCCCACAGTCTTTACTGTTGCACTTTGAGCTACCTTGTTGTGTTTTCATAATACTGACTTTCTTACATAGCTTTCAGAGAATGCAGAGACATGTAGAAGATAGTAATACTCCAGCAGGTTGTTGGATGATTCCATGCAGTTATGTTGTCCCGTTGTTGATTTTTTTTTTTTTTAGACTGGAAGTCATAGCTGCCCTGTTTCATCCAAGATTTGTCACCTCTGATGAAGTGTTCTGCTAACAAGATAAGCTAAGCCTGGACACCTAAACTTGCTCTGAATCATGCCTTACAGATCCTGTTAATGCCAGTGATCTCTAGATAAGTAAAGCAGTATTGGAGGAAACGTTGTTATAAAACCCAGTATAGTTAGTTGAAATCAATTGGAAGTGAATCAGTTTCACTGATTTGAAGAACTTCAGCTTGGTTCTTCCAGTCTCCTACTCCAGAGCATTGTGTTCAGATAGCCTTTGTACTTCTGGAGCGTTCAGATAAAATCATAGCCTCTCTACTGAAGTAGTTACCTTAAAGGAGCTTTAAAAGTTTTTCTTTTCCAGTTAATTTATGGGAATAAAAAAAAAACCCAACCAAAAAAACCCCAAACAAACAAAAACCCCAATATTTGACTAGGTTATATTTAAAATCACAGTCTTTGTAGACTTGCCCTGATGAGCGAGAGTAACACTTGACTAGTGAAGTTACTCTTATGTAACATGGAAAACACTGCATTTTTTTTAGGAGACAGAAGTAGTAAGTCTTGAATTGTAGGTCCTGCCTGGCACCAAGAAGCTGCAGTAGTTCATTTCAGACCTCCTGGGAGCTGCTTCTCAGCCCCTTGGGGAGAGCAGGGAGAGCTCACGCTTTAAGTGCATGGTGATACAACATGATGCTTTTATTAGTGAAGTGGATGGCTTGTTGTATCCTTTGACTAATGGTAATAAGCATCCTTCCAGGTGACTGCAGAAGTCTTAGCATAAATTCTGGGTTATTGAAGTTGGGAAGCCCTTCAGCTAGCCTTGTAATTAAATTGACCCTTTCTTCCTGGGGTGGGACCCTAGGTTTTTGGAGTGTTTTTCTGCTGTGAGCTATTGGGGAAGAGAAGTGTGATCCACTTGTGGAACTTGCATGGAATCAAAAAAAGACAAGTTAGTAGTGAAATATTTTGTCTGATAAAACAGAAGCTGTATTTTGAATCCACTTTGCATTACTTTTTTTTTTCTTTTGAAGGTAATGTAAGATAAATTTGTCACCAGTGCTTGGGGTGTACTAGGTTCATCACGTAAACAGACTGATTTATTAGAGTGTAACTAGTTGCAATAACATTCTTCCGTGTTGGAAAGCATGTGGAATATGCAAGGCGTATTACAAACAGGGAAAAAGCTGGTCTGTCTTGAGGGAGTGGATTAAAAAACACCATGTGGAATGTTGAAAGGTCAAGTCTAAGCATGGACAAAGAAAAGAATATGAAATGGAGTATGACATTTGTGCATGAAGCATACAGCAAGTTACTTTAAAGTTTAAAAAAATGCTTTGGAGAGTTCAGGTGTTGGATTTGGAATGAATTAGGACTTGATAGTGGTAGACTTAGGAATCTTTCTTTGTGAAATGAGCTCTTGTTTTGCAAATGCAAACAGCAGAAGTGACATGATACCCACTGATTAGTGGGTGCAGCGTTCAGAATCGCAGGCAGATCTGTCACCATTTCAGAGGTTAAATTCTTTGCTTTACTAGGCTTTTTGTATATCAGAGTAGCAGGGCTGTCTTGTTCTCTGAAGATCTGAATCATCTTGTCTTAGAGTGCATAGGAAACTGAAATTTGTAGAGCACAAGCTTGCTACTTTAATATCAGTAAAAAAAAACTGTTCTAGCTTACTTCTGCTTTGAAGTCCTACCTAGCAAAGGTAGTTGTATCACACTCCTCCCCCACCTCTGTCATGAAGCGTAAAGGTTCTTTGAGATCTTCACTGTAAAGTGGACTTCTGTTCCAGCAGCTGGACCAGCATAGTTTGCATACACGGTAGCAAAAGACTTTTTTTTTTTTTTTATCTTAGTCATCTAATCTGTAGCTAGTCAAAAGCAGAAACTAAACTAGTTTATCTAAACTTGGACAGCACAAGATTAATGCTTAAACTTGCTTGCAGGAGTTGAAAACCGGTTTCTGTTGCCATTAGTTGGTTGGAAGGGAAAACAGAGATGCTGCTATTTTTGGATATGCAAAACAGTTTTGATTTTATTTCTTGCAAACTATAGGACTCCAAGCCCCCTGATACTTGATCAGAACTACATAAACACCAAAAATCAAGTAATCAAAGCAGAAAGGAGGGTACTGAAGGAGTTGGGATTTTGTGTTCATGTCAAGCATCCACATAAGGTGAGTTATCAAAGATAATATTATTGTGAATATTATTCCACCTTGATGGCATCATTGTGAGCTGTGGGACAAGAAACACGGGTGTAAAATGACTGATTTCGTCTCTTTAATTCCTAGTAGTTATCATGAATGCTTTTGCCACAGTGCTTGGGCAAATAGTCATACTGAGTTTGGTAGAAGTTGCTTCCTTGGGAAATGTTAAAGGTGACTGTTTTTGAAAATCATACAAAAGTAGTAAAAGAACTGTCTCAACATGATTGGATGACGTGAGCTTACAGTGTATGCTTAAAAAAAGAGGAGACACAATTGTTTTGGAATACTGTTTGATTATACATAGTTACTTCCTTACTGTTGCTTTATATGTTAAAACTGAGTCTGTCTTTTTTTTTTTTTTTTTCCCCTTATTCCTCAGATCATTGTTATGTATTTACAAGTCTTAGAATGTGAACGTAATCAAACCCTGGTACAGACAGCCTGGTAAGTTGTTATTTTCCATTCTTTTCCTAGCCAGGAAAATAGTAGCAGAAATAACAAGCCTGACGATCCATATGCAAAGCAATGAGATGTAAGTTATTACACAAATATATACTTCCAAAATATTTTAGTGCTTGTTTCTGCTTACTATTTTCATGGCTTGATTCCAATATAGTAATGGAGAACTCAATTTAACTTTGTTCTTTTTTCTACTCTTTAATTAAAGGGTAGTCCATGATGGTAAGTCATAGAGCTCTGCCCTCTGCACCTCAGCCCATGACCTGGGGATGGCCTGTTTGGCTGCCCTTCTCTCCAGCCAACCCAGTGCAAGCTCTCATCCGAGATTCACTGAAGTGGTCCATATCCATCGGGCAGCATCTTCTAGTTCTGTCTGGGTGTCGAAAGGATTTGTATATTTGCTTTTAGAAGTAACTGTTAAAAATGTTTCTAAATGTATTTGTTGCCTAACTACTGTATACTGTAGTGTATTTAAAGGACACGTGGGGTCAACTTTCTGCCAACATCTATTTAGTTGACTTAGCATTTGGCTAAACTTGAGTTTAAAAACAAAAAGACAATTACAGTGCATGCAGCATGTTCACTTAGAAGCCATATTGGGCATGGTTTTCTGTAGAGTCAATACTTACTGACTGCTGTTCGTTTCTTTCCTGTAGCTCAGTAACTTAGAAATCGATGGAGGTCTCTGCTGTTTAAATGTATCTCTTGGCATGTATTGCTTGGCAGTGCCACTGTGGTGGAAGAACAGTAGCTTAGTGAAGTGGGAGACCCATTACTAACTTGCAGGTCTTTTTCCAACACTCAGTGAGCAAATTGGACGCTTCTCTTTCTGGATGAAGTTAATGTGACTCGAGGCACACATAGGATTTAAGTGCAATGTTTTATGAACTTTAGAGGTTGCATCTAGCCTCTGGAAAATGGTAGGTTACAACTATACCATGCTTTCATGCTTGCATTTGAGTTTTAAGCATACTGATTTTTAAATACAAGAACACTGGTGTTTAAAGCAAACAGCTGCACAGATGAAAAGTACTTGTTAGATTGTTAACTCAATGGACACTTCATGGTATAACTTAACGTACCTACCTAGGAAGTAGCCATTACATACTATTACTTGCATTGGGGTTTCAAAACAATGGCAATGGTGCAAACTTTGTTACAGAAGTAACAGATGTAAACATCAAATGCAATAATTTGAAAGAAACCAAGTGTTTAATATAATAACAGAAAAAATAATAAAGTCAATTGAGTCTCCAGTATTGTTATCCTCTAAATAAAATGATATAAACCTGAGATCCAACTTTTCCTAAATTTTTTTTTTTTTAGGAATTACATGAATGACAGCCTTCGAACAAATGTGTTTGTTCGCTTTCAGCCAGAGACTATAGCATGTGCTTGCATTTATCTTGCTGCTAGAGCTCTGCAGGTGAGTATTCATCTGTCTTTAGTTAGCATTGCCTTTTATTGCTACTAATTTGGTTTCAAGAAAATTAATGGAAATATTTAAAACAAAAGCCTGGTCTGTAATCTCTATTACTAAGCTCTCAGTGTTTTGTTTTGTTTTTCTTTGCAGATTCCACTACCTACCCGCCCTCACTGGTTCTTGCTCTTTGGCACCACAGAAGAGGAGATTCAGGAGATATGCTTAACAACTCTTAAGCTCTATACCAGAAAGAAGGTAACTTTGAGATGTTTGTTCTTCCTTTTCAGTGCAGCTTGAGCTGCCTTATGGTTGTCTAAGTGTGTTTGGGAACACCTGCATATAAATCTACTAATTGGAAAGGCTCTGCTGTATGGCTTCTCCTCTGAGGGGCATGTGAGAACAAATGATGGAAGTTAGTTACGTTACTGGACAGATGATTAAAAGATAATTAAGTATTTTTCAAAAATGAGATTAAAATATGGATTGCAGTAGTTCAGCTTCTTACCGCATTATTACTTTAACAGCCCAATTATGAATTCCTGGATAAAGAAGTAGAAAAGAGGAAAATGGCACTACAGGAAGCTAAACTGAAGGCAAAAGGTTTAAATCCGGATGGAACTCCAGCACTCTCAACACTGGGTGGCTTTTCTCCTGCATCCAAACCATGTAAGTTGGTTTTCTGAACAGAAACTTGCATAATGCTATTTGATAAGTCTTCTAAATCTGTGTCCCAAGGTGTTTTAAAAAAAAAAAAAGTAGGTTTGCTTCTGTTAGACAATTGAGGCTTTCTTACAGAACTGAGAAGCAAGACAAATCTTTCTTTTTTCAAAACACAAATTTTACAAACAGTTTCAATACCTTGAAATAGCAGATTAGAGGGAAACAGGGTGCTTTACTCCATACTTCCACAGGTGGGAGAGTGATATATTAGTAATATGCACCCTTAAGATAATTATGTTAATGAAAAATGTCTAGACCCAGGAGTTTGCTGTATCTTACTGTGTTGTGAAGAGAGACTCAGGATTTAATCTGTGGGGGATGGTGTAGCAATAGCCTTCATGGTTCCTTTTGCAGTGGATATCTCTGGAAATTGCTTTCTCTTTCTTTTTTTTAATGTACTTGTCAACTGTTAAGTATCTTGATCCGGCCAGTAAATCTGTCTGAACTCTAATGATACAAAGAACAGACAGGTTTGTCTTGGTGCTTTTACCTCTTAATACTGCTATTGATCTGTAACCTACCAACGAAATTTAAAGGCTGCCATGAGTGTTGGTCTGGTGGTGGTGGGTAAGGCACAGGCCCTTGTTTGTTACATGGCCGCTTCAGGAACTGAAGAACATACTCTGAGAAAGCAATATTTGTAGCAGTTATTCCTCCTTAAGAACAATTCATCTGAGTTTCCACCGGTCTTTGAGCTGGCAAGTGTAAATTTCTCACTAAACAATGAAAGCTTTTTCTTATTTCTGTGAAGTGGGAGCCTAGGTGAGAAGAGTTTGAGTGAAAGCAGGACCTCTGGTGGGGTTTTGGAAGACTTCTTACTAGCTGACAAACTGAGGGAAAGCTTCTGACAGAATTCTGCCTTTCTGTATTTTCACATTAAACCTCTGAACCCTATTGAGTGAGGAAGGTGTGGTCATAATGCAGCACCTCTGCCTTACTGTCAGCAGGCCAGATAAAAATGCGTCGTTCTTGCATAGTAGCCCTTCTGTGAAAAGGTGAGTCCATCTCTGGGCTATATCAGCTGACTGTAGAGACAGGTTGATTCTAAACTTAAGTTTTTTATGTATTATATTTGTACCACTAATATAAAAATGAAATCTGTAATTTTGCTGTTGAGTCTTAATTCTTTCTATAGTATTGGAAATTAACTGTCAAGGTAACAATTTAAGTTATGTATTTGCAGACCTTAAGGGCAGCTTTTATTTTGTACTCCTTGGGCCCTGGTGGACAAAAGCCCGACTGAGCCTGCCTGCTTGGCTTGAAGGTCACAGTATTCTCCCCCCTGCCGGCAGTTGGCTTTAAAGTATGCGTCTCCCCATGAGTATCTTGCTGCAGTGTTCTCTTCTAGGAGTGTACTATAAATGGAAAGATGGAATGAAATAGTAGCTATTGAGTTCATATTTACATTTTGTGCAAATACTGGTAAAGATGTATAAAGGATACAGTATGTTTATTACAAAGTCTATGAATAAAATACCTAATTTTGAATTTAAATCTAATTCTCAGCTTCCCCAAGAGAAGTAAAAACTGAAGAGAAGACGCCAGTATCTCTGAATACCAAAACCATTAAAAAAGAGCCAGAAGAGAGGCAGCAAGCTTCAAAGAGCCCTTACAATGGGTAGGTGAAAATCTCTTCCTGATGAAGAGAAGACTTCTGTAAAAACTGTTTCTTCAACTGAAGTACAGTGAACTACTTTTGAGCTACTTCATGGACGTAAGGAGTACCTCAGAAGTGTAACTTTTTTTTTTTTCCCCTCCCCCCTCCCCTCCCAAGCATGAGAAAAGAAAGCAAGAGAAGTAGAAGCAGCAGAAGTGCTAGTCGATCTAGGTCAAGAACAAAGTCAAGGTCTCGATCTCACACTCCTAGGCGGCAGTAAGTAGTGGATTTTTGTTTGGTTGGTGGGCGTTTGCAGGGAGGGGGGCAGGGTTTTTTGCAGGGGTTGTCTTTTTTGTCATATTTACTTCTCTGGGATATTTTAGCAGGGCATTTCACTTCTAAGAAGTAGGGCCACTCCAAGTGGCTTGTAGATGCTTAACGCAAGCTTCTAATTGCTGGGCCAGCAAAAGTGTGAGACTTGGGTCTGGCTTTAGGCTCTCGGTTCTTGGCGTGAAGCAGTTCTGTTGGTGACTGTGCCACTAATAGTTCAAGTTCTAAAAGCTTTGCCATAAAATGGAAGCTTAAAAGTATCCTAACTGTAGATGTACGTGATGAGTCTATGATGGAGTGAGTGTAAGGTAGTCTTACCCTGTTTGATGATCGTCACAAGGTGTCCGTTACAAATGAGAGCAGTCTCTCAGAACTCAGTCCACTTTGAAGGAGTGAGAAGTGCCATAGGAGCCAGTTTCATGTTTTGCAGCTTTCTTAAAAATGCATGGGAGAATGTATCTTCTGTCAGTGCTGCACGATGCACTGTCTGGCTCTTCAGTGCTCTGCCTCTCTTCTGCGACTGGGGAAAAGGGGGAACTGTGCAGGGTGATGCAGTGATACCTGCTGACTTTAATTTTTTAAAGAATCTTCAGGCTGACATCTAAGTTGGAAGCTGCCAACTTGGATCTCAGTGAAGGGTTGCCCTGAGTATTGCTGACTGTCAAATCGTTGAAGGGAAAAAGGCAATAACCAATTTGCAATCTGGCGTTGAGGGGAAGATTCCTGACAAGGTCGAACAGTTATGAAAGGCACTGCATTCTGGGTTTGGTTTGGGCTTTTTGTTTTCAAAGCAACTCCACTCAAAGGCATGTTCTGGGACAGTCACTATCATTCATCAGTTGCCTCTGTGGGAGAAGCAGTCTGGTTTCTTTCAGTAACTTGGAAGTTCCTAAGCATTGATTTATTTTTTTTATTCTCTCCTGTGTTGAAGACATGTTTTAATTTTAAACACTTTTCTGTAAGCTACAATAATAGGCGGAGCCTGTCTGGGACGTACAGCTCGAGATCAAGAAGCAGGTCTCGCAGCCACAGTGGCAGCCCTCGCCGACACCACAACCATGGCTCGCCACACCTGAAGACCAAGCATAGTAGGGAGGAGCTGAAGAGTGCAAATAGGCACGGTCATAAAAGGAAAAAGTCTCGTTCACGTTCACAGAGCAAATCCAGGGATCATTCTGATGCTGCCAAGAAGCACAGGCACGAGCGGGGACACCACAGAGACAGGCGTGAGAGATCCCGCTCCTTCGAGAGATCTCACAAGGGCAAACACCACGGTAGCGGCCGGTCAGGACACAGCAGGCACAGACGCTGAGGTTTGCACCTGCACCAGATTCTAGTTAAGCCTGTATATAATACAGTAAATGGGACTCTTTGAGAACAAAGGAACCGATTAGGATTTGATTAATTTAAACCCAGTATCTAATTTTCTAAAACACATAGAAGACTTTTCTTTTGGGAAAGAAACTGTTACCAACTTTTGCACATAATACCTTAGCAGTATCAAATTGGTGGAAAACAACGATCAGGTTAAATTGTATGTATTAGAGTTGTGTATTGTTTATTGATATGAGAACTGGAGAATGGATTTCTGTAAAAAAGCAAAATGTACCTTATTTTTATACAAGTCAATTGCAGACACTTATATTTAAGTATAGTTATTTGTTTAAACGATGGTGGATACTTTCTTACACTGGTTTTAGTCTGCATGTGTTAAAAGATTTTTACAAGAAATAAAATACAAAGCTTTTTTTTTTTTTACTGCCTGTTGGATGTCAAATATATGGAAACTAAACTTAATTTTCTTAATTGTGTCACTTTGACCATTGCACATGAATGGGACATTTGGGATATCGATGTGCTTCTATTGCAGATGAAGACTCGGAAAGCTTTAGAAGTTGTCCTTCCTAGGGGAGGCAGCTGGGAAGCCAGGTCCACTGCTGACATGTGTGCAACAGTTGGATAAATGAGCAGGGACTTCTCTGAAGTGGAGTGGGATGGGCAGCTGGTGGGGGAAGCTGTGGAAGAGCTGTGCTTTGCGAGCCAGGGCTGGGCTACTGGTGTCCCAGCTTCCCTGTCAGCTGCCCCTGGGCAGGTGGAGACTTCTTCCCTGCCCATCTGTTGCAGCTGCCAGTGAGTTGCTGTCATCTGCTGTCCTCCTTTAGCCTGGTTGTGCCAGAAGTACAAAGCAGGACAGATAAGGACGTGCCTAGAGGGATGAAGTTTCAGGATTTTTATTTCCCTTCTTTCATTACTGGTGGCAGGATGATGGCAGCAGAAGGAAGGATCCTATGGCAAGTGTGATGATTACACAGCTGAGCTCCCTGGGGCAAAGCTGCCTGCTGTGCTGCTGCACTTGGTTGAAGGGTCACACTGACTAAGCTTGGGGAAACTCTGGCTTAAACAGGCCAGGTGTGCTGCAGCATGAAATGCAGAGCAGTTTGCTGCTGGCAGCTCACCCCTGTGCTGGTGTGGTTTCTTAGCGTCCAGCTGCTGGAATCGTACCCAGTGCCACTGTACAACCCAAAGCTGTAACCTGGCCTGGGGCAGCTGTGCGGGGAGTTGTGGGTAAAGGAGAGATGAAATGGGTGAGGAGAAGCTGGGTTTGATTCTCTCAGTTGCTGCTCAGGTAGTAACAAAAGCTGAAGCCTGAAGGTGGTTGCTGTCCTTGGCAAGCTTTAGCTGCTAACCTGGAGTCCCTAGCAGTCCCTTTGGGTATGAAGACTGCTAATGCAGCATAAAAAGACCTTTGCTCTCTCAAAAGGCAGCTCACAATTTAACTGCTCTGGCTGAGGGTGACCTGGCTGGGTATGTTCACCTGCAGCATGGTAGAGGGCAAAGCCTGGGGCCAAACAAGACTGAAATGGGTCTGGTATCCTGTGCTGCTGTAGGAGCGAGTGCCAGTCTGTTTGGGCACACATTCTGCAGACCTCAAAGGGAAAGAAAAAAACCTGCGGTTGAGCAAAAGCTTCACTGGAACTGGTATGTTCTCGTAAGCAGGTACCCA
This sequence comes from Harpia harpyja, assembly GCF_026419915.1. Lineage (NCBI taxonomy): Eukaryota > Metazoa > Chordata > Aves > Accipitriformes > Accipitridae > Harpia > Harpia harpyja. The sequence goes on from NC_068951.1 coordinate 43,552,646, forward strand.
GCATCCTGCCAGGCCTGATTTGCATCTGTTCTCTAGAAATACAAAAAAGGAATATATTTTTTTGAAAAGTAGGAAAAGATAAATGTCTTCCTCTGTTTCTTGGTTACCTCTGTGGGTTTTGTTTTTTTATCTGCAGTAATTACTGCAGTAACTGTATTTCATGTGTTTGTTGCTTTCAAGAAGAATTATCTGTTGCTATGGAAATTAAGGTACCTTGTTTCCCTAGATAAAAGTATTTAGATAGTCTAGGGCAGTGATATAAACCCAATTTTGAAGTAGCACAATTGGCTCAAGCTCTGTTGAATGTCAGAGTTTGTGTATCGGAGTGAAACACGAAGAGGGCTCAGCCCTTATATTTGTGTTTATGTGTAAGCACTAATTACCCTTCTGTGCTTCCAGTGCCCCTTGCTCCAGAGCTGAAGAGCAGAAGTTAACTTCCATGTAAAGCTGGAACATCTGGTGATGCTGAACGTCTAGACACCATCTGCTGCAGATTGCTTATGCAGTGAGCTTGCAGTCAGCTAGCAAGAAGTTCAGCGTTTATTCTTCCATGGGAAAAAAAGATGTCTTCAGCCAGCTTTATGAATGGTGGTCTTAAGCATGCAACGTCTTTGCCAAAGACAGGCCATAAAATTAATGGTTTTGGTTACCGAAACAAAAGCAGCAGATCCTTCTTGAAGCTCAAGGATGTCAGGTCAGCGCTGGAAAGCAGAGAAGATGTGCTGGGGCTCTGAGCAGCAAGAAGCACGCAGCGGGGAGTGAGTTGTTTGTTTCACTGGCTGGGTCCCCTCAGGCAGTGCTGCATGTTCGTGGAGAGCAGGTGGAGCAGCCTGAAAGTGGCTAAGGGTCCCGAATGGCTGCAATCCTGTCAATGTCCCTTGACTTGTCAGAAAGAAAGCTTCTGGGTAAGTAACAGTTTAATACTTAAATACACGAGTGTGGTTACAGCTGCTGACCCAGCTGCGTGCGCAGCTGGGGCTGCTGAGCTGCCCTGGCTGCAGGGCACAGCTGGGAGCACCCTGGGTCTGACTGTCCTGCCTCTGGCTGGGCCACACCTGAGCAAGAGCTCTCCCTCCTTTGCCGTATCCCATGGGCATGCTGTGAGCTCCTTGGTGTCTTTAGCTTGATTAGACAGGAGGAAAACTGCTCCCCCAAACTTAGGGTTGCAGGGGGGGACAAAAGCAGTGACAGAGTGAAAATGCCAGCTTGCTCGCAGCAGTCACGCATATGTGACGCAGGTTGCACTGGGAGGTGATGTGACCGGCTGAGGAACAGGGCAATGTGCTGGGAGCGGGCTGGCACTGGGGCCTCGCTCTGCTGTGTCGCATGCCAGCGCTAGGTCCAGCGCAATAACCATCAACAATGCCGTGAAGCATCAGCCAAAGCTTATTTTAAGGGAGCTGCTGCATTGTTTTTACAACTAGATGTCATATGTCTCTCCCAAGACTTTGAAGTGTCCTTACATGTTCATTAAACTCTAAATCACAAAAATTAATAATTTGAGAGTGCTGTTTGACCTTTAAGCATCCATATTGACCTTCAGGAGTCACTTGAGGCTACACTGACAAATCTCAGTGGTTGAGAGGTACTTAAGGCTTGTTATTTTTAAATTCTGTGTCTTCCGTGTGCTTGAGTCACTAGTGGGAACCCTTCATCAGCTGAAGCTTATCTCTGAAGGATGTGGTGGCTTTGGTGACCCACCATTGACATCAGAATGTAGAAGTGCCCAAGGGAGCAGTGCCTCACTGCAGCTCCTGCCCAGAGCCCACAGCTCTGCCTTCACTACAGACCCAGGCAGCCACGCCGGGCAGTGGAAGTAACAGATGTATTTGAGAAGTGAGGTGGAGTTTTGAGCGCCCTACGCAGACCTTTTGTTTCTGACTGAGGTGGAGTTTTGAGCGCCCTACGCAGACCTTTTGTTTCTGACTGAGGTGGAGTTTTGAGCACCCTACGCAGACCTTTTGTTTCTGACTGAGCTCGTTGTCATCTGTACGGGCTTTCTTCTGCACAGTGGTATGTGACACCGTGTTTAAACATTCACCCTTCAGAGTGGAAATGATTTTATGGTAAAAACAGACTCTGTAATGCCCCACTGCAATGCTATTTCTAACTGAAACCCCTCGTGCTGGTGGGACGGCAATGGCTTTCCAGGCTTGGGCTGTACCACAGTACAGCACCCGTTTCCCTCTGCCCCATCCCTTTATGCTTGATTTATTGTGCTTGTTCTCTCACCAGTACTGATGGAAGTACCAGGAAGCCAAAGAAACCAGTGAAGGAGCATGCAGATGAAGCACAACAAGAGATATTTTGGTCCTTCCTCTCTATCTTTCCAGTATTTTCAGCGATGGCTGTCTCCGGAGCACAGCTTCTGCTGCTGCTGCCATCACAGCAGGCAGGAAGGTTGCTCGGGCTGCACCATCGAACCCAGATGGCCACAGGCAAATGTTTGCTTAACACCGACAGAGCGGATTCCATCCTGGCAAAGTGGCAGATGGCAGCCAGGGTGAAGCAGGAACAGGAGCTACACATCACCTTGAGCCACAGCCCCGTGGGTTGGGCGCATCTGAAAAAAAATGGCTCTAACAGTAAGTGGGTGTGAAAGCCTCGAGCTGTCCAGTCTCATCTGGAACCCAAAGTGAAAGGAGACTGTGGGAGGTCTGTTGGTAAATAAATTGGGGTGTTAAGAGGACCTTGGCAGGTAGGAGCTCAGGGATGGTAGTGACACCTGCCAGTGTCTGGGAGCAAGCGTGGCACCCACAGTGCCTGCCCCACCGCACTGTGCTGCAATGGGGACTGTTTCCTGGGAAATACGGAGTATTCCTGCATCGCCTGCTGGTGAGGCTGCTGTTAGAAATACTGTGATGGAAATAAGGTGCTGCCACTGAACTCTGAAGACCTAAGACCCCCAGAGAGCCCCACAGGAACTGGTGGGAAATGTTCCACCTGACCAGTTCTCTTAGGGCATGGGTGTTTGGCTGGGTTGATCTCACCCTCAGAATTGCTTTTTCTCAGAAAAAGTACTTTGTTAAAATGTTTTGACTAGTTTTTCAACAAAATGATGCAAATATTTCAAGTGAGTAAATGCAAACTGTTGTGACTGTCCTTCACTTTCAGCTTTGTTACAGGTGTTGGAAGGATGTACGTGGACGAAAAGCTCTGGATGGTTTGGGAAGAAAAATAATAGTGAACAATCTAAGACTATTCTGAATGGAAATTGGCCCAACAAGTAAGTACTCATCAGGGCTTTAGCCGCCCCCAAAAACCACAGGTTAGTGGCAGCGGGTGCAGCAGAGCGTGCCATGTGCACGGCTGTTAATGACAGCGATAAGGGTCCCTTTTCCGGGAAATCTCTCCCCGGTCACTGCTCCTGCCAGGAAATGTTCGTGAAATCCATCATTTGACATCAGCCCCATCCACGAGCTGCCAAGTCCGTGGCTCTCCCGTCTGTGCTCCTTGTTGCTCTGCCCTCTCCAAAGCACAAACTTGTTCCTTGCAAGCTCTTTGGGGCAGGAAACAAACCTGCTATGGCCGCCCCGTGCCCTGCGCTCCCCTCTCTGCTGTGGGGCCGATGTGCACCCCCACAGCACTCGGGTGTTGTCGCAGTGGAGCATTGGCAATTACACCCCACTTAGGAAAAAACACTTCTGTAAAGGAAACAGCTTTCCAGTCCCATCTCCTGCCTGGCCACAGCCCAGCGGGGCATTTTGAAAAAAAAAAGAAAAGTAGTTAAAATTAGTAAAGCTGGCCTGAAAAAAAAAGTCTTTATATTCCAGTGGAAGGAAAAAAAATTGCAAAAATTACCATTTTTGTCCTAGGAAAAGAGAATCTATCTTCACAGGTTTCCTGGAGAGGACAAGGGGCTCACACACACACACATAGAGCTTGCCCCAGTTCCCAAAAGCAGCCCCCTCACCCAGCTGGGCCCCCAGGGATGCTGCGCACCCATCGGCTCCCAGGGCTGCTGCTGGCTGCTCCCGCTGCCGTTCTGGATTTTATTCTGTAGGTGGAAGTATTGCAAAGCGGACGTGAGTATCCCCCTGCGTGCACACCCTCACGCATGCATGGATGCATGCACGCACACACATGCACACACGCACGCACAAAGCTTTGCTGGAGCAGGGCTGGTGCTGCCAAAGGGACCAGAAGAAGAGGAGGGGACGGGTGCTCTGCCCCGGGGGGCCGGGGTGGCTGAGCCCTGCGGGCGATTTGGGCAGAGCAGCCCCATCGGTTGGGGTCAAAGGCTCAGCCGAGCACCCAACTTCAAGCTGCCGGGAGCAGCTGATGGGTGGGCAGTCTTGAGGGAGGGCATCAACCACCAGACGTGTGAGATAGCCCGCTATCAACCAGGTTAAAACCAGTATAAAAGCATCCGCCCGCAGCTGTGCAACAGCTTGGTTGGACCGGCTGGAATTACCCCTAAAAGGCCAATTGCAACCGCAGCAGTGGAGAGTCAGTAAGTTAGTGGGGTTTACGCACCGCAGCCCAAGCTCGTTCAGGCTGCTGCGCGTGAGAAAACCTCTGTATGAAGCTAATGAATGTCGACTTAATTGCGCTGGTGGGCATCTCTCAGATAAATATATATTTAAGTGGTTTGAAGCAGGGGGTGGTGGATTTAGGTTGCTTTAAGCCATGCTGGTTTCAAAGCTGTTCCAGGTTTGCAGGAGACGAGAGACAGACAAGCCCTCCAAGGCGTCCCCGTATCTCATGGCCCTGCTCAGCTGCCGTTCCCAGCGTGGTTTGCCTGAGCATTAAAAGGTTTGTTATCTCCACAGGGGCGGTACACACATCTTGCTGCCCCGCAAGTCCCCTTAATGACTGCTCTGTTCAGCTAATTGAAAACGCAGATCCCACGGTACCTAGTGCTTCTCTGTGCCTGGCAGTTGCACCCTGTTCCCCAGAGCCGTGCGGGAGCGTGTGTGTTACTGAGTACAGAAGGAGAGTTTCAGAAACACTAACAGATAACTAATCTGTTTCCCAAATAAAATAAATATCCACTCCCAAACAGTGTCTCAAAGCAGCCAGTCACAGCACGACCACGGGCTTCCCGAGGGGACCGGAGGAGCTTCACGGGTCGTGTCACGGTGGCATCAGGATGCTAATACCGTCCGATAAACCCCCAACAGGACTGTGCCATCCCCAGGATTTAAGGGAAGAATTTAATCTGATGATGAGAATGAGAGTTTACCCCGAGCCAAATCATTTCCTCGCATGCAGAGCAAACAGCGTGGGAAGGGGTACGGAGGCACAGGGGTGTTTTGAAAGCTGCTTTCCCGGGGATGCACGGGGACCTTGGCGGGATAGCAAGAAATTTAGGGCCGGGAGGACGAGCCCGCTGCCTGCACTCTGCCCTGCTCACTGCTGCCCAGAGAAAGCAGGGATTTCTCAGGAACACTTTTAATCGCCTCCAGCGCTTCACTTACAAACCACATAGCGAAAAGCGCAGCCGGGTGCATGCTGCTCCCCACGGCCGCCCCCGCCATGCTGCCCGGGAGGCTCCGCAGAGACCCCCGCAAACCCGAGCTCCGACCTTGCGCTGCTCGGAGGGTGGGAACTCAATGAAATTTTGCGCTGGAAACGGTGACGGCCTCAGCCAGCGGGTAAAGGGGGAAGCGAGGGGTGGGCGATGCGCGCTCCCCCTCCCTGAATGCTGATAGCCAGCCAGCGCGATGCGACCTTCCTCCCGGCGAGCACGGCTCACGGTGGAGCAGGCTGGATGCAGCCGCGAGCCGCGCTGCCCTCCGAGTGCTAGATGAGACCGGAGTCTAATATGTGTTTGCCATTATGCGATGGCAACCTGTACGTATTCAGAAAGTGTCTGGATTTCATTTGCAGCACATCGCGGAGCCCGGTTCACCTTGGATGCAGCAGGTGAAGTCTGATGGGAATTACAGGCATGTGGTGATTGGAGCAGGCACCCCCCATGGGAAGGGATTTCAGATTGGCTTTACCAAATTGCACCTTTAGTTTTTCTGCTTCTGGCGAGAAGAGGTCCGAGGCTAAGCGCCTGGCTCCTGCTTCTCCAGCCACCACACGGCCGCTCAGAGCCCCTCGCCCGTGGATGGGGTCGCACAAGGGGGGGCCGTGTGTGGCTGTGCTCGCCATGCTCCTTCTGTTCCACAGTAATCAATTTGTCATCAAGTTTCAATTTGAAATCGCACAGCAAACATTGCTGCTTCATTCAGGCATCCTCCAAAATCACATCACAAGCGCAGGCACATACGCAGCGATCCCTGAGGCTGATGGAGTCGCTGCAGTCAGAATTAATTACTGTACAAACAGAGCGAGTGATACAATGAGAGGCTGTGTGTAAGATCTGATTAACATATTAGCACCAAATATCAGAGAAAAACATTGACTGTTTAAGCCAAGACACATCCCATCGCTCCGCTCAGCTCGCCCGTGCCGCGGGGTGGCTGCCCACGCCGGTGCCCATGGGACAGCCAGGAGCTCCAGCCTTCCCGCAGCTCGAGGGTTTGTGCACACAAGTCCTGCTCACCCCAGCCAAAATTTTGCCCGCCGGGCACCCAGGTGAGACTGAGGGTCTGGGGCGGGGGGGGACAACAAAGGCGTGAGCTGATGGTAATGGAGCATGGAGAGTGACGATAGAGCACAAGGAGCGAGTCCCTTCACCTTGGTGTTAAAAAAAAATCATACGTGTGCTCTTTGCTAAGTACTTGTGAAAGCAAAATACATCTGCAAGAGTGTGGATAATTGGTGAGCAAGGCATATGGTCTGAACTTGTCAGCTAGTTGGAAGGCAAAATTCATACCCATTTTAACCGTGTGCAGCCTGTGAGGGCTCTGCCTGCTCTGTAGGCCATGCCACTTCAGCTACGCCTGGCTTTAAGCCTCCCTTTTTTTTAAATTTGGTAGGGAAATACTCTATACAACTGCAATTTGAGCCTTTTTCCCCGATGTCAAAATCGTTCACTTAGCCGGCTAAGTGCTCTGCCTTGGAGGGAGCCAAATAACCCGAGTGCACTTGCACAGAGGGAGGTGAGGGTATGGAGACGGCGGCGTGGCGGGCATGCCGACCCGCGCATCCTTCCTCAAACGCAGCATGAAACGGCTCCAAAGTGCCGCAAGCGAGCATCGATCAAAGAAATTATATTTACCCACCAACTATAGCACAGCCGCTGTGTAAATATCATAAGGGATTGACCAAGGCAGAATTATTAGACTGATACCTCTGTTCCCTTCTGAGAGCAGTGATATCCAAGGGAAAAAAAATCCCGTAAAGAATAATTAAGTTCTTCTGTCTCCTGTGCATTTTTGTGGTCTTACAAATCCCATCATTAAAGGGTTTCTCTGCTGCAGCAAAAGTCCACGTGAGCAGAGCCGAGGCTGCGCCCCTTTGCCAAACCAGAGAGCTGCTCCAGCTGAGGTAGTGCAGGTCCTGGGCAGCCGAGGGGCAGGTGCCCTGTGCTGATAAGGAATCAAGAGAAGAAATCAATAGCAAAATGATCTTAAACCAGGTAAATCAACTTAAGGGCTTGCACAGATTCGAATACATCCATTCAGTGAAGTGGTGCAGCTTTTTAAAATACCTACGTGACTTAGGATCCTCAGGTTTGTATTGATTTAAGCAGGAGTTAGGTACCCAAATGCATTTTGCAGCCAGTTTTAAGTCCCACTTTAAAGTGGTATAGAGGCTGAGGAGCTGAAGTTTTGTTCAAAGCCTGTAGGCTTTTCTATGCCACAATACCTCTAAAAAAACCCAACCCCATAAGCATCTTACACCAGTTGGCGATGTTTCAAAATTTAACCCCCCATGCTGAGAAGACACCTGGCCTGACAACACACATAAGGCTGATAGATAACTAAAGGAGAACAAACTGGAGGGGCAAGGACTAGAGCTATCACAGGTGTCCCTTTCAAGAGAATAAAATAGATGCTCTCTGGGCAAAGAGCATCCTTCTGCCTCCCTCTGCTTCCCCACGGGTGCCTTGCCGGCAGCTCTGAGCCCTGGGCGAGCCCGGCCCCAAGTGAGCATTCCCAGTATTTTGTATTTTCATCCACAATGACTTTATAAACAAGTCGGACACTAAAGGATTATAGCACAGTAGTTTGCCATCAAGGAAACCGCAAGCAACAAACAAAGATGTTATCTCTAACATATGGTTCTTATTTGAGGAAATATGTCTGGTTACATTAATTGACACAGTACGGCTCAGGGCTGTTTTTTGTTTTATAACTACTCGTGGGTTCCCTTAGCAACAGCAAAGCCAACGACACGGATACCAGAGCCGAAAACACAAAGGCAGGACCCAACACCCTTCTCCTCCGCCCCGAACGCATCCTCGACGGCCAAGTACAGGTGCTGGCCGCAGATGCCGGCAGGCATCGACCTCGCAACTGCGTTTTGCGGCACTCCTTAGGCTGGTGAGCCCTGTCGGGAAATGTGATCCCCGTCCACCCTTTCCAAACACCCCCCCCATATGTGAGAGCTTTTAAGAAGCTGTGCTCAGGGATTCCTGGGATTACAGCCCCCAATGCTCAGCCGACCACCTCCGTTTCAAGCCCTGCCTACGGGATGCTGCGCATCCCCTGGAAGCGGCGCTGGGCACGGGGACAAACTCAGAGCAAGATCTCAGAGACCGCGGTTCTCTCCGGCACGCTCGTGTGCAGGGAGTACGGACGAGCGAGGTCCCATTTTCAAGAGAGTTTAGGAAGCTGCCGGGTTTTTGAAAGATTGGCAAGAAAAGGGTTGGGTACCGAAAGGCTGAGAGGCGGCCGGAGGGACTCCCCGCTGCCTGGGAGCTGCTCCCAGCCGGGCACGAGCTGCTCAAGTCCTCCCTGAACCCAGGCGTTGGACGCTTTCAGCAGCCTCAGTATGTGCCAGTCTGCAGCTTTAGGTACTTGGTGAGCTTTACAAAATCGGATAGCATCGTAGGTGTTTCAGGAAGAGGTGGGCACTAAATTACTTTCTGGGATCTGGGCTGAAAGCGACGCATTCCTTTGCATTTAAGTCCTGTTGGCTGGTAAGGGTGGGAGTTCAGTTCCTACATGGATGTCCTCCTCCCCGGGTGACTTTACAAGCATCACGACTATGTTTCAGCCGGGCGACGTTCCCCAGCATCCCACATTCCCCGGTGTACACCTGCAGGCCATGGCAGTGATGCCCAGCACTGTGCAGGCGGGATTACTCACGGGATGTGTCTTGAGATCAGCTGTAGCCTTAAAATGAGAACAATTATCTCCCAAAGCAGGGGCTGGAGAACTAACTACAGTTAGTCATATTTGGAGACGTGCCTGTAGCACTTCGGTATCTGAAGAGAAAGTGGGAGCTGCGACAACCTGGGCAGACCTTAGGGCTTGACTGGCTGCAGTCAGGGCTTCTTAATCCACATTTAGGTACCAAAATAAAGCGGCCTGATTTTCAGAAAAAACGAGCAGCTGTAGCATATATTTCCAAAAACCAGTTACAGGTATCTAAACGAGAATCTGGCACCCTGGCTTTGGGAGCGAGACCCAAACAGTTTTGGTTCATGTGTTGCAAAGGGAGGGCTACTCATAACTATGATGTTAAGGGAATAATTTCTCACCTGAACCCCCACCCTGGCTCTGCTGCAAGCAGAGATGGGCAGAAGGGGTTGGGATGCCCTTCTTGGTAAGGAGATTGGCCCAAAAGAGGACAGGGTGACACAGCGATGGGGTGAGTAGGGCCAGGCTGGTTGTAAGTAAAATTCTCAGCGTAGAAAAATACGAAACAGAAACAGCTGTTAATATGATGCAAGCAAAATAAATGATGTGAGCAAACTCCATGGCAACAAAATGAAAGCAAAGGGAAATGGTGAGAAAGCAGCTTCTGGGCTTCTTCACCCAAGGATGATCCAGGCTCAGCAAACGCTGAAACGCTCGTCTGGAGGGGGGGACGGGAGCGGGGCGCAGGGAGGGCTGTTGCATCTCACCCAGCATGGAGAGAAGGCAGGTTCCCAGGGCTTCCAGCTTTTCAAGTGGGAATTTCTATTTCCTTGCCCTCCAACCTGAGCTGTATGAAATGAAACGGTGTGGAGCGAGCAAATTTGGAGAGTCTTCTAAGGAAAGATGATCTCTCCAGGAGCGCTCTCCTTTCTCAAGCCCCCAAGGGAGCTACTTGAAAAAAATCCACTGTTTTCCTCAGATCAAATGCTTTCAGGTTACTTCTTGCCTCATCCTCACCTACATTTCTGGGGAAGTAATGTGGCCTTTCAGCTTTTATATTGAAAGTTTTCATCTTGTAAGGCTAAAACCAAGTTGCAGACTCTGAGCACCTCCTGAGCTCAAAGGTTTATGAGTTCCCCAGGATAATGCAGGGGGATGGAAAAGCACCAGCACTACGCCAGCCAGCAATCCATGTGATCCACGTGACTGCAAGGGCTATCACAACAGCTTTGTGGCATCTTCTCCAGCTTCATCCCATTTTTCTCATACGTTCCTCGCCACATTGCACCGGGAAGCTGGTAAATAATGCCAAGATGTTCTATTGCTCTTTAGGCTCGCCTTCCACATGTAGAGATTTGTTAGACACAAAGATAAAGTCAGGTGGAAAGAGGAGAACAAACCCCCTCATTTTAACTGGGGGACGCTGTTTTCCTAGCCCTGACTCATCTTTTTAAACTCACATTCATCCAGCCCTGGGACTGAAAAACTCATAGACAACTGATGTAAATTACAGCAAATGAGCTCCCTTTGCACGATGTCCTGGAGGCTGCCCAGCTGAAGCGATGGCAGATGAATAAATAGGAGGATGTCCTTTCAACAGCAGAGCTCCTCAGCTGGGAAACCCTCTGTCATTCCCGGGCTGAGCCCCTGGGAGTGACCGGAGATAAACGGCACGAGAGCACAGGCAGAGGGACACCAAGCGGGTGAGTCAGCCTCAGTTTTACCAGGAAAATAGAAAAATATGTGGCATAATAGAGTATTCAGGCCACTGAACAAGGACATGTGTGTACGCCCGAGGCCATGTTTGAACATACTTTCTGCTGCAGGAGAATTCGGGGAAAATGAGAATTATTTAATGCCATGCCAAATCCTAGGGAGCCCAATTTGCAAAGCGACTTGATGTCAGACTCCTTTTTTATGTGGGTTAGTAGGTGATCTGCATCCTACTACCTGTGACACAAATTGGCCTAAGATGGAGTTTGGAAGGTTTAAGGTGCAACGAGGAAGGTATGACGCTGGCGTTAGCGATGTGACTGAAGTCTTCTGTATGTCCGAGCTGTCTACAGGGAGGAAGGGAGAGGGTGTGGAAAAGGAGATGTGATCATTGCTAACCGGATTGGTTTACACCCTGCTTAATTATGCTTTTGCTGATTACCACAAGGCCAGAAATGAGTTTTCATCCCTAAATGCGTTACTTTAAATGAAGTCCCCAAACCAGACACCGAGGTTGTGCACAGCTAAAGCCAGGGCTCTGGGTGAGCAGTGCCAGCCCACGATCAGTGCGTCCTGCTCACGCTCTCATTACGGTCATCATGAGGTTTAAGGTCCAGGAATCATTTTCCCTGGGACAGGCTAAGTGGGACCTCTGGAAACTTTTGCCTTTTGGGATCTGTGCTGTAGTCTGGTTTCTCCTGCGCATCTCCTTAATGCAACCTCTTCTGTTTCAGGAGCCTGCCAAGGTTTTTGCTCTCCCCTGTTATTTACGGTGCTGGCTTTTCAGTCGTTTCTGTAGATTTAATGCTTGTTAGGTAAAATGTGAATTGTGCTGTGAGCGTGGTGAGAGGATGTTCTGCAGACCTTCTGCATGACCTTGCCCATCCGTGGATTCCCATGTCTCCATTACTGCAGCTAATGCACAGCCGTGCGCCCTGGGAGTCAGGCAATATACGTACGGCTCATCCCCTTACACAAAATCCTTCGGGCAAAGGAGTGTTTCCTTGTAAGATGGATGCACAGCAGGTTTGTAATACCCTTGCCCAAAGACAGCCAGAGGAAAGTATTTCTATGAATTGCTATAAATACTAATTTGTAGAAAACCCTGGTCTTCAGAAGCAACTTTTTATCCTTTTGTTTTATAGCACAGGAATTAAAAATCAAAATGCTCCCTGTGTAGATGAATTACCACCTCATTCTAGCTCCAGTAACTGCTTCCATTACCCTCAAAGGAGATGCTGTTGTTATTTTTAGAAGGAATCTACAAAAACAAAAACGAAAAAGACGTTGGCAAATAAAATGAAGTTGGCAACTGCTGATCTATGAAAGCACTGAGGCAATATTGCTACTTGGTTACACGCACAGCACCCATAAATCATTCTCCACATCTGACCTCTTTCTGGACACTTTTCAGCTGTTGCTGATGATCCTTTTTTGGGTACTTTTCCCAAAACGCCCATGTGGTTCTTTGTTCAGAACTTTACGATGATTAAAATGACCACTCAGTCCTGGTAACTTAAAACAAATATTGCAGCTAGCACAATGCTTCCCATACACAGGAAACAGCTGGATAAATGGATGCTGAAATGGATTTCCATAAAAGCCATTGATTCATGAAAACTGGTGTTCAGTGAGCGGGGTCAGGTTCGGGTCCGGAGGAGCTTCCTCTGCCGGAGACAGACTCCACCGCCCCGACCCCCGCTCTGCGTATCGGTACCCGAACGCCCACCCTCAGCATCACGTGCGGTTTTAGCAGAATAGCAGGAATTTACAAAATACAGCATCGGGGGTATGTTTCATCTACATTTTCTGCTGCCAATTAAGTGCTTCTCAGGTGACCTGGACATGGAAAAAAAGTTATCTCATAAGTCAAGAGAGGGCAACCCACGTGTTATTAATGCTTTCGGTGGTTTGATTTCTCAGGGACCTGTACATTGACAAGGACTTTTGGGCAGGACAGAGAGCATGACCATCCCCATCAGCAAAGGAAAACCTGCTGCACTTGCAGTGGATCTTAAGGCTCCTCTCTTCGTGCCTCTGTGACCACCACATTTCTTCAAGGACTCTTTAGCCAGAGTTCAAAGCGGGTACTTGCCAGCTGGGCATTATTCATTGTAGTAAAGCGGTGGTAGGCCAGAATAAATCACTTTCCATGTCACATAAATTGGGAGATGGAAAATACCATTTAGGTCATACGGTTCATCAGCTCCTGCCAGTACAGGGCTGCTCCTGACAGTACATTTTCCATAGCTTTTTTCCTGTCCACTTTGAATGACTCAAGCACAGGGGCTCTGCTGCTCCCCCAGAGATCTTCCATGGCTAACACAACTCCACGTGAGGACATTTTCCTCTGTATTGCACTGAAACTTTCCTTTGCTAAATGTCATCCCATTACTCCCATCGTGGACCACCCTGAATTATTCCACCCTTTCGCCGATGTTTACCACCCTCAGTTTTTATTCTGTGCCTGTCACCATAGTGTCTGAGTTCCTCTGATCTGCAGATACATCCCACCGTCGATAAAAGAAGGCACTGGGGTGCCTGGTGCTTGGAGAGGTGGCCACAAAGACCTCTTGGGCAAACCGTCTTCAGTCTGTGCCTCATGCAGACAAACCCAGACAACCTCTAAATTAACGAACTAAAGCAACCAGCGTTGTATGGCTGTTGTAGAAGAGTTCAAACACTTGATACCCACCTAAATTTAGCAGAAAGAAAATCAGTAGCCTGAACTGCTGTAAATGATGAGGAAACCGAGGGAGTGGTCTTCATCACAGTTAGAAGTCTGGTGGCACTCGTGGGACATGTTTTCTGGTTGTAGGTAAATTAAGTGAAGATGTCACCACCCATAACCTACTTCCAGTTACCCATGGCAGCCTGATCCAACGCGCACTGCGGTTACAGGGTTGAGCGGGGTCCGAGTGAGTCTGAAAAAGTGCTGAGAGCAGAACTGATAATCTGTGCCTTGGAGAAATGATCAGCATTTGTTCATTAGCCTCTGCACGGTGGGATGAGAGACATTACAGCTCTCTGCTACAGTCACCTGTAGCACAGGGAGGCGAGAAGCCACGGCTACAAAAGCCCCATCACACCATCCTGCCACCTCCTAAAAGTTAATGAGAATAATTCTTCTGCAGCCTGCTTTAAAAAAAAGTTAGCAATTATCTGTGATCTTTTGGCAAGAAACGCCACCGGTATTTTTCTGCAAAGCTGCAACTCCTTGACCGCAGTCAGGGAAAAAGCTGCGGGGCTGCATCGTGGCAGGCGGTGCAGGGCTGAGCGAGGACTGCAGAGCCTGAAGAAGCCAGAAATACCCACCGGCCTCACATACCTTATAAATTCAATTATTTCCCATTATCCCTCGTCAAACAACCCCACGGAATGGAGTGACTCTGGCATTAAAACCCACCCTGGAGTCGGCGGCAGATGGATGCCAGCCCCAGCAGCATGTGTGCATGTGTGAAAAAGGAAAAAAAACCAGGCAACGCCAGCAAAAGACACAAGCTTCCCAGTTTCACTACTCAGCCACAGATAACCTGGAGTCCTTCACCTCGCAGATCCTCTTATCTCACTCTGGGTACGCGCGTGACCAAACTGACCTGCTGTGGCCATTTCACCACCTGGGATTCGTTTTGCTCAGCTGACACCAGAGACAGACACCCACATACAGAAGCGTAGCCATCGCTGCAGTCGGCAACGCGACTACAACAACTTTTCCATGTTGGCAGCAGATTGCTGGTGGAACCTCCAGCCCACCCCACGCATCGCCTGCTGGCCCCAGGGCTGGGACACGGGAACTGCGGATCAAATGGGGCGACGGGAGTGCTCAGACCTTCCCAGCTCCCAGCAAACAGTGCGCTCTGGCTTAATTTCTTCCTCACTGAGGACACAGATGACTAGTGACGTGCATGCCCATTCGTTCACGGCACCAACGAAGACGTTGGGCAGAACACACGGGACAAGGCACCTCTCTTTCTGTGAACTGACAGGACGCTGCCACCGAGATTGGAGTTCCTCGGTGATGCTCACGTTTTCCAAAGCTTTGTTTCAGGGTCTCCTCAGTGTACGGCAGCTGTTGTTGCATTCAGCCCTTCATTCCCGATTTGCAAGTTTACTTTTTTTAGGAAAAAAAAAAGAACACGTAGGCAGCTGTATTGCCACAGGCTAACCTCGCACGAAACCGTGCCTGCGGTCCCACCAGCCAGGGTTCAGCCAGCCGGCGACAGACGTAGCGAGGATTTCCCTCCTGACTCAGTGACGGGCAGGGGAGAACACCGAACTCCAAAAACCCGGCTCAAGCCTCCATCTCACACCCACAGGAGGAGGGCAGAGGCTCGGGTGTCAGGATCCGGGCCACCCCTGCCCGCTGCCTTGGCCGGTGCTCCTCGCTCGTGCCTGGACAAAAAGTCAGCTGGACCTGCCAGGGGCCATACGGGTCTGTTACTGGGATGGAGCCTCTCAGCTTTCATACCAACAACGGCTGTTTCAAACCCAAATAACTGCTGATTGCCTCCTGCCACGACTCTGCAGAAGGGCACAATACATGCAGCCAGGCTTTCCTTACCCTGCACACCGGCCAAACCAAACTAAAAGTCGAGCCATTTTTTTGTTTCACTTTTTTATTTATTTGTGTATATCACATGGTGTTAACAGAAGACAAAAAAGAAAGGAGATTATAGACCCTTCTCTTCAGGAGTGTGTATGCCTGCCAGCCTGGCCCTGCCCTTCACCAACAACCCAGGATGCCTGGGGACGGGGCACTTGCACTGACCAGGAATATTAACGTGATGCTGGGACATACCCAGCTATCAGTAATTACCCAGGAGGTGCCCCAACCGAGGAGAAAACCCGAGAAAGTGCTAGCTAGGGAGAGCCAAGCTGGAGAGCGACCGGGGCCGTTCCAGCACGGACTCAGCACCTGGCTGGCATTGCCAAATCAGCAGTCTCCCTGTTGGCATCCCAGTCCAGGCAGATCTGGCACCGGCATCTTCCACGTTACGTACATTTCCCATTGAAACAAGACTTGGTTGTATTTTGTAAACAGCTAGCAGCTTTTATACAGGCAAAATATTTCTACTGTTGCCCCTTGCTGGCTGTGTCTCTCAGAAGAGTGACTGATGATGGAGCGAAGCGGGTCTTGGCACATTTCTGTTTAGTTATAAAACACATATCTAAGGTCCTGCTTTCTGCAGTGGGAATCAAAAGTGGTAGGAGTAATTTCTTTGATTATATTTCCAAGCAACACTCTACCCCAATGGCTCCAACTTTTCTTATTTTTTTCTATAAAGAACTTATTATTTCCTAGATCAACCACAAAAAAGAATGCCAGGACTGCTAAAAGTGGGAGAAGGGGCCAACATAGTTCCATGGCTCTACTTGCTCTTGTCCCCCCCCGAGAGACTCCGAGAGCAGGTGGCCTGGGTCAGCTTACGAAGAAGGACAAATTTAGCCATTTCCGTGTGCAAAAATGCAGAACCGAGACTCTGTAGTTTCAGTGCATGTTGCTTGATTGTACAGGCAACAAATGGGGCAGGTACAGGACAGACACCCAGTTTTTAAAAATCAGGCTCCAAGAAATACTATTTTGCACATGAAATCCATTGCTAAAGGTAATAGTTAGATAATAATTAACTAATGCCAATTGCAGCGACTTTGGAAATGACTGCTAACCGAGCAGCCTAAAGTCACCAAACTGCCAGCGACAAGGTCAAATACGACAGTGAACCACCGAAGTAAACTGAAGAACACAGGTATCTCCAGATTACTCTTCTGCTTTATTATAGCAAAAAGCACTTCTTCGAGTCCTTGCATTTACACAGAGGCAGTGAAGGGCCTGGTAAGTGATGAGTTCTCCCCCTCCTGAGACGTGCAGAGGATTAATTTCACTAGCACTCTGCTAACGACTACTCAGGGATGCTTGGCTGAAGTGAGCAGGGATGAAGCCCTTAGAGAAATGCCTTCAAGGTACCGACTGCTGACCTGGTGGAGCGTGACGGGCTCGTCCCCGCGTGGCGTGATTCCCCGAGAGCACGCCGGTTCCTGCGGTGGGCTGATGCAGATTCCCACCTGCGCAGGGACGAGCGCGTCCCGTCAGCCATCAGCCCAGCACAGGGTCCCCCCACCCGCGGCTCGAGAAAGAAACCTGGAATAAAGCGGCTTCTACAGGCATTCCTGCCGAGCAAGGTCAGCCCGAGCCCTTGGCTGGGTCTCCTCTTCAGACTCTTAAAATCGTTGGGCTGCGTTGGCAAAATACCGTCCCGTTATAAAGGAGACATCATTTCTTGTCAGACCCCCTCACCCCCTGCAGATGTGGCCTCGTGAGCAGTAACGCTGCAAAGCAAAGCTTCGTGCTGAGGTCTTGCTTGAGGAGACCTACCCGTGGCTGGGTCAGGACGTCAGGTTTCGTCTTAAATGATAATTAAGACCAGCCCTTTCCAAGCTGGTCACTAACCTCAAAGTTCCCTTTGAAACCCACGACTCCTCGGAGCACACCTCACATCACCAGGGCTTTTCACCACGTCTACATTTAAAGTTGCCAGGGATGTTTGTTAGCATGGCACCCTGGCTAAATTCCAGCCCAAGCAAGAAGAATCACAAAGCGCAGTACTAATACCCCATTTATTCCCATTCTTGGTTTGGTTTTGTTTTTATAATGGGTATGAAAAAGCGCTGGACCTCACGGTGGCTGCATGTTTGTGTCTGTGCCCAGAGCAAGCTCCTTCCACACCAGACCTGAAGGGACCTCTTACAAACGTACGCCCGCCATGCCTTCTGGCCTAGCCGCTCAATTATCTTCTTTTGTACTTTGTCCAAAAGTTGTTTGCATCATTAAAGACCTTTTACACACTGCTGACTGCAGCTGGCTTGCTTCGTGTGCACAGCAATCAACAACTTCTTATTTATACCGAACTGTTCTTTAACTTTTACATCAATGAATTCAGAAGCTTTGAAGCATTTCCAGCAGTAGCCGGCGTACACCGGAGCATCGGCATGAGGGCACGAGCCTGGGCTTTTAGCATCGAGTCGCACAAGGTATCGCGTTCCTGCCCTGGGAGGGTTTAAGATTTCCACAGATAAGAAAACGAAAAGTTAAACTTTCCGGGTTTGCTGAAGTGAAATCCTGTATGGTTTGACTTTCAGTTTGAACTCCAGCTTCTTTCATTTTTTCCCCATAATTAAGTCAGTCAGTCACTAATTGAATTCTGTATTTTTTCCAAACGGAATAAAATATAAATTGAAAATAAAAATTTAACATTCAGTAGTGTCAAAACAGGATATTCTATCAACTTGAAAAACATTAAATGTCTTTTTGGAAATATGAGGCTCCCAAAACGAAACCATTCCCTGTAAATTTGTGGGTTTGAGGAACTGGCAAAAACAGGTTTTATAGGCTAAAACAGCTCTGTGTCATCACTTGTGTGTTCCTGACATTTAGAAACCAATTGATTTTTAGAAGATATAAAAATCTACACAGCTTTCAGAGCAGCCAGCATCACTCCACACCCTATTAAATGAACAAGCGCAGGTAACAGGAGAGTATGGGTGCATGCTGGCACCTGCAGCGTGATTCAGGACTGCTCTTTTATTCTCTGGTACATTAGGTTATGACTCACACAAAAAGATAATAGTTCAATCTGATTTTTGAAGAGGCTCAGACCGGAGACAGTGACATTTTTCTGATGCAATTAGGCAGGCTTCACGACTGAAATGGCTTCTGCATTAGCACATCCATTTTGTTCCTAATTTTGCTTAGTGTGTGACAGCGAATAGAGGATAAATAAAAAAAAAAAACCTTAGTAGATTATCTGTTTATTCATGACCTGTGGCAATGGGGATATGCTGACATTTCACAAGCAGACAAACCGTTGCGTAGGGATGACAACAAACCGCCTTCGTTTCTCCCCACGTGCCGTATTTCAGAGCTGCCCTGCACACAGCTCAGCGCCGCATTTCGAAATGTCACTTGCCGTGGCCTGCGGTACAACAAGGCGAATACACAGCAGTTCCGTGGTGCGACGGGCCAGCAGTGTAAAACCTATAATTTATGGACCGCGCGGAGGGTGGTCACGTACAAACCCCCAGGGACAAGGCAAAGAACGAAGGCAATGTGCCCAGTGCACTCAATCCGCACCCTCGTAACACGCGAGCCTGAAAATGACATAATTTTGCTAGCCTGCCGGGCCTTTCTGCTCCACTTTGAGTTCTCGTGTGTTTGCACGGAGCGATGTCCCCACGGCTGCAGGCACAGCCCCGCACGTGGCCGGGGGGGAAGGTGGTGGGGGCTCGTCCCACCGCAGCACGATGCTCCCTCCAAGCTCTTCTCCAGCTCAGCCTTGCCTCCCTGCCTCAGCTCCCACCTGCCCCCCCCAATTCTGCTTTAATTCTTCAAAACCCTTGTTGTGCCAAGCCCCGAGAAGTTTGTTGCTGCAGAGCAAACCCTCCCTGCCACGGAGCCCAGCAGCCGCGAGTCACTTTTTGGACACAGCAACTTAACATCGAGAAGCTCTTTAAAGCATTCTTCAGAGAGATGTGAAACTGCCTTTGTACCAAAGGAATCGCTGAAGCCTACTTCAGCGGAGGACGAGAGCCGTGGAGCACACGAAAAGGGCTTTCCGTCTCACAAAAGGTACAGGGATAAGGTATAATACGCATTGTAGACAATTTTTATCTTAATACTTTTTAAAAGCAGAATTTTTTAAAAGTTCTAAATGTTCTCTTGTGGACTTTTCCGTGGGAAGCACACTGTGAAGGACTGTCCATTTAAACTGGCGTAAAGCAAATCGTAACAGGCTGGTGTGATTGACGTTACCCAGTTAACCTCAAGGTAACACGGACTTGCTTTTGCCAGCGAAGCGCTGATGGAATTGTGCTTGGTTTTGCCGCACGGTTATAATGCAATGGGATCCACTTGGGTAGAACAGACGGTATTACTCTGGTAGGCTGCTCGGAGATGGTCCTTTGGCTTACTGGGAAGAAATACAGTCACATCCTGGCGCTGACCTTAATTCACCACTCATTCGAGGCTCCAGATGGAAAACTGCAAGGAGGGAATGTTTGTTGCGCGGTTGTTTCAGAAGACAGAGGGTATCTCTGGAGAGACAAGCAAAAATAATCTGCGGGAACTGGCCACGCTTGCTTGGAAGAATTTTTTTCATTATCTGGGAACAGTTCACAGTGCAATGCCAGATGCTCATATTTTCCATCACACAAATTATATTTCCGGTGTTAAAATCGCCTCGACATTAATCTTTTGCAGTACCCTTTTTATTATCCTATCAAAACTAATTTTGTACTATGCTTTGAGGATGAAAAAAACCCACATAAGTGCTAAGCATGTTTGGTTACATTGTTTCACACCATTACAGTTGCATATAGAGTTTATTCTTTCTTCAGTAGACTACACTTAACCCCCTATAACAATTAAAGACAAAATCGATTTTCATTATGTAAATAAGTCCCTGTTTTAGATAACTAAAAATAAAGACATGTGGGTTTTGTCTTAGAAAGGAAATTTCCCCAGTTTCATTCTTCTGCTCTTTCTTTCGCATTAAAAATGTACAGTGCTTCTGCAGCATACTGCAGGCTTTAAGGGAAACTAGTTATAAAACAGCAGGAGCCAAATCAAGAATTTAAAGCAAAGAATATCTCACAGCACAACTGTGTCTTTAAATGAAAAGAGTCTTTTTTTTTTTTTCCTGATTAATACATTTTAATGATATATGGCATTGGGTCTGGCTCCAGTTTCTATTTTCATACACTTTTAATGCTGCTAAGATACTACGACGCTTTTTTTTCTGAAGTCTAATGTCTTCCTTCGTGGAAAAACTCCATATGCAAGCCACAAGCTGGGATCCCAGATCATACACACCAACTCAGTTAAAGATCTATTTATCATTTTTAATACATGAGGCACATCACTGCTTTATTTTGTAATATCCTATTAGGAATAAAAGTTTGATACATATGGCAAGCACTTATGGCTATGATACATATGGCAAGCAAGAATTTAATCTCCTGTCAAAAGAGCGGCAAGGAGCTCCATGTCACCAGACCCGGATTTGATTCTTTCTGTACTGTTATCTGCGGAGAAGGCAGAAATTTTTGGCAACTTCCAGTGGAAAAGCAATGACCCATAATAAGGCATAGACCGACTGCTTTAAATTTGATTGCCGCTCCAGCGAGTGAACGGGGACAGGGAGTGTGTCTGGGGGAAGCCCAGGCTCTCCTGCCCGAGCTTCCCGCGGGCTGGATCTGAGCCATTTCTCGTCCAACAGCCATCGGTTTGCATTCATGACGTGCTTGAAATGACATGCCTGGCTCTTGCTGTACGCACCGCGGGCTCTGACGCTCATCCACGCTTGAGTTTTAGTTAGGTTTGGCTTTCCCGAGGCAGCCCATGGAGTCTACGTGCTGGGTCCTTCCAGTGCTGCCCAAGATCTCCCTGACCTGCCGCGGGTCCCAGTCTCCTGAGAGTCCAGGCTACGTGTGGGTACTCGTTGAGTCTTTCCTCTTAGTTTCTGCTCCTCTTTCAGAGCGAACCAGCAAGTTCCTTCTGAGATGCAGCCGAGGCACGGCTCTGAGCACAGCTTGCGCCGAGGACCGTCCCCAGCAGAGCTCCCGTCCTGCGGGATGCTCCCTGTTCAAACTTTCCCCCTCTGGACCACATTGGCCACGTCCATCGGGTTTTATCTCCTGGGATGCAAGCCTTTCGCAGCAAAGCCGTACTGCGGTTCTCTAAAAATTGCTCGCTCCTGCTATGGCAACCAAGCATCACCGTGGATGCACACTGCTTGGGTAAGGCCCGTGAGAAGCAGCTCCGTCTTCCGCTTCTCCCGTTTGCACCTTCTCCAGGGATGTGAGCAGAGCAAAGGCCTGGCCTGAGGCTGGGGAGCTCTCCCCGGTGAACACAGACTGGCGATCTGGGACAGCAGCCTCAAAGGAGCATTCAGAAAGCACATCCAGGAGTTTGAGGCATCCCAGAAGGACTCTGCTGCCGCTTTGCGTGCCAGAAACGCTGCGATGGCTCCACTTGCCCTGTCCCACCTTGGCTTTGGATAGTGCCCTGTACCTCCCCTTCCATCACACGCAGATATACGCACTTTCCCCATCAATAACGATGGGTTTGCACTCGAAAAGAGACAGCTGGCCAAACAACAAGTGGCGTTCGATGCTCACACGAAGCCCTCTCTAAAGCATCAGACCTATATTACTGACTCTTATTTTTCATGCCCAGAGGAACCAGGCTTGGTGGGGTGGGCAGGCTGGAGAGGGCAAGCACCGGCAGCGCCCGCAACGTCCAGCTCAGCATCGCCAGGGCCGGGCAGGGGACCGATCCGGCCACGGTCTCCCTTTCCCATCCACAGCCCCACGAGCGTGACGGCAGTTCCCTCGCAGCTCGAAGCCAGGCACTTCTGCTTCCTCCCAATAACGCCGCGCTCAACCGTTGCACGTAGACGCTCTCCAACTAAGAGTAAGACACTAAGTATTTGAAGCTTCTCTGGAAGTGAAGGCTAGTGGATAAAAATACATGGATAAATTTGGTAGTAACGCAGCAAGTTGGTGCATCGGATATCCCGGTTTGCAAACTGGCAGCGGGATTAATACTCTACGGAAAGATTTAGGACTGTACAAGCTACTATTCTTGACCAGGCAACAATATCAGCTCTGTCGCGGAAGAAACAGAAGGCTTTGCATTAGGACAGAACAAGACAACCCGTTGCCACGGGATGTTTTCTTATAACCTTGAGGAGTGAATGGATGGCTTACTGCCTACAGCCAGCGGGTCAGGAGCCCACAGAGGCAGATTTGTTTCAAGCTTGGAGATTTTTTTAGTATTCCCTTGTGCCATGAGTCCTAGAGTGCAAGGTCCAGCACACGAAAAACCCATTTGTAAATGACACTGCTTCTACAAGACGTATTGCCTCCAGGAAGTTTTATTTCCTGAAAATGTGGTGATATAATTAGGTGTCTACATTCTCCACTGTACTTTCTGCTGGTGCGTTTCATCCCATTACGAGAAATACTCTGTAAACTTTCCTTGACTATGTAAAATTACTTTAATTGTTTTTAAAAGCTGGTAAAAAAGGTTTCCTGACATTTATATATTTTGCTTATTGCTTAGCAGCAGGAGTTCTGGGTTTCTGTGAGGGAGGGGAAATAAGGGAAATATTTGTTCTTGACCTGGTTTGGATCCATGATTTATACACTCCCTCATGCTAGAAATGTTATTTCTGTGACTGCTCTCATTATTTTACGTGCTATTCCTCCCTTTACGATTTATGAACACGCACTCACTCTTTACTACTGCTGATGTTACAGGACAAAAACACCGAAGCAGTGGACAAGAGCCCAGATTTTAAATCTGACCTGTTTGCATGGCCCCAGCAGCACAAGGGGAGGAACGGCTGCTACAACACGGAATTAGGGATACTCTCTTACCGTAGGTAAGAATTAGAGGGGGACAGGCTGCTTTCCGCATCCGTGCTCCGGCTTTGCTTTGTGCACAGAGCCCTTACTGCGCGGTGGTGATCTCCAGCCAGCAGAACGGTCCACAGGTAAACGTCCCACCTTTTCTTTGATATAAACATTCCAATATTAAACTCCAGATTACAACACCAGCTACCACAGGGTTCACTGTGACGCCTGTTCCATAGCTATACAAGGGCATAAAATTATGTAATAGCATTTACTGCATTTACATTATTTAAAAATTCTCATAAGACCGTAAAATACAACTGAAGTTCATCTAAAAATTTTATGAAAAAATCTACATAACAGAGCTCTGGAGCTCATCATTTTAAGAACTGCCTCAATGAAAATCTATTACTTCAGCACAGGAAGACTGTGGGTGGACAGTGGAATAACAATTTTCAAGCTTGAAGAAGTCAGGACTTTTCCTAAACAAAACAAAACAAAAAAATAAAATCAGAATCACCACTGACTAGAGAAGGGGACCATCCGGCCATACTCCAAACTACCTTTTGGGAGTGCTCCCCATCCCTTCTTTCTGCATTTGCAGAATTGCTGAAAAACAAATTTCCTGAGGCTTGCATTTCAGTAGAATTGCATTAACATCTTTGACATTTCCAATTTTCAACATCTTTAAGAAAAATACGAGCAACTTCAGCACGTCCCAGAGACAGTTCCCACTGTTTCCCAGGTATCTTGGTTGGGCTTAAGACTCACTGTTGCCATTGGCCAATTAAACAGTCAATCGGTATCGAGCATAAATCCCATTTTAGTAAACTGGGCAAGCCCCCACTGAGCATGGGGAGGACAGAGCCATCAGGACATGCTTGGGTTGGGAGCTACAGCCACGCTCTTCTGCATCGGGGAAGGCAAGCCGGCCTCATTCCCAGCAGGCAGCGAGCCTCCTGTTGAGCCAAAGCTGAGGAAAGCTGAAAGGTGAATTTTCGGGCTCAGACCTCCACCAACCTGAGTCTACACTCTCCTGGGGACGTTATTGGTCTTCGGTTCTAACGCACCCCAACCTGCTGATTTTTGTTAACAGTTTCTCTGAGGTCAGTGCGTAGAAGACCGTCAAGTTCAGGTCCGTGCAGTCTGCCAGCTGACTGCAGAGTGCGTACGCTATTGCTATACAGCAGCAGCTACCAGAGTAATTGCTGTAATTCTGATTTCTTGTTGCTTTTGGAATTTGTGAATAGAGGATTTTTGAGCTTTTGGATAAACTCTGCTACCACTGAAGTCAGGTAAGGCTTACCGCTGGTTTCAGTGGGAACAGAAGCTGATTAAGACAAAGTGTGTTTTCAAATCTAGCTCCAGAGGCTAAATCTACAATGGTCATTTCTTCCACTGATATTATTGAATAAAATGCATTCCCTGCCATGCCATCGGACTCAGCAAAGCTTTTCTAATTTTCTCCAGCATTGAAGACATTGCTCTCATTTTGTCACATACAGGACTACCTCATCACTCAGAAATAATGAGAAGGTCAAGGTTCATGGTGCGATTATAAATGTATTTGGGTTTACAAGTAAAGTGGCCTGTGAAGAAGCAACTCCATGACTCCGAGTGAAGAGCAAGCCCAGTCCCAAAACTGAAACAGGAGCAAGCAATTCCAGTCGTCCAGTTCTTCATATGCACGCTCCGAGTCTGCAAAATGCTCCCCTCTAACTTACCTCCTGTGAAGTTTCCGTCCAAGTCAGAGCTGATGGTCTCAGAAGATGCATGGTGGTCTTCCAAGAGAGTGACTCCCGGGACACTGGGGGCACCAGCAGGTCCGAGCCCCCCCGTGCCAGGGGCTCCCATGGGCCCAGGAGCTCAGCTTCAAGCTCCTGCCCTGGCCCCAGCCCTCACCCGAGCTGGATCTACGTGGTAGATCTACCTTCTGCATGGTGTGGTAGGTCTACCTTCTACGTGGTAGGTCTACCTCTGCCCAAGGGACTCGCCAGGCTGACCTGGGCCTGCTTCATCGCCTCTCCTGGTCTGATGACCACCGGGCTGTCACCAGAACCAGTGACTATCACCAGACTGGCCCTGTTTGGGCTTATCTGGCCAAAACGCTTGAGTATCTGGTGACGCAGTAAGCAAAATCTCAGACTGTGTCTGCGTTGCCCATTGCTGTTTCACTTATCCCAGCCAGTGCTCCGCACCGACAAACTGCCCCAACAGCAGAGCTGCCTTGTTCGAAGAGCAGCTACTTCTGCAGTGTCTGCACGCTAACAATGACAACCGAGACTTGTCTGGGCTTTTCATGCCCCAAAACAAACCACAGCTCCATGCGTCAAGCAGCAAATAAAAATATTGATCCTCCTGTGTAACAATTTTACAGAGAACACCAGCATGTCTACTTTGAAGATAAAAACTATGCTTGACAAAAAGACACTTTTCCGATGAAATTCAAGAGGCAACCATCTTTTGGACAAAATATATTAAGTCTTCAACTCCTTGTTAATTAGCACAGCTTGAAGACTTGCACACAGAGGAAGCTATGTCCCTACCAATGGCTAGTCTACTGAGCACACAGATTTGCCACATTTTCATGCTGAGTGATATATACTCCACAACTAGCGAGTCTCACTGACCTAAGCATAAATATTTGCAAATATAACACTACTCAATTAAATCATTGCAAAAATCTGATTCTAACCGAACAAATCACATTTTTACATGAGAAACGAGCAATTACGTTACATGGGAGAACACACAAAATAGGTAAAGTCCAATAAAGTGGTTAGGGAAAACAGTATTTGAAACTGGCAGCTATTTTAATTACAGATATTGAACATGTGCTCCTCTTGGAGAGACAATATTTTTTCTTTTTTACTTTTCTAATCTTGAAATGTTGATAGCATTTAATCACATTGATACGCAATGGTCAAAGAAACATTATTGCATCAAAAATCTATAAAACTTAAAATTAAGTTAC
This sequence comes from Harpia harpyja, assembly GCF_026419915.1. Classification (NCBI taxonomy): domain Eukaryota; kingdom Metazoa; phylum Chordata; class Aves; order Accipitriformes; family Accipitridae; genus Harpia; species Harpia harpyja. Next base: position 43,578,887 of record NC_068951.1, read on the forward strand.
AGTTGTAGAAATGCATGAATTGCATTGGCTAAGATTTGACCCTAGGGGTCCACAAGTAAATGGTCATTTGATGCACTGGAATGGTTTCTCATGTGCTATGCATGCGTACGTAGCTGTCAGAGCTGACTCAGTTGTCGTCTTATAACTGCAGCAATCCTGCTCCTGGGCTCATTCAGCGAAGCCGCCCTTCCTCTTGGAGGATGCGGTGGGGTTAGAGCCGGCAAGCCCACGCTGCCGCTGCTGTTACGCTTACTGGAGGTGGGTGCCTTAGCAGCTCTTGAAATACCAAACTGTCTGGAGAGATTGATTTCCTTCCCAGCGCCGGGGCTCGTGCGGCTTTTCTGTCCGTAATCAGCGAGCAGGGCAGCAGAGGAGGTTAGGCTGCCCTGAGTCAGGGAACACGGTGATAACGGGAAGTTTCCACTGAGCTTTTTTAGTTCCAGTACTTGTTCCCTGGCCTGAGTCAAAGCTGCAGTCAGCTCATAGCGTTCCTCACACTCTCTGCGCACCGTTTCCTGGAGAAGAGTGTTCTGCAAACAGAAACAAACACTGGCTTTACAAAATGCCGTTGGTCAAAAAGCGTGCCTATTAAACTCCTCAGGCTTAAGGCAGGGTGGCTGGAGGGTACTGATGCCTACAAACCCTTCAATACTTCCCTGTGCTTTGGTGTCTCTGAAAGTCACTCAAAGGACATACATCACCATTCACACACCCTTCACTCCCTCAGGAGACAGTGGAAAACATGAGGTAAGTCATCAGGAGTTACTTCTGATCTCCTGCCCATCCTCTAACTAGGGGGAAACTGGGAATGCTGCTCTTGGAAAGGAAAAAGCAATGGACAGAGGTTGAGTATTACTGCGCCACTTCATTATGATAAGTGTTCAAGAAGTTCTCCTCCTCTGTAGTATAAATAATTGTGCACTGATTTTTTTTGTGATGGAATTCCTTATTGATTACTATTTCCCAAATAATTGGGATAAATGATTTCCAGCCTAGTGGTTTTCACGACCTTCGCACTGTGATTTCTGATAGCTAAATGGTAAGTGACTGGTACTGGGCCTTGAGCAGACAACTGAAACTGTTTCCGTATTACAGAAGTCCCCAAGTCGGTATATTATGTAGAACTTATTTGTGATGCTAATTTTCCTGGCTCCCAGCTGAAACAAAAAGTAAAAAAACCACAACGGACAACATCACTAAATTGATTCATAGAAGTCAGAACTACTGAAAGTACTAAAACAAGCAGAAAATATCCACTTTTTTGTTCTTCTAAGCAAGCAATTGTTGCTGACACCAGGAGGTCCATGAGAATGGAAGGGAAGCAACCACCAAGGCAGTCTCCAACACAGAGAGCAATTCAGTCAAATAGAGAACAACACCCTCAGTCGTGCACAACCACATTGCCCGGACACAAACTTTTCTGTGTAATCCTCTCCAGCGCTAAGAGTATGAGCTGTATGCCGGGTCAGGTCACGTATCACCCTGAAGTGAGGACAAACATTTGTATTTGAAATTCCGTATGTGATTATGACAGTGGGTGTATAACAGGGAAGAAAATGTGTAAGAAAGATAATCTCAATAGCACTTTTTCGACATTTTGAAGAGCAAATACCGGTGTCAGTAAACTCAGAGCACAGAAGTGTGTTCCCACTAAAGCGGAAGGTGGTAAGCTCTGTTTAGCCAAGAAGAGCTTACTAAAAATATTACATTTTTACACATGTGTTCCCATCAAAACTTCAAAAATGATGGAGAAATGAAAAGTCCTTTGTTGATCAATTTTTTTATATTTTAAAATTTTACTTTGGTCAAAGCACCTGTAGCAGATGTAGAGTGGAAACACAGAAGTTCTGCTCGGGCTATCTAACCTCAGTGCCAACTGCAAGTGAAGGAGCTGTTGGAGAAGGAACATAACTACATGCAGAGGTGGAAGTGGGAGAGACGTAAACATTCAAAATAACTTACTCTTTGAATACCTAACTCTGCAGACAACTTAATGAAAGAAAGTTAGATGTTACTTTCCCTGCCACTCAGACGGTCACCGTTAGTCCATGAAGTTATTTGGAAAGTGTTACCGGCAAATCTGAGGAAGCATCCTGATGCGAAGTTTATATTAAAACCAGTTTCAATTTTCAACTGCTCTTATCCCTCCTTTTCCTAATATAATTGTATTAGAGGAGGAACTCTGCTTCAGAGTGGGGAAAACTAAGCACATAAGCAGAGCTGGCAGAATCTCATGATTGAGGATAACAGTGTGTTCCTTACCCTGCTGAAGTTCCTGACAAATACTTGAAGAGTGCGTGTATTTCCAAGAGCCTTTTCCATAGGTACAGGACAGAACAACTGCCAACGTCATTCTAATTTCACTAACACAGTGTTTCTGAACCTTTTTCAAGGGAGAAATAAATATCAACCCAAGCCCTAATTCATTTTGAAGAGTTTCATTTCCACTGTTTACCAATTTTTTCTGCCACTTAATTACTTTGGACATTCCAGTCTAATCTTATCTACAGTCCCTGACTTCACTGCTTTCACATTTCTCATAGAGCAGTACAGCGCTCTTTCCTCCCTTCCCATTATATTCCAAACATTCAGCAAATGCTTGTGCTAAGAATATCCATCAGTCAAATATCTCTTCACATTTGATTAATTTTTGTGCCTTCCTGTGTTACAGAAAGTGGCTTTACTGGTGGGAGGTGGGCTACATCCCCATTAGCACGGCAGGATGCACACACGTACTCCCACGTTAAAAGATGCAATCTCTGCCCCAGAAGCCATTCAGAACAGGACTGTGTCCACTCTCATTCCTATTGATAGCATGAAGTTTTTTTTCTTACAAATGATTTCCAAAATAAGTAAGATTACTGGGAGGATCACTGCTGTCAGGTTCAAAGAATGAGAAATGTCCATGTCTTCTACTTTAAAAACATGAGGAATGCTTTATTGTTTACTCATGTTTATGTAGCATGATGTGAGGCTAGAGCCTAGGAAACAAAGGTCTTGCAGGACCTGAAAAATTTATATTTTTTAAAAATAAAACACTAGTTTAAGTGCTTGCTGAATTAAAAATTTCACATATTTTGTGGTACATTGTATTTATGAAATTATGATGGACTTGTTTTATAAATATTTTCATTTCAATGGCTTTTAAACCAGTACATAACAGGGTCTGAAATATAGATGCTTTGAATGATTTTAGAAATCACATGTCTCTAAGTAAAAATAGCAGGGCATTTCCTCAGTCATGTTCCTACCTCCTCTTGAACTTGACTCAAATTGTGAATCAGCTGTGTCCTCTCCTGGGTTAATTTTTCCAGTTCATCTGACTTGTGTTTAATTTCTTTCCTCATATTATCCAGAAATGATTCATTATTGTTCTTTTCCAGCGTCAGCTGAAATTCAAGTTCGGTAATTAGTCTTTTAAGGCTCTGAATTTCTTTTTCCTTATCTTCATCTTTCTCTGCAAGTTTGATCTGGGCATCTTGTAGCTTCTTTTCCAGAATTTCTGTCTCCTTCCTTAAGCTATTGGTGGCACTGGATATTAATCCTGGTATCTGCATTAGAGGAGACAAAAACTGCATTAGTCTACGTTCAGTGGATATTGTTAGGTAGGTAGAATTAAGTATCAGACAAAAGTTGACTTCAGGAAAAAAAAAAACAAACATCCTCAGAGACAAAAAAAAAAAAAAGCTTTGACTTTACATAATACCCTCAAAGGATATCAGAGCTGTAAATTAATCAAAAGTCACTCAGAACAGAGAGATTAATTCGTATGTCCAAGATAAAACAAAGAAATAGAGGTAAAAATGGAAAAACTTAACTTCTTTACAGCAAGCTAGTATTTCTTCAGGGTTTTAAAATCATAGTCAAATATCTGTAAAGTGAACTAAGCCAAACTGTTATTTTCAGCTCTTCAAAACACTGTGTAACGTAACAAATTTTAAATAACAATGTAATTTCATCAAATTTCTTTGATTTTTCCAGAATTCTCAAGAAATGCATCAAACCTTTTGAAAACTAAGGTTATAGGTACAGTTTTCAATTTCTATATAAAATTTCAAAAACCATACATCTGGGTAGCTGGGAAGAGCCAACTGCATGTGATGCAACCACCAATATAGACAAGAAAGCAGTTAACTGGCCACTGGACCTTAGCCCATCCATGCTGAACTAATTTGGGAAGGGAGAAAACAGTGCAGATGGTTTTGTGACAACCTGTCATAGTCTGAAACAGTCCAAAGCTTTTAAAAAATGATGATGTCAGTTTAAAAATAATTAACAGCTACAGTCAATGGACATAGATGAACTCTGGGCAGAGAAAATGTGAGTAAAGGAAGAACTTCCACACCATTTAACTAAGTGGAATAATTACTTATTAACCCGTTCCATAAAAAAAAATAGTAATAATTGAAACATATGCTAAGACTGGGAAAAAAAAAATATTGTATCATCTAGATACAGGACTACACATAAAGAAGGTTTTACTCCTTCACATACTGTTTCTCCGAAGTTTACATTATCTACTGCCACAAAACTTTTCTCAAGTGTTACACACCTTCTTCTGGAGCTCTTCGTGATCTCTCTGATATTTTGTGATTAATTCCTGCTGTTTTTGTCTTTCAATGTCTAGTTCCACCCTCGCTTCTTCCTTGACTTTAAGAATCGCTTCTTTGTGTCGTGCTTCACCTTTAGCCAGATCAATTTCCATCTAGGGAACAAGTGTTTTTTCACAATATGTAGCAACTCACCTTAAAATATTTTTCACATTCCACACTGCCATAAATGAAGTGATGTGAAATTTGGCAGACTGAAATTTTGGGCGCTGGACAAACACATCCGCATGATTGCAACCACTGGAGCCTGGCGAGGGAAAGCTCCCGCTTCCCGCTGGCTCACGGCGGCACGGACGGCTCCTGCTCCGCAGAGCATCAGCGCTGACTCCCAGCCGGCAGCCCCAGGAAGATGTCTTACAAGCCCCGAGGTGTCTCAAGTGGTGCTAGATGCCTAAATTTAGGCAGCTGAACTTCACGCTAAATCGCTATGAAAACACTAAACTACAAAATCCTTAGCTGGTTCTTAAAATAGCTGATTACTTTGCTGGAAGCATTCGCTCTGGAGGTAAAACTCAGCCCGTTATTACTTTCAGATGCAGCAAAATGACACATTTCACAGTAAACAACATCTACTGTGCTAAAAATGGGCCATAAGCTCAATATTCAAAGATGTTAACTCTTTCTTATAAAATCATTTTTTATTCATGCTCTGCCACTCAGCCTCGTCGGGAAATAGCAATTACCATATAAAATGTTTGTCTGTCTGCTCCCAGGGACCACACTCAGATAACACATACTCCACGCGTGCCATCTTCCACTTCAGAAGCGCAGCGCGCGTTAGGACCGCATACCGATTTTATCACGTGTCCCCCTTCCACTAAATCCGTTGTAAACAGCAGAAAACTAGGGGAAGGAGCACAGAGAGGAATCTCCGCAGAACCTCTCAGCGAGGCATCGGCGGGATGCCTGCCTCTCCAAGCATCGCCCGGTGCCGACGGCACGCGGCTCCATCGCCAAGTCGAGGTTAGAGGGAGCGGCGAGGCTGCACGGCGCAGGGACAGCAAGGAGCAGCTCCAGCTCCTTCTAGGGTCCAGACAACACGGCACTGATGGTATGTGTGTGGGACGAGCGCTGGACAAAAAAGCGGAGAAATGGAAAGTGAAAGCGTTGCAAATTCTGGGTAAAATATCCCAGTCCTGAAGGCATCTCATCTATTTAATATTGCAAATTCAAATTCAAAAATTCAGCCATAATCTCCTGAAAATAAAAGCCTGGATTCTGGAGGAAGTACTGAAGGCTATATTTTGAAAAATATTCTTCCTAAACCAGTATGCTAATATTATATTTCTGCAGGCTGAATTCTAATGGACTTAACTGTAGCACGCTGAAAGAATATGAAAGGCACATTAAACATGCACAACACTAGCCTAATTACTTTAAATTATTAAACGAAGAAAAGCCCAGAATGAGCTTAATTACAATTATCTAATTTCACACACTAATTACGAGTGAAAGTATAACAAATCCCCCTAACGCTTTTTGGGGAAAAGATAAACTGAAAATATTTTCATTATTTTTTAAATCAAAATATACCAAATTCTGGCCATGGAATAGGCACAAATGCCCCACTAATGTTTAACTTAAAGCTGGTATATTTGTAAGATCCTCAAAGTAGACTATTATTATTGTTGTTATTATTATTACAGATATATCTTCTACATTATTAGATATGGGAGTTGGGATTCTAATCGTAGAAAAACAAATTTATTAACTCTACATATTATTATAGAAACAGATCGTATGTTGGATGCTACTTGATTACAAAGACTAAAAAATAAAGGCAGTATAAAAAACTGAGCTCATTTTGAAGATTGTACAAGCATTTTTCACATTTAACACTTGAAGCTAGTAAAGCTGATAAGCAGAACAGGAAATAAAATGGCAGTTGATCTTCAAAGAAAGCGTAATGGCTACTAATTGCTTTAAAACCACTTACATGCCCCTCATTAATTAATATTTTAAAAATCCATAAAACAAGTGTTTACATCAATCTTAAAAATCTTTTGTAAAAGAGATTTTTTTGTTGTTCCATTAAAACAATTTTAAGGTTTATCTGTATTTTAAATAGAAAACTGGAACGCTTTATACTTACGTAATGGCACACTGACCCAAGAAAAAGATAACTTTGTCATTTTGTCACATTTCTGATTCATTTTTCTGATGAGAACATTTTTAGAGCACTTGCCGTTCACTGCATTTTAATGGTTGTGATACCAAAGCTGTAATTGCTCTCTCTTATTAGTAGCAGTCTTTATCTTGTTTTAATGTCAGGTTGAACAATACATTGTGATTATGCAGACAGTGTGACCTCATTCTAAAATTATATCCTGTGACAGAGACGTTAAGAAGTTTTAGAAGAAATGTAACTGATCTTAATTGCTAGTAGCCCCAAAATTTTCCTGAGACTAAATAAAGCTTTCAGACACTTATCATGTACTGAACCAGAGAAGACAGACAGTCATTTTAGTCAGCAATTATGTAAGGCTTAAATCAGAAAAGTCAGAGTTATTGTTCAACACTATTTTCAATTTTTCCTTCACAGATTGTTGTTGTTGTAATTTCTTATATTCAGTTTGATGTTTTTTTGGTGCTCATGTGAAAAAGTTGCAGATTAAAACAAAGTTTACACGCTCACAGCTGTTTATGGTAAACAGCTTTCCAAATCCCACTGGAAGACACTGGCAGCTGGACTCCAATCCCAGTTGGAGTCTCCAGCTCAGAACTTCACAGCAGCTGGAAAACCGCCCAGCGGAAAAGGACCCGGGGGTGCTGGTCGACAGCCAGCTGAACACGAGCCAGCGGTGTGCCCAGGTGGCCACGAAGGCCATTAGCATCCCGGCTTGTGTGGGAAACCGTGTGGCCAGCAGGAGCAGGGACGGGATTGTTCCCCTGTACTGGGCACTGGCGAGGCCGCACCTCGAGTCCTGTGTTCAGTTTTGGGCCCCTCACTGCAGGAAAGACATGGAGGTGCTGGAACGTGTCCGGAGAAGGGCAACCAAGTTGGTGAGGGGTCTGGAGAACAAAAAGTCTTATGAGGAGCGGCTGAGGGAACTGGGGCTGTTTAGTCTGGAGAAAAGGAGGTTGAGGGGAGACCTTATCGCTCTCTGCAACTACCTGAAAGGAGGGTGTAGTGAGGTGGGTGCTGGTCTCTTCTGTCAAGTAACTAGTGATAGGATGAAAGGAAACAGCCTCAAGTTGCACCAGGGGAGGTTTAGATTGGACATCAGGAAAAATTTCTTCACCAAAAGTGCTGTCAAGCACTGGAACAGGCTGCCCAGGGAAGCAGTGGAGTCACCATCCCTGGAGGGATTTAAAAGATGTGTAGATGTGACGTTTAAGGACATGGTTTAGTGGTGTGCTTGGCAGTGTCAGGTTAACGGTTGGACTCAATGATCCTAAAGGTCTTTTCCAACCCAAACAATTTTATGATTCTATGACCCAAAACTCCAAGAAAAAGCAATCTGTCGTGCAGAGCAGAGCCAAAGGTCCCGATTCCTGAGATCGCTGTTACACAGTGAGGCTGCTCAAAGCCCATAAACAAGGGGCTGTAGCATTGCCCCATTCCAACCAGCTGTGCAATTAGCTGAGAAACCCATTCAGTTAGCACATACGGCGGGCGTACACATATATTTTTTAAATCAGCTGAAAATATTTTTCCACAGAAGACCCCAAACCCAAGTACATACTAACAGACGACTAACAAATTATAACCTAACATTGTAGAATGTAATAATACCAGTTCAAGATATGACTAGCGGCAGGAAACCCTTCTAACAAGAAAACACATGTTGACAGGAGTTTATGCTTGTGGAACCGACCTGTGCAACGCGTACAGCACCGGCTCGGCCGTGGCGAGGTGCTTTGAGGGCAGGTGCGCAGCTGGGTTTGCTGCCCTGCATCTGAGCTATTTTCATAAGGTTGCATCCTACATCCATGGACCAGGACTAGACCTAATCTCTTTCCCACTCTCTGTTCCCCAACCAAGCCAGTTACCCCCTGAATTCAGGGTGTCCTCCTGCTGTACTTTAACCATCCTTCTCATCTGTAGCCTTTACTTAATTTTGTTTTTCCTTCACTCCATTAAATAAAGGAAAAATGGGCATTTATAAAGGAGCATGCATGTATGGAAGGTGTATCATTCTCCCTCCCACCTTCCCCTTCCTCCTCACTGTGAAAGGAACCATCGTCCAATTACCAAAAGACCCCAGGTGGCACATGAAAGTGGCTTTAGAGACTTTTGTAAGAGTCAATGAATAAAATAACAAAGGAGAAGCCAAGTTGTAGGAGTGTCAAGTCTTTGCAAATTAAATACAGAGGTATTTTCACAGTAAATTTCACTGACGTCTTTATCCCCATACTGCTCTGATCTGAAGGGAAGGCAAGTAAAAAAACCCAGCAGAGTCATTAGCAGGAGCCTATCTGGCAGAGATGTGGCTGCCTGAAAGGACCTGGTGATGCTAGAGGTCAGCAGAAAGAGCAGAAGCCTTTCGCACCCAAGAGGTCCGTCCTAGCTCCGGGACTTTCACTGCGCAACTCCTTTAGCTCTTTTTTATTGTGAGGACCCCCAGCTCAAGTAAATGGACGAGCCACATGCCTTCTTTTTGCTACCACGTCTCCCTTCCCAATTCCCCAGTCTAACCACACTCCTCCACCTACCCACCGTGCTCCTTAGCCCCCTCTCCTAGCCCCCAGCTGCAGCTGACAGCCAGCACTACCTACCTTCTGCTGAGGGTCCCATGCTGTAATTAGCCACACGCTCACCAGGCCAATACCCATCTCCCACCGAGCTGTTCGCTCAGTCGGTGGGCACGCACAGCCTGCCACATCAGGCACAACCAGGTGACTCTCAAGCACTCGGCAGGGAGGCTGCTCGGAGGGGCACACGTCCCCCGAACCCCAGGTTGCACAAGCTTCCCTGTGCCCCCAGGCTGAAAGCAACGCTTGCTCCAGGTACTTCAGGTGTTGAGCTAGGTGACACTGCTAATTTGGGAGTGTCGTTTTCCTCTCCATACATGTGGGGACTTGTCCTGACGCCAGCGGGAACTATGGGCTCATATCAAAACAACAACAAATTTCATGTTCACAGAGGACTTGGAAAGGATAAAACTATCATGTTACTTCTTACTTGCCTATTGCCATGAGTGACAGAATCATCCCAGGGATGGCATGAACATGTATTCTGTGTTCATAGCTGCCATAAGTACCAGGCAGGGTATCCACACGCCCCTCGCCTTCCTTGTCAGCTGTACGGCTAACAGCTCCGCTGCCTTTTGCTATTCGACAACTCCAAATAGCTCCAGAATCACTATGCTAAAACAGCTTTTTTGTTTAGCTCTGCTTTGGTTTGCAAATACCTGTCTTCTAAGGAAAGGACATTTTTGCTCATCTGTTTATTATTTATTTTATAGATTTGTTTTACAAATAGCAATCTTCAGTTTCAGTTCACCTAACCTACAAGAAGGAAGGCTCTGCATTCTCTCTCTCTCATGGCAACAATGCCCAACCTTGTTTTTACTGGGAAACTACTTCAATATTAAATATATGCTTTCCTATGCTTCTCTGCGAGACGTGTAGGGAAACAAATCCAGGCACTGATGCACTTCCCCATGAAGAATTGTGGTTCAGGGTTTATAACCTGGACAGTTGCACACAGAACAAGGTAGGCTCTGTACGTTCACCTCCTTGGAGCTCACGTAGGACAACGGCTGGTGAGACTGGGCTTTTCCTGCTGCAGAGCACACAGGGAAAGCATGGAGCTTGGAAAAACAGAGGTTCTGAGGAACAGGCTCAGTCTTGCTCCTCATATCCAGGCTTCCAAGGGACTGCACTCCTAACACAGGCGCTTTGCAAATACCCTGAAACCTGGGAAGTCTGGATCAGACCTGAACATCTGCCAAGTCTGTAAACACTCATGCTAAACACCTTTTGCATTCAGTTCCAACCTATGTAGAGAGATCACCCATTAAAACCTCTTGTACAAAGAACACTATTGACATGTTTGCACTTGAGGAGACAGGTATCTGGCTTACTGTACTCACTCGTGACAGCTGACTACAACTAAAAAAAAAAAAAATAAAGAAGAAATCGAAAGGGTGCCAACTGCACATCCAGTATTACCTTCTCCCTCCAGTTATCTTCATTCCGCATCTTCTGTCTTAATGTTTCCTGCAGCTGCTCTGTTCTGTTCTGATGAGAAATCAGCATTAACTCCCTAGAAACCACAAAAACTCGTATGTAAATACGTGCTCTGCCCAGATTGGTGGTATGCCATTTTCTTGCAATTAAGTCCTTTGTGGCAAAGGCTCGTCTTTTCCTCTTTGTTTAGTATTCTGTGCAATAAGCCCAGGAATCCTGCCTGGAGCCCAGAGGCACAGCAGTAATCACTACTTAGCATTTGCATAATGCCATCACATGCTTTATGAATTTTATGTTTTAAAGAAAATACTGTAGTTGATCTTTCTTCCACACACACATATTTAAACCTCAAATATTTTTAATATTTCTTAAGTGAAGTTTTTAAGAACACTGAAAAACTGTTATAATATTCAAACCAGAAATTGTATTTAATGACCTCAGAATATTACTATCATTAATTAAAAAATTGTCATAGGTTTTGAATTAAAACCACCAAGTGCTTTCTATTGTTAGAGTTACTGTTTGTTATATGAAGCTTGTAGAGCAAAAGCCCTGGAGAGTTTAAATTCTTGTAACTTAGATTATTAGCAATGTATTGACTGGAACAACTCGTGTATCTGGGGTTTAAGTAGAAGGGAAATATTATTAAATTAACATGTAGTATCTTTTCATGCAGGTACTAAAGTACGGGGAATATTCAAATCCTTTAATATGAAAATAGCTTAATGCCTCTTGGTGTACATCACTCTCAGAAAATGCTTATCTTCTCCAAAAGCCACTTTTATGAATACATTTTCCATTGTACACAAATCAAAAAAATAACGTACTGCCATGTCTTAGGTAGGGGACAGCACTTTCTATTTTGCTAGTAAATGACGAGCTAATTTATCAGTAACTGAAAATTTATTAGCAGGACACTTAAATACTAAAACAAGCCTGTGATTGTTAGGAATAAAACAGGGTATGTAGATTACACTCCAAACAATTTTAAAAAGTGTGGATTTAGGTTCATAAGTGCACAAGTCTGAAACAAAAGCACTCAAACTAAATACCATTCCGGGAAAGACAATTCTCAGAAGCTCAGTGTTTTATTTTCCACATCTGAAAAGTAATTACAGGGAAAACGGCAGCTTCATTGATATCTGAGAACCTTCAAAATAAGACTAGACTGGCAGGAAGTTGTCCATACACTTCACCAAATACTAGACTGTATCCAATAACCTGGCGTATTGTAATATTTACAGCATTATTATGGTTTGAAAGTTGCTAATAACATAAGTTACAAGAATTTAAACTCTCCAGGGCTTTTGCTCTACAAACCTCACAATACAAATAGCAGCTATAACAACTGCAGTAAATGGGTGTTTAGATTAAGCTTGAGCTGAAGCCCTGGACTGCAAAGCAGGGCATTCCCCCCTGCTTTTTTTTTTTTTTTAATAGGATTTTCTTTTCTTTGTCATTCAAGTTTTGTCTATATTGTAATAATTTTAAAAAATCGAATTAATTCCAATATTTCAGGATATGAGCTCAGGGCTGCCAAGGCTTTTAGAGTTTTGCCCTAAAAGCAGGAGATAAGAGAGGGCAGTGGCAGGGCAGGACTGTCCTGAGCACACAGGCAAGGCAGCGACTCCAGAACACGGAGCTGGGACCGGCAGGTCTCTCCCAGTCTGCCCAGTGCCCATAGCCACACTCCTCATTCTGCCGCCTCGCCTCCCGACTGGCAGAAGCCACCTCTGGTGCTTTACAGAATCTATCTGTCCTTTTGGTAACAGCGAGAGGGGTTGAGGATCTGGCAGAGGAGAAATGTTTTATTTTTAATAGATTTCCAAAAAGACAATCTGGGCTGAACGTACAGTCACAGGAGGTTACCCGTGGTGACTCAGCTCCGATTACCTTTCTTGTTTCAACATCACCACCTCTTCCTCTGTTTGTCTAAGAAGAGCTTTAAGTGCTTCCAGCTCACTTTCTGATCGACCGGTTCTTCTTTTTAGATCTTCTTCTTTCCTTTCTTTCTCAGCCACTTCTTCCTGTAAATGTTTGCATACTTGTTGGCAAATTAGAAGAGATTCCTCCTTTTCCTTGAGCTCTTTCATAAGTCTACAGATGAAATAAAAAAGTATCAGCATCGTAGTTACTATATTCTTATTTACAGACAGAAACTAAATTGACGGAAATCATTTGTACCTGGAAGATAAAATATTAGACAAAAACCTGTGTATCCTTTATGAAGTTAAATCTAGTGACTTGAACACAAAAATAGAAAAAAATGATTGTATAAAAACTGCATTAAAATCACAAAATTTTTGCTCTCACTGCTCAGAAATTTGTGTTACGAAACACAACTTCAGCATTTACCTTGATTCAGAAATTCCATTTTCGTATTTCATTTTTTTCAGTTCATTCTGACAGACATCAAGTTCCGCTGATTTCACCCTAAGAAAACATTAAAAAAAAAGTGTATTGTCCAAAGAAATGATAGCCTTTACTCATGCAGTAACCCGAACGTCATTTATTGATGTATTATCTAACTTTCTTTTTCTATTTCAGTTAAAAGGCGGACAACAAACAAAACGTTCTTTCCGTTCTAGCTAACATTTTTAAATAATTGGAAGTTACACTTCCAATGTAATCTCAGCCTAACCTAGGATCACAACAAGTTTAATATTGCAAACAAGAAAGTGAGATCTTGCAACACTGATGAAAGTTTCAAGTAAGATATGAATAAAAATGAACAAAACAATTTAGTAGGTAAGAGGGCTGGAAACTTTGCAGGTTTCTTGTCATTATGCCATCATTTCACCAATTAATAACCATGGTTAAGCTTCATATTTACATTTAAACAGATATAGAATATGTTATTTTATTAAATTTTACCCATATTACATTGAAATTTTAATATTACATTTGGAAACCATTTACGGTTTATTTAACTGTGTTCATAAAATCTTTTTTTCATACTCAATACTTGTATTGTCATTAAAACACTTTGTTGCTAAGCATTCCAAATATTTACAACCTTGTTATGATCAGACCCTCTGAATATAGGAACCGAAACCAGAAAGTACACATCACAGAAGAATGAATCCTTGGTTAAATTTCAGGAAACACAGAAAAAGACCAATGATAGCTGGTCTCGAGATTTTCAGTACTAGTTCATTGCTTTTGAGCTTAATATTTGAAACAGTAATTTTTTATTTTCAGTAGTGAATTATAAAGTGTTATAAAGTGAATTATGAAGTGCTGCTGTTCTGGAATGATTTTCTATGCTATATGCAAGCAATGAGGATTTTAAATACAGGAAAGCATTCAGATCCCAGATTTTAGAGGTGACAACACAGGTCCCACTCAGCACCGCTGTGTCTGGACGGGACCCTGGATTTTGGGTGCCCGACACAGCTCCCACAAAAGTCAATGGAGGGCAGCCTCAGGGCGCAGGGAACGCTGCACGGCCCTTGCTTGGCCATTTAAACAGTAACCCAGGGCAACAGTGTGCAACAGCACAACAACATTTAAGAGGTGCATCTTTTTTCTTATCTCCTCCAGTTTTGATAGAGGACTCCTTTCTGCTCTCCCCTTAGTCTGCAGGGGCAGGCACTGCTCCCTGCGGGTGGGCTGGAGACGGATCAAGCCGAATTTTTTACTCCATGAGAGTGCTCTCTTCAGTCATCGTGCTTCAGTTAGCTCTGACAAGTATATGATGACATTCTATTTTTTTCTCTATTAATTTATGTTTTGCATACTCTTACTTGAAACCATAGGCACAACACAGTAAAATTACAAACCGCAAGAGCATATTGGTGCATGGGGAAAAGACACAGCAAATTTACATTGCGGGGGGGGAATAAAAAAAGAAATCATAGTCACTGACTGAATACTAAAGTTTCTGATTAGTTTTATTGCACCCTTCCCTCCACTCCAAACCTACAATGTGAAATACTACTTTCCACATACCTTTTTAGTCCAGAAGTTATGTGGATTTCACAAAATGTATCCTACGCTTGTGTGTTAAATGAAGCATCCGATTGAGCTGACTTAACCCCCCTCTTTGCTCTAGCATTAAACACAGCTGGGGGAAGAAAGCCCTGCTTCCACAAACAGACATGCTCGGTCAGCCGGTTAGAAATACAGACTGTTTAATATGACGATAAAATATTTTCTCTGTTGGTCATAACCTTCTGAAATCGTGACAAGCAGTGTGCTCTGAAAAAAAGTGGTCTGTTACAGCTCTATGCGCAGTGGCAAAACAATCAAGCAAATGGAAATCTTACATTAACAGCTTTTTGTAGTGGTCTGTCTCGGCTGTTACCTTCTGCAGCTTCAGTCCAATTGTCTCTACTTGATTTGTTAAATCTGAAAACAAAAACATGGGTTTCATGCCTGTATTTATACTAAAATAATTCACTTTTACACATATAGTGTTTTATTTGCATCTCAGACATGTAGCTCCTCGCTCCCACCTCAAACAGGCAAAGCAGTAGATCACAGCACTGCCTCTGAACAACGCAAAATGGCCATCTGTGAAAAGGACGGTTTATGATTTGTAATATTTGAATTGATTTCTCACTGCTTACAAACCGTATAAGCCAGTTGTTTATATTTTCTTAAGAATAACAAATTACTTTTATTTAAAAAGTTGGAACGCTGTTACATCGCTGTATACTTCAGTTCAGAACAGCCTTCCAATTTCTAGTCATACACTAGCAGAGACTGGCTTTATAGCAAGAAGCTGGGTTTTGTTTATTTGGTTTTTTTTATCCTAGCAGGAAACATCAAATTCAACTAAATGTAAATATGCAATGTTTTAAACCATATGGTTTGTACATAATGCTGAGAGCAAAAGCATGCAGGAAGGTGGACCTGAAAATAACCTGCTAATGCTACTTCATATAAAACATTGACACTGACTTAATGGTACTATATATTTTGTCTTAGAGTCTCTTAGCTAAATGTTATCGTTCAGAACACATCACCTATCAGTTTCAACTGCCATTGCCTTTTTTCTGATATATATCCCAGTTCTTTTCATCTGTACAACCAGTTCAATTATCTTTTTTTTTTCCACACTTGGAAAAAAAGCTTCCAAAGAAAATACTGAGCAAAGATAAAAGAACTGTTAAATATCACTCCTTCTGCACAGTCTCATGTAAATGAAAAAGTGACATTTACTCCCAGTAGACAATGTAACACTTCTGATTTATTAGCTTTCACCCCTCTGAGTAAGCCGGGTCTCTCCAAACACGGCTGTGCAGGACAGACGGCCGTCAGTTTGCACTTGCAGCACAGCACCCAAGAATTTTGGTGCACAGAGATTACAAGCATGTGCTGTGCAAAAATACAGGCTGGTGAGAACAGAGCAAACGTTCTTGCCATCTGTAACTATATCTGTCTGTTTGTTTACAGGTGCAAACTAATTTTAAAAGCTTACTTAAAATCCCTTAGTGACACATATTAGACCATTTTGTCTCAAAGAACACAATAACAAATAATTCAAACTCCGCAACCTTCTTAAACAGTTACATATGAAAGAAATCTCATCTAGTTTTGTGTGGCATAATGTTATCCTTTTGTTTTTTTTTAAATCATAAGCATAGTCTAACTTTAAGATTTGGAGCCCTATAAACTGACGTAACAGCACATACCTTAATCTGATTCTCATCTTAATGAGCATATCTAAATATGCTCACGAACAAGGAGAGCTGGCTTTCAAGAAAGCATAACAACAACCTGAAATCAAAGCTGCCTCTACAAAAAAGGTAGCATCATAAACTACATGGAAAAAAATGTACGATAGAACATTGCAACAAATCTAGAAGTGGAAGAAAAAGCAAGATCTTCCCTCAAAACGCAAGAGCAAACTAAATTAGCTGACTTCCTCTCTGAAGGTGAACAGCCACAAAGAGTCCAATCTCTCCATCTTCAAAGCTCCAAGAAGCCAAATCTAACTGTGATTCCTGTTCTTAAATTTATCACTTCCGACATCAGAATTCACTGAATTTTTGTAACTTTTCCTATGTGCCTGTTTCAGTCGTTTCCAGCAACTATCATGACGACGGATAACCCCAGAGTGGGATTTCCTGCCAGCGATCCCCCATGTCACACCTTATCTTGCTAAATCCTACTACGTGAAAGATTCCCCTATTTTCAATAAAGGGAAAAGGAAAGCTGTTCATTATCTCAAACTACAACAAAAAAAATCAGGGAAAGAATTATGTAGGGTAAAGTACACACTACCTGTCAGATACATTCCCAAACTATCAGCATTTATAAAGAGCTTTTTTAAGAGAAAGTTAAAATTTCTCTGGGCTTGACTAAGCCCTTGCAAAAGTCAGTGGAAGTTTATTATAGAAGCACCTTCTATACCACCTGCCACTGACAACAAAACAAATAAAATATATTTTTGTATAACATACCATTGCCATTGTGTTTATACATTCCAGAAAAAGAAATACTAATTAGTCCTGCATTCATTTTTGCAATTGTTAATAGATATTGCTACGTTGCTAATCTTTTAACATTGAAATAGCTTCTACTCTGATTCACATCAGTCAGAGTCTACCTAATGAAATGAGCAAATAGAAGAGTGTAGGTAGATATTCAAGAAAAAAGCCTTTTAATAAATGGGAATGGATGCACACAGAGCGCTGCTCATTACAAGTCCTGATCGACAGAAGCGAACCGACCTGGACATTATAGATCCTCCTGGAGTTAATCTGTTCATTTTTTTAGCACACACGGGAAGCTGATAGCACTCTTTGCTGTGCACATAGTGAGCTGCCTCAAACTGATGCCATTCAAGTTTATTTTTTGTCTCCTTGAAACACTTCAACCTACTCCATGGAACATGAGACATCACAGAAAACGTAATTTTTGAACAGGTTGAAAAGACCAGTATTGCTGGGAAAAAGTAAAAAGTGTGTTTAATCACCATGTATAGTTTATAGCAGTATCACACTGAAAAACAGTGTGTATATATCTATAGATACACTAAGAAATCAACAGTGTTGCATGAGAACCGACAAATAGAGAGAAGGTCTAAGATTATTTACTTCCAGTCATTATTTTTCTTTTTTTTCCAATGCTGTTGCAAGGTATTAACTCATAAAATGTTAATGTTGCCAAATTATACTGAAAAATGGCAATTTGCATGGAATTTTTCCTGTCACGGATTTGGAAATCCAAGAGTCCATAATGATATGCTGTTCTTAAAAAAAAAAAAAAACAAAACACCAAAAAAAACCTCAACAAAAACCAAAACCAAAACCCAAACCAGTATTCTTAAGGTTATGCAAGTAATTTATCTCATCTAGAAATAGAGGTGAAAGCTCTGAGAGCAAAACTCAGACTGAAATGCTTTCCAATGGGAAAAGCAGCCCCTTTCAGCACAGCCAGGGCCACAGTGGGAAGCACAGCAAACCCTCTCCAGCCTGGAGAGCAGATTTTTTCTTTTTTCCCCTCAAAGGCTCTGCTTCATTGTTTGCATTCTGTACTCTATTTTCCATTCCAGGGATGATTATATCTGAAGTAGTCTATTTTCTCACGTTGCTTTCCAGGTCTCCAACAATACCAACTGTTTATCAACCAAATTAGCTGTCTCTTTTACCCGAAAGTATAGCAGGTGATGCTTTATAAATAAGTCACCAACTATGGCGAAGGAACACAGCAGTGAATGGAGCAGCCAAATGTACACGAATATTCACTTCACTCTGAAACTGTAATGTAAATTTGCTCCAATTGCTTTTCCCCTAAACAGTATGGGAATATTAGTCCCTATTTAAGAGCTTTGCCTATTACCGGGTGACTGATTGTCCTCTAAAAAAAAATTAAAAATCAGGAAAGCCCACTATTTAAATAAAAGTACGTGCTTAATCACTGGCCAGACAAAAACACAAGCTTACCTTTATTTTTGCCAATTTTATGGATGCGCCGGTACTTCTGCATTAACCAGCAGAAGAGCACAAACCCCCAAACTCTTCTCACTGATGCTACTAAGAGACGAATACACAAATGACACTAAGATCATTTCTCAGAAGACTCTTAAAAAAAGACACTTCGAAAACAAAACTTCCTGTAGTAGCAGTACAGTAGTATCATCTCTAAAATGATTTTACGATTCTGTAACTGCAGTTTTTCATAAAGTGCTGCTAATGTGGGTGGAGGAAAAAGGGAGCCATGGTACTGACTGGGCACTGTCGGGCTGTCTGCGTGGGAGCTCGGACCAGGGAAGCTGGAGGTTGCCCAGGAACCCTTTTGTATCTAGCTCACCCGTGGCTCTTCTCCCGAGCGCTTGTGCCTCTTTCTGAGGATGCAGCATGGGAAGAAAGAAGAGAGTAGTCCTCATACGTCTGTGCTGAAACTATGTAAAAAAATACAAAGAATATCTTACGTTTTTCTTTGTATAAAATACATTTTCATGAAAAATATTTTAGTTCAAAGCCATAGAAAAAATTATGTGAAACTGGGGAATCTGCAAGCAGCACTCTCATTTTTTCATAGAGTGTGATCACAAGAGATCCACAAGCATTTCTACACTTGACGTTATTTGCACAATATCAAAAAATGTGAATATGCATGCATATTTTCCATTCCCCAGAGTTTTTCAGCAATAAATGGTCTAGAAAGAGAAGAAAATGATGAAATATAAACAGTTTTAAACTTACTGATAAATTTGCTTAAAGGAATTGATACAAGAGTATTGCAACTAAAAAAAAACCCCTTATAATAACAAAAAACCTAGAAATCACAGCTTAAGGTTACTTCTATATACATATTCTGTTGCAATGTCTATTTGACCAATGTGAAGTAAGTTCCCGAAGTTTGAATGGAGTGAATATTTGCTGTCTTTTAATATGCACATTATTCATCACAGATGAACATTCACACAACACCTTGCACAGTATCCTACAGGAGGTAGAAACTTATCTAGAAATTAGGGCTTCTTAGAAACATCTAAATTATTTATGTTATTGGCTTTCCAATAATTTCTGGCATCTGTTGTTCAACTGAGTTATCTGAGAAGGTTTGGAGGGGTAAATGATGGTGACTATTTCTAGATGAATCACTGCCTGCCCATCTCCTTGGCATTCCTCATAGAACTGTCAAAAGGACCTTCTGGCATCCAACAGACGCATCCTACACTCAGCAAGGCATGCCCAAGTACACAGCATTTCTATGACTTATTAGCAACTTTCAGACTTCTGTCAAACTACATATAACTCAGAATTTCTTTCTCCCATTTCATAAAATATATAAACAAGAGGTTATTTGCACTAGAACTTCACCAGGTAACTTTTTTCTCTTTGAAGACAGGAATGAATTAATGCAAAAACTATATAAATGTAGCTAGATCCATATAAACTAATGCTCTAGTATATTCCACAAGTTGTCTTTCACAGAATACCGTCATGCTATATTTTAATTTTTCGAGAGAGAAGTAGTCCACACAGCTTCAGAACAAGATGAACTACAAATACACGCACGCACAGCTGACATTCTGGGCATTCTGGAAATTGCATATATTAAAAGGAGAAGGACATCATCAGTATCGATAATAATTCACTCATAGTTACTGTTACCTACTACTAGTAATTAACTATCTATATTCGGTTAATAAAGAGTACTTACCGTTTACATCAGACTTTCAGAAACTTAAAAGAATCAAAAGGAACAATTAGATACAGCTCTACCTGAGAGCATCGTACGTTGGCATTTAGACAAAAGAAGGCTCAGAAATCCACAGGGACTGACCCTCTTCATCATATAGGAGGAAGATACTTCTAGGTTTGTGGTGAGGGCCGTTTTTCCCATGACAATATTGGAAAGAATTGGAAAGTGAAAAGGTCTGGCAACAGTGAAATTAAGCGTCGCACATAAATCAAGCTACTGTCTGGCAAAAGTTAAGTTAAACTTCCTTCGCACTCTGTTCCAAGTGGCATTTATTATGTCCACAGACCAGTCCCTGCCCCGTTTCCCCAGAGGCAAAGAGTAGGTTCTGTGCAGAGACAGTCAGGAGAACAGCAAGGAGCTGTGCGGTTCCACTTGTACGGGCATGCGGTCGGCTGGGGGAGAGCCCAGACCTCTCAGTAAGACTGTACCGACGCTGTCAAAAACACCAGTCTTAGCAGCAGCAGACACAGAATACATTCCCACCATAAAACACGCTGCAGCAACAGCTGAGCTAGGAGAGGCTTGAGGTGAAGAAGAAAGGGTCAGCTCTAAAGAGGCATTCCTCCAAACATCACCTCCCTGACCACTGTGCTCAGCAGCAGTAATCCTATTTAATAGCACACACGACTTTGCTGCAAACTATTCAGCTAAAACTTGGTTCAACATTTTCTCATCTGCTCCACCCCTCCCTCCTTACCCCATTAGGACTGTACATTTTCTCATGCGATGAGTTAAGCAATCAGCAGCTATGCAGGCATTAGAAAGGAGTTTTCCTGAAAAAATCAAATTGTTTCAGATTCTACAGTTTTTCAATATTCCTCATGGTGCCACTTCTAAGCTGGGTATGACCAAGGACTAGCGTTCAGCAGTAAAAAAGCATTAAAGACTGCTGACCTTGACTCCTAGAGGAAAAAAAAGAGACAGAGACTGGTACCTTCTCTTTTCCTACTCGAATTAGGGAACATTCCCAGCTCATCATGGCTGCACTCCTGTTTGATGTACTGGATGCTAACGAGACCTGGAATGATATTTACTAAATCACTGGTAGCCTGCATTGACCCCTATTTGTCCCTGCTGTTCCCGTGATACCAAGTCCTTAGGTGCTTTGGTTTGACTGCACTCCTCAAATTGACGGAAGGTGGTCTGAAGCTCTTCCACAGAGCTATTGTCAACAGTGCCCAAAGTTTGCTGGTAGTGCATAACCACAATAAATGGTAAGGGTAGCTTAACTGCTTGTCAAAACCACTGGGAACCAGTGGTTTATAATCTTTCAGTACCCTCTCACTGTTTCAGTTTTGTGCCTGGAAAGCCAACCACGTTTTCCCTCAGTTCCCTGGGAAAGAGCCACTGAGCATTCACGCTTGCTGTTGAACAGAGCCCATAGAGATAAATCACTGACAACCTACGATTATTTAAAAACCGTGTTTGTGTGACAGTATTCTTGCCAAAACTTCCTCTCAGCTGTTTTAAAGGCTTCTCTGACAAACTACCATTGTAATCAAAGCCATGCAGTCACTATGTTATCTAAGTCCTGTTATCTGCTTCAAAAACCTGCACAATAGACACTGGACCAAGCTGCGATGTTTGCTGCTCGATGCTGGCATCTTCGCCTTCTCTACGAACGGGAAGTCGTGGCCAAGTACACGGAGGACAGATTAGACCACCTGCAGATACTTTCGTTTAGTTTCTTCAGCTGGGCATTCTTCAGTAATGTATTGTTCTGTACACTTTTCCAAAGCTAAGTAATTCAACTTTAATTTCCTGTCATTCATCCTGACATTGGCTTATGAAGTAAATGGCTCTGAATGCCTACAGAAAAAGGAGAAACTTTGGCTTCACACACCAGGCAGATGTTAGACAGAACATGTGGGAACAATCTAACATTGACAACAACAAGTTCTACTGCAATGCGACTGCTTTGTTAAAACAGATTAAGAGCAAATTACTTTAGATCAACACCACAGAAAGGAGAGCCCTTTGCCTCTCTTTGCATGGTGATGGCTGCTACAGAGAAGTTTTTCACAAACATCTCTTTCCGACAATTTTTTTTTTAAATTCTTATTACAGAAGGTCTCTGGCAATTATTAACAACTGTGGTCTTTTTTCTTCTTCCTAGATGCGGGAGTATGGACACAAGTTCTGGAATAAAGGAAAAGGAGAGGGATAATGCTTATTTTGGTTCTAGTACTTTGGGTGGTCTCTTTCAGCTCTGTTTCTTCTTTTACTCAATTTGTTTTGAGAAGTTTTCATAATGACTGAGCATTTGACAGGAGTTTTTCATGAGAGAGTAGATGGATTCAATTATATGGCTGGTTTCTGCAAGTCTTCTCTAGAGAGAGTTCCCACCAAAGTCAACTGGAGCTGGTTAGCAGAAAGTCTGAGGGATCAGACCCATGCCCACAGAGACTAAATAATACAGATTTCAATCAAGTTTGAAAAACATAGGAAAAACGAGGAAACTAAAAAGGAGAATGGTAACACAAATGGAAACTTAGGCTGAAAGCTTGCCGAATAAAGAAAAATATATTCAAATGCTTATATAAAAATGTTCTCCAGTAACGAAAATAAAGCTTATTGCAAAATATGCAAAACCAACAAAAAGCATTCACACTTTGTAATGCTGATAGTTATTTTAAAGTTTTAAGTAGTACCACATTTTAAAGAATCTTCAGTCCAAATCCATCTCAATATCATTCATGTTTAATTTTACTTATCTTTGTGATTCACAATGGATCTTACCATAGTCATAAACAGTCAACGGTAACCCTTCAGGCAGTGCATGCGATCAGCTCTGCCTTCAAACAGGGACAAAAGGTGGATAAGGCAGAGACTGCCTCCCCTACACCTCTGTGTTTCAGCAGTATCATATTCTCCATAAAGCAAGACTCTGTTGTCATAAGGACAGAGACCAAAGGGGCACAGCACAGAACATGCACAAAGAAAAGACATGGAGAACCAAAGAAAAAGAACCAAAGTTGGTGACCGTTTCCTCTTATTTGGGTGAATTCCCATAAAGGCAGCCCATAGTGTCTGCAAAACACCGAGCACGGAGTCTGCCCAGAAATGGGTTTCAGGAATTTAGCCACCCAGTTTGCATCCTCTTCAGCTGCTCAGCCAACAGCACGGTGCTGAATGAACGCTCCAGTTCCTGCTTTGTAAATAGCAACAACTGGTAAAGTTTTCAGTGAAGAAAAAAAAAAGCACTGTGAACTATATTCACATTGGGTAAGCAGCCACTCTGGAAACCATCAACTTTGCAGCTAATTCATAACAGATTCACAATGATACCAGTTCAGACGCACGTGTGCTAGAACTGTGTAATTTTCTACTTTTCCTGCAAAACCTGCAAAAAAATCCAAGATACTTTCTGAAAATTTTGGTCTCATCTAAATAAAAGCTCAGTGTTTTATACACATGTAAGAAAAGGAAGACTATTTGCCAGGTGTTAAGACTTTCTAGAGAGGTTAATATGCACAGCTCAAATAGATACTACCATTGAAGACGTGCAGACCCCAGTCATTACTTGAGACCCTTTTGCCTTAGCAGCACTAGCTCAGCTGCTGGCGGACAGAAACTCAACAGCACAGCTCTATTTAGGTCAATGCTAGTCATGGTATGAATCTGTTCTGTATCACTAAGTCTCTGGTCTAAAATGACTGTGCCTACCCAAGAATAAATGCATGTCTACAAAGTTCATCTGCTTCTAATTTCAGAAATACAGTCCATTTCTCACTACCTGGCTGGGGATTGGAAACAAGTGGATTTGCTACTGCTAACCACATTGCTATGTTACAGCACAGGGAGAAAGTAGTTTCATTTTCCCTTTATTTAAGCACGGCTTGGGAAACAACTGGCAGATAGTTTGGTTTAAACAAGACGAGCTCTGACTCATCATACCGGTCACAGATGAGAAAGAGCTGCTGGGGCAGTCCCGTTCACGCTCTCACCGAGAAGCAGAAAGGCTGTGTGGGCTGCACGTGCTGCCCTCCAGTCCTGCTGACTAGAAATACCCAGTCTCACTGCATGCGTGCCAGCAGTAGACAATTACTTGCAGAAGAGTTACAGATTAAAATATTTTTTATTTTATCAAGCTTTATGACATTCTCATTGCGATTCAGCCGGGTACAGATTCACAGAGAGGATGGCTGGAAGGGACCTCTGGGGGTTGCACAGTTCAACCTTCTGCCCAGAGCAGTACTGCTGACAAAACCAGACTAGGTTATCTGTGGGTTTATTCAGCTGAGCCTCGCCGACCCCCAAGGCTGGAGTCTCCCCCGGCCCTTCGGGCAGCCTCTTCCCACGCCGCACCACCCTCTGCTGAAAAACCTTTTCCCAAGGTCCATCCCGAAGCTCCCAAGCTGTGGCCGGTGTCCCCTGCCTTATTACCACCTGCCACTTCCCAGGCCAGTTTGGATCCCCCACCTTCCCACCTCCCCTCCAGGCATTTTCCAGGCTGCTGCTGGGTCCCCTCTGGGCCAGCCGGGACCAGCCCGGCTCTCGCCGTGATATGGTTTCCTTTGTCTAATTAATCTCATTTTAGGAACAATGTTTTTTAGAGACTTCGTATATACACGAACCCTGTGGGACACTCCCTGTATTACCTCAGATCAAGATAGTATTTGTCATGCTGGCGGACTGAAGGAAACCTCCCTGAGGCTGGTGGGTGTGAGAAGCGTCCTTCCTTTGGGAAACGGCGAGCAGCAGTTCGGCTCTTTCGGGCACGGAAGGGACCGGCTGGAACAGAAACTCAAATGCAGGAGCCACGATATTGCCTTAAAGGAACAGGGAGAGGGGCAGCAGGGCAAATGCAGCCCAGTAACATTACAGGGACGGGCAGAAAGAAACAGAGAATCCAAGGGGTCAGGAAAATACTGGTTGCTCAAACCTGGAAGACGGTCAGGAGATTGAAATGGAGATCCCGGCCAAGACAGACTGGAACCCACCTCCTGTTGCTAAATTTCTCTGGTATTCTGAGAAATAGGAGGTTGTAGGTATTCTTTAAAACCTACTGAATAACTACTCCTTGTAGGGAGCAACCTATGAGGCCCTGAATATTGGCTGATGAGCCGTGTCAAAAGGGGTAAAAATATTTAATTTTTCTTAGAACATTAATGCTAGACCAAATTCGGATGTACACTTAACACAGATACTTTTGTTTATTTAAAAAGAATAGTAGAGAAGCTGTGAGAAATATGAAATACATACATGAAAAATTACTGTGTCAGAGTAGGAATAATTTGCCTCACTCTGTGTTTCTAAGGAGACCAAAGAAGTGAACTAAATACTCAAAGTCCTTGCACGCACAGAACAGAACTATTTATTTTTATTTATAATATTTCATGTACTATGTTCTCGAAGATAAATTATTTTTTGTATACAAAAGAAAGTACTTCTTTTTATTTGTGACTCACAAGTACAAGCCTGTCTGGAAGGAGCCCAGGGATGGACTCCAGCCATATAGATTTACATCCTTTCTGGAGACCTGACCAGTGCCACCAGGAAGTCTCTAAATCACTAAAAGCTGCCAGGAACTGGGAGGATGTGCCAGAAAAAGGAGTGCCTGTTTCTTATCTCCCCCAGCATATGTTGCTGACCACTGCCAGAACTGGGCTTTCTGGACCTCTGGTCTGAACTAGTATGGTAGTTCTTCCATGTTCGTATATAAAACAAGCACAGAAAAACCAAGAGAAGGAACCAGATTCTAAATAGTTTTGAGTGGTACAAATCTAGAATACCCTTAGTGCCCTCAAAAGAATAAGCCAGCAACTGCATGCAGCATGCAAACATGACGGCAATCTTTTCCAAGACCTTATGAAGTGCTTAATTAGAGAAACAATGCTATCTCAGCAAACCTCACTCCCCTCTCTCTCCCCCTGCTCCCCGGGTACGTGAGTGACACGTTACGAGCACTTCTGCAGTCAGAGGGATTGCTTACATGGTATTTGCTCAGCCATGGCCAGGGTTCACAGTCCAGCATCAAAGGGTTTGGTCCTTAAGCCTGAATTTTCTGCATACGTTCCTGCCTTTTTGAACCCCAGCTAATTGGGATATGTCAGAATTGTTCCTACAGACCTGCTTCTCCTACGTATTAAAATTGATTTGGAATACTGCCACTTACCTATTGGCTGGGAAAACTGAAGGTGAGAAAATGGAGCTTCTGACCTTAATTTTCCTTGGAGACAGGTTTGTTTTTCCCTCTCCATGTTTAGGCCAAGCAGATGAAACAAAATATAATAAATATATTTCCTTTGACATGGATTCCTGCTTTTCCTCAAGAAGCAAAGTGGGGCCCTTCTGTAACTAAATCATACTCAAACACAGCATTATCCCAACACCTAGTTGAAGAGAACTAGGACGCTGTTCTTTCCATCGTATTCATCTGTTTCCTCTTCCACTTTAAGAGACTGCTGAAAAGCGCTAATGAGCCATTGCTTCGTCTAACCCATTTGTCACATTCTGTTCAAACACCAACACTACATTCCCCAGCTCTCACCCCGCAAATTCTTCGTAGCGCAGCTGGAATTAATAAAAAAAAAAAATATTTCAACAGTACTTGTAGTATGAATAGGGGATATTTGAACTGCAGCCTACCTAAAACTACAGGAAACTATTCTCTCTTTGGATTTTCAAAGCTCTTCAAAGCGGTCTTTAAAGTGTCATTAAAGACACTTCATGTAGATGAAAATACTGCTCCTTCTTTCCATGAAGAGTGCTAACATTCCCCACTCAAACTACCCAGCTACTCCTACAGCTGCCTGCATTTTTCAATCATCTCTCATTAGTCTTATTATGTCAGCAGACCACTGCTAAGTTTATATTTAGTAACTTAAGTAGCCTATGAAGCAGTAGCATCAAAAGATTTAAAAGACAGATTTCATGTGCATAGCCAGCAATTTAAACCCATACAGAGGCAAACCTGTAACTATAAATGGGCTAAAGAAAAACTGCAATGACTTTGTGAAGAAAAAATATTCTATATCTGTGATTAAGTGGAGGAAAGGATTTGGCTGGTAATAAAAATGAAAGCACAGATATCAGCTCCTCTCTTTTAGGAGCACATGCTATTGCAGCTCTTCTGCTGCTTCTGACCCTAAGAATACAGACAAAGACACTATCACAAGGCATTATTGATTTTTTTTGTGTGTGAGTCTATTTGATTAGACAGTTATTCACCAGACCTTACCCTGCGTTAAGCATTTTTCAAGACCTGTCATCTCTAGCTAACTGGATGATGCATTGCGAGTCTGAAAAGCGGTATGGAACCAGCAATCAAATTCACCTCTTTGGCAAAATGTAACTCACAAAGATAATTTTCAGAAAGTCATGAGAAGCACAAGAAGGAAGAAACAATAGTAGAAACTAATGCTTAGTTTCAGCTCTTGCAAATGACTGCTATCATATGAAATATTCAGTAATTTACAATTCTATGATAAATACACAAAACAAGAATCTTCAAAATATTGGTTGCAAAAAGGAAAATCCTGTCAAAACATGTAAATCACAAATCCTGGTAGTTGCTTTTTTTCCTGGATCATCAAACAATTTCAGTACCAAAGAGGGATATTAGCTTCCAAGTAGTTTGTGGGGAAAAAAAGCAAACTACAACAAAAAAAAACAACACTCCCCCTCCATGGGCACTCTAGATCTGGCTGATTTCCTACACACTAACTTTATATGGTGTAAATCCACTAATCGGAATTGATTTTCACTAAGATCAAGTAAGGCAATTTAAAAAATAAGTTTTAAAAGTGTTGTTTGTTCCCACTATTTTTTTTTTAATACAATGGCAAACTCATATAATATTTGATGCTTGTTTCACGAAGAAAATCATGTTTTGTATTTCAAAGAGAACATTTTTATCATCAGTGCATTAGCCAGCTTTATCACTCCAATCCAGCAACAAGTTCCATATAGACAGACCTCTTCGAATGTATATGGATTTGTTTTACTGATCTATTCAGGAAAGGTAGAATAAAAAGGCCTGAGCTAGCAGTCTTTCTGCCTTGAAATCTCCTTCTGGATATCCACATCAAACATTTTATTGCTTCTTAATAACTGATTTATTATTAAGTAACTGCTACATTTTTTTATTCATAAAAATAAATTTTAAAATGCCTCACATAAAATGACCTTAGCTGATATTTTACCTGTTCGTGAAGATTTTGCAGAGTCCTAATATTCTGTATGAATCCCATATACGATGTTTTATTTATGTTTTCTCCACAAAACATCTGCTATTTCAAGTTTTTATTATACACAGTTTAAAAAAGAAGCCTGACATGCAAAATAAGTAAATAGTGAGTCAAACAGCAGAACATGATGAGCAGCGGTCACAGTGACCCTTCTGCTCAAGTATTACACCGCCGAGACGCCCCAGAATCCACACAGTCACACTAACCACTAAGATAACTTTCAATGAACCCGTTACATATGCTTTTTTTTTTCCTTAATCCCTCTTCTCTGGAAATATATTTACAAAGGGCGAGTGAGCAGAAGAGATAATGTGGCACTGCACTTCACAGACTTCTCAAGGGAAGGAGTAGCTCTGCAGAGCACTAAGTTTTCAAATCGCTTTATAAACATAAACAAGCAGCTTCCAAAATATTCCTTTGAAGTGAATAGAAATAAGACAAAAACATAGATGGCAGCTCTTGGCTAGGTCTCCTATCAATGCTACCAGTGGGAAAAAAATTAATAAATAGGTAAGCATGGATAAAACTTTTTCAGAATATTCTAACATTTTAGGCTTCTTTCAAGAGTCATGCCCTACTTTCAGTTATGTCACATCAAAGTAAAAAAATGATAATTTAGTTCAATAAATCCCAAGTTTTTTCCCTCATCAAAACCAGAACTCCATAGTTTCTCATATTAACACTCAATTCTAACAGCAGCAGAGCTGGTGAGAGCTGAATCGCAAATGGCCTCCCCAAATTAACTCGGAGAAGGATTCTGGATGAAAGGAGTAATTTTGGAAAGTTAATGTTAAGTTTACATTCCACCCTTGAGATGTGATACTCACCACCTGGGTTGCTGATTAATGTGTCTTTACTTTGCAATTTACTACAGAGGCCAACAAGCTTACTAGATGATATGCAAGTCTTGTTAATACCATTTGGAAGAAAAGTCAGTGAGTGCTCTTCACTCCTGGGGGGGCCCAGAGGCAGGATGGAAGAAATAAAGGCAAGAGGAGGCATACCCACAAACTCCAGTACGTGGTACCAGTTACAGTTGCAAACACCCAGCCATCAGAGGGGGGATTTGATTCCATCACTACAGAAACTGCAACGTACAGCTTCTTAAACCATAAATATGGCACTGAAAACACAAAAATGTGTACCAGCAGCACCGATACAGATATAAATCCACAGGATTTATGGGGACAGAGTAAAACTTTCATCAGAAGCAGGTAAAGGGGAGACTTTTCATCAACTTTTCTTTTGGTAAAAGCATTACGAGCTCCCGGTGATGGCACGGAGGTGAAAGTGAGCTGTGGTGTGTGCAAGACGGATGCCAGGACAGCAGGGGGAGAGGACAGTTTGCAGTCCCATTGCTATTGACACCTTTGATCTGCTCCAGTGAAATGCTAGACACCATCGAAAGCACACTCCGTACGCTCCCCTCCCTTGATTCACTGGCAACAGAAGAACAGAAACTAGAACTGCAGTGCCCGAGAAGAACTTGGGAGCTGTTGCTGAGCTGAGGACACACAACACAACAAACCATTGTTAGTCTTAAGAGTTGTCTGGAACCAGGCCAGAGGGGAAAAAGGAAAAGCTCTTTTGTTTTTCCTTCTGTACCTGCTGTGCTTAACCATACAGCATTTTGTAGTCCTCTTCTCCTCGCACAGCAGAAAGCCTGGAGGAAGCTGCAGTTCCCTGGCTGCAGGAGAGATGAGGGACGCTGACTCCAGCCCCCTGCCCGTTAGCTCTTTCTCGACACACGCTGCTGAGAGCACCCTCTTCCCAGCCACCACACGGCACAGCTATCTTACCCGATCGAGTTCGTTCTTTTAGCACATCGCTCCAGTTTCCTTCTGTGAACACTGTTCCAGAACATCCTGCAATGACCACGGACTTTGGGGATGAATCAAAATGAGAATGGGACAGTAGACTTTGGGTCTCAAACCAAAAAGGAAATGGCTCTAATCATGCTTCTCTCTGAACAACAACAATGTGCAGGCTAGGATGCAGGATAAGATACATACAGTGCAACACTCAGAAACTGCACTAGTGATTATGGTAAGTGCTGCAGTCAAACATACAAAAATACCAGCTGCTTCTTCATGCTTTATTAACTATGCATTACAAAATATTCGTTCAGGATATAATCACACGCTGTTTTTTTCCCCCACATGATTCCTGCGCCTGTTGCCACACAGGACAAAAGCACTCCAGCTATTTGGGACTGGCATTTCACTGCTCAGTGTGTGCTCCCCAGCTCATTTACAGAGCAGCCAGCGAACCAAATTCCCCGATAGCCCTGTCACGACGTCCTAACCTACGCACTCCCGCACTGGCCTCTGCCCCATCCAGGCTGTTCCCTTCTCCAGCAGCCAGGGCGCTCGGCAGGCACAGCGCCGGGCGTGCAGCAGAGATGGCCTCCTTGCTTTCTGTCCTGTTGCCCAGCACCCTGGAACACGCAAGGCTTGGGAAAGTGCTGCCCAGCCCTTGTATTCTGGAGACCTGTAAACCTGAACGACAGAGAGCTTAGCCACCACACCAACAAACAGCCCTATTCAACGCTTTCAAAGGCTTATTAGTCAGTTTAACTTGGTTCTCTATCTCAACAACGCTGTCAAACCTCCCGTCTCAAAGTCCTTTTTCAGAGAACAGAAGGTTCATGGGGTTTTCAAGAAAATTTTTGCAGCATAAGATTTAAACGTAAAATCCAATGACTTTTCCAGCCACCCCACCCTTGTGAAAGCGATGACTATTTTTACTGGAATTAATATTCAAAAATCATTGATTGGTTAAGTTTGGTAATATTCTAAGCCACTGAAAACAGCGATCATCTTATAGGAAATGTTGAGCAATCTTGGTTTTCTTATACAGTGATACTTCAAAAAAACCATGATGATCCACCGACTGGAATAGGGCCTTTAGACCAGGCACCACTTTGTAAGCTCAGATTTTTTCAGCACGAAAAGTAGAGATGCTCAATGCGAGCTAGCCGGAACCTGCTCATGATGTGGTACTCATATATATACTACAGTTATTTCCCTAAATTATGCATATCAATTAAAGGCAAGAAATTAGAACCTAAATATAACTAACTGCTTGATGTGATGGTCTGATGCAACATGCCAACTTAGGGAAGTAAATTTAGATTTTGAGAAGAGCCAGAAAGCCATGCAAGCATCACAAAAATATATAGCGCACCAAGTAATCTTTAAAAAAAAAAAAAAAATTAATAACAGACTGCAAGCATCTTTCTCTGGTCTTCTAAGAACAAGGCAATTCTCCATGGAGTTAGAGGTGGGCAAAACTGAAAAATAAAGTGTATTTTACAATGCACATGAACAAACTATGAACTCACTGTTTACAGGAACCTCTGAAGTAAACAGCTTTACAAAACCGAAAAGGGAACTCTAACTAAGGGTAGTTTCCATATCAGCATAAATGTAACAAAACAAATATCTTATGTAATGATACTAAACCACATATTTCAAAGATTAAAAGATTGTGTTATTAAGCTCAAGGCCCTCTTAGATCAAGATGAGACACGTAAGGAAGATAGATTATCCTACAATTGCTGTTCTAGAGTTCCTGCTCCTTCCTTTGAATCATGCTGTGTTTTTCAGCAGTGAGGACAGGATACCAAATTAAATGGACTTTAGACTTTCTACAACAGCAGCGAGTGCCAACATTCCAGCTCCCAAGAATGCCTGTGAACTACTGCTGAATTCACAGACAGCTTCACATGCCCACATACAGCCACCTCACCAGAAAAATTTAACTCAGTAATGTGCAAAATTATCCGAGTTATACTGAACATGGCACCTTATAAAGAGTAAAATCTACAGTGCTGGAAATTGTACAGAGGACCATTCCTGAGAACTACAACACAGTCTGCACAGCAGCACTGACAATTTAACTTGTGTCACCTACAAGTTTTTTATTTCATATAAAAAAAAATTAAAACACTTTTCAACAGAAACGAAATGTCACAGTATACTTGAGAAGGAGCTATTTTTGCACTGAGATTATTTTGACTAATTTTTCCACCTAAAAAAAAATGCATGTCAAATTTAATTATATTTTCCTCAGGGCAGGCAGGTGGTAGACCCATTTTGAAATTGCAGAAGCTCAGATTTCTAGAGAAAGGTAAATAATAAGTGATCTAACTGCTTATGACTTATCACTGCTTCTGTCTATTTATACAAAGATAGAAGATAAGATATTCCTAAAAAGAAAGTGGAAATAGGTTTTCTGGTCATATTGAACACAGAAGAAAGCCAAGTATTAGGGCAAAATGAGCATTTTACGTCCACTGCTGCTTCAAAAATACAACAGTGTGACCAAAACATCACACTACATAAGCACATAAGAAGCATGTACCAAAACAGTGCATGGATTCTGAACAGAGTATCTGTGACAATCAAAGTAACATGTAAATCATTGCAATTATCAGCACTTGTAGTAGAATATCCAGGTGGTTGTACAAATGAACTTTCAGACAGTTTTCTTCGCATGGCACAAGACCACACTAATGACCAAACTTTCTTCCCGTAAGTGCTACTCAACTAGCAGAGAAAGGAAATCTTAATCAACTGCAATAAATCATTGGTGCAGGTTTTATCGCAGGATCTGCGGCGCTCACGCTCTTTTTGAGCCAGTCACCTTGGCTATCTTCTTTTGAGCGATACTATCTGCTTGAGCAATTTCTAGTACAGTAAGAGCCTCTCAGCTGAATCTCTAAGGTTACTTCAGCATAAGTGAAGACAGAAAGTGAATGTTAAGAAACAAAACACACAGAATATTCTAAAGAATATAATTTCCAAATTTTGGACTGTGGCATTGTAATAGTCAAACCTGGCAGTTATAAATGTACACAGATTATTTGGATAAAACATGAATCTCTTAATGGAGGAGAAACACACTTGTCTTTTCAAAAGAAATGAATGCATTTTTAGCATCTTTTCCAAACAAGTTTCAAGTAAAACATGAGGAGTCACAGGCAACCTGATGCTCTTGGGACAAGCAACGTGATTTAGTTAACCAGTGCAACTAGTTAATTCCTTAAGTTTTGTCTTTTCTAGCGATGTTATCTTGAGCTTATTTGGGATTCTGGCTTTTTTTTTTTTTTACCCGGGCACTAGTCTCAGATATATAATACATATTATATATATGTAATGTACATATAATTCTGAGATTGTTTACTTTTCTTGCAAAAAATCAACACAGCAGATACCATTTATGTACTACCAGCATTTTATTTCACATCTCCTAAAATATCTCTCCTAGTGATTTTACATACAAGCCAAACAAAAAGGTAAAAATTTCACTGTCCAACAGTGTGTTCAAGATTGTCTTGAAAAAGGAAATTTAAATAGAATTGATTCACTTCTTTCCATTTACTCAGGTCTTCTGAATGAGATACTGTGGCTAATGACTGACAGCTAAACACTTCGAAGGCAACCATCTCCCCAAATCTTGCCTGTCAGAGTTTACTCTGAACAGAGGACTAAGTAACAAGAGGTAACTACAATCAATAAGCCTACTGAAAAATGTCATGGGCAAGTTTTTGAGATACTGGAACACTTAGCAGCTCCCCAAGAAAAAAAAAAAAAAAAAAAAAAGACAAAAGTGGATGCTGTGAATACTCCATAGAAGAATCTTATCAGAGCAAAATCTAACTGATTTTGCATTCATTTAAAGCTAGTTTTTTGAATAAATACCACAGAAAGACAGACATACTAAGTCTATTTCTTATATGGACACTGTCTGGAAAATGATGTAGAGTTATCTGTTCATTTCTACCATTCAAACACATCACTGCTGGAGCTTTCCTAACAGTATTGTTATACAGTCACAAAAATAAAGACTGTTCTCAGCAACACGGGTTGGTAACTCATTGGATGGTATCTGCAGTCTTCTGCTTTGCAGTCTCACATTTGATATTACCACTGGTATTGAAGGATCAGTGAAATTCCTTCGTGACTAGCACCGAGACCTACTGCTTTAAATCTGACATTACATACTGTGCATAAGGCAGCATGGTAATTGCTGTGCCAATTTGATGACTCAAAACTGTGCCCGGAACAGCACAACCTCTGTATGTTTTTCAAGGTCTTAAAATGTCTCTGAGCCAGCACTGTGAATGCAATACTGCTTTAAAAAGAAAAGAGATTCAAGAGATACTAATATAAATAATCTTTTTGTAATGAGATATTGTCTCAACAGAGCTTACCAGATATTATAATTTCAAGTGCTATCACTACTCTTACAGTTTTCAAGAGGACTCTCTAGATTCTTGAGACACGCTATCAAGGGCAAATCACTAGACAGTCTCAAGTTTAATGAATCTATGAGAGAAGAGACTGGCTTAGCCTGACCTACTTTTCAGTTCTGTTTGCTGAAAGCCAAAAAACCTTCCTGGCCTTCCACTCAAATTGAGAGCATTTCTTTTAAAATTAATCTCAGAGCCTTCTCCCTGATGTTTTACATAAGATTGACAAGTAATAACATAATTGTATTACCAGCATCTTCGTTGTTTTCCTCCCTTCCTTCTTTTCCCCTCACACACACTCAGCTGACTCATGTTCCCAGCAGGGTAAGACTCCTCAGAATGACATACTGTCTTTCTGACTGCACAACATTCACATTTTATTAGGGCCTGAGTTGGGCTGTCGAGTGCTTTCACAGTAACAGCCACAACTTTGGTGCTCTTAAAAAATTTTTTTGCATTTCATTTTACTTGGAAGTTTGCTTCAAATGTCAAAATTCTCTTACCTAATGTTTCCTTTTGTAGTTCACGGCACCTACTTTGTAGCTCATTCCCTTGCTGAAGTGAAGTTTGAAGCTGTTGAGTTTTCAGCTCAACTGTGTCAGCCACCAACGTCAGATGTTTTACCTTTTCTTGGAGGCATTCATTCTCTCTCTGGGATTTTGCTAATCTTTGATTCAATTTGGGTATTTCTGAGGAGGAGGAAAAAAAAAATCATATAGACTGTTGTCAAATTTACCTTCTTCACTAAAATTATTACACCCGATTTACAACCTCGGGACTTCAGCATTCTGTAAGCCCAGTTTAGTTATGGGTCAGTGTAAGCCACATACATTAGCAACACTTCTGCTGAGAATGTAGAGAGCCAAAAGAAGCACTTTGTGCAATACCTTTTTACACAGATAACTTGTACTTAGCCAAACACATATTATTGACAAATAATACAAATTTTTTTCTAAGCAATAATATGTATTTCCTCTAAGATCCGAAAACTAAATTAAAATACATGTATATATTCCAAATGAAACAACAATAGGTGACAAAAATATCTGAATCCAAGCCTTTTATCTTAAGAAGATACACAAACCATTGTTGACACACAAAAACAATTGCAGACTCATTTTGAAATTAATCTGAGAAGATATCAAGGGGGTTAGCCTCTGCTAAAGCTCAGTTTGAAACTTTTGGTTCAGAAGATATTTGGGCATGTGTATTACATTTTATTTTCTCACTCCTTAGATGACTACTGCTGTTAAAGTAATCACAAAGTGCATCTTCATTATATAAAAGACAGGCTTTGTCACTCTCTCTCTCATCAGCTCTTCAATGCGGAAGAGCAGCAGTCCCAAGGAAGTTTCCCAGGTAGTTTTTACTGCAAGGTAAATAAGTAAATCATGGGTGAGGTATAGTGGGTCTCCTACATTTTCATAATTTTTTCTGAGTTCCGTTATCCTTGATGAGTGCATTTGAACATTTTCAAAAGTAGTTGCAATTCTTTTCTACACCTTTTCCAACTACAGCCCTATATGTTCAGTTGTCCAAAGAAGTTATGTCACTTTTATTTACATTAATAATGACAACGTTCAAGTTAGATGAGCCTAATTCTATTGTCAAGTCAGCTATTACATATGTTTCATATGCTGCCCACATGCAAATTTTAAATTCTTTGTGGTACACATATTTTCATTATCTACAATCTTTCCCAACTACTCCACACTTAAATCAATTTACTGTTAGACTTAATAATGTAAATACCAAAAGATTTTAAGTTCTTATACTTCTTTCTACTTGCCATTAATTAACCAAGCCTAAATAATGTATATATACGATGGCTTTTAAGCTGTTTTCAAACTAACCAAGCAAACTTGTCTAGGCATAAAGAGTAGCACTTTGTGTAACATTTTTCTTCTCAAAATCTGAATGGAAAACAAGTTCTGAAAATCTTGTTGCAAAAACAGTAAGGTAAAATAAACAAAAAAATAACTATATATTAACATGTTACCCATATGTTAATAATGAACAACTCATAAAACAGAACATAAAAGCTTTTGAATGGCACTCTCATGCCAAAAAAAAAAAAAAAAAATTATGTGTGACTAAATGGTTTTGATTTAGAAAGCTAGATTTAAGGATGTATGTAATATTCACAGTGTGGCACTATTCTCAGTGGGATCTATTGAACGCAGTCAGGGATATACTGCATGTATAATTGTATGTATAATTATTAAAAGAATGTGAAAGGCTGCACTTCTGCTTCCATACAGATATTCTATATATTTGCAGTATTACCACAAATAAAACAAGGGATACTCCAGAAAAAAAGCCTTAAAATATTACGAATCTCTGAACCTCAAGATGTCTGCAGAAATTCATGCTCATATTCCCTTTATTAGCTAGAAGTAGGCAGAGAATGAGCACAGGAAGAGAGGAATCTTCAGGGACATACAATACTCAGTCTAATTAGGAGATGAAGTCATGATTCAAAATGCTTGATATTGACACTGACATTTAAATTAATTGTTCTTACAAAAACTGAATACTAAAGAGTGATTTTTCCGGTCACGCTCATCTTCAACAGGCAAGAGCCCTCCCTTCTGGGCTCTCTGCTGCTCGGGCTCAGAGCTCTCTGTTCAGACCCAGGCGCTGTCTCAGGGGGACGCGTGCCTACTCGCTCCTGTAGCACAGCTGTCCCACTTATTTCTTCCCAGTCTGAACAAAGCAATCATTGAAAATGTTCAAAAATTACTTCTAATTTCACAGGAAGCATAGGCTACTGGGGAGCTGTTATTTAAAATGAAGCTACATATTTTCTGAGATAATCTGCACATGCAGGTTTCACTTAAGCTGTCAATTTGCACTGGAGTTCACACGGTTTCACAAGCAGAGTGATTTGGGAGATGCACATCACCTACCATGCCCTTAGATTCCTCCTCACAAGGACAGAAGGCATGATATCAGCTCACCTACTTCTTTGCTACCTTATAACCCTGATAAAACTAACCTCCAGAGCAAACAGCAGCTCATCAACTCATACACACAGAGCACGCTGGAAAACTATAACAAAAGGAATACATATATGAAAATTACATCCAAAGGCCATTAAAGCTGCAACAGCTGCCTGTTTGGATGTTCTGGATGTTACAGTGTGTAATTACTTTTTTCAGCAAAACTAATCTCTTAACTGAGGCAGAGCAAAAATGGTATTCAAGGATAAATCTGAGTTTTCAAGTCTGACCGCCAGCCTGAGGGCTGGGCATGACCTTCACGAACAAGCCATCGGTTGTGACTTGATCCCAGCTTCTCTTCTCCTGAAGGCTGCCCTTGTTTGAGCCGGAAGCAGGCTGTGGGCCAAGTGAATTATTCTCAGCCCATGGGCTGCTCCACGCCCCTTTCAATCTCAAAGACCCCTCAGATAAAGACAGCTGCATTTGGGTATTACTTGTTCTTATTCAGAAACAGAAGGATGGAGTAATTGCTCCATGTTGGGTGCAGGTTTGCTCACATGCAGCGGCTCATGTATTCAAGGCAACCCGACGGGTATACCAGCAGGTTGGCCAAGGGAAGAGGTGCCGCCTGCCCACGCGATGGGGAGGTGGCACTGCAGGACCCTCAAGCAGCTCCACAAAAGGATATTATACCATCGCCATATAGTATCGCGCATGTCTGCGAGCATGTGCGAAAAACTGGCTATAGGAGACACAAGGCAAATTAAAATATCTCTAGGTCTTTATGTTGCAATCATATCCGTATACTCACAGTAAGTATATTATTTATGTTTCAAATCACAGTAAGTATTTATATTACTTCCATTTCAGTCTGACTTGGCTAACTGAACAATTGGTCCAGCACACTAATCCAATAGGAACTGGACCAAGTTCAACTCGGTTCACACGATGCCACAGCAGTAGGTAGGGTCTTCTAATACTTTGGATCTGGACAAGTTAACGTCAGAATTAGAAATTATCTAATTAATTTTACCTTCTAATTCACCGTGCTACACTCAACTACCAAAAAATACTTTACCTTGCCCAAAATCATTGCAAGATGATTTACCTGTCAAAGCTTCTTTGCTAACAGTTTTTATTTGTAGAAAAATTTCTTCTTTCATGGCGGCCCAGTTCTCCAGGTTACTGGCAATGACTTCTTTAATACTGTCTAGCTCACTTCTAATAAAAGGGAACAGTGAGACAGCCTTGTTCAGAGTTGAGCAATGGTGTTCCAATGTATTTCTGCAAGACAGAAAAGTAATACCAGAAGTACATTTTTTAAATGATAACATACTATTAGTAAACTTGGGAACTAAAGTAAACTTGACAACTACTTTTCCGTTATATGATAATTTATACTATATTAGGTTACAATAATTTAGTGTATGAAATAGGCTGCATATTGAATATCGTTATAGTAAGTTTCTCCCTTCTAAATGTTGATTTAGAACTTATGCATATAAATGAAGAAAACTGTACAGACAATTGTACAATCACTTTTTATTGATAAATCAGAGTAATCATGTTTAAATGACTGTATGTCCAAGCTTATGTTGACTCTTTACAAACAATATACGTAAGAAATACTGTATTTCCAATGCATTACAAGCAAGTGGTACACACTTGCTTTTAAGTGTTAATTAATGCTTTTACATTTGTGAAGAACTTATCCTGTTGCTAATAACATCAGCAACCAGCAGTGATATTTTCCGGTTACATTTGCTAACACTACAGCATCTCGCTATATTCTGGAAAATCGAGACACACTGGGATGGTTATAAACACTCTTCTCACTCACAGTATTCTCCCTGCCTGTGCCTGCATCTCCACTGAATCCTCTTCACTCATTGTACACGTTCGCAGGAGGCACAATGTTGGCATTTCTTTTTGGGTTCTTACCTGAGCACTTGTGATTGCTTATAGGCAGCTTCCTTTTCCTCTTGGAAATACCGCAAATCTTCTTTCACTTTTTTTAATTCATCTTGCTTGGTTTTAAGTTCCACTGTTAGGGTTTTTATTCTATAGATGTAAATAAAATAATCAGAAAGTATTATTTGCACTACTACCCAACCTCTAACTGTTGTTTCAGCTTTAAATCAAAAACATGCTGAAAGTCTTTTCAAAGATGATAATCACACATTTCAGACTGAGATGTCAGATCTCCAAATGGAGAGAGTTTATTTTCTGGCCACTGCATGAGCCACTTGAGCAACTCTTTCAAAATAATAATCATAATACATTTGTAAAACAATGTGGAAATGTATATGTCCAATATCAGCTCATAGGCAATGCTATATAAATATCTTAAGAATCCAGTGTTCATTCACAGATACAACACAGAACTCATTCATCCTTCAAAAAACCATGTGCCATTATGAAAATCTCAGTTTAAAGTTCAACTTGGGTACACAGCTTAGGGGCTACAATACCCAAAAGGTAGGTACCTTGTCCCAGCAGGGTAATGCAAGGTACCACAATGAGCTGCATAGGTTCTACGCACAACTGCAAGGATGTGCAGGGAAGGGTAATAGAAAGCTCATCTAAGCAGAAGGGGAAATTCTCTTAAGTCAACGAACAGCAAATACTAAATATTTGGTTACTGTTACCATAATTTTTTTTCTATTCAGATTGTTTACCTATTTCTTAATTTCAGATGTTTGCAAAAGATGAACCCCAATTAGTCAGTCTTGTTTCCCTTTGCCCTCGGTTTCACACTCATGATCATGGAACCGTACTTCTGCACTGCTGAATTAATGGTGCTCAGCAAATGATAATAAAAAAAAAAATACACAAGTAAAATATATTCCTGTCTGTTATTTTTACACCAGCTGGAATGTAGGTCTCCGTTGCTTGACAATGGCATTTTAAAGAGCTAAAGAGAAACTTTTCACAAAAAAATGTTTCCACCAGATGTTACTTCTATGCACTCAGGCAATGACATTAGCATCAAAACAATCAAAAATGTCAAGTTAGTAAGATTATTTTCCTACATTTTTCTTAAGGAAGACTTAAGGAGAGGGCAGGAAGTTCTGGACTAGAGCTAGGTTTCCATGTTCCCAGCCTGACCCACAACATGCCAGAGAAAACACACATTTATTTTCTGTACTTCCCCCGCTTCCTTTCAGAAAAAAACCCACCTGACATATTTTGGGCGCAGAACCCCGTTGACCACAAGACGGGGTGGGAAGGATGTGATTTGGTGGCTCTACCTGACAAATCCTCGCTCGGTGCTGGGCTCCTGCCAGAGCCTCAGCTCTTCTCGGGTTCCCCTCCCTCTCCTAACGCCCCTCGGGACGCCTGCAAGCAATCACCTTACAGAAGGGGATCGAAGAAGACACTGTCACAACACCCTCTGTAAGTATTTGCCTTGAATAGATTGAAAAGTTTTTTCGGGCTTCCTCCTCCTTGGTCTTCCAGGGTGCTTCATCACAACAGCACACACTAGATTTTTAAATTACAGTGCGGGTGACAGCGTTCAGCATTTTACTTCAGATCTGACACCAAAAAAGATCCTAAATCTGGGATTGGGAAAGAAAAGCTTACTGTTATCAGGACTCACAAATACATTGTGTACCCTCCCTCCTATTAAAAATGCAAATTAACGTTTGTTACATCTGTGCTTCAATTATGCTTATTTAAATGAGATTATGACACTGCAGAAGTAGAATATCTGTGCTGGGGGAAAAGTGATCAGAAACAGATGATACGTTCTCATGGTTATGTAAAAGAATATTCAACTCAAGATGTATAATAAGGATAAAGTGGGAAAAAACCCCATTCTTTCACCACTGCGGACTAACAGCTTGTTTTACAGCCAGCAGACAGCGCTGCCTAAGCAGCCCCTGCCTCGACCACAGAGCAGCATCCCACAGCCGGGGACCGCCGCTCGCAGGGGCTTCGCGCTGCCTCCACAGTGCTTCCCACCCAGAAAAAGGGGTAACGAAACCAGACGCCCCATCAGATGAGGCCGATCCGCCTGGGGCTTCCCCCATTTACGGGATTTCCCACTCTGGCAGTCGGCAGGCAGGCTGCCCGCTCCGCAGCCCATTCCCACCCCAGGTGTAGCGGAGGCTGAGGTCGGGCAGGATTCCTGCAGGCACCTGGAAGCACGCGGAGATGCCGCCTGCTCAGGGCGGCCGTTCAGTGCATTTGCTAACATCTGAACAATCTCCTCATTTTAATTGCTTCAAGTTTTGTACATGTATTTTGGAAAAAAAACAAACAAACAAAAAAAAACCCAAAAAAACCAAAACAAACCAGCCCCATGATAAGACACAGGAGAACTGACCAGTATTTCTTTTTACCACCATCGCCTGCTCACAGGAGAGGAGGAGGAGGGTGGCCCCAGGAAGCACAGGGAGCTCTCCATCACTGTACAGCTGTGCCCAGTTGCACGCACTGGTCTCCCGCCTGCTTAGGATACGACCCACCTTCGTGCTGGACTCTAAGCCGCAGCAAGCACAGCCGCCCAGTTCAAAGGAACAGACAGCTGACCTGCAAGTTCTTTGCCTCTAAAATTCACCTTTTGAACTTTTTCATTATAGCAGCGGTTCTGAACCTGTTTATTTTTCAAGCACAGCTATCATAGTGTAAATAAATACATTTTAAACACTGTTCTTTCAACAACTCGGGACTTATTCCAACAATTGTAATGAAAAGAATGGAACCATACGGGAATAACAGACAGTTGAATCCCATTCCCTTCCTGTGTTACATGTGCAGAAAGAATACCACATAGCAGCACATCACTACCAGTTTACAGTACAACTTTTTTCTTTTCTGTTAGCTGTAGGTAACCATTCTAATATAGTCTTCTATCCCCAGAAGTACAACTACAATGATACGCAACTGTTAAAAACCAGTCCCTTTGTAAGCTTTCAACACTTACTACTGCAAGCAGAGTATATGATCTATTTGTCTACTGGCGACTCATTGTCACAAGTAAGTAAATAATATTTGAAATGAACAAATATTTTACAAAACCAAAAGAATGGCAGAAACATTATATGAGCCTTTGCTTCAACTTTAAAAAGCAAAAGAAAATGAGAATTATTTACAGTAAAAAAAATTATAAAAAATAAGTCATAATATTCATGTACATTAATTCTGTTATCAGATCATCTATAACACATTTGCACCAAAAAGCAGCTTTAAAAAAATATTAGTCCTGATAAAGAAACTTGGGCCTGTAGAGCTCTGCCAAAACCAAAACTGAACATCTGGTACTTAAAAAGCAACTTGTTAGGGCTCAACTGTGATCACTAAAAATAAATAAATAAATAAATAAATAAAACTTTAAAAAAATTGAAGAAATTTCTGGTATTACCTTGCTAGGAAAATTTACCCATACCTACCTGTAAATTTCTTGGAGGCGGAGGGCAGGAGGGGAGAAAATAAAATCTGTTTGATTGCATTTGGGGGCAGAATCAGATTGGTGTCACTGACTAATGAGGAAATGTCCATCCCCGTACCAGTTACATTCAAATCTATTTTTGCAGATGATATATTCTGTTAACTACACCTTGAGGAAAAAACCCAGTGATTTATCATGGAACAATAACAAATAAAAACTTTGGGATCCATGGAAAACTGGATGCTCATTTTCTACTCTTACTCATTCCAGAATGGGCAGTATTTGAAGATCTTTTGGTTTAAAAAAGAAACTTGCAAATAACTTGCAAATTTTCTTCCTCTTTCCGTTCCAGAGGTCTGATGTAATGAGGTTAGCACAGAACTGCAGCCTCAGAGTGCGAAGGGACATTGTCAGTATGTTCTGGTCACTCACACACAAAGAAGAGGTGGAGTAGGCAAGACAGCTGCACTCTGTCTACTATCATCACCATAAGAGGGAAGAAAAATAAACATGTTATTTTAGTGATATTTAGCACAAAAGAAAAAGTTCAATGGATCACTAAATGCTGGCATTACAAGAGAATCGTGAGAACATACTGATCTCGCCCTCTGTCCTGTAGTTCACACGAACTGTGAAAATTATCATCCTATCTTTGCAGTCAGCATACTTTCTTAGTGAATACAGGAGGAAGCCTGCCCAGAGCAGGAGCTCAATTATAACATGTTAACTACTAGTGCTGACAACGAAAAGAATAGCATGAGAAAATAAAGGAGTAGTTGCAAGGGATTCTTGCCAACAAATATACTCATTGTCTTAAAAGTAACGACAAGAGCAATTGCCACGTTTGTTCGAATTTAAGACATTGCGTTTCGCAGAAGTTAAGATCAGAAGAAATAACCTTTGCAGACTACACGATACGCAGCCCCCTTACAAGTCCCAGTAGGACCCATTTAAGCCTGAATGAGCAACTGCATCCCTAGTTGCCTGGAGTCAGCAGGGACAGTATGCACAGAGGAAGCTGGAACACACTGTCAATGAAAAAAGTTTCACTACAGTATTTTCAGCTCCATGAAACTCCAGGACCTGCTCAGAGCCAGTAGTTGCTCATTTTCATTTCAGCATGTTGCATTCCTTCCAATAGACAAGTCAGTGTGCACCCCTATGAAGAAGCTGAGTATTCATTCATAAATTTGGCATCATCCACAAACTTCTTCATAATTGTCTTTTTTTTTAATATTCTGTTCAGCACAGACTGTTCAAGTTAAGACTATTTAAGAGTTTTCATGTGCCACTGCAGAATCATTCACCTCTTGATTGCAGGTTAGCATATGGCCCAATTTGACAGCAAATTAAAATTATCTCTGACAACCAATCAAGAGGCTCTTTGTGAAGGTCTCTATCAAGTCTCATGTAGGCTGACATTCTTTTCAAATCTTGCATTAATTG
The DNA here is from genome assembly GCF_026419915.1 of Harpia harpyja. Taxonomy (NCBI): domain Eukaryota; kingdom Metazoa; phylum Chordata; class Aves; order Accipitriformes; family Accipitridae; genus Harpia; species Harpia harpyja. Next base: position 43,623,526 of record NC_068951.1, read on the forward strand.
TTATCTATCTTTATTATCTCAGCAGAAATATAAGATGTATTATGAAGACAGCCTGGATAATTTTTGCTCCAGCAAAGGTAAATCTCTGGAACAGGTCTGAAAAACAATGATAGAAAGATGACTGCCTTGTCACAAGCACTTCAAAATTTATCTTTGAAGAAACTCAAGATTTAATTTCCCAGAGCTACCAATCCAGCTCCCAACTTCATCTACAGTAATTAAAGTTCACATAATTTCAGTCATAGCAGTCATACTCAGTACTGTCAGAGCAGTGTAACTCAGGAATAACTTCTTAGAACTCGGTGGAGTTACACTGATTCAGTTAAAATGAGATTACAGTCATGAGTAATTTGATGAATGCATAAAAAAGAAATGGTGCCAAGGCAAATTTATAGGTGACTTTTTACTTATACTACAAATTTGCACCAGCAAATTCAAATAGAAGTTTCCCAAAGTGTATGTTTGAGTATAATTCCCAAGCAGAATTTTTCTTAGTTTCTAGACTTTGCAGGTACAGTAGAGACCATATAATTATATGCAATAAGACAATACATTGTGTTTCCCTAACATAATATAAATATATTTCATTTTATGTGTTTATATTTTTTTCAAACTGGACAAGTGTCTTGCTGATGAAGCAAACTCTGTTACATACATTATTACATCCCTGAATGCAAACGGAAACTAAATTTTTCCTCTGAATTCTACAAGTCACAATCCACGTAAACCCATCTTTTCATTACTTCTTTCTTAGGAAAGATGAAATCTCTTTTTCTGTATCTTCCCTCTGATGAGGGGCTCCCTGACCTCCAAATCCACAGAGCCCAGTGATCTAGAGCAGCAAGCGACCTTCATCCATCCCACACTCACCTCTTCCCTTTACTAGAGAATCCTTCAGAATGCAGCCATGGTCAAAAGAGCTTACCCCAGATTTTTCTGTGGGTAGCCACCTTCCTGTTTTGCAGTCTTAAAAGCAGACTCAAGTGCAAGAGGCAGTCAAAAACAGAAGCAAAAATAGGTGTCTTGGTATTCAAGGATTAGCCTGTGTTCACCTTCTGGTCCCATCCAAGTTTCATTGCTATGTGGCCATAGAGAACTCCAGAACATAACACCTTGTCCTGTATGCACATGCACACAATATATTAACCTTCTTCAGTAGATAATCACAAAGCTTTCAAATTTCACTTTGAAAGATAATAAAGCAGAACCCCTATGGATTTCAGCAAGACATTCTGCCTGAGTATGGACTGAATCAAACTGTTTAAGGCCTTCCAGTTATGCCCAGAATCATTTTACAACTACAGAGCAAGCTTACAAATCTCACATTAAGTTATAAAGTGGAGGTAAATGGAGGCACAGAAAATTATTTTATTAAAAACTTCTTGATGGGTCATTCTTGCATTCTTGCTTTTTTGCTTTCAACCAGTGGTCACAAAATGGATAGCAGTCACTATACCCAAGCAATTGAAAGTTTTAACTTGAGCTTATAGTGTGAACAAATAAATGATCACCCATTAGAGGAAAGGGAAAAAACCTAAACAAATGTGAATCACACCATTTTCTTATATCTACCATGCAATATGGGATATTAAACACAAATTCAATTATCTGACAATTTATGAATACCATAACCATACAATAAAACAATACCTAAGCATTACTTCAATCTCTCTCATGTAATTATGCTGTCCACAGTGAGTTAAGTGATACAATGACCTGTTGATCTCCTTCCCTAGTAAGCAGGTAAATATGGCCTTTACCATTGTACGTGATGCTGTGCAAGGACTCAGTGCTGGAACCACGCAAGGGTGTAACAGAGGAACTAGTCCCTGTAATTGCAGATGGTTGTGAGCACTGAAACTGGAAAACCTCAAGAACTGTAGCATATAAACTGTTCAAACAATAAGCAGAGAAGGAACTGAAAATACATGCCTAACGCAAAAACCTTCACTGAGGGAGATGAACTGCTTTTACTTTCCTGAGGAAAGTTAGCCATTCATGGAGGCACGCATAGACTTATGCGGAATCTTTGCCGGAGCTTTCTTGTCAGTAAACACCTCTCAAGGCCATTTTTGCAGTATGTGGTACCGTTCTCAGATGCCAAAAAAACTGCGATACCTTTTTTAATGGACTTCAACTTTTAATTTTACCTATTAAATATGAAAATATTTTTAATGAAACATACAAGAAAAGTATGCATGGAAGCAAAAATGCAGATTTCATGTTGCCTTTTGCATTTTCCACTGACTGCTGTTTTAGCCTCTTCTGGATAAGGAATTTTGTTTTGCCAGAAGAAAGTTCATTTTGTCAGGAATTTGGGCAAAGATTAAGCATTACTTCAGGGTTTTGCACCTCATGAATCACTCTTCTGAACTATCTCTGTGAACAAATTTGTCTTGCTTACTAATAATCAATCTTGGCACTTAATCATGTTAATAGAAAAAAACCTCGTCAAAACTAGAGCAACCCCAATTTTAACACATCGAGAGTGAGACTAAGCTATTGCTTGTCAGTAGAAAAAAGCACGTATCCTATTGGGAAGACACTGGCTTCAACATACTTTACATAAGAATCTAATAGCGAGAGATTATTTCCCCAAGGCACTGTGCTGATTGGCTTTCTGAGACTGTAACAAGATTTGTCAGTGATTTTTTTTAAGTGTAAAAGTGAAGTTCACTGCTGTACAGAGGGTGAACACAGGACCTGGGTCCCACAAACCCTGTTAGGCCTTTTGCTGGCTCTCTGCACAAGCCTGAGCCATACCCAAGTCACCATGATGCCACTATTGGGGCAAAATACACAGATCAGTTTGCAACTATTAAAAAGAACACATGAAACCACTTTGGCATAATACAAAATTCTGCTTTTTCCTGGTTAATAAGTACCCCCTAAAATTATCAAGTAGCTAATTAGAGAAGTACATACTGTTATGTTATTTACAAAACAGATTGAATAAAAAAGTTGAAGGCGCTATTTCTTAGTAAACTTCATATCCTCTCTTCAGAACACACACACACGGCACTTCCAAGTACAAACCAGCTCTTGTGCACTTCTAAACACTGCAACTTGAACTACCTAAAAGTAGAATTAAATGCATAAGAAGCCAGAAAAATTCCAGCACTTATGTGCTCTATATTCTGCCTACAATAAAAAAACCACTACACTACTTCCTTTTGCTGGGAAATGATGAGTGCAAAACCCAGGGACTCACTGAATCCCATGCCCAGCTGATACCTCTTGGCAGCTTGTTTTATTTACTTTTCTCTTTCAAGCAGCCGCTGAAGGAGCACACAACTGAGACTTGCACAGAATAGCTGTAGCATGAAGAACACTAACTTACTACTTTATGAACTGATTTCTTCTTGTGTATTAGATGATACACCAATATCATTCTGAAAATACATTACAGTGCTGCAGTGGTTATAATGTTTTGTTTGTTAGTCATGCTTTCTGAAACAGTCAAAAGATGTGCAATCTCCCAGGTTCCCCACATATGATGGTATATAATAAGAATAACCGACTGTATGCCCTAAACCACATTCAGAAAAGGAGAGATTAGCTCTTTACCTCTTCTTTTCATCCAGATTTGGCTCTCAGTGATTTTTTACACCAACTCAACTCCATTTTACCACTAAATATTCAACAGAAACAGACATTAAGAAAAAAAAAAACCCAACAATTAAAGTGACCTTTTTGCCTTGTGTTCTTTCCCTTCAAAACCTATTTTTAAAATGGTGACACAGTTCTTAAAGCATGTACCACTCCCCATTCCCAGTATTTTCAGTCTCCCAGGATAAGAAACCAGACATCATTTCCACCAAACTGTTGTGTAGGTTGCTAGCTAAGGGTAGAGCAGCATGCTGTTATCCCTGCCCAGTCACTTCAGTGTTTTATTACAAGTTTAGACTTTACCAAGCCAGGTAGCTGCTGTTGCATTCCTAAGCAATCATGTCGCAAAAAGGAAGATTTATTTTAGGCAAATGCAACAACAAATCATTTTTCATGGTATTAAGGTTTTGCCATTGTGGTAGGAACTAACAAACTCAAGAAAACACACACAAAAAAGCACAAATACAGAAAAATAGTTTCCACAAGTTTAAATGTTAGGTTTGCATTATCTTTAATATTTTATTATTTATGGATAAAATTTTCAACATCTATATGCATGGCTCAGGAGCATAAGTCTCATGGTAGCAACCAACAAGTAACCCCTCCTGCTAGATTTGTAAAAAAGTTTTCAGAAATCTATTTAGAAGAGATCTTTGACATAGGACTTGCTAAGTGATATCTATACACCTCTTCACATCTCTAAACATCATAATTTTTTTGCTCTTTGTCAGGCTCATGATATCCAGCACTACTATACCTTTAAAAAGCATCTTTAGTATTTAAATCTATTTCACATTTCTTATATTGGGTGCTGTGAGAATTATCAAAAGTCACACCACAAATACAGTGTGCCCCTCATGCAGTGTCACAAATGTCAAAAGACACTGCCAGAGAAAACCCGTTAATAAAGTCAGCTCTAGGGGCTCCAGGAATCTGGGGGGGCGTCCCACACAGAGACATGGCTAAATCCAGCCATACCTATATCTCCAATGAATTAGAGAAGTAAGGCCCCAATGAAAGTGCCTGTTACTAATATGTTTAAATAGGTAACAGACCAAAAATAGTTAGTCAAAAGACACATCAGCGTTTCAGCTTAACTAAGCATGAATCATTGCTCTTGCAGATGGTAGCCAGCAGCACAGAGCAAAATGCAGTACCAGCTGCACAGCCCACCTCAAGGCAGTATGTGTATTGACTGGCATTGCTATTTCAAGCTAGCCCCAGCCCTTCAGGAATAGCTCTCATGCAAGTAGTCTGGAATTAAAGTGATTTTAACACTGAATAAGAGTAAGACTTGAATAGCTAAATCGAATCAGCATAGTTAACTGCATGCCAGTTAGTTCCCCTTCTTCTGACAAAATCCCAAAGGGCAGGTAACTAATTTCTGCAAAAGCTCCAGTACCCAGGTGGCTTTCAAGGTTAAACACTGGTACAAATGATAGCAATACTTCAACCTAAAAGGAATATAAAAACAAAACAGTTTGCAACTAACAAGAAAGATTAAATCTCTTGGTCTACCAGAGAAAGAAAGAAAAAAAAGGCCTATTTGGCTTCTGATAAACATTTGCAGTTTGGGAGGAATGATTTGTCAGCCTTGCAAGAACCAGAAGATAGTATGTTGAATAGTTAGTTTATGCCAACAGCACAAGGTAACGAGAGGCCCAGGATAGTAAAGAGGAGATAAGGAATATTTAGACAAGTTACTTAACAAGGCACAATAGCTGATTTATGGTCTGAATGAAAGCCTACTGAAAGTCCTTCACTCGATTTCAGCAGGTTTTAAATCAAGTCGAGCCTTAGGGGAAAAAAAAATGCAGAGATAAAATTTTTATTAACCCTTCCAGCTTACGACAAAAAGTCAGCTAAATGAAAATTTTAAAGTTTACTTCTGGCAAATGATCCTCAACAAGAAGAATGTGCTGTCACTGCATTTGCTAACAAACTGAATACTACCACCATAACTGCCACCCAGAGCCATTAAAGGAACAAGGAGCAAATGCACGCTTCAAAAATACAGCATTAAACCAAAGAAAACATTGAATATTAGGGGGGTGGAGGATGTTCAGTTCAAATGAAAAAAATATTGCAAGAAACGGTGTGAGCAGAGTGATCTACAAGATAAATGCATTTTATTCAACTTTGTGTGAACTTGTGTTTTAAAATGAATCTTTTAAGTAATATTACCAAACACAAGCCTAACTAAATCCATTAATAGTAATGTTAAATTCTTAATAGTATTTGAGTGATTCACAAAAAAAAAAAAAGTTAATGCATTTGAGCGCTTCACCTATAGACAAGCTGTAGTTGTTTCTTCTGTAGTGTTTCCAAAGCATTCCAGACCAATCTCTTGAAAGCACCTTAACACTCAAAATGCCCCACATTATCAGTTCTAGATCACTTGCTACTAGGTGCAAGTCAGTCATGCAAGAAACACCCTTATTGGGGGGTCTTCAGAATCAAAATGACTGAGCTGATAATTAAAATTATAATCTCATTCTTACAAAAGGCTTCTGCCAGTTTGATTCAGATGAGCAAGAAATTACCAAGAAGTTTATGATGCCCTTGTTTGTACCATATTATTCTATCAGTAGTCAACTTTAGCAACTGCATTTTTATAAAGTATCCTTTATTAGCCAACTATAAATATCAATGTTTATAGTTAACAAATCAGTGGAATATAACAATAGATTCCAAAACATGAGGATAGAAAATTAGGATACAGAAAACCAGCACATAGCATCCACGTTAAATCTGACTATGAAGATTAGAAGACAAGAGGAAAAAAAGGAAGGCCAGTTCTTCAGAGTTTCAAGTCTGGAAAAGGCCAAAACATTCGTATTTCTTTCACAGAACAGCGCAGAAAAGATGCAATTTGATATTATGAAATTAGTCATATTGTCATGGTGTCATAAAACAGCATAAAGCAACAGAAGGTTAATTAGGAACCAGAAATGTCAGTCCAGAAATCCTACAGCAAAAATAAGACTAAAAAACCCCATCCATAATGCTACTTTTATCATAAATGCTCATATTGACTACAACAATTTCCCTCTCCGTCCAAGTTCTTGATACATCACAAATAACCGCTGAGGATGGACAAATCAAAGCTAACAAGCTAGCTTGAAGTTCATGGTTGAGAACCTGATGGTACTCTAATTAGGGGGCACAAAAACTAACACAGGTAGACACCAGGTTCTGCAGCCACTGCTGCTGTCTGGACTGCCTCAGGAACGCCACTTCTAGTACATGAATCAGCCACATATTTTAAAGCTAGTTTGGGTATAGCTGCCTTTGCACCCTTTACTGCAAACCCAAAGAACAGGAAAAATATTAGAAATTATGAATGAAGGAAGGGCAGAGGGGAAAAAAGTCTTTGAAACTTTCCTTTTAAGCTTTGTTTTCTCATGTCTACCACAAAATGAACTTTTATATTTGTTGTACCAATCTGAAGGTTTAGGAAGCAAAGCTGTGCTGTAGGCCCATCAAAAGGACAAATATTTTCGAAGTATGACTTTCTTTTCTAAGTTTAAAGTTATCATGATGTGACAAAGAAGGAGAACACAACAAAAGCCTGGAAGTATGAGCTGAAAGCGAACACACTTAAAGGTTCTAATCATTGTGCCCTAAAAACATAAAGGTGGCTCTGGGGCCTACTGTTAACTACTGGAGTTCTTCAGAGTACAAAACTCCCCCTTTAATTGGGGCCTTCGCATACCTGCCAGTAAGCATTTGCAAACTCCTGTTTCTGAGGAACAATGCCACAAGCAGTACCCAAGATTTTCACAATTGCTTTAGTATTCTGTATCATCCCTTCAGAGAGTGAACTGTAAGCTTCTCAGGGTAAGAACGCTGGTAATTCTTTACCATGTTACTATGAGACAGTAAGTAAAAATTCCAGAACTATGAAACTCCCAATACTGTGGAATTTCCTTTAAAATATTACAATTTTATTACAAAATGATAAGATTAAATATATGATCATTTCTCTTTGGGAGTGTGTGCAGGGGAAATACCTCTGAAATGCCTTCTGGCCTTTCTTTCACTTTAGATATATTGACTGTTTCTAAACTATTAAGGTATTTAAAACTTACTTCTAAAGAATACTATGAAAGATTTTTTAAATTAAGTATTACAGTATATATGTTACATCTGATAAAAGAAAGACAAATCTTATTTGTATTTTAAACTTGTTTGGAAAGAAACTACCTAATACACATACATGAGAATAACATCAGACTAGATAATATGGTCTGACCTTTCTGTTTTTGATTCACTGTCAGCTCGGTAGTGTTCAAGGTCTTGGTAAAGAGACTGCAATTCTGCTTGAAGTCCTTTTTCCCGTTCTATACTTCCTTCATAAAATTTAATTTCCTTTTCCATTGCTTTTACTTTTTCTTCCATCACCTTAAATTCATGAAGTATCAAATAGCTGACTCCACAGTATTTACACACTGTCTCATCCCGGGACATCTAGAAAAAGATAAAATTGTAAGATTGTTAGTAAGAAACAAGTTGAACAAAAAAACCTGAATAACACTAACTAATAATGATAATAAATAATTAATAATAATAATAAATCTGAATAGTTTAAACCATTTACTGCTCTGGAGCATTTATGATCAGATTATGTTATTGCTTTAACAAATAATAAAGACAAAATTCTACGTTAGCAAAATGAAATCAAACTATAGCAGTACTTTCACTTACTGGAAACTTCATAAGATACATCAACTATGCAATTTACTATGTGGGAACTCCCATTGGAATTCTAAAATGAAGTACCTCTGAATTATGTTTGATGTATTTATTTAAAATAAAATGCTGTGTTTTACAAAGTTATCTCCTTAATGAATTTGTGATCACCTAAGCCAGAAAAGTGTTATTTACTGTGGGTTTTTGACAACTGAAGTATATCCAACTGAAGTATACAAGATCAAAAGTGGAAAGTGAATGGAATAATGTAATCCAGCAATCTTTATGAAAGTAATTCAAATGAGTACAGGCCTAATTATTATGATGTAGTGTCCATGACACTTGAGTGTTGTGGAAAATGTAACCCATTTACTAAGTATGAAGTATTCATCACTGATTTAAAAAATACAGAGTACATAATACATATCTAATTGAAAGACCATTTCTTAAATTGAGAAACATACTTTTGTAAGTAATCAAATTAAGCTTTGCAGTAAGCAAGGCTTCATAAATATGAACAGATAGATGTGTATCGACTTTGATACATACTTATTACTCAGTATATCAGTTGTTCCTGCATACCTTAATTTTCACTTCCAGGAAAAAAAAATGCTCAGTTTACAAGTGATGCGGAAGTGAACCTGCACAAGAAAGGTGTATCGAGTAAATAAATCAGCCAGACCAATCCAAGGTCTGACACTTCAGTAGGGGACATGTAAGCATCTGCTTACCAGCACAGATCCCTGAACATGACAGGTTTTACACTGTTCTCAGGTCACAGCATAAATATATTTGAGAGGAGATGGTTAGAATTAAGACTAGATCAGAGGACACTCATAATACAGCTAAAGAGACAACCTCAAAGCAACAAATATAAACAGGTATGGGTAAGCTTGGAGACATGAAAGATGGAAAATGGGTAGCAGCTGGAAGAGCAGTCAGTTATGTGTTTGTGTACCAAGAGCTTAAAACACGCTTTAACCTTTCTTGCAATTATCAACTGTTACAACGATTTTAACACAATGACTTAGAAAAGTCAGAAAGCTGTGAAACTGCAAGCGGTTTAAGTCAAAGAACGTAAGAATCCCTCGTGTTACAGAAAAAGGAACAAAAAAAGATATTTTGAGACATTGGGATAAATTCAAAGAAATCATACTTAGATGAAAGAGAACAGCTTTCAAAAATTATAAACTAAAGACTCATTATCCCATGATTCAATAACCTTTAGCTGTTTAATTACAGCTTGATAAAAATGGTATTTCAGGATGCCCTGGAATTACCAGGCTAAGCTTTATTTTCCAGTTTCTTAGTCTTGCCCCAGTTTAAAATACCCCTAGTTACAGTTGCTCTGAATGAGCTGAAAATGCAAGTTTGTTTTTCCTGGCAGCTGCAAACTGTGCTTGGAAATATGAAACTGTTATTCAGGATAACTACCATAAAGTTCCAAAGCACTAAAATTACTATATTGAAAGAGGACAAAATGAGCTGTTATAAGGAGCACAGGAGGGGGGCTCTTATCCCCAAAAGAACATTGTGCTCTCTTGCAGCACCACCACTGCTGTCTTTCAAATAAACAGTTACAGAAATTTCACTGGGTACTAGGATTAAAAACAAAATAAAACAATTAGGGTCCTGAACTGAAAATGTTTTATGCAAGTACTATAACTTTTTAGTTTTGAAATTCAATTTTGTTATTGAACTTAAAAATAAATTAAGTCATAGAACAGTAAATATTATCCATCTGGACTTAGTGGGAAATGGGTCCTGTTCTTTTTCACATCCATTCCTCAGGTGAAGTAAAAACTTGAAAGGACTTCAGATCAGGTTGGATTTTTGAAGTATTTGCTACATAGTCAAAAATCACAGGAAAGCTCACGGGCTTTATACTACTGCAATAAGGAAAGAAAGTTCAGGCTTTTAATCAGAACTTTGCTTCTGTACATGCACAATTATCCTGCAACCACTGCAATATGCTGTATATAGACATGAACTAGTTTTAAAGTACCTCTCTGTACTGTAAGTAGCAGTTTCTTAATACCAGTAATGAATCTGGCATGGACTGAGCGATGCTCAACAGGCAAGCTAGCCCAAACTAAATTCCATGCTGCAGTAGATTAACACCAATAAGCAAGCTAATTAATGTAAACCCAGCCCATGTATGCCTACTACGCCTAGAAAATTAACAGGACCCGGTTGAAAGTGAATTGCTCCGAAGAGCAAGGTCTGAACTGGGCAGAGGAAGGGGCGTACTAATCTGAATTCTCATCCTAAATCCAAGATTCCTCTGTCATGCCCACAGTGGTAAAATCACAAGCAGAACTTTCCAGAACTTTCTCCCCCCCGACCCCACCCTCCCATTGCAAACATCACAACCCGAGATCTCCTTGCTGATACTTAAAATACCTCCTAGAATTCCTGAGCTGTTTGGACATTTTTCAGAAGCTACTGAAGCTTCACACAGACAGGTATAGAGAAATACTGTCAAGCTGTAGATGTTGATTTCATTCAGCCAAAATAATGACAAAGCCATCTAAGGGCTACACCAATTTAAAGGTCAGAGCCAGAAAGAATTTTATAGCTTTGAAGACTACTTGCACATGAAATGTTTTGGGGTTTTGCACAGTTTCCAAGAGAAATAACATTACTTTGTCTAAATGGGTATTTCTCTATTGTCACCTTTCAATAATTTGCGAACCAGAATGTTTGGTCATTTATAAATATATCTGCCTTCCGTGTCAGAATTGGTTAAGTGTCTAAGAGTTTTTTAGACAACTAGGTAAGCAATAAAGACTTCTTAAGTTCCCTGCTGAAGAAAACTCTGGAGTGTGAGTGCAGTCCTTATCAGATAGTCCATACAGAAGAGAGCCTTATAAATGGTCTGTCCAGGACAAAAGATTCCGTTAGACCTTGTATCTTAGACACCAAAGTTGATCAACCATTACACAAAGGTCTATAGGAAACAAATTTTCATTAGTTCTTATGCTTACAAAGCTACCTTTTCTGGAATAATATTAACCCTGAGTAACCACTAAGAATGTGTATTACATACAAAATGATTTATGTTTTCAGATTCCATATTTCACTATTTACATTTGATCAAAAGACTGTTGTCATCTTCTCAAACACAAAGCAAAAAAAAAAAAAAAATCAGGGGAAAAAGCAGAGTTTGGAAAGAATAGGGAAAAAAGCTATCAGAGCTCTACCTAGAAAGGGGACTGTGTATGTCCTTAGCAGTGAGAATAAGCAGTCAATAGCAAAAAATCAGTTAGTAATAAAAAAAAAAAACACAACACCAAACAGAAGGTCATTTTAGTAATTTTAGTATTGTGGTTTTGGCCAGCTTGGACAGGGAAACTCAGGGCAAACAGGACTTGAAAAGGTAAGAGGGATACTAATAAACCCCTGTTATTTGAGTTAGCATGACAGTACTGCATGCACGATAACAACATAAAAAGAAAAACAAACTCACTGAGGACAAAGTGCTTGAGCTAGGAAGATACTTGATCCACAAGATTTTGAGCTACAGTTCTGATACACATTACACCAGACACTACAAAAAAAGGAAGAGAGCAATGTCCAGAACAAACCGTATCACAAGGTAACATTTACAGCAACTGCTCCACTACAGCATCTGTGGGAATAGTTTCAACTCAGAGATGCGTTTGGTTTTGGAAGAACTAACATTATTCCATGGATACATAGACTTCTTTAGCTACCAAGGGCAAGTGGAAAACTGAGCCAAGACGGATAGTCACTTAAATTACATCTGTCTGACTCAGTACCATAAGCATCTGTAGAGCATAAGTTATAAGGAAAAAAAGAAAAAAAGAAAAAGATTACTTTGGTGGTCTGGACCATTATTAGCCTTTTGAATGACGAGACAGGAATTTATATCATTTCAACTTGACCAAATAACTACAGGGAGGGTCAGCTTGTGCACTGCTATTCTTCTCTGATATTTCTGATTCCACCCGCAAAAGCTACCACGATAAAGAGCTAAATTCTTGTTAAAAGAAAAATGATATACTTTCTCACTTAGCCGTGCCTTGGTATTACAACATCCAGCATATGGATCCCTTATGCTAGAAATAGCCCATTACAAGCAGCTAATAAATAGCCATGACTCTTAAAAGCCAGAACTTAAGTCCCCAATTAATGAGATTCTTTTAAAAAGCTTTGAATATGTTTCTGTGCATCACTGAAATAAAAACATAGAGCCATGAGCACAGATGGACTCCTTCTACATTAATTTTACAGTGCAGGGGAGGGAGAGCCTAAGGGAACTGCAGCACTGGCCATCCTCCTTGCATCACCCAGTGCTCCTCAGGCACATAACGTGGTAGTAACAGCTCTTGCTCCCTCCCCAGTTGATCCGTCAGGACTGAGACTGCTTTAGCAAGGACTGGCCAAATAACAAAAACCCCTGTATCTGTCCAAATACCACTTGTAGCAGAACAATACATAAAACTCAAGAAAAAAAAAATCATTGTGCTGCAGCTGGGTGGTCTTAAATTATTTCTGATATTGATTGTTTTATTCTACCTCTACTTGATTCTACCTTATTATCTGAATCTACTTTCTTTTTGTTTTACTCCTCCTCTCCCATACTCCCTTCATTTCTCTCACGCTGTTTGTCCCTCTCCTGACAAACTAGCCAATCCCTATTACACAAAAAGAAATCATTACTCAAACCACACAATTGATTTTCTAGGAAGAAAGTGGAATCTTCTGCTGTATATGCAAAACTGACAAGTTATTTGACTGAAATTGATCAATTTTTTTATTCAAAGAAAGATTTTTAAGAGTCTCAGTAGAAACTTCACTTAAAAAAGTTTATTGTGAGTCAAGTTTTCAGTCAGCATCTAGTCAGAAAGTAATACACATTGTAACGCTAAGCCATGCTGCATACATAATTATTTAGTCCACTTCCATAAAATAGCAATTGCAAAATAAAAATCACAGTACTTGCTTTGAATACATATGAGTAGTGTAGAAATAGGCTTGCAGTAAAAACAGAATGTCCAGCTCTCAAAAGTTTCATTCAAAACATGCCCTGAAATAATCAGCTTGTCACGACAGGAAATAATACTCGGATTTCAGGTAGCTTTAATTTTTTCCTGCCTGTGAGTAAAGCAGACTAATGAATCATAAAAGACTGTGTTCCACTGCTAGTAACTGCACTCAGTCACACAAGCCCTGCAAATATCTAACACGTGTCCAACAGGCCATGCAGACCTTACTGGCACTCGTAAGCTCTTTCAGGATGTGTTAAGGCACACTCCAGCTCTCCAGCGCAACGCAGAGCAGAGAGTTCTTATAAACTGAACCTCAGGACACTGCGACAAAATGCGATGCCTGGGCAGACAAAAGACAATTTAGCCCATTGTTAAACGTATCTTTGCCTGACAAATACTGACTTTTTGCACCTGCAGTTGCAACTGTTGGGAAGCCCCTCCTAGCTACAACCCAACTGCTTGTGATGCAAGAGAGACTGCAATCTCTCCAATTCCTAGTAATACACTTGGATGCTGGTTGCAGAAAGGGTAGAAAAGCTTGAATATAGTGAATACAGCCCTAGTTTTATGAGAAAAGCTTCAATATAGTGAATGCAGCCCTAGCCTTATGAGTACAGCAAGATATAAAAATGCTTTGCTGCCCTAGGTGACCACCAGTGACTCCAGAATTCTCACATTAAGAACAGAAGATCGTTATCCAAGTCCAGAAGATCTGCTTTCACAAATCCTCTGATACCGCAATACACAGTGGTAACAAATCAGGTTGCCTTTACTACCTGGGAACTGGTTTTCCCAAGTCAGCTATGGGTCCATGCATGACCAGTTCACTGTTGAGAGCTTTCCACCTCTTCAGGCTGTAACATATGGGCTCATACCAAAAATAAGCAGATACTTTCCAACATTTCCAAAGTACATTACAGCCACTCAGAATATTCACATAGCCAGAGCTTGTCATCCCAATGAAATCTAAATGTTAAAAATTCGACGGCCAAGTATTGAAAATCTCAGCAGGCATAGGGGCAACTCACAAATATCACCTTAAGAAGCATTCATAAGGTACATGACAACAGGACCCTGGAAACACTTCCTGCCATTCTGCATGTAAACGTTACTGTGTTCATCTGGAGGGCACAAATGGAAATGCTGCTGCTTCTGAATCCACATTGATATCAATATTGTAAGTACTAAATACATAACTATGTTGTTCACTTCTACAAAGCTAGGCTTGGTGGATGGGACAGATTCTTTAGCTAATTAACACAACTGGAACTATGTAAGAACCTATGAAAAAAAAAAAATAACCCCAGGTCCAAAGACGGCAAGAAAAATTAAAGATAACATAATGTGTTCATAAAGATACCATAATGTGCTCAATCTAAAGCACACATGGCAAATCTATTGAGTAACCATTTGTTATTAGTAATGTACCTGATGTTTTGTGGATAGTTGGATACCACGGGAACGTTCTGTACTGCTGTATAACGCAGCTTCACAGTTCCTGCTCTGCTTACCTTCTTAAGCTCCTAGGGTGAGAGAACTACTCATCTGTAACGGTATCTTGTGCTCAATTATTTTATGATTTATGTTATGCAAAGGTTATATATTTGCCAAATAAAATATAAAATTAAATATAACTTTATATTTTTACTGTCTTATGTAGGTAGCTGCTATTCGTTTCCCATTTTAGTAAGATCTTCAGGGAAAAACTGCATCTTCCCATCTACTTACATTGAATGGACAACAACAATGCTGAAACAAACACAGTAAGTTCACAAGCATATAAAATATTTGTCTACCACTAGCAACAGACAGCTAACAAGGTACAGTATGATAATCTTCTTTCTCTTGAGGAAACAACCAACAACCAACCAACCCAACTGCCCACTCAAAAAAAAAAAAAAAAAAAAGAACTCTCCAAAAATACACATCCATAACGCTGGAGTAAAGGAAACGGAAACACTAACTTCTTTTGTACCATCCTCTGCTCTGTGATACCTCTCAGACTGAGTTTGATGGCATAAACTTTAAGACATGCAAGTACACGAAAAAGTAGGCATTACAAGCCAGCAATCTCTGCAAAGTTCTTTCTACAGCTCTGTGACAATACACTTAATGAGAAAATGTAGTGTTCTACAGAGGCAGACCAACCAACTTACTCAATTACCTAAAACACCTGCTATCTGACACACCAAGTGTGCAAGCATCACCTCCTAGAAGTGTACAAGCATCCCTAAAATAAGGCTCCCTAAATTCCCTAAAATACCCTCCCTAAAAACTGTCACAGAAGAGAACCTCAGCTATGGCTTGGACTTTGCCATTGACCGACTTAGTTATTTCCCTCCTGGGAAGTTACCAATTTTCCTATGTATGCTGCCAAAACAGCAGCAGCTGTTCTCCACATTCGCCATCACCACCACTCCATGTGGCATAGCTTCCTTCGAAACTTGCAGGGAAAACTGACTCCTGCTGACTTCTAACATTGGTTACCTCACTGAGCAACATTTGTCAAACTGCTCACAGGCAAAGTCACAACTCTGGGTTTTTAAAATTTTTTTAGAAACAAACCATGATTTAGATCTTTACTAATAATTCATTTCTAAGAAGTATGCAACTGTAAATACAAAAAATACTATAAGCTTTAATAACAGACATGTGGATGCTTATTTGCCTGTTAATTATTGTTTTTTTCATTTAGCGCCCATCTTGCAATGCATGTTGTGTGAAAGAGGTATAAGAGCAGTAGAAGGGGGGAGAGAGAGAGAGGCAGGGCCATGTAAGAGAGAAGCAGCCACACGTGTTCCTTTGGCCAGAAAACTGCATGTTGGGAGCATGTGCTCAGTTTGGCAGAGCAATCTACAGCTGGCACAAGTTCTGCATATGTTGGGAGCAATCTAAAAGAAAGACTCCAAAAGAGATGCTATAAAATCCAAGAAGCAGGGAATGTGAAGGGAATAACAGCTTGTGTACATCAAAGGTAGAAAATACAAGGACAGGAAATTGTGAGAATGACTTGTAATCAAGCTCTGTATCTTGTAACTATACTGCAACTACAATGCAAGTCAGCTGAGTGAAGAGACGAGCAGCAGCAAAGGATATGTAAAACCCCAGCTCTTAACTGATCCCAAAATCTTGGGCTGTCGTTGCCTTAGGGCTCACATATCTCACACTGAGGTGACAGGGTAGGATGGGACAGGAACATAAACCTATTCATGTACATATCTAGGAGTACTGATGTGCCCTCTGCATACAGATCTTTTTGTTAAAGGTGTACCACAAAAAGTGAGAGAGATCTCAAGAGACTGCCTGCCCAGTCATTTACCCCAAAGCAAAAGTTTGCCTTACTTGTCCCCCACAGTGCCACTGGAGGAATTCCACAACTCCCCTGGGTGAGCTGCTCCAGAGCTCAACCACCCCCACATCGAGAGTTTCATAACATTCAACTACAGCAAGTCCAGAAAGGTGAGGATCAGATTAATTTTCAGCTGGAGATGAAGGACAACCACCATCTTCCTACACGTCAATTCTGTTACTGTGCCCTCAAGTATTTTCCAGAATAAGTAAACCCAGTTCTATTATCCTTTCCTAGAACAAGATTTTTAAGCTCTTTACTATTTTTGCACTTTTCTAGATCGCCATCAGTCACGTTATTTTTCTTAAAGCCTGCAGCTCAGAATTGATACCTCAACAGCCCTGAGCAGAGGAATAATGAAGGCCCAAGTTTCACGTGCAATTCCTATACCAATACATTTAATACTTGCTTTCTTTGTAACATCACTTTGTCAATATTATTATTATTCTGCTTATGACCTGATTATAGACCTCCGTGTTAGGTTTGACAAGCGACAAGGAAGCTTAGTCAGTTACTATGTATTTTGTATTGACGCATCGGACATACTCTTTCTAAATATGCCTTATTCTTACTAAGAACATGAAGTTTAATGCTGTTCCCAGAATGCTCACAACCCCTCCCAGACTGGCATCAGTGTATTCCTTATTGTAATCTAAGATCCTAGCTCAACGAAAAACAGCAGATGCCAACACTCCTACTGAAAAGAAATAATGTCACCCCCTTTCTGTTCCCAGTTTGTGCCTGCGCTCACACCTGCTTCCTCCTCATGCTAGCATATGCATAGCACAGGGTTCAGGAACTAGATCAGGAACTGATCCAAATGAAAGACAGGCAGCTGAAGTGCCACCAGACTACAGCCTTAAGACATTAATGGAAGTATTGAGCAGTACTAGATCCAGAACAATTCCTTGATGTGCTTCATCCAACAATTTGGCACAACTGTTTTTCTGAGAAACTTGTACTGATTTTTGCTAACCACCTTATCCTGTTGACCCTTACGAACTGATTTCTAAACAAACATATCTGGTATCTTTGCTGCCGTCAGAACAGCTGCTAATGAGTCTGTAAATTTCCCAGGTTCTTCCCCTCCCCTTTTTACGGGCAAGTATTCCTTTTCCTTTCCTTTGGCTATCTTACCCGTCCTTGAATTCTCAGAAATCATCATTGATGGCTCAGAAATTGTTTCAACAGTTTCCTGGACTATCAATTTCTCCAGGCTGTGCTAGCCTGACTACATAAAACTTTTAAATTACTTGATTATTAGATGCATACCAAAAAAATGAGGACAGCAGGGCGTTTTACTGCCAAAGTAAAAACTTCATAGTGTTGTAAAAAGTGACTCGTGTTCCAGTTGTGTGCATCACCCCATATAAAGAGCCTCCTTGTAAGTTAACCCATATAAACAGCAGCATTGTTACATTAGTAGTAATCTGTCTCCCAAGCAAAAGAACAGCCTCACACACAGAGAGAAGACAGAAGAAAAGATGAAGGGGAATGTTCCATTCCTATTTGTATTGGCACTCCTTTGGAACAATTACATGTTACGCTCTGCAGTCATTCCACACTTACGGCAACAAAACACGCCGTATGGGGCAAAATTCGAAACTCGCCTAGCAGTGACAACACCATTACAGAATGACTATGTTCCTCTAGTGTTCCTATAGCATTAGTGTGTAATTACACTTCATATAGACCTAGAACACACCCAGTCTAAAACCAGGACCAAAACGTACCAGCGTTCAGAGGCCAGCAAAACATCCCTAAGTTACTGCAGTACCTGGTCTCCAAACGGTTTGGTTTTTGTACTTCCACTGTTTCATACCTTTCGAATCTCCTCGGGCAGGGCGTGAATGGGGACGTGCCGCTCCATGGCCTCCCGAAACTCTGCGGCGGGCTCAGGGAACCTGCCAGAGGCCACAGGGAGGGTCAGAGCCTGCCGTCAGCAGCAGGGCCGCACGTCTCCCCTGGCCCACGCGTGGAAATGCAAGCCCACACACGCTACGGGCGGCCCGGGCCTGCCCCGAGAGGCCTCCCCACGCCCCAACCGCCTGCCCGGAGACAAGCCGCGGCTGCCGGCCCCGGCGGGGCCCCGTCAGCGGTCGCGGCGCGCAGGCCGCGGCATGGGCCGAGGGAAGGAAGGGGGAAGAAGGGGAAGGAAGGGGGGACGGGACACCACCCGTCCCGGGGTACGGCCGTTCGGAGCCCCCCGAGCCGGGGCCGGCCCCCCTCCCCACCGCGGGAGACGCCGGAGCCCGAAGCCAGCCGGAGGGAAGCGGGGTGAGGGAAAGCCAGCCGCGGCGGCCATTTTCTTACCGCGGCTTCCTCCGTAACCACGGCAACGGCGCGCCGCCCTGCGCGTGCGCCTCACGTGGCCGGGGCGCGCGCGCCCGGGCGGGCCCGCGCAAAAGCGGCGGAGTTTGGTGTGGGGTTTTTTTTGGTTTTTTGGTTTTTTTGGGGGGGGGGGGGGGCAGAGGGTCTGCGTTGCCCCTGATCCCACCGGTCCCGATTGGAAATGAATAACTGGGGTGGGGAGGAGCTGCAGTGCCAGGGCTGGAGCTGGCTGTGGAGGGGGAGGACGCGGTTTCGTCGCAAAGCCTTTGTTTCGTTTGAGCTGTCGCCCCAAAACCGGCCGTCGCGCCTGGGTCAGTGGCGTGTTCAACACCGAGGCATGTGCTCAACCTCCCTGTGAACCGGCATTGCGCCGCCAGCCCCCAGTGGAATCCGCTCCGGTTCACAGCGAAGCCATAAAAATAAATAAATCAGGAAAAGATGTGAGAACCGGGAGTTTTCGGAACAACCCCATTTCGATGGAATTAATTTCACGTTCTGCCTCCCCTCTCCTTTTCATCACCGGTTATTTTATGTGCGGCCCCTTCGGCGGGGACCAGAAAACCCGAGATGCCGTGAGACTCCTTTTTATCGCCTCCCATCAGCCGTGCCGCAACGGCCATCTGCTTCGTCCCCACGGTCCCCAGCAAGGCAGCCGGCACAGCCGAGGTCTCCCTCCACCTGAACCTGCCACAGACGGGTGATGCTGCGGACGAGGGCTGCTCACCTCCCAAAGCCGACTTCCAGCCTGTCCAAAGCAATTCCTACGTGCCCAAAGCATTTCCTATATCCCCAGAGCGTTTTCTGTATGCCCAAAGCAATCCCTATATACCCACAACATTCCCTGCAAGCCTTATACAAAAAGATACCCCCCCCAAACATTCCCTGTAAGCCTTATACAAAAAGACACCCCCCCCCCAAAAAAAATATTTAGGGACAGCCACTAAAAACTGGAAAAAAGGCCATCATGAAAAAGGAGGTGACCTTCCACCGGCCTTTGTTAACCTAATTTAATTTATGCGTGACTCGCTCTTAGCTGCAAAGGTTCAGTCTCTGGGGTGGCTCCGTGTAGGGCAAAGCATGGGTCACATTTTTCAGAGCGGTGCCGAGCGGCTGAAGAGGGAATAGTTTTTTTTGGTGGAGTAAGCTGCGTGGGGGCAAGGGAGGGGGGTGCTATTGGAGAAGATAGTGATTTTTATTGGAAAAAAAAAAAAGGAAAATTGCATGAGTAGGAGCTGTTGCAATGATACAGGGATGCAAAGCCGGGGGGGGGGGGCGAGGGAGGGCACCCTGCCGGTACCCTCCCTCGCCCCCCCCGGCTTTGCAGCGCGGTCCCACGGGTGGCTGCCCCCCCCCCAACCCTGGCGTCTGCTGCCGGCGTGACCCCTTCCACGTTGCGTGCCGACCTCCCGTGTTCCGCTGCATCGTTAATCCCCAGTTTGGCAGCAACCGCAGCCGCATGCCCCAGCTTCCCCCCCCCCTCGCCTCACCACCTCCTTTAACCTCTTCGTGATCCAACGCGGGATATAAGGGGAGGGGGGCGCAGATGGGGTGTCCCGCGTGGAAAAGGGGAGGTGGGTGGCGTGGGAATGTCACCCCGTGCCACCGCCCCGCAGCGCAGAGAGCAAACGTTAACTCGCCCGTCGCAGACGCTCAAAGGTCAGAGCGAAGAGCTGGCGATTTAAAAATAAATAAAATATAAAGTCCCAGCGCGCTGCACCCACCCCCACGCGGTGCCTGCGGGCTGGCAGCGGGGCTCACCCCGGCGGAGTGGGGGGGGGGGGGTTGCGTGTGAAGGGCAGCTCGCCCCCCGCGGAGGTATTTAATTAAGAGCGGCATTAACAGCGAGACGGGGAAGGCAGCGCCTTTGATCGGGGTGGCGGAGGGAAGGGGGGGGGGGTGCCTGGCCGCGCCTTGCCGGCATATGTTCCCCCTGCGTGATGGCGGCGGTGGCGGGGGGCGGCGGGCCGGGCGCCCAGCGCCTCTCACGCGATGGCCGCCTACCGTGCCGGGGAAGGGTGTCGTGCGGCGGGGCGATGAGATCAGCGCGGATCACCGCCGCGGCTGTGGAGGGAGGGGAAGGGGAAGGAAGGGGAAGGCGGCCGTCACGCAGCGGCCGGGAGATGGAGGGGGGGGGGGACGGGGGGGACGGGGCTGTTCCCTTCCCGCCCGCGGCTGAGGGGAGGCTGAGGGGAGGAGTGTGTGAGGAGATGTCCTGGGGGGCTGAGGGGAGCCTGTCCTGGGGGGGTGTGAGGGAGCCTGTCCTGGGGGGACTTTGTTGTTGTTGTTGTTGTTGTTCTTTCGGTTTTATGCAAGCGTGTAAAAAACATGGGGGTTGGAACTAAATCATCTTTAAGGTCCCTTCCAACCCAAACCATTCTATGACTGAGGAGATCCTGTCCTTGGGGGGGGCTGAGGAGATCCAGTCCTGGGGGGGGGCTGAGGGGAGCCGGCCCTTGGGGGGGCTGAGGAGATCCTGCCCTTGGGGGGCTGAGGGGAGCCTGCCTATGGGGGGGGCTGAGGAGATCCTGCCCTTGGGGGGCTGAGGAGATCCAGTCCTGGGGGGGCTGAGGAGATCCTGCCCATGGCGGGGCTGAGGAGATCCTGCCCTTGGGGGGCTGAGGGGAGCCTGCCCTTGGGGGGCTGAGGAGATCCAGTCCTGGGGGGGTGAGAAGAGCCTGTCCTGGAGGTGAGGAGAGCCGGGCAGGGGACATGTCGCTGCCAGCCCAGACGCTCACAGTTGGGGGTCCCTGTGGGAAGCACAGCACCCGCTGTTTCCCCCCCCCCAAGCCCTGCGGGAAGCCCCCCCCAAAATCCCCACTCTGTCACGGCCCCCGCGCCCCGGTCTGCACGTCACGGGTGTCTCGGGACTGCGGTGGGCTGTGAGGGGTCTCTCTGCCCCTGCCCGTGGGTGCTCAGCTCCCGCAGGGCAGGCAGGCCGGGCCGCAGTCCGGCCGCGTCTCGCCCGCGTGGCGTGGCGGCAGGCCGGCGTGCGTGCCAGCCTGAACGAGCGGGACGGCTGGAGATCAGGTTCCAGGCAGCGCGAGCGGCTCCAAGGACAAACGAACAGGCAAGAAATGAGTGCGTGACACGCAACAGTCATAAGCCAGCTATTTCCATTGTTTTCCGGCAGGCTTTGTACCTTCTCAAACACACGTGGAAAGCCTCCCGCTGCTTAGAAATCCCAACCCGGAGGAGCAAAGTCCGTGCCAGTGGGCAGCTGGGGAAAATGGCTAATACACACGACCTTCGCACAAAGCAGGACCGGCCAGTGTGTGTGTGAGGGTGAACAGGTATGCCTGCGCCTGCAACATTTCCTGGGCAAAAGAGAAATCGCACGTTTATACTAGTTCTCTTGTTTTAGGTTGTACTTTCATTTGTTCAATACAAAGACCAGCGTGGGGAAGAGGTTTTGCAGCGTTGTCTGTCAACAGCTCCTCTGGGAACCTGCTGGCGGTTCCAGTTGTTTTGCTAGGGAGGAGCAGAGCGCGAGCGCTTATCGCTCAGATCCGCCGTGCCGTCGGTACGCGGGGGCTTTGCGGAGGAGCAGGAGGGGTCCCTGCGCTGGGGCCCGCAGCAGAGGCTGACACGAGGAGGAGAGATGGCAGGAGACGTGCAGAGGGAGGGGTCAAGGGAAGGACAGGGTTTGCACGGCGTACGGCAGCGAGGTTATTTCTGGTGCTGCATGCACATCGTGTTAGTTCCCGTTTTCGAGCTATATTGTTTGCTAGATTCGTTTGGTTTGCTCTGCTCCCTTCTCTTTGCAAATGTCACAAGGACGAGACCGTGGTGGGAGAGCAGCCCCTGTGGAAGGACGTTTGGAGGAGGGATCCGAATGTGAGGGCTGCCTGGGAGTCAAGGTCAGGCATGTCGTTCTCTGCAAAGGGGCAGCAGTAGGACAGAAACTCTCCAAAGCAGCGTGAAAATGATAAAATCGGGAAAAGTGTAAAGGAGCAGGGTACTGGGAGGTATGCGCAGAAGGACAGAGATGAGGTGGTGGTACTGGATTCTGAAGGCACCGTGGTGCTGGCTTAAATAGCAGAGTGAAACAGGAGCATGCTAATGACAGTGGGGCATGCGAGGCAGGAATCGGATCATGAGGGAGGAGATCCCAGTACTCCTGTTGTGACATTGCCAAATCAAAGTCAAGGTTTTGGCCGCAAGAGCACATGAGGTGAATCAGAGAAGGAATCTGTATGATTAAGCAGCAGCTGAGTGCCAGAAGCGAAGAGATGTCAAGGATAGTATCAGGAGTGTATGTGTAGAGGACAGCGGGTTTATTTGCCACGACAGAAAAGGATTTGAAAGGGAATACAAGAAGCTTGTACTGAGTGTGAGTTGGCAGCAAGAGAATTTGGGAAGGGTGCCAGGAAAAGCGTCACAGATACAGGGCTGAAGTGAGAAAGGAATACAGAGCACAGAGGCAGCTTCAGCAGTCAAGCGGTTAGGAACGGGCACGAAGGGCAAGAGGGCACAGACAGCCAGCTAGCAGGATGTGATTTGGGGAGGAAATGACCAAGCAAAAGCCCAAACCCCTGGGAGATGGGTGCAGAAGGGTTCAAGGTTTTGTTCTTTATCTAAGGCATTCAATGGCCTGGGCTCAGCATATCTAAAAGATCACCTAATGCTCCGGGAGGATGACGATGGTGGCACTTATGACAGCTCCTCCGGCAAAACAGAACTTTTACCATCAGGGTGAGGTTCATCTGTGCAGGACTCAGCAGTTTCCCAGGGGCCTGCTAGGAAACTCCCACGGGAACACAGAAACCCCATAAATCTTTCGCCTTCCCCCCATCCACGAGCAGAGTGATCTGCTTTTTCCTAATTTAAACACACAATCTGTAGGGAGGAAAACATTTATACTGTGGGCTTTAAAAAAAAAAACAAACCCTGAAAATCCTGCCAAAATAGAAACTGCACACAAAGCCCTCCCCATTGAAAGAGGGTGAGAATGGATGAAACAAGACAGATGTTACTTACAGGCTTAGTGAGCTACTGGAAGAAGTATCAGGCAATGATGAAGGAACTCTGGAGTCATTGTGAAACTGGCAAAGATAAAGAGAAAAAACAAATGAAGGAAGCCTGGATGTTTAGAGGACAGAACATACCAAGGAGGATGGTGAGGCTGACTTGAATCGAGGAGGCAAGATCAGTACATATACATCATTCCGAGATCCAGCATGCAAAAACAATGCATCGCTCTCCCAGCCTACAATGAAGGGAATGGGACTATCCATATGAATAAGGAATATGGAGGTTTGCAAGCCCTGAAACTGTATTATGATATCTACTGTTGAAACAGTTCTGGAGCTTTTCTTGGGCTCCACTCCATCTCCTGATGCTATGGGCACCGTTTTAAAATACTGAATAACAGCATATAGTACTTTGCAGTAGATTAGGCTACTCCTTCCTCCGCTTCATGTTACTACCTCATGATTTGCGATTGCAGTGTAATGTCCTGGCACATCCTGATAGGAAAATGCAAATGTTGCATTTCCATGGCATGGCCTGACAATTTAAATTTATCTCCCACAAAGAGATAACACCATGTGTATGTTGATTGCATGCTCCTGGTACAACCTTGTTGTTAAAATACAGCCATACCCTTATACCTTGCTGTATGGAACTCAGATGAAAAGAAGGTACAATAAAGATTTTCTTGCTGTGCTTTAGAACCTGTTTCCTCTTAACACTCATCATTTAAACCTGTTGACTTCAAATGGGGCAAGGTCAAGATCCCATGCAAAATGGGGGCCTGTATTTTTGTTCACCAAAATATAGGTAACATTCACTGAAGTGCAAAAATTGTTATTTCTGGGATCTAAAGATAGGTGCTGAGGTAGATGATGGTCAAGTGAATTTGAGTTGATTCCAACCAACTCCACTGCCATCAGCAGATGCACTAAGCAGAAGAGCTCGGGCGCCATGGCCTGTGGCCACCTAAGGTAACCCGCAGCGCATTGCTGCTCTGATGCTGGCTAAGCTGGCAGCTCCTGTAGTTAAATGAGTTGTGGCAGGCATCACCATCATTGTGCAAGCTGGTTTATGAGAGGCCTGGAATACAAATCAGCAGGAGTTAGAAGGTGGTTGCTTCAGGTCTCCTGTAGCACGTAAGAAGAGCGTGATGACCTGCTCAGCACCGCAGTTCATTGCATTAACTTAGCTCTCATTCCTGTGAATTATCTGTCAGCACGTCATGATTCACATAATCTGTTTGCTACTTGTAATTATCCTAAATGGTTTAAGAAAGGCAATTTTAGACAAAATACTTGCTTTAAAAGCTCTAGGCTTCTTTGCCACTTCTCCTGAAAAAAGCTATTGAAGAATTTGGCACGGCTGTCAGCAGAAGGCCCAGACTGTTAAGATGTTTGGGAGCACGGGTGGAGACTACAACGTGTTATCAGAGGTACAGGTCGGTGTTCATAGTTCCTGCTAAAAGCATACCTAGTGCCAGCCGGGCTCGGGCTGCAGCCTTTCACCAGCAGTGGGTCCTTTGCTAGGCTCCAAGAGAGGTTCAGCGCATGGAGCGACCTTAGTTCTGCTGTCTGATTTCTAGACTGCTTCACCCCTAGGTAGGGTTCGTGACAAGTTAACATCCAGCTGTTCACCAGCGCTTGGTGCCTATGGTTTAAGTTTTAGCTGCCTAGCAGCTTGACTCTAGGGAGAAGCGGGAGGTCAGCAGTCCAGAGGCAGAGACATCTCATGATGTGCAGAGCAAAGTGCTGCTGAGGGCTGAATCCAGCTTGTTGTACTCACCTGACAGCAGCAGGTCTAGTCAGGAGAGCTGGCAAACTTGAGCCACGAGAGGAAAGAGACGATTGTGAAATTGGATGGCATTTCCCTGTCACTATGGAGTCACTAAGGGAACAGGCATATTTTCTTCCTGTTCACATTTAACATTTCACCAGTAGCTCTGCACCCGTCTCTGGTGAACTGCAGCCACAGTTTTCAAGCCACGTTGACACGCCATGGCGATACAACTTGCCAGAGCTTTTTTATGGTCTGAAATAAAGAGGATCCCTGGTGGGCACGGGGCTGGCCGCGCTGAGCCTGGGCTCGCCGCAGGATGCTGTGGTGCAGGAGGCTGCATCACGGCGGGCTCAGAGGAGAGGTAGGCTTGGCCTCCGTTTTGCTGAAACGCCCACCGAGGCTGCAGCCACTGAGGTACGGGTGAGGGCAGACTGGAAGGTTGCCCAGATATGTCACGGGGGTGAAACTGCTCCCCAGAGAATCCGGAACAGCAAGGTACAAACTACATTTCGTCGGTACGTGTGCGAGACTGAACCTCACTGGGAAGTCAGGCTTGAACTGGGGTTCCACCAGAGTGACTAAGAGGGTGCTGCCACACTTTCTGGGTCCATCTTAAAGTGCAGTAGCTCGTGGCTTACACCCAAAGGTACTCACATTTCATTCAGGACTATACACACCCACATCATACCACACAGGGGACATTTGCAACGCATAATTCACCATTTATTCACAATACTGTGAATAACAAAGTTAATTGCTTCCCAGCGGTTGTGGCAAGTGCTTTAGTGATCCTCCATTTCATTGCAGAAACAATTTCATTGCAAAAGAGTTTTCATTTCATGTTGTGATGGTGAAAAGCGACAGAGTCCCCAGCTGCACCAGTAAGAGCAGCAGGCTCCAAGCACGGGGCTGTCACAGGGGATTAGTCATGTCCTTAGCCACAGGACGGCCGCGGAGAAGAACAAATCTTGCATCCTACTGTTTACAGGCTCCTTTCACAGTCAACGTTTTTCTTCCCTACAGAATACAAAATTACACAAAAATGTAAGCTTCCTGACCTTCACCTGATGGCCTTTCCTTCCGAATGTGAGAGAAAAGGCTGTGGTTTTGTTCCACAAGGTGTGCGGAAAGCCTTCTCTAGCCAGACCAGCCAGCTGCTTGTTGGCGAACGGGTGAAGGCCACTTCCCTCAGCAGGGATTGAGGTGCCTGGCAGCTCAGGGGGCTGGGACGAGCTCACCAGGACAGAATGTGTCCCACTGTCCTTGCGCTCTTCCTTCTTACCATTCCTCTGCACTAAACAGTAGAAGACCCCTTTCTAGGATCCAAGCCAGGTATGACTCAAAGACTCTGCGATTCTGGGGGTTCTGCAGTGTTTTACTTGCTGAGCTGGGATTAGTGCCTGCAGAATAAAAGCACTCCCATGCTGCTGTTTGCTCTTTGTGCAATATCCCTTTGAGTACACTTTACAGTATCTTGGCTGATACTGTAGTAGATACCCACCATGGTATCTTTAAGTACAATGACACAGTCACACAAACGGAGGCTCAGCACTTCCTATTGGGGATACAAGTCACATTCCCCACCCCAAGATTAAAGGCACATTAAATATTTATATAGCTGTCATGCCTAGAGGCCCCATCAGGATTAAGGTCCACAGTACTTGGTGCTCTCAGAAGTTACGATAAGAGCCAGTCTCTGCCCCAAAAGAATGCAGCCCCAGCTCAGGCTTACCCACTGCCCTGGGGTGGTGGTTTGCCTGCGCTGCCCTGCCATGCCTGTTTCATAAAACCTTCTGCTTGCGGAAAGACCAGTTGTGTTATCAGTGGTACGGAAGGGTGGAGGCTTTGTTTTAACGCCGAGTTCTGGCTCCCGTTTGTTTAACAGGTGAGGACCCTCCGCTAAAAATGCCTGACTTCTGTAAGGTGCACCACTCCTGAAGCGGGCGGGATGGGAGCTGGGAAAAAAACAAACCATACGGCACAGGAGATGCTTTCTGCATTGAGAAGTACCTCTTCTCATGGAACAACCTTTTCCCCATTACAAGAAGAGGATTTCTGGTAGGTAGAAGCACAGTCCTCCACTGTGGGAGGCCTACATTCAATTTCTGTTCCTCCGATGTCCCGGGCAAGTGACTCTGCTTCTTCCTTGTGCAACTCCTTAGCTATCAAATATTGCTGCTTCACCCAGGCACGTTGCAGGCATTAATCAAGGAAGCAAGACCGCCTCAGGCGGGTGGCCTGCGCGTGGTAGCGGGATGGGCGCGCTTGCTCACCGCTGGCCGTGATGTTAACCACCGGTTTCACAATTAGAAGAGGCTTTGGCAGCAGAACCAGTGGCTGGAAGTGACTAAGCCCAGGACTGGGGATGGGGTGAGAGTAGCAGTTTCTGGTAAGGGCAGCCTGGCGTTGCCTGCAGAGGAAATCCTGGGAGGAGGTGACCTTGGAGGGAAATGCAGGGGTGGGATTGGGACCTCTCACGGGCTGGGACGGCAGTGGCATCAACGGCACTTGTCTCTGAATGCGAGCCTGCCTGCAGAAATACAGCCTTGCGAGTAAATAAGATCTAGCACTCAGCAATCCAAGCATGTGTGTAACATGCCCTTAACCATCATCTTCATCCACATCTGGAAGATTAGTCTTCCTCTAGCAACTCGAAGCACTTGCTCCCCGTGGTGCCTGCGGCATCTGAAGTGGTCAGCTTTAGCACAGCAAAGCAAGCGAGGCCGAGCTCACCTTTACCTCCAGCATGCCTTGTGGCTGGCAGCATGCCTAGGGAAGATCCTTACGTGAGGCACGGGGCATAGCTCAGAGGTACAGAGCCAGACGCAGCGCATCGCTGTGGGCCAAACTGCGGAGGAGTGAGCCAAGTGCAATACCTGCTGCTACTGCTGCATTTGTGCCTTTTCTTTCTCTTGCTGCTTCCCATGACCTGCTTATTCACGTGCACGTCCCTGTACATTATCACGCTGCAGCACAGTGCGGTGAGGAGTTCTCAGGCATTTTTGCCAGCGTATTCGCTGGGACTTCATTAGCCTCCAGGGATCTGCTTGTGAGATGAATTTAGGTCTCTAATAATCTGTTCATAGGCTGCTGCCTCACACTCCGCGTGCATTGCCAGTGGTACGCAAACGGCCCGGCTTGATTTGCCAGTGTGTTTTAACAGGTTACCCCAGAGATCCCAGCATCCCCAGAGCAGCACTTGCTGGGTGACTGGTGAGCTCTTCCCCCCGAGCACCAAGCAGAGGGCTGCCCTGAACAGCTCTGCCGAACTTTGTCCCCCCCGAGAAGGGAGTTCATCCCGGCGAGATAAACTGCAGCCCTTTTGATCCCTGTTCCAGGAACTGGCTGTCACAGTCCTCGCTGGACCACATCTGCACGAGCTGTGTTTTTGTGAGGGAACCGTGCCAGGGAGCTGGTACGACACACCGGGAACCTTTCCCCGGCTGAAGGCGAGCTGTACAGAGCCGTGCCCCACCACGCACGCTGCTGCTCTGCGTTCCCCGCGCTGTGTGTGTTCCCTGCTAACCATGAATGTCAAAGTGCCTGGAGCTGCCATTTTGTTTATTTTAAGGATGGCAATGACTAACATCTAGGTATCGCCTTTCAGAACTCTTAAAAATAGAAGTTAAAAAACTGCTTCACGCAATCCTTACCGTGTAATACCTTCCTGGCTGGGAGGAAGAGACCAGCCACAGTAGCAACAGGACGTGAGTGTTTTGGAAATTAACTCTGATCCAGAGAGAAGCATAATTACAAGTTAGTTATACAGAGCCTTTTTCCTTCACAGACTGCGCAAAAAGTGGATCAACAGAATGATTCCCATTTCACAGCAGAACAGAGGCGGGTTGCTCAAACAGTGGCAGAGCTGGAAGAGGATCTGGATACTTCAGCTGATTTCAGCCTACTTGACTACAGCTTCCTTGCCTTGTAATAAATATACGATCAGTAAAAGATAATTCTGTCATGGTGTTAAAGGCAATTAGACATGCAGGATTCATCATTTATGTTTTCAAACATTTAAAGCTCCCTGTAGAATGACTGCCTTCTGCCAGTTCTTCTTTACAGGGATGAGAAAATAGTCCCTTCCCTGATTTCTTGCGAACCGGCGTTTCCCAGCTGTGTGTATCATCAGTGAATCAAATAAAGACAAATCTGGCCTCTCATTTCCAGTTAAGCCTGTCATGTTATATGGCACTACATAATATGTCAAGAAACCAACGCAGCTGATCTGGTGTGTCATTGCCGCAAAAGGAAATGAAAACAAATACAGATTTATGAAAGAAGGCCCATTTTTGGCACCAGGCAAGGATTTCCTGGCTGACTGCTAATACCAAAGTGCAGATCATCTATTTTATGTTAGCAAAGGGAAATCCCAGCAATTCATGCCACAGCATTAACACACAGGATTCTAAAAATAGCATTAAAGAGCTGGACTGGAAACAACAATAAAAACGAAAAAGCAAACCTTGTCTTTTTGTTTGCTTGCTTGCTTTTTTGAAAGTAAGGATGCTAAATTCAACCCCAAGAGCTAATTTCAAAATGACAGGGCCTGAAAGGCGAGATGAGAATATCAAAATATCCAGGTGGCTTGCGTGGGACGGCTGCAGGAGACTCTTCGCCCTCCTCGGCATGGTTTCTGCTGCAGTCCCATCCTTCGTAAACGGCCGGGGAGACGAGCACTCTCCACTGACTTGGGAAGTGAGGACAGCAGGGAGAGGACTGACGGGCCGTGGACAGTCTGAGGATAAAGAAGAGACCCCCAGGTCTCTGACGGATCTCCCTGTCCTCCCACTCAGTTTCTCCCGGAGGTCTAACTCTCCCCTTCCTCTATACCCAAGTGTACTTGGAGGCTTCACTGTCTTCCACCGTTTTAGGCATCCCTGTCCTCAGCCCTTACCCTTCAGAGCTTTTACCAAGCTAAATCAGCATACTACAGATGCAAATGCCAAGTAAGCCCCAACCAGGGCATGGCGCAATTTAAGGTAACTGGGTTTCAAAAGCAAGTTAGTGAAATCAGTTCAGTTCCCCCAGAGCCAGTGTTTAGTCAGTGCGTTGTTTGGAGGAAGCACACTGAATTAGGACCTGTCTGGTGCAGAGCAGAGATACAGGTGGAGATAAGTGGACACTCAGGGTGAGCCGTCAGGAGAAAATCATGGCAATTCAGAGACACGTAATCCAGGCTGCATGGCTTTCAGAATTCAGCTTTTTATTTATCTGTCTCGTTGCAGGACATATAAATCCTCACACAGAAATGTCGTAAAAGACAAATCATCAATTTAAGAATGAAAAAATATTCCACGGAGGAGCAGAAAAGAACAGAAATACTTTTGAAGATGACTGCAGGGAAGGAAAGAGAGTATCTGGATAGTCCTGAGACTTTCCAGGCCTCTGAGAATTACCCACAAATGCAGCTTTCTTTCATTTTAAAAAAGTAGTGAGTTGAATTTAGTGGGGTTGTACTGCCTCAGGTACCCCAGCAATCGCCTTCTGTAAATGGGTTTTCTGCGAGGGGACAGCAGGAAGGCATCACGTAGCAGAAGATAACACGTTGTGTGCTGGCAAGCAGCAACGGGAGGCAGTTTGTGGTGGGATTCCTGCTGGATGAAACGACTGCTACTGCACACAGGGACATTTTTCTATTTAAATCTTATGTTTGTTTAGGATTTTCAAAACTTGCTCCTTTAAAAAGGAGGGCGATTTCCCAACCTCCACGTGCTTTATCACAGTTTCGTCATTCCTTTTCAACTGTGTTCATTTTTGCCATGATCCTGATAATTAATCCACGTTGATACACGTTGAATTCAGATGCTTCACTGTTGGACCTGCAAGTTGGTAGTGTTTGGTCCCATACAACCCAGGCCCCTCACTCCAGGGTGCAGGGTGTGTGTGGTGAGGCAGGGATGAGAAACAGCTTCACTGCTGAACCTGCCGCCTCTTGCAGTTACATTCCCTCAAACCCGCAGGGAGAAGAAGAAACAGGGTAGAGTCTTTTCCTTGCTGATCAAGGAAGATTCCTTTCCTTTCCTTCAAATACCATTGGGAGACCACACATGAAAACACATCTAATGTTATCCCACCATAACGTGGGAAAAATCAAGCATCCCTAGGCCAGAGAAATTATGTCAGCAGCTGCAGGTTTCTCATAGTTGTCTTAAATACACAGTGTCCTTAAAAATACCAGATCAGTTTGCTCAAGGATGGAGGATGGTTGGGACTCACAGCGTTGTCCCAGGAGATGAGCAATCCTTGTAGCATTATTGTCCCGAGGAGATCCTCTGGGCGTTCTCCTATGCGTGACTCCCTTTGCAAACGCCTCTTCTTTGGCAGGTTGAGAAAGCAAAGTTTATGAGAATTTCTAGTGTTTTTCCCTTGGAAACAGAGTTTCTCAGGGAATTACACTGTCTGAGTGGAAGAGGTCAGGACCATGCAGTGGGGTATTTATACAGCTGGCTGATCAGATTGCCTTTGTATAGTTTTTCCAGAGGTCTAGTTATACATGGACCTACCAATTCATTCTCAAACCTGACTCGTTAAAATTCTTTAAGTAAGCACTTTGGTATGGCAATATCCAGGATTCCTTTTCCATATTTTTTAGCATTCTTGCTAATCCATAAAATTTAGCAACTCAGAATGAAAGCCACAGTCAGAGAGAGCTAATGAGGTCCTCCTGTAAGGGTCTGGCCTCCACTGGGTGTGTATGTACAATTCCCATTAATGTTAATTGGCCTTACACAGGCACAGCAAAGGGAAAATGTACCCTAGAAGACAGAAAAATCTACTTATTTGTCCAGACAGGTAATGATCCCCTGTTCCACAGCTGGGGCTCGTGACAGCCTGATTTGGTACAATAGCTACAGCTATTTTTGCTTTACCTCCCCCTCAAAAGCCACAAGACACACTGCAGGCGAAAAGGTTGCCAAATAAATTCAGTCACATTATTTATGCTACAACAGCACATGATTTAATACAAAAAGAAAAATAAAACCCAAGCCCACTACTAGCACCCTGTATCAGGGGAGTGCCTAGCATCTGCTTAACTTTCAGCATGTATCATCTGAACCGTAAATAAGATTTAAATACATTTCTGGCTTGGACCTACAGTGAAATCAGCAAAAAAATCTCAACTGATGATGCAAGGTGTTGGGAGTCTCGCACTCTTTGTACCCGTTGCTTTGCCGGCAGACCAAGACGGCCAGCTACAGCCGGGCTGCTCCAGGGCAAGAGAGGAGAGCGACCGATGTCCGGAGTTATCAGAAAGGCTCATCGCGGACGTGGCATTCCCCCCTGCTGTCCCCGTAGCCTTGTGCCGCTAGCGTAGCTAATCTGTTGCCGTTACCCAGCTAATCCTCCCCGCCGTGCTCGCACGTCCATCGAGCGGTCTTCCCCCTGCACCAGCTGCCCTCAGCGGGACTCTGAGCCTCTTAGGGCAAAGATCATCCTACTGGTTTGCACATCGCCTTTCGCTACGGGCTCGCTGTCCTCCGGCCGTTATCAAAATACAACTTCTTTCGGTCGTTATTCCTTCCCAAGACAACCTTCGTAGTCTTTCCTGTCCTTCCTCCTCGAGAAGAACTGCTGCCATGCTGTTATCACAGCCCCTTCACCGCAAACACGACGGTGTGACTTTGCGTGCGTGGCTGTAGGGCTGAACGGCAGCTGAGACCTTACTGCTGGGTCAGCGTGGAGCCTTCACAGGACCTCGCAGCCTCCCTTTCCCTCCACTCGAAAGGGCCAGACCCCTGAAAGTTGTTGATTTTCACCTTTTACTTCAGCGCTGGAGGAGATCTGACCAGTCCCTCCAGAGCCAGCCAGCGCAGCTTCAGCGCTGATTGGAGCTGAACCAAGCCGCAGGCTGAAAGTTGTTCCCGTAACTATTCAAACAAAGTATTTCCCCAACCAGGACCAATGACAGCAAACAGTCTGTGAAGTGACAAAGGAAGTCTTTCTTGAATAAGTTTCATGAGAAGGAAAGCGAGAACGTGGACTGAGGAGTTTTGTTTCAGGTCAGATTAAGAAGCCAACTTTCGTTAGCTGATGTTTGCCTGCGTGGGAAGGAGCCGGGAGAGACAATATCCTTCTGCTCCGCACCGTCACAGGGGCACGAGAAGTGCCTGGGAAGGGGCCAATACTTCATTGATCTGCGAGGGCCAAGGCAACGCAGCATTTCATTAGAAACCTCATGTGCAAGCAGCACCATTTACTAGACCAGGATTCAAACGCTACCTATCGAAACAGTAAATGGAGCGGCTATAATCCAGCCCCCTGTATGTGAAGGTGGACTCGGGACGTGCTGTGAGCTCTCCTGGTTAGCCGAGGACACAGACGGGTCTTCTCAAGCCGTGCAGGAGGCACCAGGTCCGTGCTCGCTGCCCAGCGAGGTCCCCCCCCACCGCAGCTGCCCGCTAAAGCGGTTCATGCTCAAGCAAACCTGTACTCGTGACACATGCAAAACTTGAGCCGTTAAAAGCCATTTCCATGAAATCCACAACAAAATTTCCTGCTTAGGTAAGGCGCGTTTAAAACCAGTCAGGTTTTTTTTGGGGGGGCGGGGTGTTATTATTGAAACTGCACAGCAACGAGAGGCAATTCCCTACGACTAATGACTTCTATTCCTCTGTCCCCTAATCCCACCGACTCCTACCGAAGGATGTCAGCAGCAGACACGGTGCTGGATTACCCCGCGTCAGACTCGTAAAGGAAATCGTTAAAATTCACTATCGTTAAAAAGGTCAAGTAGTTTGGAGGTGTCCTGACAAGCTGAGTGAGGCTTTTTAAGCGCTGGCAGAGGAGCTGCTGGCTGTGCGGCTAGCCTGGGAGCTGTCGTGCAGCCAGCCTCCCTCGCACACATCTTGCTGACCCAGTCGATTGCATCACTCGGTCTCCTGAGGCAGAATCTGCATTTTTCCACATGGGCCCATATGGTACATTGAATTGAATAATGAATTCCTATTTCCGGAGGAGAGGAACTCTCCAGCAAAGTGATGATTCTGGGAATTTTGGAGGAGGATGGCGGCCGGGGCTAGGGAGGAAGGTCTGTGACAAGCAGAGGGAAAGACCAAAGGCTTTCCTTCTCACCCCTGCCAGGAGGGTGCCAGGCCCACATATATACATCTGTGTTCCTGGGCGTCTTCCAGCTGATTTTTGGAGAATGCTAGACAGGAAATTGATGCCACAGGGCAAATATTCATTCTTCCCAACTTCCCTCCCAAAGCAAGCACAGATTTGCACTGGCTAGACTCGCTTCCTGCAGAGCACCGTGGCTTCCCCCAGCACGTTCAGAGCATGGCAGAATTGACTAAAATGCGTGCAAGTGCGGAAAGACAAACAAACAAAAGCTTGCCAGATGTTTGCAACGCAAACCTAAGGAACACAGAGCTCACGGGAGAAGCTGATGCTTGTGTTGCACTTCCAAGCCAGGCTGGAGATGCTGCCAAGCCTGTAGCTGAAGCAGGAGTGTGGTATTTTGATGCCGCATCCCTTAGAGTCAGGTAGATGTACTACCGCGTTTTCCACATTTGCATCCTGGAGTTGCCCATTGCAGGGAGAGGTTAGAAGTGACGAGGATTTCGCTCGTTAGAGGCATCAAGGTGGCTCGCAGCCGCAGCCGTGCTCCTCTGCGCCTCGCCACGCTCCCTGCCCCTCGGCCGAGATGCCCAGAGCAAGCTCCCACTGAACTTTGCGCTCCTGGGCTGTGGGATTGACTGGCTCCGCAGGGGAGCTCAGCTTTGCTGGCCCTTGCTTGTACCTTATTACTGTTCTCCCCAGGGTTTGCATTCAGCGTCGATTGTAATCCTGCCCGAGTCTGTCGCCCAGCTTATGATCTGGACAGCAGGCAACATTCCCTGTGAAGAGGAGTTAATGGGTAAGAACAACCTAGTGTGGCATTTGTACATTTAGTCGTGCTTACTTCAGCTGTTACTGCACTTTTGAAGTGTTATCAGTGAAAAATCATTTATGGAGAGCTCTTGCAGCTTTTGACACAGCCCCTCGTGAGAAGCTCTTAGCAAAGCATGCAGGCTGTAGGGGAGAGGTAAAGCCTGGCTGCCAAGTAAGGGCTGCGTGCGTGAGAGAGAAGGGGAAAGAAAAAAGAGAAAGAGCCATGTAGCACCCTGGAAAGAGCATAATGACAGCATTTCCTCGCACTTCTGTTAATGCTCAACCTAGAAGATGAAGTGAAGAGCAAGGCAGCAAATCCTCTCCGTACCGCAAGCAATTCGGCAAGGGCTTGGCAGGACCGTAGCCGAGTAGCTCGCTGAGCAATACGCCAGCGCGTGAAGCGCAGGGAAGACACAGGCGAGACCCCGTGTATCAGAAGGAACAATCTGAACAACTCACACGCCGAGTTCTGGTGTTGTGACGACCTCCGCGAGCAGAAACAGGGACATCTGGGGAGGGCAGATGAACTCTGCGTGGTGTCGAGTGAGCCTGAAGCGAGAGCCGTGGCTCTGGCTCTCGCAGCCCCTCCCTGCCGCCAGCGATTAAGTTTATTTGCATTCCGGCCCCGACGGTGAGGAGGCTCGGGGGCACGTTCTTCCTCGAGGTAGCTCCATTCAATGCACACACAAGCTGGGCCCATTGGATATTAAAGCAGAATGAGCAGCAGGTCCCTAACAGCACTGGGTTTATAGCAAACCCTTGCCTGGATACAGCCAGCAACAGTTTTAGTCTTCCTTCAGGACAGATCTTTAGCACCAGCTCAAGAGAAAAGTTCCAGCATCTGTTCCCCACAGCCAGGGGAGGCTAATAGGAGGACGGGAGCATTAAGGAGCCTTTTTGGTGCTTCTCTTTTCGGCTAAAACTGTTGCTAGTTCTTCATTCTCCCTCGGCGTGAGCGTCTGCCCGGACAAAAGCGTCTCCCCACCGCTGCTCTCGGCGAGACGTGCGGGTTCCCCGAGACCCTGGGCTGGGGCAGCCACCGCCGCCGCGTCCCGCACCTCGTCCCCAGCACCCCGGGCAGAGGGGCACCGGACCGTGCGCCTTCTAACCGGGATGCGCAGCTAGATTCGGCCTCTTCTCAGAGGGCAAGCGAAACCAAAAGATGTTCGAAGAAGGGCAGCGGGAGCAGTTAGAGGTTTGGGAGGCTGGGTATGCAAAGGGAAAAGCAGGCAGTCCTCTCCTTGACGCACACGTTGAGGCGTGCAGGGCTCGGGTGGCCTAACAGCCCCAGCAGCTGGAATACAGCGGCGCTAAGCCCGTACAGCTGTTATTCACGTAAAGCCACTGCGATGGCCGAGGAGAGTTTCCAACACCCGCGTTTCATCCCCTTTTAAAAAACAAAAGACACATAAATCACTGGTGAACCCCATCTCGCAACCCTTCCTAAGCCCTGGCTGAGCGCCGGCGGGACAGCAGCCCCCTCCAAACCCCTGTGCTGAGCGCGGGGAGGGGGACGGGGCCGCGTCCCCCCCGGGCAGGAGCTGCCGCCGTCCCGTGCCTGCCTGCGCTGTGCCCGGGCGGGAGAGAACAGGGGAACGACTGGTTCCCAGAAGCACAACCGGTTACCCACGGCTTAGGAAAGAGCAATGATGTCGACCGCCTGCCTTTGGACGTCTTTTCCTTTCAATCAGCTATTTGGGTGCTGATGGAGGTCCTGACAGCGCTGCTAATTAACACCTGCCCCGTGCAACACTCGCTGTCCCAGCACGTACCTCCTGCACGCTCGAGAAATTTTATCGAGCTGCATAAATACCACTTGGCGACAGAACGAGAAACCTCCAATACTTCTAAAGAACACTTCACAACTCAAGCAGTAAATTAAACCTGACCCGCAAGAGCTCGTTCACAAGAAAGTCCTGTACGAGAGCGGGGCGATAGGAAGAATTCGCCTTCTCCCTCTGGAGCACCTCCAGCGCAGGGGTCGGACGTGGCGGGGAGCGACCGAGAAAGGTTAAGTGCAGTTCACTCCACGGCTTGCTGCGTATTCGGCTATCTCAGCATTTTAGGGCTTATGCTGAAGATCTGAGGTGACGAAAACCAAGCAGCAACGTTTGGTAGGTACAGCTGGTCACCATTATGGAGGCGCGTTGCCAACAGTGCTGCTCTCCTGACTGTTGCGAGCGTTGAACGCCTTGTCACGGCCAACTGGTGCTAGGAACCAGGCAGCGAGCCGGGCTGGGACACATGGTGTGCTTCTAATGCAAAACAATATTCATCATTTCACTGGTATGCTGCTTGCGATAATTATTCGGTTTTGTGTATTATAATGGCCTCCAGAATGTGGTAAAAAAACGTAGACTCCTATAAACACTTCTGCGGTTTTATCGAGCGTTTCTAAAATCTGCTTCGCACGCTTAATGCTCTGGAAAATGTGCAGGAATGAGAGAGAAAGCACCTGAAACATCTCCGTCAGCAGGACTCTTCTGACTTCAGCAGATCACAGCTAGAGATTATCTGGAAAAGGCGTCAGTTGGTGTGTCAGCCTCATCATTACACCCCAGTGAAAATTAAAGCCGTTTGGTCTGACTATGCAAATGTCGAGTTCATGGGAAATAAACAGGAATTTGATTCCATAGTGGTATTTACTGCAAGATTTCCTTACCCAGTCCTTCATGCAACCTGGCACGACAGGCGTTCTCTAATGGTATTTTCAATAAAAACCTGTCCTGGTGGGCAATGGTATGAACTCTTGCATAAAACCTAGTTGTTTAGGATTTTTCTGAGGGAGATCCTGGTTCTTACACATCTGTACATGGTTTGTCTTGGCAAGCAAAACAAAAGAAATCCTGTAAGCCTACAGTATTCAAATATCATTGCATTTAAATATCAGGCTTTACTTTTTCCATGAAGGGAAGAACATAAAATGCCTTACAAACCTAGGCCTGATCCACAACATTATCACAGCTGTTTAAATTCTTACCCTGTATCCCAGCTCCTAAAACAAAACGACGGAAGGTAGTCCAGCCTGTCTCCTTTCTGTGCTCCCCAAGAGATCCGCTTTCGTAGTGCTGATAAAATTGCTGCTACTGCTTCTTTATGGCTGTGATAGAATCAGTCATAACCGAAGCTGCAGGTAACAAGCACCAAAGAATGATATTTTGCAACAGCCTGGCCGAGAACTCTTCCCCTGTGTTTATTACAAAGCCTCGTTTCCAGCGGCCTGCTATTCATATGGATGAGCACACAAGGTCTGCGAAGGTATACAATTATTCGTGCTAATTTCACAGTGACTTTAGCTTTATGAAGTTATTTTTGGTGGGTGTGAATCCATCTTGCTATCAGTAGTGTCAGTACAGCAGATGACTTATTTTCTGGCATGAGACTGATACGATGCTCTCCTATTTAGGTACCACAAGGTACCAAATACTCTTCCTTCAGGCTGCTTTCCTGCTACACATACAAGTTCATGCAAGTGGACAGCAGCTCCAGACTGGCTGTTGATGGAGGTATTGGCACTGCTCCCTCTCTCTGAAGCACCAGGGTTTGGGGGTTTTTTTAAAATTTGGATGAAGGCAAATAAATATTGTCCGACAGGGAGTAAATTTCTCCTGCTCCTTAGACATCTGTGCAGCCAGACAGTAAGCCTGCTCTTTCTAAAAGCAAAGAGGCAAGAGTTTCACTGATGGGCAACGAGCAGAGATGCTGCTGAAAACTGAGGCGGCCTGTACACCAAGGTCTGGCCACAAGGACAAGTTCTCCAAGTTCAGTGAAAGCTTGGCTAGACTTTGACGTTGGCAGTACAAGAGCTCCAGGCACTGACAGCCAGCCATTAGTTCCTATCCTGGAGCCTTTTTTGGAGTCACATACGAACATCTTCCAAAGAGGAATTGCCTATAGAGGGGACGGGGATGGAGAGTCCCTTTGCACGGGTCCATAAAGAAGTTGCCCCAACAACCAAAAGGAAAATAAGGGGTAGATCACAAACTCTAGCCTAGAATGGTGTGACCACAGCCACCTCTAACGAGGGACTATATCCACATATTTCTCTTCCAGATCTAAACCCTTGGGGTTGAATTCTTCTAAGTACTGAGCATCCACAGCCCCAGAGAGGGCAGGACAGTCCACTGATGAGGATACTGGTTTAGAAATGGAGTTTGATCTCTTGTACTGGCCAAAAAATACATATGATCATGCAAGAAGCTATTTATGCTCTCTGGACCTCTGTTTTCCATCTTCCTTACCAGATCTGCTGCACCTTGGATACAGCAAGGTTTGAGGGGTTCGTGATAGTCCGGTGGCTGGAGACATGCCGTATTTACCACAGGCAGAAATAACTTAGCAGATGTACAAAACAAACACATGATGTCCAAAACGAATGCGTGGTGTACAAAATGAATGCATGATGTACACAAGGCAGGCCAGAAGAGCCCAGAGGCTGGAAGCAGAGACCTGGCAAGCAGCTCTGGTAAGAATAATCTTGCAAATGAGAGCGCAGCTACCTCGTGTCGTGCTGTGCCTGCTGGGAGGACCATTAGAGGATTTGCTACCAAAGGTTAGTGGCATCAACAGGGCTGCATTGCTTTTAAATAAAGAGAGTCACGGGTGTCTGTAAGCCTTGTTCCAGGCACGTCTGAGCTGCCCCATCAGAGCCGAAGCAAGCGTAACTGGGACACTCCCCGCTCCGTAATGCCCACTTGGGCAAAGCTACACTGGGCGCTGGGAGGGATGCTGCGTCTTTGCAAAAGCCGGGCGTTGGATTGGGAAAGGCCTTTCAACATGAAGAACCGTCTTTGGAGCAAAAAGAGAAGAGCTAATGATAAAGATATTTGCAGAGCACATCCCGCCTGCCTGGGACAGCCCCTGTCCTACCCCGCGTGCTGAGCTTGTGTCAAGCCAGCTTTGCTCTCAGCTCCTTTTCCAGCTCTGTCTCTTCCCTCTCTCCGGCCGTTTCGGGCTGGAACAAGGAGGACCAGCAAAGCCACACCGAGAGGAGCCTCTTGTGCCGGGCAGAGCAGT
The DNA here is from genome assembly GCF_026419915.1 of Harpia harpyja. Classification (NCBI taxonomy): domain Eukaryota; kingdom Metazoa; phylum Chordata; class Aves; order Accipitriformes; family Accipitridae; genus Harpia; species Harpia harpyja. The sequence goes on from NC_068951.1 coordinate 43,664,161, forward strand.
CCTGGGAACTCGGGCTTCTCCGGACATCGGAGGAGAAAAACCGCGCATCGGCAGTAACGGACCCGTCACGCCGGGAACAGCCAGCGCCCTGCAGAGCGACGCTCGTCAGATAAGAGCTCCCAGCCTGGCTTCCGCAAGGATATTTCGGCAGAGAGCTCAGGCTCTGCTGAAGCGGCCGGACCCTTTGCACAGGTGGCAAACGAGCTGCTTTTCTTTCCTGGAGACAGAGCCATTGCCCTTGTTCTCCTCGCCCTTGCCGCCACGGTGCACGCCGGCTCGGCCGCTCTCCGGCGAAGGGCAGAGCACGGCACCAGGAGACGAGCTCCCCGCTCTCTGGCCAGAGTTCACGTTTCTTACTTCTCCAGCCATGAGAATCGGTGCTTAAGATTGTTTCTGCACTTTGTAGTGGCTGCCAAGCCTAATCACGGCCCTGTTAACGATTCAGGGGTAGCCTCAAGGGATCCTGTAAACCTACCAGCATGTTTTTCAAGATTTTGTGTGGCTGCTCAGCTGCAGCGTTGGGGAGGCTGTAAACTCCTACCTTTCCCAGCTCAGCCTCAAAACACAAGAGTGGCTTTGGAGCAGTCCGCACAGCATTGCTGGACTGTGATGTTTTTATCAAGCCCAGTTTAGGCCCTGTTAGCTTTAAATATTGCATACCAACTCCCCCCCCCCGCCCCCAATCCAAAATCATCTATCAATTACGCATATCACAGCACTCTGATTTCATTGCAGCTACTCACATGAACACAGCAAGCAAAATCTGGCCCCATCACCGTGACCCTCGTGATTCAAAATCTCCCCTTTTTTTCTGCAAGTGTTCCTTTGAATGAGAGCTGTGCTTAGGAGGGCACTGCGGATCCCCTGGGCCACTCGCTTCAACTCTCTTGATTAAGCTAATCCACAGGCAGGTTACTGTAAAAAGTTTGTGCACGGCTGAATTGGCAGCTGGTAGGAGGGGGAGGCACTGTCACAGGTTCTGGCTATTCAGCCATCTGAAAAATCCAGAATCAATTTTTTCAATCAAATAAGACAGTCAGCCTTTTGTTTCCCATACCGGAGATACTGCAAAAGTTGGGAAACTGTGAAGATGGAGGAGAGAGGTAGAAATGTGTACAGAGTCATATAGCCCAGTGTATCTGACATGAAGCAGAGAGGGGGAAAAAAATCCCTGCAGAGAGGATTTGACAAAGTTCTGCGGGAAATCGAGGGAGCCTGCCTGCTAGCATGCTGCTTCCCGTGGCTTTCCATGAGGAAACTCAGGAGAAAAAAAAAAAAGCATCATTCAAAAAAAGAACAGCTTGGGAAAAGCAAGGTGCCCAGTATCAAAGCCTACTGTACTTTGGCCACTTGTGCCATGGATAGAAGATGCTCGAAGGCTGGTGAGACCCCGCACTGCCCTGCTTTCTGTCGTCAGCGAGGGCACACGGTCCTCATGGCTACTCTTCAGGCCATGGGAGGGTGAGCCATAAACGACCGCAGAAGACACAGAGATCCTTCGACTGGACGTGATCTGTCTCGAGACGGTTTTGTACTCATCTGTGGTGTTCTACCCTCCTCTGACCATCTGCTGGTGGGGGCAGAAAACACCATCAGCTGGACCCCTGCCGTGATCCCGCACGCCTGTTCGTACGAGGCGTCGGGTGCCAAGGCCTGGGACTGTTTTCACGGAGTACTTTGGACGTGCAAGCCAAGATGAGAACAAGACGTCTGTACATAGCGCTAAGGCAGGTTTTGCTGCTCTAACGCCCGCGTGTAAAGAAATGCATTAGAATATTTACCAAAAATTGCAGGTGTGTAAGCTGTAATTTAAGGGGGCTGGCAGCAGAACTACTCCATATGCATATATTTCAATTTGAGAACTGTTTTGACAGCTCTTCGGTAATACCCCGTTTGGGTTTTGCTCCGCGAGCAGCGTTCCACAGGAACTTCTATTTATAGAAGAGTAAACAAGGCGCCGGGTGCGATCTGCAGGAGAGCAATTATGGCACAGAGTGCTTCACCGGAGCTGGCCGGGGCTCTTGTCCTGCTGCAGCGGATTAAGTCAGCGCCGGTCTGTCGCAGAGCCCGTTGGCAGATGGGCTTTGACCACAGACCTGGATTGCCGGCGGAGGCGAAGGGCTGCCCGGCCGCTGCCGCTGGGCGTTTGCGTCCCGGGTGGGAGGTGTGGGCTGTGGGTCCCCTCCTCGCATCCCAAACCGGCTGCCGGAGCAGGGAGCGCTCAGACGAGCAGCTGCCCGGCAATAGGAGTAAGAGCCCAAAAAGCAAGGCTCACGCCACCAGCTTCTGCGGAGCCGTCCCTGGAAGAAGCCAAGCCCCAGAGTCCGGTTCGGTGCCATTTGTGTGCCTTGTGCCAGACGCTGGATGAGGTCGAGACGGAGGCAGGGTGATGGAGCAGAGCCCGCGCGCGGCCGGCGGCACCCTCACCGCGTCGTCTCCGGCCCTTTCCCGGCCGTCAGGTTTAACTGGAGAGCGATGGATTGGATGCAAAGGCTGCCCGGTGCTCAGGGACACACGCGCGAGCAGGGCAGGGGGCCGAGGAAGACACGCCGTCCTTCCCCTGCGGCACTCTGCCCACCCTGGGCCACAGCGCAGGGGTGGGCAACAACGAGGCGAAGCCACGAGGTCTTTAGCAGAGCCCATACAGGCCAGACAAGTGGTTTTCACATGCTCTCCCAGCTTAAAAAAAAAAAAGCAAAACACCAACCAAAAACCCAAAACCCAAGCAGCCCCAGTTTATTTAAATGGGGATGTCACTCCTCCTCAGCTGCTAATCTCCAATAAAGCTGTTTTTAATAACCTGTTGATATTTAATTAATAAGGACGTTTATTAAGTTTAAATCCAGTACGCATTTGAAGCGCAGCTCCGGATGAGCACGCGCCCTCCCGAAGCGCGGTGGCCCGTGTGCCTGAGCTCGGCCTCGACCCCGAGCACCAGCAGAGATCTGGCACGTCGGGTGCCGGGGAGAGCCTGCTGCTCGCTGGAAAAGTGGTTCCTGTGCAATCGGGTCAATAACAGCAGCTCTTGGAGAAAAAAAAAAACAAAAAAAAAAAACAAAAACCAACCCCCCCCCCCAAAAAAACCCAAAACAACAACAACAAAAAACCAAAAAACCAAAACCAAAGCAAAACACAGAAAAAAAGCAAATATCAACTTTGTTTTGTATAAGCGCTGCTGAAGGATGCGTGCAATAACCCTGCTGCTGCTCCCAGCCCTGTGGGACCCCGCTCCGGGGCACCGGCCGCGACCAAAGGCACAGCCCGGTTTGGGCAAGCCAGAAGACGACACAGGAGCGATGGGAGGTTGGGGAGCAGAGCCTCGGGGACCCCCCAGAGCACCCGGTTTGTTTAGGCTGCGGCAGATAAGCCGGAGGCACGGCATGACCGCACTCTCTAAGTATGCAAGAAGCTGCTGCAAAGGGAAGGGTCCAAACTGCCTGTGACTGCTGCGGGAAGGACGTGTAATAACAGGTTTACCTTTCAGCAAAGAAAAGTTAGGCTCGGGCATTCAGGAGGATTCTGTATTTCCCAGCTCTGAAGGATTTCAGAAATACGCTGGCCTGACTTTAATTGGGGTGAATTCAGAAGTGAATCCTGCCTCAGGACAGGCAGGGAGGTCTTTTTACGATACTTGAAGCATACCCTTACTTCTCCCGAGCAGGGAAGAGTTGCGACCCAGACAGCGCGCTGCCAAGTGATCTAAGTGAAGGCTTGGTACAAGCCTGAAGCCATCTTCCAGGTAACGAAGGAGAATGATCATCATTTAATGAGACCGCTCAAGGCTGTGCTCCGCAGGCTCTGGGTATCAGCCCAGCGGCGCTCCCCGGCCGTCAAACCAGCATCGCGACCGGCTCTCGGCACTGCTGCAAGCGACTGCCCCTGCAAATGTTCACGGTGAAACAGTGCCCAGCCCGGCCCTTTCCTGCACTCGCTTTACCTGTAGTGTTCTGCTAAGCAAAAGACACCTGTAGTAACACCAGCGAAATTCTCTGGGTTTGTGCAGTGCCAGTAACTGGAACCCAGTCAGCTTTCTATTGCTACGCAAGGAGAAATATACATCAGCTCGTCCTCAGCAATGCGCTTGTTTTTGTTCCCTAGCAAGGATGCCGTTGATCACTATGAGGTATTTTCACAGAACAAAAATACTCTGACAAATCACCTTATATTTTTCTAAAAAGTCATTTCCAGTTTCACTCTATGGAAAAATATTAACAGGACCACTCCGGGCAGTGGCTTCACAGTTTCCATTTCCTCTTGCCAAAGGCCTGGCCTTCAAAAAAAAAAAAAAAAAAAAAAAAGCAGGAACAGAGATATCTGCGTATCCCACACGCAGATTTGCCACTTGCTGCACTGTGGTTCTGGCCCGGCTGCCTCACCAAAACAGCAAGACGGACCTCGGAGCCTCAATGGAGCCGGCGCTAGCTGGATGGGAGAGCTGCCTTCTGCACCGTGTCCTCCCCCAGCTCCCAGGGCAGCAAAAACCGAGCACACGTCTATAGCTCCTGCCAGGGCACGGTCGATGACCACGGTGAGCCGACCGTGGGTTGCCCGGGACCACGTCCCCGCTGCAGCCCTTGGTGGGAACCAGAGGATTGAGCAACTCCTTCGTTCCGCTGCTTTGACAAAACCTGGTGTTATGTTTTCATGTGATTTTAGACGCATCTCGGCACGTCCCGTTCGACACACGAAGGAGGGCTGATGTTTTGCACCAAGCAGGTGTTGCAAAAGCAGCAGAGGACGTACAGATGAAATTAGTGACTGCTTTTGGAAAGGTTACGGCCTCAGTTTTTGTACTTCTGTGCTATTCTATGGGATCCGCAAGGGGTGAGAGAGAAAGGAAGATAATAAACCAAAAACGCACCCAAACGCCGCTTGGCCTGCCTCCCCTTCGCTCGAGGGACTACGGGAAGCCCGTTGGGAGCGCAGCAGCCCGGCACCGGCAGAGGGAATCCCACGGCATCCCGCACGGAGCCTGGCTGCTGGCAGAAAGGGGAGCAGGATCCGGCCCTCCAAAACCGACCCCAAGGCAAGCGTGCCCCGTGAGAGCCTTCGTTTGGGATGACCATCGATGAAAGGGGAGCCCCGAGCGCCCCGAACAGCAGTGGCGCGGAGAAAGTCTCACCCCAGCCTGGGCGTCTTTCTGTTACAAGCCCACTAATATTTTATTCGTTAGGAATCCATCGCAGCCAGCCCGCAGGCAAGGGCTTCGTTCGAGGCTCAGCCGGCCAGGCTTTGCGCTCAGATCACATACTCCTCGCTAGTGAGTTTTTCGGGCTTATTTTCCAAGTAACGGGAAATATAGAACTTTTTTGAAACTATCACTTATATTTTTGTTTCAGGAGTAGCCCCAAGAGGGAACGAGAGCAATCAGCTCTGACAACACAAAGCAACGCGCCCTGACTCGGGTGCTGGACAAGACAACACGAGCAGAAGCAGCACTATGGGAAATTGTGAGAAATCGGGTCCGAGCCTTGTCCTGCTTGCTCCCTGCTGCCAGACAACCCCAACAAAATCTCCGGGGGATGCTTCCCATCCATCTCCCCCCGGTGCAGCCCTGGCAGAGCTGCCCGTCGCCTGCCCACGAGCCCCCGGCCACTGCTGCCAGAGCTGGGCAGATCTCCATAACCTCGTGCTGGCGGCTGCTCCCTCATCACCACTTCAACATTGCTCAGCTCCTGAGGACAGGGATGTAGCGGGTGACCCTGATGTGGGGGAAAAAAAAAAAAAAAAAAAAAAAAAGAAAAAAATCACCTAAAAGCCCCGGTAACTGCGCAGTGTTTGGAACGAAGAGCGGAAGGTGGGTGTGTGCAAAGTTTCCACCCAGAGCGCATGGCAGCAATAAACCCATAAAGTGTTAATCTGTCACCCAGCGCTCTCCTATGGGCTTAGTCACCGTTTCAGGAAGCTACTGGCATGAGAGAGCTCAGAAATTGGCTGGGGGCACGAAACGCAGCCCCAGCCCAGCCCAGCCCTGCCCGCAACCCCCATCGGCTCCGCCGAAAGCCGCAGCGTGCGGAAGGGCAGCGCGGTCCCTGGCACCGGATTTTGCAAAGGGTTTGATAACGAGAGCGTGGCTCTATCCAGGTAGAGCGGCTAGAATTGAACTTAAGTCATTAGCTTTTAAATCCAGGCTAAAACGCAAGATCTTTCAGGAGCCCGCCCCCCCAAAAAAATTACTAAACAAAACCCACAAATGCTTTACGGCACACCCACCAAGTCCTGCCCAGTCTTTCCCAACACGCAGCACTCCCTTCACCAGAAGGCCGTGAAAGCCAGCGGTCACAGCAGAAACTGCGTGCATGAACGGTTCCAGCAGCTGCATCCGCGTTCAGGGGCTGAGGGCGTATTTGCATCCTCCAACACAACGCCAAAAGTTAAGTGGAAACATAAAAAATAAAAAAAAAAAAAAAAAAAAAGGAAAGAAATTACCTGCCCTCCCTCGCTCAGCGGTGGGTGTTTAAGCCCCGCAGTCCTGCCCATGGCTCTCTGGTCAGCAGAGGAGCTGCGGGGCAGCAGATCCCACCAGCAGCCAGACCCCCCCCCCAGGAGGGGACACCGAACAGGTTCTGCCTGCGAAACACCCAACAGAGCCATTAAACACTTGCTAGAGGATGCGAGAAGAGCAAGACGACCGTCTGCCCACCTGCAGAGCTGACGTCCTTGCAAGAGCATTAAGGACAGCCTGGCCCTCGCAAGACCCCCACGTGCCATAATACCGTCGCCAGCCGCCCCCCCCGGCATCAGCCCGGTGGTAGGCGGAGGGGAGAGAGCCCAAAGCACGGGAGCACATGTAAAGCAGCACCCAGTTTCGCAGAGGCACCCACTCGTGATAAAGCACCCGTAACTGCACCTGGGGGCTGGATTTCTGGGGGTTTTGCATACCCTTATTTTTCTGACTGTTGATGATTTCTTGCCATTGGCACCTTTGTTTCCATTTCCTTATGTTTCCTCTCTCCCTCTCTCACTTTCTAGTTGTGTTTTTTCCTGCCGGACATTTCCTTGAGTGCTTCTTGTGATCCCTTCCCCTGTTTCTGTTTCTCCTCCTTTCACCCTCTCTTCCTCCTCCTCACCAGAAACCAATTCTCACTTTTCTTAAATCACTTCCTCCTTTCCTTCTGTCCTGGTTTCAGCTGGAATAAAATTAATTTTCTTCTTAGTAGCTGCTATAGTGTTGTGTTTTGGCTTTAGGATGAGAAGAATGTTGACAACACTCTGATGGTTTCAGTTGTAGCTAAGTAGTGTTTGTACTAAGTCAAGGATTTTTCAGCTTCTGATGCCCAGCCAGCAAGAAGGCTGGAGGGGCACAAGAAGTTGGGAGGGGACACAGCCAGGGCAGCTGACCCAAACTGGCCAAAGGGGTATTCCATACCCTGTGATGTCATGCCCAGTATATAAACTGGGGGGAATGGGCTGGGGGGATTGCTGCTCGGGAGCTAACTGGGCATTGGCCGGCAAGTGGTGAGCAATTGCATTGTGCATCACTTGTTTTTTATATTCTCTTAGTAGTAGTAGTATTTTCCCTTCCTTTTCTGTCCTATTAAACTGTCTTTATCCCAACTCATGAGTCTTACTTCCCCACCCCCCGATTCTCTCCCCCATCCCACTGGGTAGGGGGGCAGTGAGCGAGCTGCTGCGTGGTGCTTAGTTGCCGGCTGGGGTTAAACCACGGCACCCTCCCGTTCATCTCCTCCTTCGCTTTGCTCCCGCTAGCGCTGGCTCTGTGTTGAGCTCTGTTGGCTGCAGCTTTTTACTTTCATCCACTAAGAAATATTCAGCCTGTTGATGCCAAGAGGGTATTTCTGTGCAAGTAATCAGAGACAGCATCTTCCCCTCTGGTATCCAGAAGGTCCTGGGCACGTTTCCAGTTCAGACCTGTCCTCTCTCCCTCATAACCCCTTCCCCTCATCTGGGATCAGGGTGCAGTTACAGAAGAGGCCCTGTATTTAACGGTGTGCTGGCAGGAGCCCGAAGGGCATCTCTGCACCGCAGCCGTGGGCTGAGCCTGCTTTGGTACCGCACGTCTGCTCGGGCAGAGGAAAAATCGCTTTCCCATCCACGAGCCCAGGCAGCGGCGGGGCAACCCAGCAGAGCATCCCTCGAGAAGCTACCACAGCACGGAGATACGGCCAGGCACGGCCTTGGGACGCTGCACCGTGGGTAACAGAAGTGAAAATGGTTAGGAACTTCCCCATCGGCTGGGGTGGACAAAAAGAGAAGTTCGCTCTCAAAGCTGATCCATGACCTGGTCTCAGAGCAGGCCAACAGTGGACAGCAGCAGGTCGTCTCCACTAACCTGAACCCGTGTCCTACCATGAGCCCATCCCGGAGCAGCTGCAGGTCCAGGTACCTGTGATATTTGGTTGTATGATTGATTCCTCTTCAAAATACTGCTGGGAGAGAGATTGCACACTTGTTCTTGGTGAGGTTTGGTAAACAATTTCGTGCTGGTCAGCTGCAGAGGTATGAGGATTGCACAAAGTCTGACAGACAAAACAAAACCTGAGTGTGTATAAATGCATAAGAATGTGTTCCTTGTGGAAGGGAAAAAAAAGCAGAAAATGATTTATAATAGCCTAATTACGCTTGAAACAACTTGTACCCAGCTAGCTGGGGAAAAGGGAGCCCAAAGAAAATTGAGGAAAGAACAATCCTTAGGTCAACCTGACATTTGTTTTCCAGTCTATGGGAAAATATTCTCATAAAAGCAGACTTTGTAGCCATAAGAGAAAAAAAAAATATTAACGGAGAGGATGCTTTCAGTTGCCGTGATGTTAGCGTGGCAATGACACTGTGGACTGCCAGTGATGGAGAAACCCCAGCGGCAGCCAGATGCTCCCTACTTCTGCAACCCAGTTCCCAGTTCTCACTACTGTGCAAGAACCTCAGATTTCCACATGAAAAAGAAAAACAAAAAAAAATCCTCAAACCCCCAGTTGTGTGCGCTCCTAGGGGCTTTGATACCAGGAAGCAAACAGACTCATCATGTGTTATGCTTTGTCAAAGCCCCATGACTCAAAGCCTGGTTTCAGTAGCCCATCGCTTGAGGTCTCGGCCCTCGGAGCCGGCGGTGTTGAATTCCCCTCCAGCAGAAGGAAACCCTGGGCCGGATCGTGACCGCCCTGCCGCGGCACCGATGGCAAAATAGTCTCCTGGCCTTGTCTCGCTCTGCCTTTCCCGGCAAAGTTGAGAGGCAAGGGCTTTTTTCCAGGGCTGAGGAAAGAAAGGCTTTAGCAAGCTATCAGAGAGCTGCAGAAGTCCTACAGAAGTCCCTGGGAGAGCCACCCTGCATGAGTTCTTGCAGCCTGCTGCTATGAAGCTTCTCACTGCATCGATTTATGGTCTCGCTCATCACCACTACCACTTCTAAACACCCCTACCCCAAGTTTGGAAATTGTATAAACCGATTACGACATACGGACGCCAGAAGCTGGGGCATGTAATCATGGGGCAGTGTGATCCTGGATATAAGAGGATTTTTTTTACCCCCCAATGAGGGCATCGCAGGTGGTGGAGCGGGTTGCCCAGGAAGCTCCGCAGCCTCCACCCTTGTGGGTTTTCAAGAACAGGCTCGATGAAGCCCTGAACGACCTGGTCTGACCTCGGAGCTGACCCTGCTTTGAGCAGGGGGTTGGTCTGGGCACCTCCTGAGGTTCCTTCCCACTTGAAGGACACGTCCTGAGGAACCTTCCCACGCCCATCACCCGCTGCTACCACGTTTCTTCAAGCCACTTCCCCAAACACCTCTCGCAGAGCCATCCCGACGTGCCCAGAGGTGTGAAGTCTGCACAGTGGTCCTCAAGCACCTGTAAGGAGGGGACGGGGAGCACCTCCCGCTCCGTGATTACTATTCTTTGAAGAAATCTAGACACTTGACAGCCCTGAACATCACTTGTACAAGACACAGCTGGGGTCCCCTGCCAGCGTGTTTTACAGCCCGGCTGGGCTCAAGCCTCTGTTAGGAGAGCGGTCGCTCTCGGCGAGCAGCGTGCCTGCACGCGTAGGAAGAGCGGACGGGAATCACAACGGTCTGGCTGTTCCCACGCGACCTCTCGGGCGGCTGGCACTTAAACGTCTCCTTGTGGAGCAGCCTCCCGACCTTCTGCCCAGCTCCCAGGACAGCACATGCTCAAGCTGTTCCTTCCTCCCAGCCACCGAGACGCCTTTATTCCGCTGTCCAGAACAGTTTGTTTCACGACAAAGCCCTCCGTCATCGCTCGCCCTGCCCAGGCACCCACCACCAGCCACCGAAGCAGATGTGACCCCATCTTTCACCGTCGCCCAAGCCAGCGCTCGGACTGCTGCCTCCGGCAGCTGGGAATCTTGACCTGGCAGGGTCCCCAAACGCACAGGTAAGTTAGCGGAGCCCCCCGGGATACACACCGCATCTTGCAGCCCACGCTGGATTCCCACAGCTCTGGAAACGCGGAGCGCAGCCCAGAAGATCCCTCCCGGCACACGCGATCGTCACTGCCGCCCCCAGCCCAGCCACCAGTTACGCCAGTTGGCTTTTCCTAATGACACGGCTTTGCCCAAGGCATGTGTCATCACCTACAATTTCAATAATGACACAGAGAGATCTTTATCACAAAGACTCGTTTTTCACCTTGTTCCATCCTCGAATTCTTGAGAAGTGACACCAGCAAAAACAGGGCGAGAAAACACTATTATTTATTCATACCATGGCAAACCCCCAGACCCCGCTGGGCGGCCGCGGCACAGCCCTGCGCAGGGTGCGGCGCATCCCCGGACGGGGCCAGATCCTGCCCCAGAAACCTTGTGCACGGCTCCAGGCAAAAGCCGAGTTCAATAACAAAACAAGTGAGGGGGAAGCGGGAGGGGTAGGAAATCTGGTGACGGGCATTTAAATAGACCAGCTGCGATGGCTGTGCGAGGGTTTCACTTCAGTTATATTTATATATGGTTTTTATATAGATAAACACACACAGAGGGAGAACTGCCCATTCCCAAGGTTGGGACCAGGCCCATTCTCTCCCGATGTTCCTCTTTGGGGCAGCTCCAGAACAGGATTTAGTAATAGCTGGTTCCTCAGCACAGTCTGCTCAAACCCCCCTTGAACAACTGGTGCTATGGAAGGAGCTGGGAAGATGCACGTAGGAGGCAATTAACAGGCTGCCCGGTGATTAGGGGCACGCTCCGTTCCCGCCGGGCTCTGCCCTGATGCCCACGCGGCTCCTGCCCCACGTGCAGCCCCAGGGCAGGTTGGAAGCCAGGAGGGATCCTCCACTAGCCCCGGGAGAGCTGCGGATGGATGCCGGAGCATTATTGATCTTCGCCTTGTCGTGCATCGGCAGCACGCGGTGATACGGCGCGCCTCTGCCCGTCCTCCGCTGCTGCGGAGCACCCATGCCGAATTTCGGCCAGCACGTCCCCATGACCGGCCAGGCTCCCAATGGCTGCAGCAACATGAGCTACGGGGCCAGACTCACTTGGGCACAAAAGGGGAAAATCGGGTCCTGTGCCCTCCACACAGGACCACGTCACTACACACCGTGCACTGAGGAGCTGCTAATTCGATAAGCCTTTGCAGGATGGTTTATACACTTGGAACAGGTTGGCATGGAAACAACATAAATATTTTCCATACATTGTCAGCAGCGTGTCACCAAGCTTGTTATCAGTGATCCCCGCAGCCATTTCAATGTGCTTATGAAGAAAGTCTAAAAAGGTGAAGGTTCAGGAAAGCCACCCCCAGAGCATCAGTGGGCAGCGAGCGCGGGGCTGCGGGAGCATCCCACCGGCTGGAGAAAACAGTCAGCAGCAAACCAGCAGCGTGGAAGAGAAGGTCCCAGAAGACCAAAACCCCATTACGACACACGAGGAGAAAATACAACCGATTCCCCCGATGACGGCTTGAGAATGGAGTGAAGCCTCCAATCCCCAGCGTGAGGCTTTGCAGCCCCCAACGCGCCCTCCCCGACAAATGCTTTTTCCCCACCCTCGGCAGTAGTCCCACCTCCCACACTGATCCTGTTCATCCGAGTCTCAAACCGGCCAGAATTCTTTGACGGGGGAACTACTGAACACAAAAGTCGCAAGAACATCAGCCCTCATTCCCGATCTTTGTCCCTTAAGCAAATCTTAAATCTCAGTCCTGACGTAACTGCAGCATCCCGTGTAAAGACATTTCTAAAATATGCCCACGCAGATACAGCTGTAAACGTAACGTAACCGACTCAGACAATCGGCTCGTGCTGCCGGAGCAGCTCCCGGCCCCAGTTGCCCCCCAAAATGCTGCCCCGTGCCCCCAGAGAGCGGCAGCACACGGGCAGCAGCAGCGCTCGCGCTGCCAGGCTCCGCGGGCAGCGCTCTCCAGCGAGGCATCTGTAGAGCGTACCAGCAATTCGAGAATTTCACCTTTCCACCCCAATTCCACCGTGGCTGGACCAAACGCACGCGAGCACACCACCGCCTCGCAGCCCCGGGACTGCCGAGCTGTTGCTTCAGCTACTGCAGGAAAGCCCGATTATCGTCGGAAAGAAGGGAAGGCAAGCCAGAAGATTTAGCAGCTTTTAAAAGGAGATGAGCTCGGCTTTACTTCATCATCAGCCTCAAGCCACCTTACCTTTCCAAAGTCATCTCTTGGGGAGGCAACCCACAGCCAGGACCAGCTCCTCTGTGTGGTGCATCCCAGCTGATAGCTCCCATCCCACCACGCCAACGTCTCCTCCTCTAAGCCAAACCTCCTCAAATTTGAGCTCTCCCTGTGCTGCCAAGGGCCTCAGAAGAGACTGGGAGTTAAGTGGACCCAGCTGCTTGGATCTTCCCCCTCTTCTCACCTACGAGCTGGTTTGATCTACTACAGGTGATGAGGAATGATCCGGTGGGACAGAAACAAGTAGAGCACTGGTGGGAGCAAATAATTCCCTCCCGTGGCAAGACACTCCGGAGAGAAGGTGGATAGCGAGCAGGTTATCACAAAAGCGCGGCTCCAGGCTCAGCTGGAGGAGGTTTGCTGCAGAGCACCGAGTCTGAAGGTCCCATCCCACCCCAGAGACCCACCAGACCTGCTCCTGGGGCTGGCGGAGGTACAGCAGCCGCCCGGCTTCTTGAGCATCAGGCGAGCGCTCCCGGGCCACACCTGCACTAAAAAAGCAGGCGTAGCTTTTATAACGAGACGCGTGACACTTTGCAAAGGTCCTAATGAGGACAGGGCATCGCGGGGGTATCTAACTGAGGCTGCTCGAGGTGAACAACTGTAAAGCATCAAAGTTGATCTTGCTGGGCTGTAAGCTATGCCACTTGCCATATAACTAAAATTTCGTCACGCTAGCCAGCCTGTTCCAGCTGCTGTAAGGTAGCAGCGACCTGAGCGTGCCCGTGACAAGCTCCTGATGACTTTGGTGGAACGAGCCCAGGCGATAGTCAGTGGGCAAGCCGGCTCCCGGGGTGGCCCGGTGGCCGGTGAGCGTGTGGCACGGGCTCCGCCGCGCCACGGTGCTTCGGGGATGACTCGGAGAAAACGGACCGAGCCAAGAACGCTAACTATGCCAAGGTCCGGAATGGAGGCAACCATTATTTACTTAACTTCTCCTGAATTTGAAATCACAGCTCTGAAATGGTTCCGATCCCACGTTAGAGACTTTTTTTTTTTTCAAAAAGCACAGTTAGATAAAAAACCCCAAGTGCAACGACTCCAGCTGTCCCACCGAAGCTGGCAGTGTAGCAGACAGAGCCCCTCCGAAGCTCTGGCGAGCCGTGCCGTAATCCCACGGCATCGCTGCCGGCGATCGCCGGGTCTTTCCGTGCAACGTCACCCCGGCGCGAGTTTCTGCTCGGTGACTCTGCCCGACGCGCCGTCCCTCCTCCCCTCTCTCAGATACGTTAACTCGCCCCCCCGGAGTGTCGTTCGGAGGACGAGCTCGTCTTCCCGAGCAACGCGGGAGCCGGGAATGACCGACCCGCCTGTCCCACCCTCCTTCCCAGCTGGTTCGGGCCAGCTGCAAACGTCGGTCACGACTTTCTGTTTTGTTTCTGTACCACTGCTAACGATACTGAAGAGCACCGAGCCAAGCGCAGCTGCCCGGAAAACACAAAAAATACCCTGATTAAATGAGGATTATGCGTTGACAATTACTTTAATGTATCAATCATTTTTAAATTCATTTACTATCAGCCTCGTTAAGTGACGTTAACACAAGTTTTCATCCTTGATCAAATTTAAAACCTCATCAAAACCAGGCTTTGTTTACGGTTTCTTTTCCAAGAAATCCACTCCCCAGAGCTACCCTCTGTTAACGGGGATATCCGACGGTAACGGGGACGGGTGGCACGTGCCTGGGTTCGATGGCACAGACCCGGTGGCCTTCCCATCCCCACCACAGCGGCAAAAAGTGATAAACTGGATGTCCCATCGGCTGCCGGGAAGCCATCCACCTTTAAACCCTCATGGACTGCGTGCTATACTAACCTCTTCCTAATTTTACTTAGGGCTGATTTTAGAAAATTATGTATTTATTTGTGTTGTCCTGTTTAATAATCCAAAGTATGAGCAGGATGTTAGTTTTGTAATCTCTCCCAATCTTTCGGAAATACAGTAACAAAAAAATAGTGGTTGGGAGAATCTCTTAATATACTCGGGATGAAAATTATCTGGTTCTGATTATCTAGAAATGGCCATCCATAAGACTTTGAGATCAGGGCCTAAGCGATTTTCTAGCCGCTCTAACATGCGCAGAACACAAATGAAATTATAGACACACACACACACACGCATTTTTAAACATGAATATTTACTAACATAAATAAACAGTGTTTTATAACAAAAGGCACAGATTTGCAACTATAAACAATGAAAAAATATTTACAGTTTGCACATACATAATCAAACAGCAAGTGCACAATTGGTCATTTCAGATCTTCTTTTCTATATTTTGAGATTTAGTTCCTTCCAAGCAAGTAATTTAATCAGTTCTGCAACGTCCAAATTTTTTTTTCCACAAAAACTGCTACCGATGCCGGATAAGAAAGTTTATTAAAATGAGTAATTTAGCAGCACAAGTTTTCAAATGGAGACAGTGTTGCTAACTTCTTCGTATTGGATAATAAAATAAGGGTAGCTCTGATCGTCATTAAAAATGACAAAAATCTGAGGCTCAAAGTAATTGTCCACACAGGAATCATAGAGGTCGCTGGTAATGCTGCCGGGGTTCACCGGCGGAGGTCTCCTCATGGTGTGGTTACCCACCGTATACCTTCCTGTCAGTACTTTCGCCAGGAACATGTAATGAACTCCTTTGGGTGACCTTTTGGAAAAATTATGGGAATAGCTTGCCTTTCTGGCAAAGTAACTGCCCTGTCCAAACATGGTGGCATGCTTCCCGCAGACGCGCGGGTCGAAGTTGTGCTTGCAGATTCCATCCACCACATCCTGGGAGGTGCCGTGGAACAAATGCCTTTCGTTCATTATCCTGTCGAGCCCAGACATTTTTTTTGACATATATTCCTTTTTCCTGGAAAAGAAAATGGAAAGTGAAGATGAGTATTCATTGCAGACCTGCAAGGGAAAAGCAGTTTTCACTGCCGCTCTTAAAGTATCAGTATTATCCTCTAGAATAGTAGAGCTGTAAGAGGAGATACGAAAACATTTCTATACAGATAGCAAAGTGGGTGTTCCACTTTCAAATAAAGCTTTCATGTGAAATAAGTATTTTTGGAAGGTCCCGAGCTGATACTGCTGGAGGCAGAGCTCTTTCACTCGCACAGCGGCAAAGGCAAAGCAGCTTGAGAAGTGCCTGCTTATCTTTGCCTGTATTCCACCTTGGATGTGGAAGGAAATCTTCCTCAGAGTGAAAACAAGGGCTGTGCGAAAATTAAATCCCACTAGAGCTTCAGAAGAGGCCACGGAGAGGAATTACTGAGAGGCAGGGTGGGTGAAGATGCTCTAGACCAGCGTGAATACTGTAAGAACGTCAGTCTCTGCTCACGCAGCCCATCCCTCGACTCCTCCTGAGATTCTGCCCTTCTTAAGAAGGGAGAGAGTATCCATAAATCTAATTTCCTATCGGTTACGAAGCGGTCAATGGATGGTAACTTTCAGACACAGCACCCTTGGTTTGCACGGGACTGACTGACACAGGGTTCTGTCTTTGCGAGACCACTGTAAGACCCTGGCTTGCATGTTCTGGGGAACCAGGGCACTAATGGCTGTCTTCGACAGAGAGATTATTTCATGAAAGCAATGCCTCCTCGTTCAGCTTGAAAGTGAACAGAAAGATTTTTCAATTAGATATCTTAGATTTATTTTGAAGTTTCTGTGAAGATTATTCTACAGAAGTTATCAGTAGATAGTGCATTAAACCTCTTACACAGGAAATTTCAGGGTAAGATATTTTTCAGTACTTTTCTGATAAAGTAGTTCAACTGAAAATGCTCCTTTTCTTCAGAAAACCTGGAGTTCATGTACTCTACTTGATGATCAATGACCATTTTGCAGCCCAAATCACATATTTTAAGGTATTTTTCCACAACTGTAAAAGAACGGTATTTGCATTCTCTTACCTTTTATATTTCTCCCAAAGAAACTGATTCTGCACTCTCAGAATTTTCAAAATTTTGTATTTGGTCTCTGGCACAGTCTTGTGAAACAGGTTATAAATGGTTCTATAGCTTTTATCTTCCTTCAGAACAGGCACTTGGATGAAGTCCTGAGATGGATCCATACTAATCCAGGTTTCAGGATAGAAGTTCGGAGAGGTAACAGCAGTCGGAGATAAGACATGCGAGGAAGCTGGTTCAGCTGACGGAGAGGGCACTGGAGAGTTGCCACCTAAGGTCCTAGTCGGGGAAGGAGAAAAAGGTTGTGCTTGAACAGTCACAAACGGAAGAGCTTCTAATCACATTTATTTCACCACCAACGTATCTCAAGCAGTTGCTGCTCTTCAGTTCTGTAACAATTTACATCTCTTTAATGCTTGTTTAAAACAAACATGCCAGCTATTTCTGCTATTTTAATAACACCTCCATCCACACAAACTAACAACAAAATCTTGACTTTCAGGGATGCTGTTCCATGGAGAGAAAAACACCACCAGGCAGTAAGACTAAAAGCCTACTATCGTCATTATTCACATTCTGGGCTGGGGTTATAAACTGCAGACAGGCGGAACGCTACCAAATACAATTATTTTGTACGTTAGCTATAAAGTATTAGTGATTTTAGCATAGCAAGTAGGACATAAGGAATAAGAAAAGATTAATAATGTGGCAACATTTGACCTGATTTCCTTAGAATACAATACAAGGGGTAGATACATACGCTGTCTTGTACAGCATGAATAATGAATAACCCCAACTAATAACATTTTATAGGCAAAACTTGCTGATATTTCACCGCATTATGCAGAAGAGGAGACGCTGTGTTTTCAGTACTACCCAGTACCGTGCCGAGGAAGGCTCTCTCACTTTCCTTTGCATGGGCCAGATGTAGATTTGCATTTGCAGTTGCTTCTTTTCATGCGCCAGACCAGCCCCTCCTCTGGGGAACGCTGCCAGGTAAGGGGTCGGGAAGGGGAGAGGAGGGGAGCTGCTGCCTGTAACGGCCGTGGCGGGGAAGCAGCACGGATGCCAGAAAAAGAACAGACACCAGTAAAATCCAGTTAAGGACATCAGCTGTGGTGTGGCCAGACTTCGTTCTTAATAAATACCTGCACCTCTGCGGAATTTTTCACACTCCTGAAGCTGCTAAATTTAGATAAAGAGCGTGGCATTTGTGGCTTATGTTCCCCTGATTATAATCTGAACAAGCAAGCCTTACTCAGCTGAATAATCCTCACCCGTTGGAGTTCTCCCGCTTACGTCAATGAAAACACTTTGAACACATAGAGCTTGCAGGTTCAGGCTCTGGTTTTCACTTGAAGCACACAGCTCTTCAGCTCCTGCAAGCTGGTGAGGTTCCCTTTCAGTTGCAAGAACAGAAAGGACTATCTCAAAATTTCATCAGATGAGTATTTTACCAAAGTATTTTTACAGGAAAAGCTGCTCTTGACTCCAGGACCGACCAGCAATGAACGCAAATAGGTAAGGTCCACTCAGAAGGAGGCAGCTTTTTTTAAGGAAGACTACAAAGTCCCAGGTACTCGCTGTCTGGCTGGAGGTGACCCAAGGGGAATCTTGTCTCTAAACCCCACAGACGACCTTAAATTAAACTTCATTAAATTAAATTTTAATGAACATTAAAGTTCATGTAATTTCTCAGGTCACTTGTGCTCTGATAACATATCACTGCCAATGCGTAAGGAGAAAACCTGTTCTGACTAGGAGGAAATGGGGAAAGGGAATCCTTTGTGTATTCACCTTGGGCGAGCTGAGGTTTGACAACATCCAAGGCCAAATCCTGCCTCCCTGCCTATACGCAATGGGATTTCGCACACAGGAGCAGCAGACAAACTCGATTCCCTACACCGTCTTTGTAAAAAGAAAGTTTACTGGCAAGTGAACAAACTCTCAAAGCTTTGCTAAAGGCAAAGCCATTTTCTCCAGAGTGACTCTCCAGGAATCAATCCGCTTTTGTTCAGGCACGATGCTGCCTGAAAAGCCGCGAAACCGTGACTTCTGCACCCAGCCAGTCTGTTCCCGAAGTACACAATCACAGAACAACTGCTGATTCTCCCTGCTCGTTAGCCTGCTTGTCTCTGCAGAGCCAACATAATTATCTAGATAAATAAGAACTCTACTGCTATTCACATCTTACCTACAGAAACATCAATTAAGGTTGCCTTTCAGAATATTTAATGATAGTGATATATGAGCTTGTGTGTGATTTTTTTGTGTGACCCAGAAATAATTTCACGTGATTTTCTGATTGCAGGTTGAGCTTTTCAGGTCTAGGAGAAAAGTTAGGGGGAAAATAGTCTATTTTTAGACTGATACATTTGATCTGGATCAGAGAGACAGTCAACTGTAACTGCACTCACACTTTTTAGAGCAGACATGCTCTTTAAAAAAGCGTTCATGCTTTCACCTGCTGTTCAAAGCTAAAAAGAGACCTCACTTCATTTGCATGGATTTGACTCAACTCAAAATTCTTCTCACTGCTTATTAATAGTTCAACAGAAACCCAGAAGATGAATTTTTCTAAGAATGACTGTTAAAACAGCAGTCTGCAATATTGCATTGTGTATTTAATTTTTTTTTTTCCCCTCCTAAAGTCAATGGGTAAAAAACATTACTGTAGAACCTCATTCACTCACACATGGACTGGAAGACCAAGCACAGATTAACAATTAAGTTATGGATTAATGAGTAAGACATCAAACACAATAAAAATACTGCAATCCTTTGGTGTACTTTGTTCATTTCTTCTGACTAGTGTAAATTATTTGTAAGCATTTATTATACAAGGGAAGTCATTAAAAAGTCAGCATTTGTCAACCACTATCTCCCACTTCCCACTGTTTCTATTCAAGAATTCTTTCCCACTTTTATAACAGATTTAAGCAGGTGGGAGGGGAGGGAAATGAAAAATCTCAGGTAGCATGGTGTGACAAGCGGAGGCAAATACTGACTTCTTAAGGATAGCTCCCATAAATATTTAAAATACTCTTTTGTTCTTTGCTAAGAATTGGTAGGTTTTTAAGTGAGCATCACAAGGTCTTTAGATAAAGAAAACAAGAATGAGGTTTACTGCAGAACAACTGAAATTTCAGAGCCACATGAGTGTAGAACCCTCAAGGGTCCACTAAAATTAGTGGGAATTGTGTAATTTTAGCCTATCTCAAAATTATAGACTTACACTGTAGTAAAAGCAGTCGCTGGCAGCAAAACATCAGCAAAATCGTTATTGTTCGTTAAGACGATAATGAGAATTGCTATAACCACAAAGTCCACGGTTGGTCTTTTCAACTGCATCCTCCCAGTACCTCTTCAATAATTTTGGGTTTCCTTCCTGTAAAACCGTATCTAAAAATGTTTCCAACAACCATGTGTTTGGAAGCTCTGACCAAATTCACGTTCACCTCGCAATCAGATGCAGTAACGACTCTGCAGGCTAATGAGCATTCTAGCCCTACTGCAGCAGTTAAAGCTCCTTTGATTGGCCCACATGCCAAGCTGCCAGTCAGACTAATGACTTCCACCCCTTTGCTAACAGGACAATATGTTCCTAACTACTGAACTCTGACAATAATGTTTCCAGCTGTGCTGGTGAGATCACAAAAATGGTATTTTTATGAGTTGTAATCAAAAATGACTACAGCACAACACTTTCCTCACTATGCCTTTGATGGGTGAGCGTGTTCACCCCCAGTTGAGATGACAATAAAAACAAGGCATTCTTTAATTGTGCTTGAAAATTACAAAATGTTTGTGAACGCTCATTTTTATGGGACCTAGAACTGATAGCCTGGCAGTCACTATAGCTGGTGAGATGCTGAAAGCTGGACAATACTTTGGCAAACTTGAAGTACGTCTGAGCTTCTGATGTTCCGAGATCCACAAGGTACATTATAACCTTTAAATAATAAACAGAGCCTTGCAGTAAGGAGTTCCTCAGATAATATTTATCTTGAAAAGTGGCAAGTGAGAGCTGCCAGTATGACCGAGGTTTTTTTATTATTGCTTCTGATTTTTCTACCCAGTGATGCCTATTTCTTTGTCACATCTTAAGGAATACAATTCTCACGGACAGACCAACATGGAGAACAAATGCAAAGTTTCCATTTTGCTGGGATACGTACTGTAAAAATGGCATCAGCACAATGCATGAGCGAAGAAGGGGTCTCCTCTTGATTTCTCTTCTGAAACATGCATTTTGCTGGAATCCATCCTTGATGTTTAGGATATATTGATTATGCCAGGTAACAAACCGAACCTCTTTCAGACCCCGGCAGCTGGCTTCTTCTATCAATCTTACAACAGGCTGTTTCAAGAAAATTAAGAAAACAAAAAACATGTACATGATAAATTACATGTTCAAAAATTAATATTTTTGCCAGAGACCTCAAAGAATCCCTTCTCTCTACTCCCTTTCCCCTGCTCTAAGGCACAAGAACGTTTAGACCGCTGAAAAATGTTCCATTACCTGTTTGTAAGATCTGCCAACAAGGCAGGTTTCACAATTTTCCTACGTAATTGGTGCTGGTGCTATCATATTTTTACGTGTCAAATGTTATTACCAGTATCTAACCCAAAACTCCCTCGCCACAAATTACTTACTTTTTGTCTTTGCCCCCTGAATGTGAAAAGCAGAAGTCTGCTGTAGAACAATCTTTTATATATTAATATATTCTCTCTCCTTTTTTTTTTTTTTTTTTTCCCCCTACGCTAGGGAAACTCAGTTCTTTTAACTTCTCCTCACAGGTCAAACATCCTAAACTTCTTGTTATTTGTGGTGCTTTCTTCCAGACTCTCTCCAGTTCTTGCATTTTTTTTTCATTTGCAAAGCCCCAAACTGCATACAGTGCTCTGCCTTAACCTTCCTACCATGCTTACAAAGTCAGTGTGGCCTGTGAAAAAGAGGAACGTGATCTAGTTTACACTGGTGGAGATATTTTTGGTACTGCCAACATTGTAAGACACTGATGAGGTTTTATTCAAAATATTATGTACTGCTCTGGCCAGCCAAAGATGAGCTCTTAACTACCACAGGTATTTAGAAGGCTTACTGGAGAGCTTACTCAAATGAAGTGAATAGAAGTATTCTGGTTTTGTTTGTTTTTGTCTAGCACAATACTGTTAGACAGTGTACGTGACTTCTGTGTCCATAATTGGGGTTAAAGAGTTGAAAGAGAGAAGGCCTATTTATAACCTGATATGGAAAACTGTGGCTGTTGCAGACCAAAGGGCAATGGTGACACTGGATTGAGTGTGCGTAAACCGTCGGTGAATAGATTTCAACTAGATATTTAGGAAAAGGTCCCTAAGGAGCTGGGGCTGGCAGCTGTGGGACCATCCAGCTGCAGCAGCGAGACAGCAAAGGGCTGGATCCAGCGACTCTGGAGGCTCACGTCCTGCACTGTGATGTCTTTGGGGACAGGTAAATCAATTAGAAACTGCAAAGCTTAGTGGTAGTGGTGTTAAAAAGGCTGCAGAAAGCTGTCCACCCTACCCCCCATCTTAAAACCAGATTTCTAGGGATTAGAAAGGACTTTCTCGGTACTGACGTGGGCCAGTTTGCTCTCAAATTTGACAATTCGGTCAGTCTCTGTGTCTCTGACTTCAGGGATAATTCAAAGTGCAGTCCAGCAGAGCACAGTTCTCCTTTTATTGCTTTTTCAGTTCAACACTGACCTTCTTGATTATCTTCCTCAACAATAACTCTAAGTAACTTTCCTGAATGCTCAAAGAGGAAACAGACTAAAAATGTATATATAGTTTATAGTATATACTGTTACAACCCCAAAGCAGGATTCTGGAACATGTTAAGTACCTCAGAGTACTCTCTCCAGCCAAAGTGGTCCCTGCAGAAGTATTTCCAGACCGTGTAGTAGTTGGAGCTGGAGCTGGGGCAGGAAGGTGTGGACAGCCGCCGCATTTGGTCAAACTCAACAGTTTCGTATAACTTCATAACATTCAAATCCACCCAAAACTCATGTCCCCTGGAAAGAACAAGAAAAACAAAGAACTCTCACCTTTTGTAATCCGTTAAAAAGATCACTCCGAGATAACAAAACAGTCAGAACTACATGTCACACAACCCCCGTTGGCCATGAGGATGTCCCATGAGCTTGAACTGGGCACAACATGGGGACAAGCGCGTAGAGTAGGACCCTGAAGAGCTGTGAGGGCAAAGCAACTCTTCAAAAGTCTCCGGGGACAATGCTGGAAAACCCATGGTCTTCAGCACAGAAAAACAAAAACCCAAACCCAGCAGCCTTCCTTATCCAGTGGTATATATTCAGTATGCATGAATGGTATAAAAATCAATATACATACCCTTGACATTTTGAGCATACTAAGTAAATACAACACACAACCATATTTGATGAAGCAGCCACACGCTATTCAAAAGGTTATTCTTGTGAAAGTTAGTGTTTCAGGGAAGAAAAGAAAATGTAAATGGCTCCAGATGAGGAGCATCTGCTGCCAATCCACCGGAGAGTTCGAGTATCTTTCATCACGTGCAGAAGAGAACTAGCATAATATGAAAAGGAAATGTGATTTCACAATTTTGGAGCCTACACTGAGGAATACTGGCTTTTTTTTTTTTTTGTGAGTAGCTATATTGCTGCTACAAAAATCAACGCCAGTATACAACTTCACGTAAAGCAACTGGCGCTTTCAAAAGGACCCAACAACAACAGGGTGCTACAAATTAAGAACCAGAGTATACCCTTTATCTAAAGGAGAAAATAAAAGTGCATTTCCTCTACACTTTACAAAGTTGTGTTTAACAGTGACTGTGGAACGCCTCAGCAAATAGTTTCGAATGCTGTTTCATTAGTCAGAGTGATGAGAGAGACATCAAATTAAAGAACATTCTCAAGTAAAGCATGGAGTTCTAAAGCTCTGCTGCTCATTAGACAATCACTGGTTTATTAGCAATCAAGAACTTAAGAAATTCATAGAAATTGGAAGAAATGACAGTAATATTCATTCCCTACAAAAGTCATTTTTTTTAGAACCGGGATTAACATATTTTCAAAATAATGCTGTTTACATAATTAGTTTTCTACTTTTATAATCTCTTTACGAGTTGTCAGCTTACTGGCATTCATTAACAGTTACTAATCTTTGGCAAGTGGAAATGCAGCTTTTGAGACTATATAAAATATTTTCTTTGAATTCTTAACAGTAAACATAAATCAAGCTGATACTTGAAATGTACAGTTTATTTTTAAATGAAATTTGCCACATCAAGTGACAGCTACTCTAAACATCTATAAGATTTTATGCATACAGATTTGCTTGAGAATGGCTGCAATTTTGCTAGCTATTTCACACTCTTACCAGTACGGTTCCTGAAGAGTTTTATTATACTACTTTCACAGAAAACTACTGAAGAGTTCCCACTTTAAAAAATGATGATCAGCTGGAATGGTCCTTCGTTTCTCAACAGGAGGTACAGGTGCGTAGCTGTTCTTAGTGTTTATCATCATCAATTAATTGCATTTGGGTCTGTGAAGTGCTAAGCGCAGTTTGAAGTATTAAGCGCTTTCCTGAGACAGACAAAGAGACAACGTGTCTGTTCCTATGGGCTCACCATCAGGGGATCTGATCCACTGCTGTTTGGGTAAATTTAGGTTGCTCTCTTCGTTTTCAATAAACTTTCATATAGACTTACAGAAGAGTCCCAAAAGTCAAATCAAATGCCTGAAAAATGCAACTCCATGAGCTACGTCGAAAATTCTTTGGACACAAAACCCATTCTTTTTGCAACTCGGCCCCAGCCGGCACGAGCTCCGTCCGAGCCCTTGGAGGGACAAGTCGTCCCCCCCCAGGACGGCTGTCACTCCAGCCACCTTCCTTCCCCTTCACGCCAAGAACTTGCTACCGAAAAGGAACATCTTGCCAGTTTTCTGCACGTGGCTCTCTAAAAACTGTCATAGAACCACGCTAATTAAGATGAAAATTTTGTCGGGACGACACTATCACGCCAAATCCATAGGTTTAACAGTCTGTTCCCTGCTTGCAGCAACAGCACACAAAATCATTATGGTTAGAATACGAGTACGGGAGGACACCGGCAATTCTGCGTAGGAGGTGTATTCTAATAACCCGTGTCTTCCCCTCCAAGCTGCATCCCACCGCGAGAAGTTTGATACACTAATTAAAGCTGACATCCCACAGCCCACTGCATCAGCGCCTGGTGCACAGGCACCCACGCAGCTCAAGAAAACGCGTACAACAATAGCACGACAAGACAAAACTCGGATACGAGATCTCGTCAGAAGGAAAACTGGCACTAACCAAAATAAATGACCAGTATGAAGGGACTGGAATTAAATGTAGGGCTTAAAAAAACCACACACCCTTTCTGGAGTGAAAAGACTAATAACAGATCACCCCACCTTCCTGGTGTGTAGTCATTTTGTTCCATGACAACAAGCTACAATCTAGTTTATTTGAAAACAATGTGTGAAATCATGAGGAAATCATCTCTCTGAAATACCAAGTTGTGTTATTATTTATAGTATTTGCAGGCAGCACCGTAAGCATGATTTTTTCAGTCAATTTCTTCATTAATATATTTTTAATGCTAGTTTCTCTTATCAAAACGTAGTCTTACAATTCTGAATTTCAGTGCCTAGCAAAGCTGTCATTTTTGAGACAGGCGCATTTAGCGATTGATATTGTTTATATTATGCTTTTGCAGTGAGGAGTTGGACTCATTGTTTTGGGGTCATGTTGCAGCTACAAATCCAAGCCCTGAATTGAGACCCCCAGATACTGTGCTGCATACTGTATGAAACAAATACCCCAAAAGATATTTCTCAATACAAAACCTCAAAATTCAACCATTCATTCTCACGTCAATCTCTTTTCAAGTCAAATACTGTAACACAGTTCTCCCTACTCCAAAGATCTGTGATCTCCAAGAAAGTACAAAGAAATGGAAAACCTTTTCGAGTAAGTTGTTTTCTTTTAAAGGTGGTAAAACCCAGAGGATTATTTCATTTTATTATTATATTTAATTTTATTATTTTATTTTATTTCATGCAACTTTTTATGTTGCATGCATTATAGTGAAAACCGATAATGAAAAGATGTTTGCAGTAGTTCTATGCCAATGCAGTGCAAAGCAAAGAGAATCTGAAAATCAACATACACGCTAAACATGATCAAGATTATTCACTAGCATGCTGAACTCTTTTCAAAGTAATCACATACTGGTTAATATCCTAAAAAGTTAAAGGTCTGTAAACTTTTGAAGACTGGAAAACAAATTCCACAGGCACTCAAAACATGGCTGGCTTCCAGTACGTGACTTGGGTATTTCTAATATGGGCTTAACTGTGTTAAAATACAGTCTCCAACAGACACACATAGCTCTGTAGCAAAGCGAGGAGAATCAAAGTAACGCAATGGGAGGGACCCTGTAGAAGGAAAACCGCTTTCTGACACGAACACAGTACGAGACTGCTTTTAATGCAGAGCAAGCAGATCTTCAGGATGAACTCCTGAAACTCTGGGTTGACAGTGCATATGCAAAAAAGGGTATTTGTGTGAAGACAGGTTCCAGCTGCAAAACAGGTGGGGAACTGTAGGGTTTCTACATGCCGTTCTTCTAGTAGTGCTGTAACAAGATGAAAACGTCACATACGATTCCAGTAAAACAAATTGCGGTAAGTTTTTTTCCTACAACAAACAAAATCTGAGCACAGCTAAGCGTGCATCTACATATCTCATAAGACTCTGTTTAAGATTTATAAGGCTGGCAGCTAATGACAGCTTACAGTGGAAATAGCTGCTCTGAAAGCTCAACATTTTTGTGCAAAACCTGCATAGAACGTGCCAAATTATTCCTCAGTACTGAGAAATGTAAAGATTGTCTGCTGTTTGGAATTTTTTACATTTTTGGAGCTCACCATTTCTGCCTCTTCTTTACCAGATTCCCCTCCCTTATAAGCAAACTGAGAAGGGCAGGATGGTCATCGCTCATTGACTTGTGCTGACGATTCGCTGTAACGAGAGCCCAGCCATCAAGCACCGAAACGGCCGATTACCACCCCTTCAAACATTCTTCTTGAAAGCCTACCTATGATGCAACACATTCAAGTGTTCTTGTTCTCCCATTCCTAAAGAGAACTGCTCTGACGGCAAAGGTCACACCATCTCTCAGCGACCCACCTTTCGGTGCGTGCCTCGCTCCCGCGCACCTCGCGCTGCTTTTCAGCTTCGTCCATCCAAACCCATCCCTCTTCAACTAAAGATGGGGACACCGGCACTGGGCAGTTGCCACCTGGGTTTCCTTAAAGTTTCTCTCAGAGTAAGAGCTGCCAGCTCAGAAGCCAAAAAAAGCTTTAATTATTTCCTGAAGAAAAAAATGCAGTCGAGATATTTCTTGGTATGGTATCCTCTATCCATTTCCCTTAGCTGTGAATAGGGAAAGGGTCAGCAGTTTCAGGATGTAACATAGCAGAATCTTCCTGAAACTCCAACTTCTGTTAAATTAGGGATGCTTTAAAAATGGTATTTTTATTTTTCAAGTTGGTAAAGTGCTTAGAATGCTACTTCCCATTAATTTTAACAGAAAATTAAGTGACCAAAATATCTAAACACCCCAAAATCTACACAACAGTGGGTTTTTTTCCCCTGAATACTTTAACTAAAAACTTTTCAACTCCACACACATTTTCTACCTAACAATTAATTATTCAGCATAACACTGCATTATTTTATACAGCTGAAAATTTTAGACAAATGCATTTATTTAAGTGACCGCATCTGAAAAACACACTATGTGCCCAAAAGCCTGCCTGGTTTTTTTTTCCCCTAATTATAACACTGGGAATAAGGAAGGATACTCTTTCACAAAAACCCCTGATGCACATAAAATATATATCACTCCAATGCTCATTTACATTCTTTAACAGCGTGTTTCTCTGTTCGGAAGTATTAACTTTTTCAAATTATAACATTTACTGGCTTTTAAGCTCTGAAATCCTAAAATATATTTAGCAAAGTTGTTTAATAATAGCTCTTCAGTTAAAGCACTTCCTCTGTATATTAAAAAGCCTATTACCAGCTTACATAATGCAAAGCCATGAAAAAAAATGAATTGTGATTACACAAAGTGATTGCGTGATTACATTCCTGGCTTCAGCTTTAAGACGCCAGTGATGAAAGCAAATGTGACAACTGCACCTCTGAACTGCCCGAGGCCTAAGTATAGGCAAAAGACCCCAAATTTAGGGTTCAAGAACAGTAAAAATGTGAGATGCTCAAGGTTACATC
Organism: Harpia harpyja; assembly: GCF_026419915.1. Classification (NCBI taxonomy): domain Eukaryota; kingdom Metazoa; phylum Chordata; class Aves; order Accipitriformes; family Accipitridae; genus Harpia; species Harpia harpyja. The sequence continues at coordinate 43,692,013 of NC_068951.1, forward strand.
CGATATGTTCTTTAGCATAACATAACTTTATCGTCAGCACAGTATAATGATTTACTACTTCTTAAGTACAGCATACACTATCTATAGTAAAGGGTATCCTCCATAATGTATAGATTGTGGATAAGATATAGATTGGGGGAGGGAAAAACCAACAATAAACCAGCAAGGCACACATCACCTTGTTTTGTGCCCTGAAGGGAGCACGAGAAAACACGTAGCGCATCACGGGCACATCACTGCACAACTAACTGCACCTCCGGGAGATGCTCGCATGCAATGGCGATGAAACACATGGCTACTGGGATGGTGACAGCAGCAGAACAAACACATGCACGAACCCAGCAATTAAAATCCTTTCTTGTGCACAGGCGCATCCCAACACCTCCTCTGCACCGCCTCCAAACGACGAGCTCCACGAATGGGGTCCGTCACTCTTTGTACTTTTCTTGGGCAGTTTGCGTTAAGGAAAAAGGAGAGTTTTGTAGCTAACACGACAAAAAAAAAAAAATCTAGTGTTGTTACTCATGAACTTTGAAGTCTCTATCTGGAAATATCAGCCTGGAGAAAAGCGGGAAGGCAATGATGAAAGCTACAATTTGTCGGACGTTCGGGAAAGCAGGAGATGTATTCCAGTACCTTGGTGGGGCAATGTGTTAACTCCCAGTACCTCTTTGCATCACGCAGCAGCAACAGCCTTCAGTACAGCTTGAAACCAGTAATAAGAACAATGCTGTCTTTTTCTACAGAAAAATGTACTAAATCTTTCTGCAAACACCACAAAACTTTCCATCACCTTGCTTCTGAGGTAGAAAATTACTATCCCCGTTTTTCCCTGGGAAAGACAGATACACAGAGAGACTAAACTAGTTCCTCCAAAGTCCTACAGAGGATCTGCGACAGAGGTGGGAACAGAGATTTCTTAAGAACTTCTCTTCCCCGACTAAGCATATAAAGGTCTCTATTTATAAAATAAAGCACTTCGATAGAATTATTTGCACTAAAAGAATAAAGATATTAAACTCTTAAGAACACAGCACACAAACCCAAATTTGGTGTTGTACAAGAGCGCAGTTCAAACTAAAATTCCACAAGTGCTCTCAATAGCAGAACCTGGTTCCTTGAGTAAGTTACATTTTCTCTGTACCCTAACTATAAGAAATAACACAAAGACATAATCTCTTCAGGACACTGAACTGAGTAGGTACCTTGACTAGCAAGTTACAACACTGAAGTCCTTTTTCAGACAAGCATAGCCTGCTAAAATAAGGATATGTCAGCTCACTCTTCCTTGCATCCTTCCGAAGAACTTCAGTCTAACGTGTGAATCATCTGTGCCCTTTCTGTTCAATAAGACAAATGTTCGCTAGATGTTATGTACAAATAGATGACAGGGAGAAATTTTTTTATAAGTGCTACGAAAATGCATGTGGTTTCCAACTCTTCTCCTAAGTTCAGTTATATGTCATGAGTCTTACCGCAAACAGGGTTCAGAAAAAAAAGAAACCTAGCAATCAACAAAGGTCTGTACAGGAAATGAAACTCGGTTCCCATCAGAACAGCTGTGATACGAAACAAGACTGAGAGTTAAACAGCACTTAGATGATGAAACTGTTGATTTTCTCTCTATGACTAAACCAGTTCCTCTCTGCAATAGCAACAACCTGAAAGCCACTCAGGGGAACAAATGAACTTAAAAGATCCAAACAGGTACGCAACCCTTTTGTACTTAAGTTTGAAAGATTAGTCACATTGAGCTGGGTTACTGTAGGAGATGCAAGTCAGGCATTTACACTCTCTGGTGACCCAAACTCGGCAGTATTTCACCTTACTCATAACAGTTGTTTGAAGCTGCAGGCTGTAGTCCAGCTTTGGGTGACGGACCAAGTGCTTAAACTCCACTGTATGAAACCAAACTTCACTTAGAGTATATTGTCTTAAGAAGATCTTTCTTTTTAAGCAAAGGTACTGAAACAGGATCATCAGATCTTAGACAACAGCAGCCGAAATTTGCTCCCATCGAAACCAACACTGATTCCATAGGAAGCAACAGTAAGCAAGGGTCCAGGTAACACTCACGAAGGGACATGCATCAAACAGCCCTTCGCAACACAGCCATAAAAATGCAGCCAAAGCCTAGTTATTGCTACAAGGAGTGTGAAAAGAAAACAGGAACCTTCCCTCACAGAAGCAATGCTTTGCATCAGGGCAAGAACAAAAACAAGCTGGTAAACACGATCCCGCAGTCCTGACCATGTCAGGTTCTCATCATTCTTAAACTGAAGAGAGGGGCAGCAGGTAACAGGGCAGGAAATTAGTTTCATGTTTTACTTAATTGGTTCCCTCATCATGTCACACTGCTTCTCTCTGCTGTGACTGTAAGCCATGCAGGAGGTCTACAGTGAGACTCAGAAAAGGGAAAGGTGCTACAGAAAGATTTACCTCTACGCTTAAAAGACTCCATCATCAGAAAAAAAAAAAAAAACTATCAGTATAGTAGTAGCTTTGCTGCTTTTCCTGTATTTTTTTTTTTTTAAAGTTAGAAAGGCAGGTTTTCCTGCCTTTACAGTCGGTGACTGGGGGTGCTTGAAAAAGCAATCTTCTGTAATTTTCACAGTGAGAGGGTCTAGCCTGACTTGCATGTTTGTAAGTCTGAAACAACTACTGGGATACTGGTCCAGATATATACACAGCTTAGATGAAAGCCTAGCCCCAGATCTTTTCTGGCAGGGAGAGAGGAAAAAAAAAAAAAAACCAACAACAAAAAAATTCAATCTATCAAGCTCTCTCACACACAAAGATACCATCTCTGGATCAGGAAGTCATTGAGGCATGACTGCTGGTAGATAAGAGACTGTACTGAGAAGTATGTTTGTTCTGTTCTACTCTTCCCAAGAAACCCACTATTGGCCACTTTTGAACATGAGGTACTGGGTTAAAGTGGTTCTTTGGTGTGAAATACTGTTAAGTTCTAAAAGTCTGTAGCAATGAGGATGTCAAACACATGCAAATCTTCCAAGGATTACTGCAGGTACCATATTTCATAATTCAAATCCAAGTTACATCTTCTGTTTGCAGTAGAGGATAAACATGGATGTCCTTGTCTGAGGTAGATTGCTAGTTTCAAAGGTCTCCTACCCACACTGGATAAGGATGTGTTTTGCAGAGAGTTTTGTTTGTTAGCTGTAATTTTTATATCAGTGGATATTTTAGAGGCGGCATAAGCACAGCTCTGAGTGGCAACAGAGCTGGTCCAGGACAGCATTTTCACATCACAAGAGAGGCATTCCATTTCACAAAGCTGCAATATGAACACTTCTAAAATGCTTAGCTGGAGCCCCACTTTCAAAGCCCCATTTTTCAAAAACATTCTGCACAGACAGGCCTGGGTTTTTTTTAGAATTCTGTCCACTCTCAGGACTTAAAATACCTCTGAGATTTATGATATATAATGAAACTGCATCAATTTCCTCAATGCTTTACATAAGATGATCATGTAGAAGTCGGACATTGACCAGTGACCGCCAACTCTGGATGTTTGAGTTTCTGAATGTTCCATCCAATGTTTCGCATCATCCCCTCTGCATCCAGCTTCCCAAAAAAGGACTCCTTTATACACTGGACTACAAGTACCAAATTTTGCAATTATTACTCAGCTCAAATCCCTACCGATTTCAACAAACAGGTGTACCAATTAGGAGGGAACTTCATGACCACGGCTCTTGCTAAGCAAATAATTGTAACAGACTCTTTCTGTTCCTCCTCCTCACCGAAACGGGCAGGCAGACAATGCTACAACCCTGTGCCTGCTGCATTACCTGTAAGCAACTCTTCTGAGCAATCTGTTTCACCCATTATAAATCTTTGTTTCAGAAAGGACTGTTTTATTACCATAAGTACACAGGGAACAGACTGACCTCAACCTGAAGCCAGGTGACAGCTGTTTCCAAAACTGTAATCTGTTTATTGACATGAAACAAGAAAAGGGATATACGAGTGATTGCTGATTCCTATGGCAGCTTGGCATAACACTTGTGACTTCCCTAGATTTGTATAGCTAGAAGCCAATTAGTTTTATTTCATATGTAAATGATACTATGAAGTGGAGCAAACAGGAATTCATTGGAGCATACTATTATAAAGCACAAGGCAAACACTTCTAAAATCACTTCACATGCTTTTTATTTAGAGTCTCTGTCTTGCATTCCTTCTAGCAAGGAATTAAAAGAAGTTCAAAACCATTCAGCTGTGTATATTCAAGAAACACCACACACAAAATCGCCAGGCACAATGAATTTCAGCTGTTTTCTCATCTCCGGTGTTATCAATAACACATGAGTTATCTCATACACTGTGGCAGCTGTGCAGACCAGAAAGATAACTTCCTAAATTTAACTATTCAATTGGTCAGATGATCTCCAGAAGTCCCTGAATGACTGAAATGCTTCCACTGTGCTCTATATGATTTTAAAATCATATAAGCATATTCTAACAGCATCAGAGAAACAAGTTATCCCATGAACACAAGACAAAGGAAACCTAGTTTCCTGTACATTTATTTTTGTCCTTACCATTCCTTCCAGGTCCCTCCATATCCCCATTGATAACCCCATTGGGGAACACACAATATTTACTCTGACTTCATCCAAGAACCATGCATGTATACTGAGTAATTAGTCAGCTGCTCCCAGGCAGAACACGTACGATTGGAGGTCCACCTGCTTTTCCCTGACTGGAGCCATTTCATTTTGGCCTTTCTCTTCCAGCTAGAAGCAGCCATTTCATAAAACTTACAGAAATTAGGGGGGGGGGGGGGGGGGGGGGGGGAGAAATCAAAGCAACTACGAGAAGATGTTGTTTCACGTGAGTTGGGATATGCCGGGGTACACGTAGTTGAACTGCAGTTCCCATGGCACACAGGGATGTCTCTCTGCCAAGAGAAGGGGTGGAATTTTCAGGCAAAGAGAGGGAACAGATGGGTCAGGAACTGCAGAGTTGTTTTAAACAAATCCTCGTGTAATCAGTAATGATGTTGCTTATTTTGAAAAGCAACATATGCATGATAGGACAGGTGTGGGGGGGAAAACCTGCTCAGTTCTGCAGCCAAGTATTTCCCCTTACCAAAGAGCATCTTAAAATATCCCAGCTTGGGTACTCTCACACTGGAAAGCAGCACTTGGCATTGTTCTAATAATTCGCTGCAAGCTGGAACTTCTCCAGGGCCTCTCCTCAAATGTATGAAGGGAACCAAGTGCTTCTAAGTATTTTAACCTGCTTAAGTTCATATTCCCTCATTTGTTTAGACTGCCTGGTATTTGGCTTTAAGTACTTGATAGACCTAAGAAAGCAAAAATATAAACAATTTATGATAAAGTTTTATATTCAGTTTGAGGTCAAACTGCAGTAAGTATGAGGCAGTCATATTACAAAGAAGTAACTGAACAAGGTTTACCACTTCTCCTACTTTCAGATCGTGTTCCCTTAGGTGAGAGGCAACAACTTAATGTATATTTTACATTACTCATCTCAATGACATTAAGATGAAGAAAGATTTATATAAATAGCTACTTGAAGAACACTGTATTTGAATTTAGAGCTTATTCTCTAACTGAGCCAACAGTCCAACACTTTCGTGAGCGGCCCTTCTTTCTTGGAGCGGCGCACAATGGCAATATCATGCACGCAGACTGTAATCACTACCTACTATGCCATATAAAGTGTGTTTAAAACAAAGGAGAATAAACAACTACCACCCACGGGTTGTCAGGCTGGCTTCTGCACGGCCCTCCTTGGACACGCAAACTGCTGAACAGACATTTCCTCGTTGTACGCAATCTGTAGAGATAAGCCTGTAAAGCTAGTCTGACCACAAGAGATTAATAGCTTTAGCCAAATAATGCGGTAACCATGTGAACGATGAGCTGTTCTAGCACGTTTGCGAGCCTCTCGGCGAGGTTCAACACGCTGCTATCTGCATCTCGTTGCCAGGAGACACAACATCGCCCAGGACGGGAGGGGAGCCGGCCACCGGCGAACTCCGGGAAGAGTCACTCCAACTCCAAGCAGTCCACGTCGAAAGGTTCAGGAGGTTCTTCCCGTGTGTAAGAAGAAACTGGCAACGGTACACAGTCAAACATTTACCCCCCCCGCTTCAAAATCTGGCTTGAAACCACGCTAAGTCTAAGTCTTAAGTTGTATCAGATTCAGTGATTGAAATCAGAAGCTCTAGTCTTAAAAAAAGTTTTATTCCTAGGTTCTCACTGATACTGATCCACAAACATGAAGCTCTTCCAAGGAATCAAATACATACAAGAGTACAACTGCTAATATGCCATTCCATGGTAAGCAGATACTATAAATTTACAAGGGTTATCCAACCTTGCGTTGGGGCATGATTTTGTAGCACTGGCTGAAGCAAAGATCTTCACAACGTCTTTTAAGAGAAGTAAGAAGAGTACAGGCCATAGAATTAGCAGCTCGAAACAGAATTTAGTTAGAAAACACTGCTGTTTAAACTCATTTTAGTCTCAGCAGTCTACTGGTCCTTGAAGAAAAGTCAGGCAGACACTCACTGGGCGGCCAGCTCAACTCAACAAGACGAAGTCTACTCTGAACTCAAAGAACCTGCCTTCACTTCGACAGCAGAGTTTCACACCCGCTGCAGAGGCAGCAGCGGAGCTCCGACCCAGCACACCTGGCTTTTCTGAGATCATGCTGCTTCTCAGACTTCATTCCCCGTAACGGGATGTCATGTGTCTGGCAACGCACCCAGTAAGTTTCTTCCCAACTGGTTCAGACAGACAGAAACTCTGTGTACCAAGAGACCAAAATACCCACCAGACTGGAAACCTGCAAAGTAAGTGTAAAGGCGGACAACGCTATTCAGCCAATTTTACAGGCTGGAGATGAATAAGCAATTACGAAGCATTGTTTCTTTTAAAATTAGTCATTCTTAACTCCATCATTTAGAACATGCAGATCATGTGTGTAGTGATGGATTCTGAGATACAGGCTTCGTAACAAAAACTTTTTGCTTGCTTGCACAGAGCTCACATTTAAATTACTTGCATGGGCTTGTCTTACGTCTACATTTGCTGGTTTGTTTTCAGAAATCATTTAAAATATTTGGAAAAATGGAAGTTTCTCTGTTGTAAAATACTGCAAATTTTATCTGCCATGCAGTCACAAGATTGTTTAAAAAAAAAAAAAACAACGACTGGCTTATTTTTTCAAGACTATTCTATAAAATATGATTATTCCCTATTACATATGATTCTTATTTCCTACTTCACTTTCATTTGCGGTGTGGGGCATCTATATACTGGTATTGTCTTCAGTAAAAAGGATGAATCCGTAGGCTGATGGAGCCTGAGTTTTAGTGCCTAATCCAACGTACAGTTAGGTGAAAGTAAAGACTCACATTGACTTTAAGCATTAGATTGGGTCTCTGGTGCCTAATGACAAGTCTCGGCACAGTAAATGAAAATTAAAACATTAAGGAAGAAGGGATATACTTCCTCCAGGAAGTGGAAGGAAGAAGAGGTAGGGAGAACAAATCCACAGGGAATCAGATGGCAAAGGCATTTTGAAGATTTCACTACAGAACTACGAAGCGTCACTTTGAACTGACGATGACTAGAATGAGTTGCACTGGGCTCACAGATTATGGCAGGGTAGAGAAGATATGAGAAGTTTGCATTGTATGCTTCCTCCAAGAAAAAAAAAAAAAGCAGTCTACACCCTGCACTCAGAAGAACACAGACCATATAGATCTGATGAACTTGTAAACATCAGCCCTCCCCCCTACGATTTAAAACGGAACCTGCATTATAAAAGTTGAAGAAGCTTTGGTTTAGATCTCAGGGTGCAGGATCAAGCCTAAATTGATACCATAACCAGGGAAATTTAAAAGCTATTTTCTAATTTCAGAAAATGAGTAGATATACGCTACTATGTATAGAGGAAACAATAACTTCTAATAAATGGTTTAACATTTTTAGATGACAACTTAAATAGACGATCAGCATTTCTGAAGGTATTGCTCAGGTTGTTCATAGTGAATTAGCTGAAACATCACCGTGTATTATCAACTATATGAAATTGCCAGTTAAAGGACTTAACAGAGCACCTATCTGATCTTAGCTGCTTAGAACGTAATGACAAAAACTGTGGTTGGAGTGCATCCAGTCAATCTGTATTCACGGTGACAGAAAGCAACTGCTGTATCATTCCTGTTTCAATCACTGCAAAGGCTCATTTGTGCTGCCGCTTTTTCTAATTAGGAATGTCAAGAACAAGTACAATACCACATAACAGTCCTTCAGCTTCAAAGAACACTTTCCAGATCCTAAATAGGAGTTGTAATTAGGCGTGCAAGAATTTTCTGTTGTGGCAAACTTGTTAGATATTATTCAGGTAACATCATCACAGGGTTTATAAAACACTTGTATACAAAACACCAGAAAAAAAGAACACACATTCTGTTACATTTCTGCACCGCTGCTCAGTTAAGCACCCTTGCTAGTAAGCGAGTAAATTCAGTTACCTACCGATATTTCACTTTGATCCTATCATTGTCAGGGTTGCAGTAGAGTCTTTCCAGATGCTCCTGGGAATCATTGGTCACACTTTGCCAACTCTGGGTTGCTGTCCTTCTCACTTGCCAATGGTAAGGCAAGACCGTGTGATGTTTGGGACAATCACTGCCATAAACACAAGTGCCCTGGAGAAAATCCACACAGATTTCTACTCCATCTTCCTGATGGGTGTGATATTGCAGCTGGTTCAAGAGCTCAAACACCAGATCAAGAGAAGCTTCTTCACTTTTATCCTGGAATATCCCAGCACTGAATTTATTGCTTGGGTTCAAATTGTATTGCATCGGACAGCTATTCTCTTGGAATAAGCCAGATGTGTAGCTTTCCAGAATCTTGTCTGGGAACAAAGGACAAGCTGCACCGTCACTAGCAGCTGGGTGCAAAGGATGATGATCCTGGAATGATTCATTACTGTTATCAGCAGCAGTTCCAGGAGTAGTTTCTGGTGAGAAGCCCTGCTCTCCTGACTGGACATCCTGCTCGGGATGCCCAGAAGAAGGACGAGCTACTGGCAATTGACTCTGCACATCTGGAGCTGTTGGCACCAGCACAGTCACATCGTTTTCTGGTTGGGGGCAAGAAGTACCGAGGTCCAGAGGCTTTTTCACAGCAGGTTCACATAAATCACTATGACCGCCACTTTGGCCTCGGGGCACAAAGACCCTGTCCAAGCTCCCAGCTCCCAGCAAACTGGTGAAGATTGGCCGCAAAGCCCGGAGAGTTTCTGTGTCCAGCCTCTTCTGCACTTGCTGCTTCTTCTTGAAGCAAGGCTTCACTGGTGGTATCTTTTCGGACAGTCTTATCTGAGGAGGAAAGTCCTCTGAAGGAGGGCACTTCATTCCTGGGCAGTGAGCCTGCTGCACAACACACGCTGGCTTTGGTTCGGTGTCCATCAGACACAGATTTTGCTCTCTCCAAATCACTTTCGAATGTCCCAGAGCCTCACAAGAATCAATCTAGGGCAGAAAGGAAAACAAGACAGTTAATCTCTCTAATTGCTCATGGTTGACACGAACAAGATCACCCCTGGAGAGGATTTTGAGCCAGCAACAGCAAACTCCTCCCTTCTCTGTGACTGTGGGTAGCCCCTAGGCACGTAAAGCATGAAACCAGCTAAACTCTGGCTAATTAATCCCAAACGCACACTCATCGTCTTCTCACACATGAAATCTCAGAGACACTCAGGCACGCACACACGGTCCCCAGAGGGGGGTCAGGAAAGGGGGATGGTCAGATGCCCTCCTCCTTGTGACGATGTTTAATAATAAACAGCGCTTGAGTTCATTATATTCCACAAAAGTGAACATTGCATTGCTCATTTTTATGCCTCCCTCCTCACACACAGACCCGAGAACAGAAGCGTTCGCACACACACAGCCCTGAGCGTTCCCACCGCACTTTAAACGTTCACGCACCATTTCTTCTCCCACCAGATAAACGGGCAGACGTACACGTTCCCACTCCATTCACATAGACCTTCCCTCGCACAATCTCACCCGGCAGCATCCTCAGAGAACCGCCGGCTTCACTTAAACGAAGGGCAAACTTCGTACGGACTTCAGCAGGGGCCAGGATTTAATCCTTGGCTTTTTAGACACAGGAATTCGAGCGCTTACACCCTGTTCCTCCCGCGATGCATCTGACACTGACAGTCTCGTACATGTCCAGACACTCCCACCTCACACGCAGCCCTTCTCGCATGCCCACACACTCTGACTCAGATGCACAGCCTGCACTCTGTCACCCTGCGGGGACACACCAAGCTCATTTGCCTCTTGCTAGGCTGGTCAACAAGAATTAAAACCGGGCAGGGAAGAAAACAAAAGGGTGCTAGTTACTCAGGAGCACAGGACAGAAATGATTTGCAAGACAAAAAGAAATTTTTTTTCCCCCTAAAGTACAAATAAATAGCATGTCTCGTACGTCAGCAGAAAGCAAGCTCTACACCTTTTAATCAGGAATCTTGTAATATTTGATTACGTTTAATTAAACCCTCTTCAGTCTCCTCGCACGTAGCCTCAAAGCTTAGAGTGGAGCACCTTAAGGATTACTTCCTGGGTATGTGCACTCCAAGCAAAGTAACTCCTCATTTCAAAACAAAATCCCAGAAAACAGATAAAATTTGGCAATAATTTCTTCCTACTGACGATTTGCTCTGGAAAATTTCTCACCGAGCCTTCCTTATTTTGGAACGTTCATTTATAAGGCTTTTGCATTACCCTGGGAAACAGCACGTCAGGATTGCCAGGAAAAAGAAAAAAAGCCGTGCCTCTCCAGTTTCCCATTTTTAGACTAAATTTAAAGCAACTGGTATATTTGTTTGCCAGTTAAAACAAACTCCAAAATTAGTGGTATCTCTGTTACTCTTCCACAGACATCCGAGGCAATTCTCTTTCTAAAGCACCAAGGGTACCTTAAACCTTCAAGTAACTCCGAAGGTTTAAAAATCCTCAACTCCGAAAGGAACCAGATGCTTCACTTCACCGCGCCCAGGTTTAACAGCCCCTGCAATACGCAGGAGGATCTCCCGGGCTTCAAGGAGTCCTGCTGTGCCGAGGAGCTAAATAAGTGACTTCTGGTCATTTTCAGCCACATCTTTAATGCTATTTCAATACTGTCATTGCTCACTTGATTATCATTTAAGTTTTGCTGCTATTTTTAAAGACCTGCCTTACTGTCTAGAGTCGAATCGCCCACCAACTCTAAAAATAGAAAGCAGGGGGAATGAAGAGTATCAGAATTTGTCGGCGTTTCCATTTCAGGATTTTAACATCCCGAATCAGTCGCTATTATTCAGAAACAACAGAGCACGGCTGGATTTGCACAATATATTTCAACAGAGGCAAATCTCTCCGGGGGAAATTTCGGTCCCCAAGCACTCGCCACCTCACGCCAACCACACCTCCCCGTCCTTTGCAGAAGAAAGGAAGTCTAGCGCTCCGAAAACAAATTAAAAATAAAAGCAACAGCCCCAGCACAAGACCTAACAACCACCAAAGCAAGCGCACCCGGACGGACAGACCGCCCCGCGACTTTCTGCGGGGCTGGAGGCTCTGCCAGCCGAAACCTACCGGCTCTTTGCTCCCCTCGAAGCGAGATTCCGCCGTTTTGACCCAATTTAAGGATACCTTCGAAACAAGATTAGTCTTCGGGAGGGGGGGGGGGGGGGGGGGAGAAATAAATTAACCGACAGCTGCAGCCGGGCGCTCGCAGGCCAGGATTTCCACCTTAAAACTGCAGAAACGCCCGCGTCTCGGGTCGCAGGTCCCGGGCTGTTTCTCGAGTTGCCTTCGGGGTTACCAAGAGACGGAGGACGGACAGACAGGCGGGCGGGCAGGGCGCAGCCGGAGCCGAGCCCCGGCGCTGCGGGGAGCGTCAGCCCGGGCTCACCGCCGCCGCCCTGCCCGCCCCGCGGTAGGTGACACGCCGCCCATCCCGCCCCGCAGCTCCGTCTGCCCCTCACATGTTCTTCCTCGCTGTTTTAAATATCGTTTCCCCACAGCGCTCGGCTGCGCGGCCCGGGGAGGAGCTCGGAGGAGGAGGAGGAGGAGGAGGAGCTGCTCCCGCCGCCGGGGCCGGGAAGCCGGCCCGCCTCCTCCGCTCCCGCTCTCCGCACACACACGCAGCCCCTTCCCGCCTTCCACACACACACAAACCCCCCCCCCCTTCCCTCCCCTCCGGCCCGGCCGCAAGCACCGGGGGCTCCGGAACGAAGCGACAAAGCCCCGGAGTACCGGCCTGTCCCTCGGTCCCGTCCGGGGTTCCCCGAACCGGACCCGCGTCTAAGCGGGGACACCGGAGAGAAGCGAAAGGCGCGGTGACCGGGTCCCAAGAAACGCTTTTCGGCCTTCGGTTTACCGGGCACGAAGCGTTGCGTTTCGCTTCTGCGAACCTTTCCGAGGAGGATTTCCTCGGGCAAAAAATAACTAGGAACAGGCCGCTGGCAGCGCCCAGGCCTGCGTGCGTGTGCGCGTCGGAATAAGCTGAGGCCGAAGACACGGCGCTCTCGACTTCCAAACGTTACTGCGTTTCACAGCGCAAGTTATTCGAAGAATGCTAATTAATGACTTCAGCAGCAAACCAGCAGCCCACCCTGGAACGAAGTCGGCGTGACTCATGTTCTGTACCTGCGCGGCGTGAGCGCGGTCCCCTTCTCGCGCGGGGCTGCCAGGATGCGGGCCGTGCTAGTTACTGCCCGTGCCGCACGCTGAAAAAGAAAGCACGAAGTACAGCAAATACAATGAATTACAGTAAGTTACCACTGACTTACGTGGCGTATTTTATAGGTGGAACTCGTTAAGAGCATAGTTAACTTTCTTTTGACCAAAAGCCATTAGCGTGCTGTCATCTTTTGGCTGCAAGCTGTGCGTGTGAGAGAGCACGGTGGGTTAGTTCGGCCGCTGGTGTGAGGGCCTGGGACGCTTCCCCGGTGAATCACAAGCTTGTTTTGCTGTAGTGAATTTCAGCAGGACATGCCCATCAGCTTGCACGGACGTGACACCACCAGAACTAAGTGCATCTGCATCACTAACATGGCCAGATAAAATAACTTACAAAGAGGTAAATAACTTCAGAAGGCAAAATCTATGTTGATGGAACACCTATTATTTGTGTTATGGTTTTCTTTTTAAATAAAGCCAGCCTTTCATTCCTTGTGCTCAGTGATTTGATGAAATTACCTATACAGAAAATACAGGCATCTGGAAAGAAACTGTCATTCTAAGATGGCACAAGCTTTACAGTGCATTTTGAAAAATGCTGCACAGCTGTGTTTATAATGCAGAGAGAATATGGCATTTCTACAAACAAATTACAAAAATTGCGCTTCATGCAGTTGGAGCTGACTTCTTATAGAACGACACAATAGAGGCTGAGTAAAGAAGGCATCCATATCTACAGGAGCTGAAAACAAATTATCATTTGTAAATTAATTGAACTCTTGAGTGTCTGAAACATCAGACAGGCACAGCCTTACACTCCGTCTGGACTCGGCACAAGAGCTGTACCAAGCACGGTGACTAGCAATGTGTCATATCCTCATTTAGTGAGAAAGAACTGTATAGACACTTGCATTCATCTTCTATTACCAGATCAGAAATTATCTGTTTGGAATAGCTTATGTCATGCACGAGATATAAATAAGTAGCACATATGGCTGAACTACACACCAAGGTACGCACAACTCCCACTGCAGTGGGCTTGTAAGGATGTCACTGAGGAAAGACAGAGGCCTGGAATAACCATCTTTCTCAAAACAAATGTATAATTAAAGGAAATACATCACAGCACACCAGCAGATCATACACCCATTTCTGAGGCTACCCCACACAAATACATAAAGAAACTATGACCACCATGAAAGTATGATCTCATTTTTAAATACACGTTTAAATCTTAAGCAAGAGAAAGCAAGCTTTAATTATTTCTTTCAGATGGTAAACTGCATCAGAGCAAATGCAGCAATTTACAATTCTGACTTGCAAATAATGGAATAATCAGTATGCACACTTCTTTGCTGATGAAAGAAGGGAAATGTCTTTGACTTAAATGTTCACGCTAAAAAAAAAAGTTCTCAGGCTGCAACATGTTTTTTTTCTAGTCACAGAAACAAGACCTCCTTTTCTACCTCAGTACTTGCACAATGAATATTCTTAACTTCTTAAAACACGGCCCATTACAGGAAGGTTAACTGTCCTTTTCTGATGTTTTATATGAAGTGAAGTCAACAAATGTTGGTGGGAACTGGAAGGATGGTGGGGAACAAGGCAGCACACAGAAGGTGTGCTGCATCTTCTCAGTTCCTCTGAAGCCATTACATCCCAAGTCTATCTTGCACAGACTCTTGCTCTCTGCATTTTCAGCCAGAAGGAAAAGGGAGAGGAGCAGTTGCTGCCACAAGCTCTTATTTTGGCTCAATGTATTTCTGCCAGCAGAAAAGCAAGCTGTTAGACTCCACGTTCTCTGTCCTCTACAACTTCTCCCCTCCCAACAAGTTTAAGAGTGGTATATACCACCATTCTAAAATCAGGCAACGGTAAGAAGGTTCCAATATAACCCAATTAACAGAGAGACCCAGAAATCAAAGTCTAACCTTTTCCACAGCTGTATTTCACATGTTCTTCGGATGCATTTACCTTGCAAACTGCTTCTTCACGACCTTTGTTAGGCTGCTGTGTAATGGAGCGCTCCCTTTAAGGTACACATTGTGGAAGAAACAATGAGAAACTACTGTCAACTTACTTGTCAAGGGAAAGTAAAGGTTCCTGAAGGAAAGCTAAAAAAGAGGGCCATGGTAATGCTAGATGTGCCCACTTGCAGTAACGCATGGGGAAAAAGCTATGGTTTTCGTCACGTAAAGGTAAAACTGAGCTATGTTAAAAGATCTTCTGCCATCTAATCAGAGGGAAAAACCGTTGGCGGTGGGTGGCTAGCAAGGGATGTGGGGAAGCCCTCTCACTAAAGATTAAGAATCCCTGCAGATGCAGTTTTGGGGATATTGTGGGTTGACATTTTGGGGAGCAAAACCAACGCAGTACATAGACAAACAGGTTTTAAAACCTTTTTCTCCTGATTCTTTGTAAGCAGGAAAAGAAGTTAATGAAGCTAAAAATACTTCCCTGCCTTCAGGATATCTTTCTGAACTGCACAATCTAGTTTAGTCAACTGTCCAAAACGTTTAACATGTTTACATTTTCCTCTTCTCAATTATGGAGCAGGTGAACATTGAAACTACTGAAAAGAAAAGGCAGGATGTTACGTGGCGTTATATGGCACACCCCTTTCTGTAGTATCTAAGGTGGCCTTTCCAGAAAATACAGCAGCTTTTCCAGAAAAAGTGCTTCAAGGTCATCATGCAAAGCCATCAGTACTGCAAGACTACTTTTCATTGATAGTACGGTTATTCATTTAATTGATAATACGATAATCACAAAACCACTGCTATCAACCCAAGATCTTGCTACTCAACACAGAAGCTGTGTGACAAACTCATGCTTACAGGAAGTTATATTGGTTGGAAGGTAACTTGTTTTAAGACTACACGTAACACTGTTCTTAGGTGGTCTTCAATGATTTCAAGGCATCAAAAAAATTCCTCGTGAGGAATCTCAGTGCTACTGTTCCCAATGTGCTTATACTCTGTATGTCTAAAATAACCTACCTCACTTTACACAGCAAATCGAGAAAAGAATGAAGTTGACTTCAGCAGTACGAGAGTTTCCTCCAAGAACTTCTTTATCATTTCTCCCATTTAATCAGTTACTACGTAACATTTTACATTTTTTTTTTTAAATTGCTTCTTAGCACTGGATTTTCCACTACATACAAGTAAAACAATCAGTACATATTATTAGTACATAGAATACTTAAATCTACAGTTCCAGGCTTTTTTTTTTTTCTTAATACTATCATTACTATCATTATTATGTAATGTAATTATATTGATATTTTCTTAATCTTAATTGTCTGCTATAACAGTTAAGCAAAAATACAGGATGAGACATATCCAAGGTTAAGCAATAATTCGGTAGCAACTGGAAGAGGACACAGGTCCCTTGACTCACACAACAGCACTGGACACATTGGATCAAACATTTAGCACTTCAAAATCAAAAAGAACACATACAAATGTACATGCCTCTTTCTTTACTATGTAGCAGCAGATATGAATGCTGAAAATAAGAAAAAGGAATGAAAGTTGTTAAGCTACTGAATCATTATCATTATTCGCAGTAGGAAACAGACTACAAAGTCATACCACCTTTATTTTAGTAAAAATACTAAACTTCTGACTTTAATTTAGCAGTGGAAAAACAATCAATCTATTAACATTTTACAGTACTGAATAAAAGATGTACATTTATTACAGAAATCAATATGAAACTCAGGAATTCATCTATGTAGCTAATTTTTACTGTAATGCTTTAAAATTAACCAAGTAGATGGTTCTTTTCCATACCAATCCTTGATGAAAAGTGCTAATCACCTTCAAATAACGTTTCAAGCTCTACCCTTGTTCTGACATGGACATGTGCCAGCAAGTCAGGTTAGGTAAGTACCAAGGGAAAAGAAATGTCAATGATGCAGACATTTTTCAAAAGTTAAACAGATGGGAAAAGACAATCTCTGATCAGTTCACCCTGTTATCAAGATGTGCTAACACTTCCATACCTATTAGACTTTTGCAATAGTCCATTTTTCATCATATGTCAACAGACTCAACCTATTATGTATAGGTTTCGGTTTTTCTCCCTTACAAGTTGCATACATAAAATATTTATAATTTTTATTTTCTGTGCATACTTTTATTCTTCCTCTTTATACTAAGACTCGTAATTTCAATCGGGTTTTTTTAGAAGTTAAAAAAGTGCTTGCTGTGTTTATATGAAGGTGAAATAATGCAAGCCGGTTTTCACTAAGGAAGAGAGGAGGGCCGCAAAGGTTTACTCGACACCTGTATTCGGGTAGCCTTTGCTGGAGTGACACCTAGTGGGCTACATCTCACTTTGGTCCATCCTGAAGATTAGGAGGGCAGAAATGTCAAGGTCCAAACATGCTGAGATTAAATTTTCTATTAATTAAAGTCTCCCTCCACTGGAAACACTCAACATTGACCGAACTTTGGCCAGGCTGGTACATATAACTTCAGGTCAGAAGGAGGACCTCTGGGGAGTGGTAAATGCTTCATGCCACGGCCTTTTAGAAAAGCTGGGACCCTACTTTGCTGGGGGGCATCTGTGTTGTGTATCTATGTTTTTAAAAATGGCTAACTTCCACACACTGTCAGAATGAAGAATTGCTTCTGAAAATGCCACTATATTCAGAGCAAGATGATCAGTAAGTAAATAACTACAGTAATTACTATTCCTCCTTGTGCCCTATTGCTATCAGATTTAGCCAGGAATCTTAGATAACTAAGCAGTATCGCATATCTGACTGGTAGATGTATTTGGCTCTCTGGAGGACAGCAATGACCTAAAACCACAGTGTTTTTAAGAAAAATATAAACACAGATTATTTGTCTGGTACTATCCACAAGCAAGTAAAAAAACAAACCCTCATCTGCTTACACATGATAATCTAGAACTGGTGTAAATGGAAAAAGGTGGCTAGCTCATAGTCTTTAAAATAAAAATCTTCTTGCTAGTTAAATGACATATTCACTGTGTGGTGGTGATCTTTTAGTAGAACCTCATATTCTTTTCTTTTACACTGCTCACAAGAAAAGTATCAAAACTAGAGTAGTTCCAATTCATCAGTGTTAGTAAATGAAACCTTTTGAATCCAGACCCAACTTCTACATTTGCAGCTAGCAGTAACAAAAAATAGTAATTTCCTTGGTCTCAAATTCACCTTCTTTTAATATCTTGTACTAGTAATTAAAAGTTTTAAAAGCACACCATTCCATTTCTCTTATTTAATAAAAGCCAAAAGTTTACTGAAAAGAGCATTTCACAGATAAAAAAAAAAATAATCATGTATTACACATATGAATATCACCACACTTCTAGTTATTTTGCTGAGTGTCAGATACTCTTATCTCTGTAAGTGATTTATGATTCATGTATTTGGTCAGGGAATGCATGATTCAAAAGTGAGGCCCTTTTTCTGGAAAATCTGTTAATCATTTCTGCAGAGATATCTTACTATCCTAGGACTGCAGTCTTAGAGGAATGGACCTAGAACTTTGGCCTACACATGCAGCAGAACACTTTAATGCTTTTAGCGTATCAGTACAGTAACATTATACAACTTAAGGTGAAGCATTACTAAGAATTCCCATCTATCTTATGAAACATGAAATAATTTTATCACAAACTAGAAACAGAAAAAAATTGTATCAGTCATACTCAACTCAGCAGCCTCTCAAGAAGTCATCTTTCTAGGTGGAGTTCTCTTCTGCAGCTGTACTGTCCAGTGTTGTACCAGTCTGAGGGGAAAATTAATGATGCTTCAAAACTAAAAAAAAAAAAAAAAAAAAAAAAAAAAATCCCCAAACTTTATTCTTAAAATGCAAGTAGTGAGCATTTGCAGGGCATCAGGCATAAATTAGGAACAGGTAACACATTTCAGTACACTAAAAAACCCCAAACATCTAAATATCATTTTGTGACTGGAGTCTGAAAACAGCCTTTCATCAGTGTGAACGGGACTTCTGGAAACAGTGCCTTTTGTTCAAAATTAAACTTCCTGACCTGCTTACCAGCAAAACATCATGTATCCATTCATGCATCTGTTACAGACTGGAGAGACGCTCTGAGACATTAAACTGATTAAAGCATCCATCCAGTTTTAGAAGTTGATTTAGATACATGAGTTAATACATAAAATGATAGAAAAATATGCCCACAATGCGGACATGCTCATTTGGTTTATACGGGATTTTGTTGAACTGGTGCACCCTCTTGTGGAAGTCTCTTAAATCAGCGTAAGCCATGTAGGTTTCTTTAAGGTCAAGGCAACACTTACGATGCATCCTTAACTAATATGAGCAATACAAACTGATTCATATGATACCATGTAACTTTTGAATTTTTTTGAAGGTTAGTTCTAAAACGCTGATGATCGTGGAACACATGGATCCTGCCACAAAGTAAGTAGTAATGTGTGGATGATAGTGCTTTGTTCCTTCTCCTTTAGGCTGACTCCTATTTAAACTAAACAGAATGGGAATGCTCCTCTATAACACAGTGTTGGCCAACTAAAAGTTAAACAGTTCTAAAATTAACAGCTAGTTCTATCTAGCAGACAGGTAGTTTACTGTCTACATGCAAATAACGTCCATTCTTCAACCAAAAATTCCAACAAATTATAAAGGGACACCTGGAAGGTAACAGTACCCTAGTATTTTACATCTGAAAAAACAGCTAAGAGCTGCTCACTATAGCGAAACTTCATTAGAGCTTTAGTTACCGAGTAAAACACTGATTCTACAAAGACCTGCAACACCCTTGAAAAGTCGAAGGTGTGAATGAAGATCTCTGTAGACATCCCTTGAAAAAGTCAATCCTTACAATATAAAAGTGAGAGTATTACAAATTTGACTGCCCTTTCTCCCAAGCTCTGCATGATTCAAATAGCAAGGAGGAAAATAGCAGCATTCACATCTTAAATTAAAAACAAAATAAATGAATGGAAGAAATTAACACTAAATTCAACAAAACATTTTTCTTTGAGATGGAGGAGATGAACAAAAATCTGAAGCTCAGGAAATATTGTTAATGTTCAAATCCTCAAACTTAATTGTGCCTCCTGAAAACAGCAATAACAATAGAAATTATTCACAAACATATCATGTGCATTCAATGGGCTAGGCATAGTTCCAGATCAGCTGTAGCAACACAGTAAAGTTCTAACCCTGCATAATGATACAAAACCATCTGGAAGAAAATGGGACAAGTCCTTCATTTTGCCTGATACATATGGTAAGCAAACAACTAGGAGACACACACACTGCTTAGAAATCCTGCATGTCTTCCTTCAGTACTGCATGGCATACAGTTTGTCTCAGTGGCAACTCCCAAAGCCTCCCTGCTGTGGATACTGCGAGCAGCTGGATGCATACAGTCTGCAGAACACAAATAAAACCACAGCATTAGATAGCATCATGCAGAAAACAGCAAAATGATTGCTATATTCAGCAGCTGTTCTTTGTCTGAAATAGCCTTAAGTGACTGTGAGTAGGAAAGATGCTCTGCTCTACGTTTTAGAATGAGAATATGCATTTGACAGATTATTTCTGTACAGAAGAATTATTGTGTGGGAGTACACTATAAATGCTTTATTTCTAGAATTCAGCAATCCGTGTGTTGCTGAATCCAGCATTCCAGAAGGGTATAGGATACTGCCCTGCTATATTAATTCTGTTCATGAAGAGTTTTTTCTCTTACATTTCCTAAGGTTTTTTAAATTAGGACAAAAACATAACTTGGAAGAATTTCCTCTAACATATAGGTCCAGGTTGAGTCTAGCCATGACTGGCTAGCTAGAAAACACAAAGCTAAATCTGTTTTCTGTGGATGGATTAATCTCCAATCTATACCAGCATGGCATGATATCAACGAACCTGAATCAATTCTGTCCAGAGCTAGCTCAAATCTGCACCATGCTCAAGAACACCACAGGCATGTAGCTATACTGCTGCTAAGAGCAGTTCTGTACAGCTGTGCCACAAAAGTTTTAAACTGCTTTTCTGTAACATGGGCTTTAAGCTCAGTAGATCCAACCTGGAGAACTAGACTGCTGCAGACATCTGAGAGGCTGTCTGTAGTTAGCCTGGCTCCTGTCCTACTCACTAGGTCTAGCTCCACTCCAGACTCCCTGGATCCAACACTGCTGCTGCAGAGCACACCTGCACATACCTGGACCTTGCTTCCTTGCAACAGATACCCTGTGGGAGCTTTCTGTGCAGCTAGGAAGCGATGCCCTTCTCAGTGCTAGCACAGCTACACCCAGCCTGACTCTTACAGAATCCTCAGCATTCATGTTAATCAGATTTCTTCTTATCTCCAGACTTTTTATTAACTATGTCTGAGCTCAACCGTTACCTAAAGTTCTAAAAGCTGGCTGGATATCATTCCTACGTACTTCATTCTGTACTGATCATTATAGTGAAATGGGTATTACCATGATGAGTTCAAATGTTTGCGATGTGCAGGGCTAGTCTGTGTTACATGATTACAAATAACCATTCAGAAGATGAGGTAGTCAGAAATACCCCCTTTTATTCACTCATCCAAACATTCTTCACATGATACTTCAGTTTCTAGTTCATCCTTCTTACTTTAGATATTAGCATTTTAGGAGCCATCAGCACATGGATGGCCAACTCTTCTGACTACACATTATAGGCTAAAATTTTCCTATGGCTAAGATCCAGAAGGCTTTTGCCGAACTCAAGGCTGCAGGAATGGGAAACCCCAGGGATAACTCGCAGGTGGAAAGTGACACCAACCACCACGAGATCCTCCTACACTGCTAAAGGATGGAGCAGTAGCGGGTGGGTGGGTGGCAGGATGACACATTTCAGACTCAGAAATCCCATCTGGCTGACTTCCTCCCACTAACACGGATTCAGACCGCTGAACTGGACCACTGCAGATCACCTGATGTATCCCTAATGTGGAGACGTACATGTGAACCACTTATAATCTGCGTGCTGTTAAAGCCACCAAGCCGACTATCCCACATTTAAATGACTGTTTCTGATTGCCTGGCATACTTTGTGCCTAAATATATAATCACAGGCAGCAACCAAATGGATAGACCCGAAAGGCAGCAACAGACCTGGCCCCTACACCAGTGCTTCACTGCCCCAGTCACACCCTTGGCTCATTTTGCCATCCTACTGCCTACCAATCGTCTTCTACACACAAAACACAATTTGGTAGGTCTGCTTACATTAAAGGCTCATTCATTCAACTTCCTCAGCCTCCCTTAGTGCAGCCCTTGTGCTGAAGCATTCATGACACAGCCTCCAGGCTTACTTTCACCCTGTATTTCTCCACCACACCATAAAATGCCAGTGTGACCTGTAAGAAAGCTTACAATACCTCCATGATAGGTGGCACACCCACCAAGAGTCCTCCTAAGCAGGTGAAAGTTACAGTTCCTCAGTGGCCTCCACAGAACAAATGGCTTGACTGCCATCCTCGGATCACATCTGGCTGGAAAGCATACATGCACAGCGTCAGTCTGCACAAACCTCCACAGGACCCAAACCAGGTGATTTTGTGCTTGAACAGAATAAAAAACAAAAGATATGCAAAAGGATGAAATAAAACACCATAATTTTGTATTTCCTGTTTTCAGAAGCTTTTATTTGGATTATCTGCAGGATACACTTGCAGATCTCAAAGCAACACAGGAACCAGACCTTGATGCTTAAGAAATAGATACCCCAAATCTTGAATATTAGGTTCACTCTTACCGGTAGAGTTTAGTTATTTTCCAAATATTGCATTTGATATTGCTTTTCAAAAGTGTGCTCGGTTCCATGCTCTACCTGGGATAAATGCTGAGCAAGCCAGCCCCCCTGAGAATCTATTAATAGACATTATTTCATTCATTTGGTCTACACACAGAAGAACCTATCAACCAAAACTTGAAAAATGCTAAAGGAGGAAACTGGAGCAGATGAGAGCATTTCAAGAGACCAAAAATGGGTCACATATGCTACACTGAGCTCCCTTCAGATAGAGCAAGTGTCACAGAAATCCAGCAATTTCCAGCTTTTAGAAGTTAAAGGTCAGCATAGCAATCCATTATTTCAATGCAATGTTCTCAGAAGGTAAAAGAGAACATTTGTTCACCTCAATGATGATTGCAACTATCTTCCCTTTTCCTAACACAGAGAAGGATAACTCGGACATTCTCCTCCCCTTACAGAGTCACAGATTCTTCCCAAATTACCGCCCAGATAAGAAATCTATCCTTTCAAAACTGTGTCTGGTAACAACACTGGTTCAAGACAGTGCCATTCCTTACCAGCCCCCAGACTGCCCCTCCAGCTGTGACAGCTGTGCTCTTTTTGGGGCTACACTCTAAACCCCATCGAGGAACGGATTTGGCTGAAAAATAATACATCGAGATTACGCCTCCAATTTTAAACCTCGGACTCCACAGAATGCTTCAAAAAAAGCACAGCACACAGAAGAATTGGAAAGCTTCTCATTCACCTAGTTCATACAAAGATAGCAGAAGCTGCTCAGTTTATGAGTGTCATGCATGTTTATTCAAAGGTTTTTCTTTTGTATTTCAACAATCCCCAATCAGCTGATCCAAAACTCAGAACACTAATCCCTTACTGCATGATAAATTTCAATACATCCAAGTAAACACAGGGATTTCAGAATAGTAGAAGAGTTCAATTTTGAACAAAGAGGGGTTTTTCAATTTTAACTATAGTGAAGCTTTTGCTCGGCTCCAATTTAATTCTCGGACATAGTTTAGTCCACTGACTCTGGAATGAATGCCAATGAGAAAGTTTGTTTTAATTTAGATTTAGATGTGAATGTAAAAACCTAGCAGTTTTCAAAACTATAGAATTTATTTCCCAACTAACAAGTGTTGGGGAAGAGGGGAGGATGTAAGAGAAAACATGGGAAGAAATTTGTCCAGATTTCTTCTAGCCAGAATGAGGAAAATACACAATTTCCCCCAGGAACTGCAACAGACAGCTGCAAGACTGTCTCAGTCATGAACTTTTGGGGCTGTATCTACACTGCTAGGAAACGTTCTCAATTTCAGTGAGTTACTTAAGTTAAAACAACTGACTAGGCAGAGGTCTTCCAGATACATTAAGTGAAATGGTTCAGCTAGAACAATTAAAAAAGTGCCAAAGGAAGCAATCACCCCCGGAGGACTTGGTAGTGAAATGGTTACTGAAAGCAAAGAATAGATTCTGTTTCTGTGCTTAACAAAACCCCTTTTAGAGAAGCAAACAAAAACTGAACAGCTGGTAAGTAGACAGCAAAATTAACAGCTGCAAGGTCAGCCAAGTTTATGCTTTAGTTTTGGACGTAGGTTCACAATGTAGTTGCACATGGAAAATAAAAAGGTATTTTCATATGAGTGAGATCATTCCTCTGGCTGTGGTATGATTTAAACTGAAATCCATATAGTACTAGCATATAGATAATGAACTGAAAAGGATGCAAGAGACTGCACAGATGCTTCAACTCCATGGCAGAACATCAAATCCAGAGTAAACACTGACACAAGGGCGAAGGCATAATATCCTTTTTAGACTAACTTAAAAAGAGGAAAACACGCACACCCCCAAGTATAACAGAATATAAGCCACTGGTACTATTAAAAAAAACACGTGCAAGCATCTGGAGACAACATCAAAGAAATGAGACTCTCCTCTTCTGAAAGACAGCTGGACTCATTGCAGTGTTACATTCTATAACCGGCTGAAATAAACAATTTAAAAATATCAGGTATCTCTTAAATGTATCTCTGAAGACTTACCCTGACAAACTAATGTTATAAAAGCAAAGAACAGAGAGGGTGTATCAAAGTCCATGTTGAGAACGTTTGTTTTGTTATAGAGATATTAAGGGTGTGCACTGTAATTCCACACAGCACACAATGTTCTACGTTACTTTTACGAACATGAATTGTACAACAACAACAGAGATCAGCTATAACCACCACTCGGGTGACATGTATTTTAATCACAAATATTATTTTCTGTGGGACTCAAAAGAGGCTTCTTGCCAGTCAGTATTTCTTTTTGATACAACTGTTACTGTTGGAATGTGATAGCGATCACTATCCTGAAGACAACACATTCCTGTCTGAAGGTTTTTAAGAATTCTTCTGTTAAACAAGATGTCAGCTACCACGGTAACTAACAACAGAGAAATTCACTTAACCATAAGAAACACTGGGATGTCCTAATATTAACACTAGATGACAGCAAAAATGGTCCTATTTGGTCTGCTCATACATAATGTATTAATCTCAGTGGAGTTTTTTTCCACAGGTTTTGCAAGCTAAAAAACAGTTATCAAGAGCCTTTGAATTAGATTAGGACTGTATAAACCATCAAGCTTTAAGAGCTTGTAATCTTTTCAGCAGAGCTATGCCAAGAAAGAACCATAGCTCAAAGCAATACGGAATTTTCAATACAGTTGAGAAGTCTTACTCGCAAAAACAATCTCTGCGTGCTCCCAACGGTTTAGGCAGGCATAGCTGGGCAAGTGTAATCAGAGTCTGACAGAAAGGTCACTTCACACAACATGAAGGAACACAGCAAATGTAGTTTGAAAGAACTGCTACACTAGATTCTGTAATATATTAATTTGACGGAATGCATAAATAAAAAAAGAGGGAGAGAGAGAAATAAACAGAGGTTCAGAAAGTTGCTAATCAATGACCAATAACAATCAAGATGTTCAAGACTGTTGGCTACGTAAGCACAGCTACATAACCTCTGGCACCCACCTCAGGAAGGCCCAACTCCTGCCACCCCGCACGCAGTCCAGACATCAGCATATCCTAGGTATTCCTGCACTTACCTGTCAGAGACACGCAGGAGAAAAGGAACCATTATCTGGTCAGAACAACTCCATATCACGGCATTGCTGTTTGCTACTGGAGCTACAAAGACTCATAGCTCTTCAGTCCCAGGGCACCTATTCCTGGCACTGTTACGGTGTCGGAAAGAGCCACCACAACAGCTTTCTGGCTCTGTTCTTGACCCACCTGAGGCTGCTCCCTGCCTCTGCTGTCTTACAGGAATTTCCCCTTCTGCACATTGGGGATTCTTTTAGGATTTCGACACCTAAAGGAAGAGATGGCACAAATTAACCGACTGGAAAAAAACTCATAATACGTTATGGACTCATTAGGATTTGTTTTGGTTTGGTTTTTTTGTAAGATAGTCATACTAATGAAAACCATCCTTAGACCTTGGGACATTAAGATTCATATTAGCACAGAAGATGACAAATAAAACTTTGCTAAAGAGCAGACTTACCTGCCTTCAAAACCGAAACAGATGTGTTTTGGAGTCTATACTTCACACAGATAAGTGGCAACAATGAAATAGACAAAACAAGTCCTGCTGGGAAATGTCACTGCCCTCATTTAAAATTTGCAGCTTGGTCCAGCTTAGAGATTTAGAGAAAAAGCGAGAGCAGTAAAGATAATCCACGTATTTCCAGAATATTTATCGCTGCTTTCGCGTTTTAGAAAGAAATTTGCTAAGAAACATACTTCATAAGTTACAAAGATAACAGCACTAATATTTCTATTATCAGGAGAACTTTTGCTTTTGAGTCATGGAGCCATTGTTCCTCTGATTTTGATGCCTTATGCTTCCAATGGCTTCTGAATGAGGATTCAGACAAGATACAGTCAGCACAATGCAGATTTAGGCACTTAAAACATAAACTTGAATTGTTTTGACAGAAATCGGTGGCCCAATTTACTTTTGGGGAAGCAACTATGACATACTTAAAGTGAGTATGAAGCTTCAGTGACAGTTTGTTGTATGCAGTGTTCTGCTTAAAGCTACAGTTTGCCAGTGCCAGGATTTTTAAAAAAGCAAATTGCTCATTTGTTTTTTCAAGAAAATTCTTTCATCATTTCACTGCCTAAAAAATGTCATACTTCATCTTAATGGAGAGACAGATGGTCACCAGGCAGATTTTGTTCCAGAATGACAGCATCCTTCCCAAGTAAACCCAAACCAAGAACAAAAAGTTAGACTTAATTACATTCCACCACAACACAAAACAAATTTACCCAGATGAGTGGAAGGAAGAAATCTGTGCAAGAACAGAGTCAATGACTACATCTGACTACATTTTTCCAGTGAAATACACGCACGCACCTTCAGGTGCTTAAACGTCTTGAAATAACAATCCACTAAGACATCTCTGATGGTCTCAATAATTTCCATGGAGAAAATTATTCACTAAAAAAATCAAGTTCCTTATTATTTCTAAATGAATTTTGATTTGTTTTTTGGTGTTTTGGTTTTTTTTTTTTTCCATTTTAAGACAGCCACAGAAATATTTAGAAATGGAGAATACACAGCTCAATAACCCAACTAGGTGCAGAAGCCATCACCAACCACTCAACAGCACTAAAATCATCTATGAAGGACAACGCCCAAGTTAATATCTAGGCAGAGAGAAGCCACAGACACCGGTTAACTGCAGCTACAGGGAGACACCTACCACCTGCTGATGATGAACCCCATAGGCCACACTTTTCCCAGCAATGAAATACCCATCAGTGGTACGTGACCCGTGGCATTACTCCTGACCACGGGCAGCTACCGCTGCCCGAGTGACGAGGAGCAGGGGGTGGGCGAGGGGGGAAGGCTGGGTCCTCGGCTGTGGCAGGTGGGGAGCTGCAGGCCCACCTTCTGCGCACAGGCACGGCTGCGATCGGTACTCACGGGTGTTTCTGCAGGTACTCAGAGCTCCTGCACTTCATCCGATGGGCTGATGTGTCGGGTAACCCAGCGTGGGAACCCCTGCTGTAGAGGAATTTCCAAGCCAAGAAGGAAGGTCTCGCTAGCAGAAGTGTAACTCCCATAGTTGCCTGTAGATAATACGACATTAGCGGTATCATTCTGCTAGCACACTATATTAAATACACTTTGAATCATGAAAATCCACTCTCAGTTTGGTCTTGGAAATATATTACGAGGGCAAGCAGCAGAGTCCTACTGCACTTAAATGTTTTATAGATCTCTATCGTAATGAATTATGATTTTTGATCATATAAATTTGACCTTATCTCCAGCTAGCATTTCCTCATTGCATGCACCTCCTAACTTTTCTTGCAAAGGGTAACTGGGGGGGAAATAAGTGGGAAGAACAACTTTAATTGAATTTTAGAAAGACACACACTTTGCCAAATAAAGTTTCCTCAAAAAACCGTTACAAATATCAAGGAAAAAGCGCTGCCCCAGGAGAGAAGGAGTGCTACGGTCACCCCAGGCTGTCAGGACAACGTCCCTAATGCTGAATCACAGCGGCAAAGCCCTCCACGCTTTCGAGCAACACACCACTGTCAGACCCCAAACCTCCTGTGGGCTCCCACGGGCCACGATCACAAACTGCAGGCGGACCGTTAAAAAAAAATAAATAAAAGCGTGGGGCTAAGAGGGAACACTTCTGAAGCAACAAAGAAATGTTTTTTAGAAGCATTAACTAGACCTGAACGCGTTTAAAAAAAAAAAACACAAAAAAACCAAGAACACAAGCAACTGCACCCCTGCTACGGGAGCTGGAGGCTGGGGGTTTTGCCCGGTGACAAAAACACGCGGGGGAACGGGCCGGTTCCCCGCCGTGCTTCACTCCTTCCCCGAGCCAAACCCTCACGGCCGCCGCCGCCACCGGCAGCCCGTCCTCCGGCGTTCCCCGCCAGTACTCACTTGCCTCAGCCACCGGCACCCGTGGGCCGCCGGACTGCCGTGTGCTGGGGCCGGTAACGGCCGGTAACGGTCAGTAACGGTCGGTAACGGTCGTCCCTCAGAGGGACGGCGCCTTCCCGCCGCCACCCGGAAGTGCTGTGGGACGGGCCCGCCCCCCGCCCCGCCCCGCCCCGCTGGCGGCGTGACCCGGAAGCAGTCGTGGTAGAGCTGAGGGTGGCAGGGCCCGCGTCCCCGCCATGGCTCCCAAGGGCGGCCCCGGCGGGCGGCAGCAGTCGGAGGAGGATCTGCTCCTGCAGGACTTCAGCCGCAACCTCTCCGCCAAGTCCTCCGCGCTCTTCTTCGGCAACGCCTTCATCGTCTCCGCTATCCCCATTTGTGAGCGGGGGGGGGGGCTGACAAGAGGGGGGGGCCTGACTAGGCGGGAGGGGGGATGGCAGGCCCTGTGAAGGGAGGGCGGCAGGCCCTGAGGGGGAGCAGGGGCTCCCCGCAGCCCGCTCCGGGCTCCTGGCCCGCTGCCGGGTGCGGGTGGGGGGGTCCCCGGGCTGCTGGGGTTCCCCCGGGCCGAGCCGGCCTTGAGCCGACCCCCGGCGGGATTATTTCGGCTGTCTCCGTGCTGCGTTAGATCCAGCTTCCGAGCCGGTCCGGCTTGGAACGGCGGGCAGGGGAGGTTGTTCTGTGGTTTGCAAAGATGGACGAGCCGCTGATGGAACACTGACGTGTCAGTCTCAGCGCTGCCCACAGCTGGCGGGCTGGCTGCTGCTGAGCCGGGTTTGACGTGGTCTCATAAGGCCCCTTTCAGCCACAAGCAAAGCAGATTTCTCTGTTGGGAAGTGTTTTTTAATGCAGTTCTAGGGTCAGCCCCCCCGCCCCCCCAGCAAAGTGATTTTGCAGGAACTGGCTTTGGTCTGGCAGAGCCGGTGCTGAATTGCAGAGCCGGTAAGCTGCATAGGACTCCTGTGGGGGCGTTTTTCTTGGAGACAGAAGCCACTCAAAATGTCTTTCTTTCTTTTAAGGGCTTTATTGGAGGATATGGCATATGGATCTTGTTCAGTCTGCAGTCCTGTATAGTGTAATGACCCTCATCAGTACCTATCTAGTAGCTTTTGCGTATAAGAACGTCAAGTTTGTTCTCAAACACAAGTAAGTTTGGTGGCTGTTTGAAGTAGAATTTATTATTAAACAATTTAACAAAACCACCATTTAAAACTTTTTTTTTTTTTAATGAATAAGAATGTCTGAAAAGTTACTCCAAAAACTATTTTATACAGAAGTATCTCCTAACTGGTTTCTGTCATCTCTCTTGTAATTGTGGAATAGACTAGCCTTATCAGTTAAGTGTACAATGAAATGGCAAAACTACCTTCATTCTCTGTCTGGGTATGGCCACAAACTACATTTGACTAATACTTCTAGTAGTTTGATTATTACTTGTTTTCCCTTCAACTTGGGCAAATGGTTTAGTGTCTTGGCAAAGTTTTATTCTTCACTGTCAATACAACTTCCTATAATCCCAGGGCTGGTTTTTGTTGGTTTTTTTTTTTTCATTTTTCAACTTTATCATAAACGGTGTTTCCTACAGAGTAGCACAGAAAAGAGAGGACGCTGTTTCCAAAGAAGTTACTCGCAAGCTGTCTGAGGCAGACAATAGGAAGATGTCTCGTAAGGAGAAGGATGAAAGGTAATCCTCTTTGTTCTTTTCGTTCTCTCCCTTGTTGTAACACTGCCTGGTATCTTTAAGGCTGTAAGTAGGATATTAGCAACTGTTCCTCAGCCATTGCTTTTTTCTGTGTTCTGGTAAGTAGAAGCTGTCCGGTCAGCTCTTTGTTCACCTGTAAAGCCTTTTTGAGGCAAGTTATCAATGAAGGGTCTCAAACATTGACACCCTTATCAATAAGGTCCCACAAGGCAACCTCTCAGTCCTTGAGTTGCAAAGCAAAGCAACTTATTGTACAGGCCTTGTAATAACTCTCTGGACAGCAAGCATCACAGCTGTCTTCGGAAATAAGATAAGCTCCTTTTCTTAAAGACGGGCTAGCATGATATATTTTGTGTAGTGGTGTCGTGGTCGAGACGGACAAACGACAAGTACGCATTCTTATAGTACAAGCAAAGAAGGTTTTTTTTATTACTACAAGCCAGCAAATTTATACCCATTATACTTGTTACCCTGTACATATGTCTGTCCCTTATTGGTCAGAAAGTTGTCAGAAGTTGGTTTTCTCACCCCTCATTGGGTGACTTTTTCAGGTTCCTTATCACAACTGCAAACGGTCATCACATTCCTTAAACTTAGTTTCCCAGGCATGCTTCTCATCCTTTCTTGTTCTCTCACGGGAACACTGCAATCTTGTCAAGGTCAATATCCTCCCCAGGCCCCTCGGTCCAGCCGAGGTCCTCTACATAGTGGCATGCAAGTTCCTTCAGAATAGCGTTTCCATATACTGCTGGACTGCACTGCTAATCACTGGTTGTACTTGTTACCCCTCGTGGTTGTAACTGGCATGTCTTGGTACACAGATTTCCAATGGAATAGCTCATACTAATGCACAGGCTATGCCTGGGGAGTGTATCGGGAAGCACTTAGTATTAGAGTAGATGCCCGTTAGGACTGTACAAGATGTGAGGTAATGAACCATCAGGTCTTTGGAGCAAAAAGCCTTGTCTTCCCTTCTAATTGCCAGGCACGCTGGTAGCATCTAACAGATACAGGCTCGCAAGAAGTGTTATTTATGAAGGGCTGAGTTTGACGTGCCTGGTAGGAAAACAAGCGTCAGTCATTTAAGTGTACAAGTGCACAGTATGTGCAAGGTTTTGTCTTTAATGACTTGACTGGTAGTTCTTGCTGCGCTCTGTCTTCTAGAAGCTGGCTATGAGGAGCAGCAGTATGTGGTTTACGACACCTCTGGGTGTCAATCACTTCATAATGGTGGGTGTGCCAGGATAGGCGTGGATTTAAATGTGCCTGAAATAATGTCTCTACTTGTTTCTAGAATTCTGTGGAAGAAAAATGAAGTTGCAGATTATGAAGCAACAACTTTTTCCATCTTCTACAACAATACTCTCTTTCTGGTCTTGGTCATCATTGCTTCATTTTTTGTGCTGAAGAACTTCAACCCCACTGTGTATCCTTTATTACCACGTGTGAAACAACCAGGGTCCTACTCCTATTTGTTGTCGTTAGTAGCTGTATTTGTCATGTGGGTTGTGAGATTACTCTGTTGATATGTGCAGTTGTTGTAGTACCTCAGCTTAGAAACACTGTAACATAAAAATAGATATTACCAAAAAAAAGTCTCCCAAGCATGTAAAAGTTTAATGTCTGCCATGAGATGTTTTAAGGATATGCCTTGGACAATATACAGAAATTCTTAAGGCTTTGCCATGTCAATTGTAGCTGTGGAACAAAGAGGCAGCTCGTGTTCTTACAGAAACACTGCATCAGTGTTAGTTGCCAGGTGCTCTTACCTTACAGGATTGTTTAGTTTCAGTAACTTCACAAATAAAGTTTTTTGTTACTTAAGTAAATAAGTGCTGCCAATCAGGGCCACATGTTAATTACAGAGCTTCTGTATTTAACTGTATTTATAAACACTTTTGAGAGAACAGGCTAAACTTTATGGGTGTCTTAATTTTGCAGTTAAGTACGTTTCACCATCCTGCTAACAGCCTTGATTGTCAGCTGTGTTTCAGGTTACAGTGTTGCAGTTTTAAAACTCATACAGAGAAAGAGGGTCTCAATTCCTCCTTCTTTTTCCTAAAACTTCTACTAAATGTTCTGTACAAAAGAAGTGGTATCTTTACAAGTATATGTCCTTAACCTTTTGCCTACAGAAACTATATTCTTTCTATAAGTGCTTCATCTGGACTGATTGCTCTGCTATCTACAGGATCCAAGTAGACAAAAAAAACCCCCACAGCAATTCATTTCTGTGAGGGGGTTCAACTGCCATACAAAAGTTTAAGGGTGGAATAGGAATACATGTTTTTTATTGTGTGACTTCTTGAGGGCATGGGGGGGAGGGTTTGAATCCAAAATGATTGAATTATATTTACTTTACATGGTATTATTCAATAACTGAAATAATCAATTTTTTTACTTAGCAATGAAAGGAAATGGCGTGTGAGCAGTTATGAAACGTAACCTTTCTGAAGCACTGCGTGGGTGTGATGGTACTACAGACTGGCTATTAGACAGGTACACTGTAAGGGACTGCTACACAGCGGTACAAACGGTTGTACTTAAAACCTGTAACAGAATTCCCCTGTAAGTTTGGTGACTGGTATAACAGCCAAACTCACTGACCATAAAAAGTGACAATCCACCATTTATCATTGTAACTTGAAAAGTTTTAATAAAAAGAAGGCTTTTTTTTGTCATTTAATTCCTTGGATTTCCATTCTTAATTTAAAAAAAAAAAAAAAAGGGTATTTATTTTCATAGACAAGCAGTGTGTGTAGGTTTGTCAACTCTTTCTGCTTCCAGAAGAGAGCAGTCTTCTAGAAGCTCGCATATGTACTGTATTCATTTGAAATACTCATTTTTAAGTAACTTGGAGTCAGGAGAAAACCTAAACAGTGTCTCCTAGAAAAATACTTTTAAGTGGTTTGAATGTACTTTTTTTTCATTCATCTCCAAAGTCATAAATACAAAGGGAAAAAAAAAACCAAACCCTGCCAGTTTTCCTGGCACAGCTTAACAAAAATGCTTTAGCTGGCTTTTTATAATGGGTTTATCAGACAATCCTTTTGCTTTTTTCATGCTATCAGTGAAGCAGCTGTTACGTTAAATGCTAAACTCTACTACTGTTAATGGAATCGTACTGTAGAAGTTACGGATTTTGCCATTACAGACTAGTGGAATCCTAAACAGGGAAGAAAGAGAAGACTTATAATCAGATTTAATGTAACAATTACTTTGCTAATCTTTACTTCAATAAGATTCATATTTATGTAAAGTGTAGCAAAATGAAGATTCTGAAGTGCAGGAGACAGTGTATCTGTGTTGCCTTAGAGTATGCTGGGATTGTAATAAATATCTCTATTTCTGACAAATGCAACCAGAACAGTCTCACAAAACTATTCCCTAATTACCCAGTGCCTGCTGACTGTTGCAATACTTCTCTCTTCGGCATCCTTTGGGACTGGGGTTGGATAAGGGTCTTCAATCTCAACTCTCCACTGCATAATTTACTTGTACTTTCCTTCCCAGTAAAGGTAATACTATTCATGTACTTACATCATGAAAATTCCAGTTGGTTTGGTGCACTTTAGAGCCGCCATTGAAATTACTTTTCTGGTCAGTCATTTAAGACTCTTCAAATTAATTTGATTGTTTTCCTTCAAAATATGTGGATTTTTCTTTATCACTTCTGCCTGCTTATTTGCTACTGAAGGGAGCCTTTTCATATTGCTTGCATAATTTTACTTTCCTTGGCCTATCGCTTTCATAAAGGATATCATCTGTATGTATTTTAGTCTAAGTGTTTAGCACATGTAGAACAAATTTCTAACAAACTTCTGTAAATGGTCAGAATCAAACATGAGGCCAAGCTGACCACTCTGTAAGCAACAGGACTTGAACATCCCTGTTTTGCTGGTCACTGGTGATTTGCTCAGCTCCTGCCAAAAGTACACAGTACTTAAATTCAGACATGTGAACAGGCAATGCTAATATATTCATTTTGCTTGTCAGCAGTGGTAGGGATAAGACTGCCCTATCAGGCGTTTTAGAAGGTGGCAGATGTATTTTGCAGGAAATCTGCCATCTAGAGAAAAGTGATTTGAAGCAGCGCTTTCTTCTGCTATTACTGTCAGTTCACTGAGTCTTTTATTAACGGCTTTTCATCTTTTACCTTAGTTTTTTGGTATTGACAGTTGCAGAGGCCTGGAGCGTAGTGTGTGTCAGAATTTTTCTGGAGGGAGAACTTCTCAGCACTGACAGCCTGAAACAAAAGCGGGTGGGTGGGTGGGCTGGGTTGTTTTCTACAGAAAGCCTAGTCTTTTCTGTGGATGTCTTCACAGAAAAGCGCTGGGGGTTTTTTTGTTGTTGTTGTTTTGGGGTTTTGTTTGCTTTTGAGGTTGGTTGGTTGTTTTTTCGCCTTGCAATCCCCACTACAAGCCACTCCCAGTTTCTTCAGTATAATGCTGAAGTTTAGCCTAAAGCTAGGCTACTGCTTGGCACCCCATTGCCCCCAGAGCACTAGGCAAGCTGTCTTCTAAGCTTTTGCTCTAAGTAAGGGACAATGCCATCTCCTTTTCAATTAAAAAAAAGAAAAAAAAAAAAAAAGGTTGGGAATTAATATATTTTTAATATGTTGTTGGATTCCCATCTATCTGAGAAGGGGAAGAAAGAACATGACGTTGTACCTCCAGAGGTGAGAAAAGGAACTAGTCTGCTACTGGGAAAATAATTCTACTATTAAAATAATGAAGCTGTTAACTGTATAATGGTCAAAGCCTTTGTGCTGCCCGTGAAGCAGATTTTAAAATACTGAAATAGTTCATTTTCACAGCTAATACCGCAACGTTAGGGGATGTGGCCCAGGGCAGTGAAAGTAAGTAACAGCAGGGAGGTGAGCAGTGCCTTCGGTGGCGGTCTCCACCTCGGCTAGCTGTGACTGACCAGCCCAGCGTCATTTTGGAGAGGCTGGTGACGGAACGGCAGTGGGATTTCAGTGAACTGTCAGGAGGACGTTCACGTTGTGTTTATTTCAGGACAAAATGTTGTATACAGCTGATATCAGTCTGCCTTAGGAGACTAACTTCTGGAAGTACCTTCTCCAAGACGCACAGCCAGACCAGACCAGCCCATCGCTCCCCTGCGCGAGGTCATTGTCCCTTGCCCAACATGGGTACAGCTGAAGATTAGTGTTTCCCTGTGGAACGACACATATCCAGTTTCAACATAAACCATTGCTGTTTCAAAATCAGTCTCACTATTAGTAACAGGTCTCCAAGTATAAAATTAGATGCACAAAATGCTTTTATTGTGTCCAAGCAGAAGTCAAAGTCAGACTGCATTTCTGGATATACAGCAGCTAAGTTCATTTACACATACCATAGCTCATTGGATTAAATACAGGAGAAGACAACTCAAGTATTAATATCTGTTCACGTGGCCCCCCGTGAACGCTGCACGCGCTCTGCAGGTATCCTGGCATTAAGGGGACTAGGATACAAGGGTCCTACAAATACTGTACATAGCTGTACCCCTAGGAAGTATGTGCCCAAAGTACGCGAGTCAATACGAGTGAGGAACATTTACCAAAATCATAGGCGCGTTTTACAAAGCAAACTCATGGTAAAATATGATGTCATTCTTGAGATGGGCAAATTAATATATAAATGCTTACTATCAACTCCTGTAGAGGGATGAAGTGCTCACAAAAAAACCTACCTGTTTAAACTGTGTCTTAAAAATACTATGCATTTACTTATGCCCGATTCCAGAATAAGTTAAAGCAAATGTGACCTTCCACCAAAGTACGTACCTGACTTTTTTCTGGTATTTTTCAGCAGCTATATATTATATATATTATAAGTATCTATATCCTTAAAAGCTCATGATTATTGAAATTTGCAATAGCTACATCTACAAGCAGGCAGAAGTAGAGGCAGGTTTCTGTAGATGCAAAACCCAATATTTTATCATGGCTTTCTTGGTTTAAGGTTTATGTGGAATTAGAATTTTGCAAACAGCCGTTGTTTTTATTAACCTGACATGCGTGTTTGGGTTTTCTAACTGTGCTCTTCTGGCTTGTACTCAGAAGCGCTCCACAGCTGAAATAATTGTATAGTTAGGAGTTGAGCTACCTAATTTCTAACTAATTCTCTGTCTTACATCCCTTATTCAACTACAAATGAAATCTAAAGCATATATTCAGCATAAAAAAGAAAATGGAAAATTTGAGCTTGCCCCTTCTATCTGTTAACCTGAAGAAACTTTATAGTTGAGATTTCCCAAATGTGGTTTTATTAAAACCTTAAGTTGTATCTGGCTTTTCTTCATTGAAAAAATAGATCTGTACATCCTTCTTTAATTACCAAGTACCTGAAGGTTATAAATTATTTTTTGCTTTACAAGTGTTTTTTCACAGCACAAGCATGAGGTGCTAAGAGTAAAGTAAAAATTAATGAATTCAGTCGAAGGTAAGAAAATACAAGGTTATTCTTGGTTAGAAGAGAGATCAACTGTGCTTTTAAATTTCACTGCAGATTAGTAGCAACAGCACACATCTCGAAGGATCCAGTGACAGTAGACACCGAGCAGCAAGCTGCTGAATGATTCTCATGACCGGATATTAATTCGGGGCTGTACTTCTGTACAGAGCACTTTTAAAACCATGCAGTCCAGGGAATTCATGCATTGCATTATGATCTGTAGTCCTTCTTGCTGTAGGGCTTATTTCCCAGAATATTATCTATTTCGTTTACAATGTGGGATGTCATCTTTGGAAGGACCTAGGGGTAGAAGAAAACAGATGTTTAATCACGCTTCCGTTAAAGGTTTTTCCAAATTTAAATCCAGATTTTATCAAATAACGTTTCCTCTGGGTTTTTGTGCAGCAGATATTGAAACATTCATCTAATACCTTTCTCCCTTAAAGGAAAAACTGCTGTCTTATCTTTACCCAGTGAGAGAATCACAGAAGTGCTCCTGAACTTTATGTGCATGGTATTGCTCAGCTGCAGCGGAAAGCGAGCTGGTGGCAAGAACATCAGAGGAGGCTCTTGTTGTGAAAAGCAACAGAGAATAATTAAGGTGGGTGCAAGTAACATGTGCCCTGTGGGAGACTTAGCACAGAATACATCACAACATGTCCTGGAATCAGGGCGCTTGCTTTTTCAGATACGTTAAACCTGCTGATGCCACCCTCCTGTTGCTGGATACGGCGATAACTACCACAAATGGTGGTAAGTCACAGTGATGCACCGTAGGTTTGCCTAATTAACGTGCGTAACTAGAACTGGAAGATGCCTGGAACAAAATACAATGTATTAAAACTACATTAAGAGAAGGAGGGTGCTACTCTCAAGATGTGCTGGTGTTACCCCCGCAGGGAGCTAAGCACCTCTGTTTAGGTGCCACCACCACCTGCACTTGCCTGTATGGCTCCCAGGTTCTCTATCAGCTGCTCTGGGTTGGAAGATCCTAGAAGAACGGAGCTCACCCCCTCGTTTCTCAGGCACCATGCTGGGAATAAAGTCACAAGATTGTCAGGAACATAGGTGTCACGACACAGCGTTACTCCAGATCCTAATGTTTGTCAGAGCTTCTATCTCTATTTGAAAAAATAATGACAGCATTAGTTGTCTCAACCTTCACTTTACTCCTCCGGCACTACCAGGAAGAAGATGCATGGGTCGGATAACAAACCATATCGCAGATCTTCCAGCATCCCCTCTGACCCTGGTCCCTGGCCCAGCAGTTGTCTTAATAGCGGGGTTTGGGTTTTTCCCTATCACAAATCACAAGGATTCACCTCTTTGCTATTTGAACCAGGGATCATTTTTCTAACAGACAGACATGTGTGGTATTTTTCAGCCTTGGCTCTCAGCAGCACAAAGATAATTATTAAAAAAAAAACAAACCCAAAACAAGAAAAAAGAACTCTCTTTTTAAAAAGTAGCATTCTCTTATATCCATCAGCCCAGTGCGCTGAACAACTGAGGGCTTCCACCCAGGGAGGGACTGTTCGGAGAAACAGGCAGGTCAGGGTTGGACCCCTGAGGATGGCCCAAGATACACTAGCCCTCTTGTCAATCAAAGCCTGATGATGATGCTGGAAACAATCTTATTTTAAGTAATTTTTAACTTTACTGCTCAAAAAAAAAAAAAGTTATTTTGTGTGAGGCTAATGGACCAGGGGTTACCTCAAAAGCAATACATGGCATATTTAATTAATGCCTACAGGGTGTTTTGTTTGTTTTGTTTTGTTCTTTTACTGTGTTCCTTGAAATGCATTAGCCTTCTCCTAATGAGGTGTTGCATCACCCATCTTCAGTCTTTCCATCTTTCTAGCATTTTGTTCCATAATCCCTGATAGCAAATAATCATTTAAGTGTTTAAAATAGATACAGGCAAAGACGAAGCCATCCTCTGTCCTGTTTGAAAGATGACACATCTTTTTCTGTGCTACCATTTGCCTAACCATCACTGACACTTAACCAGGAGATAGGAGCACTAACAGAGCACCCGTAGCTTTAGGGCTTTGTACAAGGTTTCCCCTGCGCTCGTCTCTCACCGACCCGTAAGGCACAGACTCTCTCTCTGCGTTGCAGAGCGTTTCCCTTCGCACTACGAGGATGCGAGCCAGGTGATGCGCTGGTGGCAACGGCGAAGGCGCAGTGACGTTCGTCCCCGTCCCGTCACCTACCGACGGCCAGCTGAGGCAGCGTGCACCCCAGGCGCTCGGCGATGGGCGACAGGTCCTTCAGCTTCACCTGCTGCTTTCTGCCCTCCTCGCTTATGATTTTCTCTTTCAGCCACTGGTAGCACTGGAGGTGAATTACATTGCAATCGACTGTTAGCTTTAATCTTCTGCGACGGAAAGTTGAAGGCAATTATAAACAGCTCTTAAAAAGCCATATCCAACCCAGGAGGTAACAGAGGCTGAATAACACAATGCTTTGCTACCCGAAGCAATTACGACAGGACCAGGACGTCTCCTGTGAGATCCTATACCTATATCTTTCTGGCTTTATGCAACTAATGGACTCAGTCTGGAATCTGGAACCTCCGCAATTTTATTTTTGGACCGCTGGGTCCCATCGCAGAGAGGAAAGAAGTGAAATATTAGTCAGCTTGAGAAGATCTTGACACAGACCCCCCACAACAATTGTGAGAGAACATCTGATCTTGTTCAAGATTGACTATTACCATTCAAGATTAGAAAATTAATTAAATGAAGCTGAGATTGCAGTTCTCCCAGCTCCAGATTCGAAACTTGATTCTGCTTCACTCTCATCAATTTAATTTGGATGCCTCTCTGCAATGCTACCTGCTTAGCCAGCTTTTAACAAATATTGATAATGTATTTTATTTTGGAAAAAAACCCCACAAATGCAATGAAATACCACATTTGAAAACGTTGCCCTTTGTAAGCAACTCAGTGCAGACTGCATCTTTCCTTTAAAAAGCACCAAGCTGAGCAAAAAGCAGCACAGGGACGTACGTCAACCTGCTGGCACTTGTCAGGCAGTGTTGGCTTTTGCCCATCAGCTGATACGGAGGCTCAAATACCATTCGCGTTGGTTTTTTTCCCAAATCCATGACATTTCAGCGCTCTGCCATTTTTCAAGCTGTTAAATAACATGCCTGCCACAGGCGTTATATGGGAGGAGACCCCATAACACCCAATAAGAATAAAATCTGGACGATTGTGAGAGAAACCAAGCGCTGCGGTGACATCGCAACACTAAAACCTGTTAGAGAGGGCTGCTGCCCTGCCCGGCAAGGGGCAGGACCGCCGGGGACCCACAGGTTTCCTGGGGTGCTGGGGGTCTGCCCTGCCTGCGGGGCTCCCTGGAGGGATGCTGCGGGGCTGAGCTCCACCACTGCTCCCCCCATGGGCTCGCTGCCTCGTCGGCTGGTGCCCAGGGAAGGGTGGGCAGGAAAAATAACGTCCAAGTCTGTTCTACCCACGCCGTGTGGTTAAGAGGGTTTGAAGTCACAGCAGCTGTATCGATTAACGTCAGCTGGGAGCATCAAACACGACAGAAACCCTGGGCTTGTGCCTTCTCCTCGACTATGTCTGGTCCATGTAAGGGTGGCGACGCATCCTTCTGCAGACCCCCCCGGAGCCTGGCTCCAGCGGCGTGCTGCCCCACAACCAGCACGAACCCCAGCGTCTTTATAACCTGGATTCTCCCGCACTTTGAAGTGTGGTTGCCAGAGAAACCAAGCTGATCCATCAATACAGCAGCACACAGGCCAGCCTTCTCACGAGGGATCCGTTTTCCCTTTGTTATTTGCTTGCCCTCGCAAAAGCAGCACATCTACTTTTCTCAAACATGCAACAAAAAAGTACCTTTAGTGCAGCCCTTGAGCTTTCAGGGACCCCGTTGCCGTATTTCCCCGAGATGATCCCACAGGCTAGCGGAGACCATGTCATTGCTCCGACCCCTGCAGAGAAAACAGAGGAGGAGATTTTTAGGGGACTGGGGGAAATCAGAGTTGTATCAAAAATAGGACTTTTAGTTAAAAAAATAAAAGCAAAACAATTGCTGCTTGTTTCTATTGCCGCTGGCAGTGACATTCAGTTGGCGTCTTCCAGGAAGATGCTGCTGATGCCCTTAAGGGGCACTGACTAGCTTATTCATCCAAAACCTTATTGTGAGAGCCTCCAGCCCCATCCTGGCTCCTGCTGCCGCAAAGCACCTGAACTCCTGACCAGGTATCTCCTACACCCGTCCTGCCTTACACCATCACATCCTTCCTGCGTTGGCCCCGCTTGGCAGGGGCACCAGCTCCCACCCGTCCCCGCTCAGCCTGGTCCTCAGCCCAGCTGCTCGGGACACCCCGGCAGGAGATGCACAGAGAGGCATCAGTGTCTTCTGGAGCCGGGGAGAGGTGGCACCCGCACGGTCCATGGGAGTCAAAGAGTAAGAAGCAGCCGTGGCAATTAACACCTATTTCTATCAGAGGCACAATAAGCCAGCTTTTCTTTCGCGTCATTAGATAGATACTTGTCTGTCCCCTTCAGATCCAGGGAAGGCGAGTGCTGTTCCCATGTAGAGCCCCAGGTCAGCCTGCTCTGTATTTCTTTCTGCAAATGAAATAGCTGAAAGGCACAGCAGTCAGTCTCACCGATTTTGTGATATAATTCCGGCAGCTGAACCTCCACTTTCTCTCTTTGGAAGAGATGGTATTCAGCTTGCTCACACACGGGCGGTATCATGTTAAACTGCCTGGCTACGGAGTAGGCTTCCTGGAGAAAAGAAATCAGTAGATAAAATACTTCATTAAGCAAAAGCATCTTGTGGGACATAACCTACCAGCCAACCCTCCTTGAGCGTGCAGGTGCTAACGAACTCATTTCGCTACCCCTTAGCAAGGCCACGCACATCCCTCCGAAAGCTGCCACGCCGAGGCAGAAACGCAGCCGCATCCCTGGCTGCCCTGCTTCCCCACTGCCCCTGTGCCCACCGCAGCAGGGTACGTGCCCACCTCCCGCCTCCTCCAGCCCAAAGGTGCTTCAGCGCCAGCGCAGCGACAAGCCAAACAACTCCCCGGCTGAGATGGCTGGTGCCGAGCTTGTTTATCGTGTTTTGACCCCGCCACGAGAAGCAGGGACCAGCAGGACGCTCTTGGCAACTCTTAGAATGACAGAATGGTTTGGGTTGGAAGGGATCCTTCAAGGTCATCTAGTCCGACCCCGCTGCCATGAGCAGGGACATCTTCCACTGGCTCAGGTTGCTCAGAGCCCCGTCCAACCTGACCTGGAATGTTTCCAGGGATGGGGCATCGACCACTTCTCTGGGCAACAGCAAATGCTTCTGACAAAGTGTTAAGGATGAGCTGTCGGGATGCTGGTTCCCCCAGTCTAGGGTTTTTCAGGTAAAGCCAACTAGGAGATCCCTACCGCCGAGCAGGGATATTTCCCGTCTGCACCTCTGGACGTGGCAAGTTCAGAGCAGTGCCACCCACGGGGAATTCTCCCCTGCGCGGGGACCGTTCCCACCGCAGCAGTAGCTCCGACGGTCCCGCGGGCCATGGACCTGCTGCCGAGAGCCACGTCTGAAACGGGGCATCAGCGGGGCACGGCCATCAAACAGGCGCTTTACCAAAATTCTTGAAGTCAGCCAAATAAAACCAAAATGAAACAAACCTCAATAAAGCGAGCCAAGACACCCAAACCCCCAGATCAGCCCATCTTCTCCTAATTAACACTAGACTCATTCTGGAACAGGTTTTAAAATTATTTTAGGTGAAGGGATGCTGGATGGAGTAGAATGCAAACATCCCCAGCCCAGACACCTGCTTGTGGTTCAGGTCCCAGCATGGCTTTCAGCAGACTCTGCAGCCTGGATGGAGAATTACCAAGTGTCAACACTTTCCTAAAAATCAACTTTACCATGATCTCCATAGCGCTCCAGCGCGATGTTCCCCAGTACATCGCCATGCCTTGATTTATTACATGTGTCATCGCTCGGACAATTTCTAAAGGAGGAGAAAAAAGAAGTATGAGAACTGCACAGAGACCAATTTTTCAGCACCAAATCCTCCCAAAGCCACTTATAAATGCCAAGTCTGCTGACAAGTCTGAGCAGCTTTGCATTAAACACTACTTCTGCTGTGTTCTCTTGCTTGAGCATGGATGAAAAAGCATTGACAGTGTGAATGCGTGAAAAAGTGTGAAAAAGACATTTATCCTGCAGTTGTTTAAAAACTGCTTTTACCAACTGGCCATTGCCTACCACTGCCTTATGGTAATATCTCTTTTAAAATTTAACACAAGAGGGCAGCACAGCCGAAAAATAAAATGAAAGATAAATTAAATTTATTTTAAAATTTGTTTACTAAAAGCATATATCTGGTCCTGCTTCTTTTTACTAGGAATATTAGGATGCTGGGGATAAAGTTGCAAAACTGGATGATTGAACCCGGCTCTGTCAAGGGCCCCGCCGCCCGTGGGAGGAGCAGGCGGCACCTCTGCAAAACCCGGCACAGCTCCTTAGCGCAGCAGTCCCACGGTCCTTGTTTTTCTTTGGGGAAGATGGAAGCCTACAAGGCCATAAGCGCCGGGGCAGGATCTTTAATTTCCATCCATCGGACCCCTGCTGAGCATCCCTGTCTCCTTGTGGGGGGAAAAAAAGCCATCATAATCTTTAGTTTGCAAGAAAAGGAGAAAAAATTGTCTATCCCTCATGGTTGCCCAGGAGGTTACAGAGCCTGGTAGGATGCCTCGCTAATGCTATGAAGAAAAGAGCTGCTGCTTACTGTTTGCAACTCATTTTTAAGGCTGATTTCTCCCTGGGACCAGCCTGCTGGGTACGCAACATCGCGGGGAGCCCAGGCAGCACCGCTGCAGAGGAGCGGGGTCCCTGGGACCGAGCGGGGTCCCCAGGGCACAGCCACTGTGACAGTATAAATAACTGCCCCAGCTGCAGTAATAAATTCATATTTCTTACTCCTTGCCCTTTGGAGCCGAGCAGCAGCTGCCAGGGCACTGGCACTACACTGGCCGCTAACAGCACATCATTTAAACGGACAAAAATGGGCTAAACTCGCTCTGAGAGGCAAAAGAAAGTAGTACTTAGTCACTACTCCCAGTGCCGCACAAGGCACCTCGCTGTCAGCGGGAGGTCAGTGCGCTTTTCCCTTGGGAAAATGGCAAGGAGCCAATACTCTACACCTACACCATGAATTTCTGACCCATCAAACTGCAGTGAGACGACTCTGCTCGGCCACGGGGCTGCACGGAGAAGCCCTGTGTGTTTATGACATCCCTGCCGTTACTTAGACAACGACTCTGGGCATCGCTGTCTCAAGATCAAGATGAGCTGCCTTTTATATCATGAGGATTCTCATCCTATTTATGGGAAAAAAAAAAAAAAAAAAAAGAGCTTGGCAGAGGGGTGATTACACTGCCAATCTTGACGTTATTGTGAGATTTCTTCTGCAGGAGGCGACAAGCAGCTAAAGATGATGAAGTCTCCATTTATAACCTCGGAGGGCTGTACAAGAGACACTGTGCCTCTTGTGCCGGGCTTCTGCCTTCCCACTGAAAAGGGACATTTCTTCTCGAGGGAAACGTTGGCTTGAGAATTTTTTTCCCTGATGAAGAGCAGAATTCAAATGCCAGATATTATTTTCTTTTTTTTTTTTTTTTTTCTTCTTCATTTTGGCCAAAGCCACACTTTTCTCTATTTCCAAGCATTTTATTCTTGGGCATGTATTAGTCCAACAAAATGCCCCATTGTCAAGCAGCTACCTTGCTACCCGCAGGCATGCTGTGTGCGATGGGCAGGGGTATGGCAATCCCTCCCTCCTCAGCAGCACCGGCTTCTCACTGGGTTTAGTTTTCTATTTTTGCCGCACTACCATTTAGGAATTTTGATAAGCATTTCATCATATGCCTCTTACACATTTCAGTCCATGGTTGTTTTCATTTCTCCCACCTCTACTCCTTTCAAGAAAAACTGAAGTCAACTCAGAAAATATATATATATATCTCTTCTTGTTTACCAGAGACTGCTCCCATGGGTATGGTGATGGGATGCTTTGTGAAGAGCACATGCCTGGATCGCTCGGTCTGCCAGCTGGATGGCACAAATGGCATCACTTAAGAAGGGGAGATTTTTTCTTAAATATAAATGGGTGTTTCAAAACCCGGAAAACAGCCTCCAGCAGCATAATAATAATTGTGAAGTAA
The DNA here is from genome assembly GCF_026419915.1 of Harpia harpyja. NCBI lineage: Eukaryota > Metazoa > Chordata > Aves > Accipitriformes > Accipitridae > Harpia > Harpia harpyja. The sequence continues at coordinate 43,736,883 of NC_068951.1, forward strand.
CTTAAAGTTCCCTGATAGGAACCGTGTCACCTTCCCTCCCCGCTTGCCGGGGCTGGGGGCTGGCTGTGCAGCGGGCACCCAGTCCCCCAGCACCGTGACAAGGTGGGGGGGTCTCACCAGGGGACCCCGGGGTCCCTCCTTCCCCGCAGCCGGAGCTGCCCTCCTCGTCTGCTGGAAAAGCTGCTTGGGATGGAAAAAAAACCAAAAAAAAGCACCTGCTAGCACAGCTGGGGGATCAGATCTCCAGCCTGACTAACATGGCATGAGACTCGCAGAAATTCAGGGGAGAAGCACAGACCCTTCCCATCGCCCATCTCCCGAGGGGGGGACCACGCGACGGCAGAGCCCCCCGGGTGCCGGGAGCAGGATTTTCCCCCCGGATGGCCGACCCCAGCGAGGGCAGCCCCCCGTCCTGGCTGCCGCGGGGCCAGGAGGGACACGGCTGTCCTGGCCAGGGACCTGCCCGGCCCCGACTGCAGGGGTGTGCAAAGAGCTTTGCGCGGGGTACTCATCTCCAGATGTTCCCTGAAGCTAATATTGCATTGCTTTTACACCGAAAAGCTTTTTTAGTTTGCTCTGAGACTTTTAAGAAAGGTAAATACATTTCTGATTTTCAGATCCAGCAAGCTTTGCCTGACGCTTTGGGGACCAGAGTCACCTACAATAAAGAAATCTGTATAAAATGCTCATCTTCTCTTATTAGCTCTCCGTTACCCACGCCTCCCAAGGCAGCCTGAGTGGGTCCGTGACCAGCCTGGGGGAGTGGGAAGCGATTCCGCCCCGGCTGGGCTGGGCCAGGTGAGTAGTTCTAAATGGCTGGTCCATCGCCTGCGGATGCCCACAGACACACACATCACAGCAGATGGAGGACCCCGAGCGATAGCAGAGAAACCTCACCTGCCTGCGTGCGGCAAGCGAAGAAAACAAAATGAACATTCAAAGTTTATCCTTTGATTTATTTGGCTGTACCTTACCGCGTACAGCCACACTGTTTGCTCGAGCAGGACCCTCACGCGTTAGCGTGAGCAGCACGAGCAGGGAACGTTTTAAGGTTCTGGGTTTTAAGGTTAAGGGTTCTGCTCCATCAGAAGCAGCTATTTGCTCGTGGGAAAAGCATAGGCACGTAAGGAGATGGAGCGGGAATTGCATGTCTTGTGAAGGTAGCTCAGCACTTACTGTGCGTGCCAGATAGTGCAGAACCGACAGATGGTTCAACAGATGCTCTGGGATAGAAGTGGCTTAGTAGGTGAACCAGAAAAAAAAGCATGAAGTACATAGGAAGAATCAACACCACACCATTCATAATAAAAACGTCCCTTTTTTCACCCTGCTCAAAATCTCACCAAGCACCACAGTTTATACCTTATTGCCAAGCTCCAGCGCTGCTAGCAGTATCTGTAGCATCTTAAAAGCTGCAAAAGCCTGAGATCAGCTGTCTGCGCGGGCACGGGAAATATACTCAGCATTGCCTCATTAGACGACAACTGACTGAGCAGAGAGGTCATTTCTCCCTCTGGGATACAACATGTCATCTTCCTTGACCTCATCAGCTACTGCAAAAGCTGCACTGGTCCTAAAATCCCAGGCCAGTTCCCTGAACCCATAGCTGCTGGCACTGGTCAGCCGGGGCAGCGGTAGTGCCATCCATCCAAGGTTCGTGGCAGGTCGCACGGCTCCACGTTCGTTAAGAAAATAGGTGTCACGACTGCCAAAAGTCAAGCCAGGAGCCTCGAAGGGGTCCGTCAAGCTCCAGGTCTGTTTGATTTACATGTACTCGTCTACGACAGCTTCTGCAGCCCGCGAGTCTTTCTTCTTGCTATTTTTTATTTAGCTGTGAAGCTAATCTTCTGCCACAGTGTGAATGGTTGCGTTAACTCCGATGGGAAAAGAGAAGGAACGGGAACTGGTGCCCATTAAATAGGGCACTAACCCCAAAACATGTTGATGAAGGTTCCTGGAGAACTGGGCTATACCACCATGTACCGAACACGCATATATGCTTATCAGCAATCGTGAAACATGACTAAAGCGCGCAGTCACAGATCTACCAAGTTCCTAAATCCGTTCCCTGAATTTCCACCAGGACCGAGGGGCGGGCGGCCGCGGTGCCGAGGCTGAGCCCAACCCTGAGACTGTTTCTTGTTTCTGACCACGCTTTGGATCGCACCCCTGGATTTAGCGCCGGGAGAAGTATGTGCCATGCGGGCAGCCCAGGGGACAGGGACGAGGATGGGGACGGCAGCACTGGCACGCTCCCCTCTCCAGAGCTGACCGCACCAGGGGCAGGGATATACTGGTTTCATTTGACACAAAGAAGACCTGCCTTAAATGCAAACACAAATTCCCTTCCTATGAAGGAATCAGGAAAAGGAAATAAAAAACCAGACAATGTTAAAGCCACCGCTGGGACGTAAAGGAAACTTCAATTTCCTTCCAAGAGATACAAATCCATTTCATTGAAGTGTAAATATATGGGGCTCCAGGATATTACGAATGAGGTATTTCATATTTAAGCTGCCGCACCTGAATATTTAATAAAAAATTGTTTTTCATTTCCTGCCATCATCGGTCTAAGCCTGTAAGCCAGGATCAGTCGCATTAAAACCTTTAATTCAAGCTTCCACTAACCTTCCATGGGCGTATTATTGTCTGGCCGGTTGGCGAAGACGACATCCACGTACTCCAGCTGCAGCCTCTGGAGAGAAGCCTTTAGCCCTGGAAACAGCAAAGCAGAGACAAGAACCTGCACGGTCAGAGTGAGGCAGGAGTGCAGCAGCGCAGAGCTGACAGGTACAAACCAGTGCCGCATTAGGACTAAAATAGAGCCCGTTGTATCTATGTACATATGTATAATATATATACACACAACCACATAGCATATGAGAAGGATGCTGCGTAATGTTGTCGCGTATCTATGCGGCCATATTAAGAAGAAAACACTGGTTTGGCCGCATGCAGAGTCCCCCTCTTCCACGAGAATTTGCTTTTATTTTTTAACTATGCTGAGATTTGGATTAACAGACACCGGTTACCAAGCGTGTCCGTGGCCAGCCTGTCAGGAGGCAGCTGCCAGGGACCGACTTCAGCGCTCCACTTCTGTTCAGAGTTTATTTAATCTAAATTATATCACAGAGCCTTTCTGTGCAAGCCCAGGGGCACGTCGCCTGGGTGCTGTCCCACCTAAGGAAGCCCTGCCCCAGGGGAGCCTTCCAGAAATGCCAGCCCAGGTGGGAGGATGGTGGCACTCGGTTAGATACGTTATCGTGAGCAGATAAAGCACCACGAAGGGCTTTACCCTCTCTGCAGGGTAAGCAAGCTGTGCCCACCAACGCATTGCATAGGGCAGAGAGAGTTTTGCAGAGCAAGACGAGGCACAGTTCAGCAGCGACAGTCCAGGACTGCCCAGGTTTCAACAGCTTCTCTAAGAGGATCTGATGGGAGATGGCATCAAATGCCTACATATATATAATATGTGTGTGTGTGTGTGTGTGAGAGAGAGAGAGAGAAGAGGATTTCTAACACTTATTTTCTATGAATCTTCCCAGGAACAAAATGTTTTTATGAATGTTCACGAAGAATGAGCCAAAATAGAGCAGTCTGAATATGTTCGCTGAATTTTGGGATGAAAAAAATGGCCATTTTTGCCAAGTGTATTTATAGAAAATAGCTAACGTTGACCTTAACATTAGTTGCTATGTGTTCTGTGAAGTTATTTCAACTGCTGCCAGTATTTTTCTATCGTTTCATGAAGTAGCTCCACAAGAAATGGAAAATGGATGGGTTTGGACCGCCTGTGGCATGGCTGCAAATTCCCCCAGCGCCTCTGGGTCTAGTACCATCAGCGGCCAGGACACCACCTCGTGGGGGGGGTATTCAAATGAAAGTTCAATAACACGTTGCTAAAAAACTTTCTGCAGCATTACCTTATTATGAAAGTCATATCCTAACGTAGCTGAATTCTGCAAATGCTAAATAATGAAAACTTCCCAGGACGATCCCAGATGTATGAGCTGGCTACTATGAGGCAAAACCAACTGTGCTCCAGTGACGCTCCTTATCACCAAGAAATAACTCCTTTGCGATGGAAGATGACCAAATGTGCATCCCAGGGAGGAGGCTGCCCTGCTCACCCAGTTTGCTGATGCCACGTTCATCCCACCTCACCCTCTCGGGTCAGCATTAGCCAGGGTGTGATGTGGGTGGCAGTGACATCCCAGGCAAGGGGTGGATAATACAAATACAGTATTAATATTTTCCATATAATTTATGTCCTAATGCATACAGAACAAATCCCGGTTGTTGAAAGCTGTGACAAATGGGCCATTGCAGATTCAGGTGACAAAACATGCAAATGGCCAAATGCAAGTTAAAGCTGCCATTTCTGGCAGGCAAACCCGATTTTCTGCAGACGGATGCTACCTTCTGATAAGCAAAGACCAAAGCATACCTCCTGCCTATTCTGCAGCGTGAACCGTGAACAGGCTGGTTACCCCCGTGCCATCAAACCACCAACACCGTGGCACACGTGTAATGTAGATGAGCCTGAATTTTTCTTTTCTAATTTGTCTTGACAGCAAACATTAGCTTAACCAAACACCACTGTAAACAATTAGGACTTATCTCATAAATCAAAGAGGAGGCTAATTACCCCAGCATACCAGGCGCAATAACGAAAATCACTTTTCATTGCTGCAGCCGTTGCGGCGTGTTGGTTGACGGAGGGTGCTGCTCCCCTGGGGCTTCAGCCCTGCATTACCCAGGCTGGCATCGCTCAGTGCTGGCCCGGGGCTCCCCCAAGGACCTCGGCGTAGAGCATATCTTTTCCTACTAACCCAAAGAACACATTTTGCACATCCCTCCGTGGCAGCAGACAGAAGCGGGTCAAACACCAACAAGAGGCGGGCGGTGCGAATCCCTCTGCAGAGAGGTGAAGCACAGGTACCAAGCCTGATGCTGCCCTTCTGTCCCGAAGGATCCCCGGCCCCCGAGGAGCCGGACACCCCCAGTAACTCCCTTCCACGGCTTTACGCAGCTTTTCTCCAAACCCATGCTATTTTTACTCTGGATTTATGCAGAAGACAGATCCAGGCCCCCATGCTGCTGGCACCTCTCACTGGGACAAGGTCGTGGCTGACACTGCTGATCCTTAATACGACAGAAATGTGTCTTTTTATGGGCCCTGCTCTGTGTCCTGCATGTAAAATCCTGTTTTAAGTTACTGTTAAATTAAGTGGGCAAGTTATAATTACGCCCATGGCCACTGCGCCTGGGTGCCTGACCTAGCACCCAACAGCCCTCCGGAAAGAGCCAGATCAGGTGAAACACACTTATCCGTATAGAAAAATGTATGTGCTCTCACTCCCTCTCCAACTATAATGGATCCAAGAGGACAAAAAAAAACATCGGAATGAAGATGAGGAGCATGCGTTAGACCCAGCAGAGACTCGGGTGAATAAATCCCGCTGGATGAGTAAGGTAGTGCACGGCATTGCTCAGCGGGATGCGGGACCGGGTGCAAGGAGCTGGGTGAGGGAACGTTACACCAAAATCGAGCACGCGAGAAGAAACAGCACCGAGAGCAGCCCGCAGCCCTCCCCAGCCGGCTGCTCGGCGGATGGGACCTGGCACCTCTCCAGAGGCTATTTCTGCAGGCTGACATCCCTCATCCCTCCCTGCTCCACCAAGGGAGCCCACGCAGCCACGGCCACGTCTGCCGACCGCCCTGGTCCCTCCGGGAAAGAGCCGGGGGGGGTCAGCAGAGCAGCTCCAGACCCACCGAGCCTTCCTGCCTCCCGTCATCTCACGGCAGCTGGGATCGGGGCCGTTCCTGAGGACAACGGTGCAAAGCTGCCGGGAACCCGCGCGAGGCAGCAAGCGATGAAACCCCAGCACGGCAAACCCCGCTTGCCGCAGGTACGTGATAAATCTGCAAGCGACGCACACGCAGCCGGCCAAGGACAACGCGCTTGCTTATCACAGCAAAAACCCGAAAGGTTATTGCTGCGTAGAGGCGTGGTAGGGAAGGCTTTTTGTGTGCAATGCGTTCGCTCGCACTTTTTGAGAGAAGCCAGAATAATCCTGCGGTGCGTTTTGGGCACTTCACAGCCAAGCTTGGGAACTGCCCTGCGCAGGGCTGGCACGGAGGAGCAGTGAGCGCGGGGGTCAAGGAGACCTGGCTCGTGGGAGAGCGATCGCCCTGGGGTCCCGCTGGTTGCATCCCACCGTGCCCATGCCGGGGCACTCGGGCACGGCCAGACCCCCGCCCCGTGCAACACGTACCTTCAATGATGTGTTTTCTCGAAAGCCCTCTTTCTGTTTCAGCTCTGCGAAGGAAAAACGGGTACACGGCTGTTAGAGACCTGAGGTGCTAACAACCGGGGAGCGTTAATATTGTATTCTGGTTTAAGCATCCCAAAAATGAAGTTACAACTCACGCGACAGAGAGACCCTGAACTTCATTTGGGTTCCTGGTCTCAGTGACAACAGCACTTGGGACGAGTAATGCCACTTAATTTAACATGGCAACAGCTATGGATATTGCCTGACTGCAGAGCAACCGTCTGACATTTCCAAGAGGAGGGGTGATGATGCTGGCAGGGCAGCAGGGGCTGCTGGGGCCAGGCAGCGCTGGGACAGAGCTGTACCCCGGCCGACCGCCCGGTACTGAGGCTTCGTTGACATTGTAGGTGATTTCGGAGCAAGGCAGCCTTCACCCTGCTAGTTCCAGCTCCTGGAGCCGCAGGGATGCTCGGAGCGGGAGCGTACCCAGCGCGGCATCCCGGCCTCTGCTGGGGGTTGCCGCCTCTGCCGAGCTCCGACTCCTTAAAAGACTCCGCAAAATGAGGAGAAAGAAAATGAGAGCAACAAACCGCCCCTCCAAGTTGCTATTAACCTCCACCGGGTTGTACGGCTGTGAAAGGGAAAAGCACGCAGCAGCAAATGCCAGTATGAGTAACTGTGAGACTTACTTTCCACCCCAGTACAGTTTTGTTGTTATGACCAGACTGGACCTCCTGCAAACAGAACAGAAAAATTATTATTGTTAAAAAAAACTATACGTAACCAAGCAGGATGCTGCTTATCGACACGCGGCGGTACTCTGGATTCCCGCGGCGGTGGCCGTGCCTGGTTTCGCCACCCTGGGCTCAGAGCGGGTGTTCACACATCACTATAATCCTTTTTACAACAGGCCACTTCTCCTCCCACACTCAGGTCTGCTGCAGGCAGGGAGTGACCAGAGGCTGGTGTCTGGAAACCGAAGCTAATTCAAGTGAATTGACCAAAAAGAAGATACATTTTTAACTACGGAGCAAGCAATCTCCAGAGTCCTTAACCAAGAGCTACAGCGCTATTCCCTCCTGGTATCCAAGTCCAGTGCTTCTCGTTATCATGCAGCATTCCCAGAGTTATTAAAACTCCAAGAGCGATACATTCACTGAATTAATCTATACATTCCCATGTGATAGTAAATCAAAGATTTATCATTCGCAAACTACTCTGCTGCATAACTGTACGTGCACAACACAAAATTTCTCCAGCTTTTGCTAGGCTTAACTTTTTTTCTTCCCCAGTATCCAGGATATTTCTTACTGAATAATCATTCCCCTAACACAGGGGATACTGATTTTGGAGTGAGCACCGCCAGAACCCATTCTTCAGTTGAAGGCTGAATATGACACACAGGGGAGGTCTTTAAAGATTATGTAAATGCTCTTAAAACTACACAACATATGCTAATGTGCATCATTTAAATTAGGTATCATCTCCTACCAGGCTACCCAAGATGAAGGCCCATCACAGCTTTGCATTCTTAATACACAGCCTTACGTACACAGATAAGGATGCCGATGCACAAATCATGTCTTGATACACCGTGCGCGGCAATGACGATGGATACACTCAGGAGTTGCGTTAACTCTGCCCGGCACAGAGACGATGGCCTCGTGCAACGGTCGAGGCAGCACCGCAGGCTGACGATCGCAGCCTCGTGAAGCCGGCGTGCGCTCCCAAAAAAACCCCAGGAGAGCGTTTTTATTTGGCACTCGAAAGGTCTGGCTGCCGCAGGAGCCCTGGCTGCCTGCTCTGCGTGCGACCATCGCACACGCGAGCTGCCGGCACTGCCTGCAAACAGCAGCACTAGCTCCCGGGCCAGCAACACCTAACACGCATCGTTTTTTAAAAATCAGGATTCTCCTATGCCCAGGGGTCCCGCTCGTTTGCGGGTGGCAGGGAGCACCGTCCGGCGGTCCAGTACCTCCAGCCCTTCTTCTTCAGGATGTTCCCCAGGATGACTTCAGCCCTGCGCAAGAGAGAGCCCCGCGTGAGGGGATACAGGAGGATGCTCGATGCCAGGTACCCCGTCGCAGCTGCCGTCCATCCCAATTCCCCCGGACAGGGCCACCCAGATGCCAGCCTGCAGCAGCCCTCTCGGCTGGGCAGCTCTCCCCTCCGCGGGTGACGGTGACCCAGCACCGGCTGCGACGGGGTGGGCAGACATCCCCGTCACAGGGGACGGTCCCCCCCAAAGCATCCTCTCCACCCGCTCCCCCCGGGACAGCCCTCCACCCCCATGCCCTACGTCTGCTTGAACTTGCTCTGGGAAGGCAGAGCCGCTTGGTCCCCCCGCACCAGGGACGTGATGCCCCTGTCTGCCTTTTAGACTAAATACAAAGCTGTATAAATCAGCCCAAGTCAAATATATTATGGATGGATATTTTTTTTTTCCCCCAATTCTGCAGTGACACTAAGAGCGTTAGCTCTGCTGCAGCCAGAGCGGTTCCCCACGCCGGGATCTGCGCCTGGGAGCTGTCACTGGCACAGGCCATTCATCACCATTATGATGACTTTTCATTTATTCAGGAATGACTTTTCATTTATTCAGGACATTTCTCTCCCTGTGCCAACAGCGAGCAGCACGAGTGATACATTTCAGTCTTCAGCTGGGTACAAGAGTTTTTGGTTTAAATTTTTTTTTTTTTTTTTTTTTTTAAAAGAGTGCTCCAAATATATAAAGCTTTTTCTGTCCCCCCTCAGGGAGCAAGGGGCTTCCCAAGCACCACCAGAGCCCTATCCATCACGAGTGACTGTGACACAGGGAGGAGCAGAGCCAGGCAGAGGGACCCCAGGGAAGCGGAGCGGGATGCTGGGCACTCACTTGCCGGCCGCGTACACCTCGGCCGTGTCGAACAGGTTGACGCCGCTCTCGTAGGCGATGGTCATCAGCTGCTCAGCCACCTCGGGGAAGCAGAGACGGAGAGGTGAGGGGTGGCAGATCGCATCCCGAGCGGCCGGCGGCTCATCCCGCACGGGGAAAAACCCTTGAATGCTCAGCAAAGGGGCTTCAGCAGGGCCGGGAGGGGTGTTAGCATCCCCTGCCCGGGGGGTGAGACCCTTTGGCAGGGCACCCAGGGGTTCGTGCACTGGCCCAAGAAGCACCAAAACATGGATTTACATCAACTTCCCTTTGACTCATCCTGGGAGGAATTAATCTCTTCTCATAGGAACTTTCTAACAGGAAAGCGGCCAAGAATTTAATAGGGTTATAGAAGATAGTCTGCAAATCCGTGGGGTTTAATACAGAAAGGGTATTTCCATGGCAAGAGTTTAATTTTTTTTTGGCTACCCAACAGGCCGTCCTGCAGTTCTCCAGATGACTTCAGGGGGTATTTAAAGAGCTGAAGGTCATTTCATGTGATCCCCATCAGAGTCCCGCTGCTCCCTGGGGGGATTCTGCACCCCGAGGGGGCTGGCAGCTACCCACGCATGGCCAACGTCCTTAGGGTGGGCATCCCTCAAGGACGGGGCTGCGTTTCAGTCCTCTTTTTCCACGCGTGAACACTTTGCATTGACTTATTCTAAGCAAGGAGGGCCAGAGACCCAGGGAGCAAATTTATAATCGAACCAAGTCATCTCGCTTCAGCCTGCAACGCCAAGAAACAGGAAGGAACTCAGTGATCCATCGTCAGCAGAAGAAATACCACCAAAGATCAAGTGACTTAAAAAGCAAAAAAACTTTGAGTTCAGACTCCTGAGCTGTTTTCCTTCTGCCAAAGTTATTTTGGGCTTTGTCTTACGTACTAGAGGGAAGGCAGCCGGGAGGTTGCATCTCCTTTTGATGGATCTGCAGCGTACCTGAGACGGAGGGAAACCCACGTGCTACCCAGCACTCGGGAGGATTATTAACTGAGATTAAAAGCCATCTGGTACAGGCAAGAGTGCATAGGAAACCCAAGTTCATTTTCATTTGTTTCATCTTATTATGTAAAAAATAAACCATCAGGCAGCTCCTTGTAAGCTGAGCCCCTGCCTGTATTTATGACTGTTGCTGGTTACATACATGATGCAAAAATAGTTTCCAATTTCTGCTCCAGGAACAGTACCACTACCAATGGTAAGGAGGAAATATCGCTCCAAACAGCATGGAAAAGAAGATCGATTTAAGGGATAGGTGGGGTTTTTATTAAAGTTGATATCTGGAAATGTCAGATTCATTAAGGGTTTTTTGTAGAAGCAGCACAAGCTTTGTATTGCTTTGCATAGTAACTCTCTGCCATTGCCTCGAACAGACACGGGCTCTGATTTCGGTAGCCATGGTTTCATTTAAAAATATCTCATATTGGTTTTTACTTCATTGCATTACACTTACACCAAGCATTACTTACCTCATCTGAGATTTGACCTCCAAAAGTGACCCATGTCCCTAGAAAGAACAAAATAAGCTGTTACTACGAGAGGTTTTTGCCAACAAAAATTTCCCGCTACCAAAATTCAGGCTCCTTGGGATTAAACAGGTTTAAAATGAGGTTAACTGGCTCAGAGGCTGCTGTGTCCTCGAGCGAGAGCTCCTGCAGCCGGGCAGGCACCGGAGACCCCTCTCCTGGGGGGGGACGACAGCAGGGATGGGAGTGCGGACCCAGGACTGGCACGTGAACCCGCTCAGGGAAGTGCCGGTAGGATGCTGTGCTGCCAAAATACACAGTTTTATTGAAATGTGAAGCTCTTTGCTAAACTGATTTCATTTTCCAAAGCTTCAATTTGACAAATTGGAAAAAATTTACGATGCTGCTGAAACATGTCATTTGGGGAATGAAACTCTTCCTAAATTTGTGCTTCAGCATTTAGCACCATACAAGTCAAAATTAGAAAAAAAAGAAAAAAAAAAAAAAGTATTTCTATTGACATGAAGTATTTAAAACCCAAAGTGACTTTTCTCCAGGACCTTTTCCATAAAGCCAACGTCTGACACCAGTGCAGCCGATGAGCAGCGCTTTTGCTAGCTGGCTCAAAAAGTAGCTGCAGTTTAGACTCGGTTGCAGACCCTGGTCTACTGTTAGGAAAAACTTAGGGCATTAGTTCTTTATGACCACTGCTTCGGAGAAAAAAAAAAAAAAAAAAAGAAAGAAAGAACATCCTGTGGTGGAAACAGTGTGTGGATTTAATATTCCTTAAGCTACAGGAATATTATTTCCTATATATATTTTATGTGTGTGTGTATATATATATATATATTAGGAATACATATTTCCTAAGCCACTGGAAGCAAGAGAGAGCAGTGAGCCTGGGAAGCGCCAGGCCCCATATGGGACACTGATCAGACAGCACATACTCACCCTGGCAGACATCGCTCCTGCCCTACTTCTCTGACCTTACAAAACACCCCATGGAAAGCGATGCTGAGACACAAGAGAGGAGGCTGTGACATTACCTGTGCCTTCTGCCAGCTTGTCACGACGTCGCTTTGATCTACGGCACAGCTTTTCCCCGCGCTTTTCAAGACCTGCACGCCAGCTACGTGTAAAACTACGTGTTACTCATTGAATGGATGGATCAAAGCTCACGTGGCTCATGCAAAAACTCTCCAGAATTTAAAATTCTGCCCTATATTGTCCCTCCATAAGGAGGGCAGAGGGGTTCAGGCCCCGAGCTGGAAAATTCAGTGTAATTTGGGCAAGACGGAGGAGAGACCGCACTGCCGGGGAGGGGTCGAGCTGTGATGCTGCTACAGGGGAAAAAATTAAATGCTCCCTGCCTGCTGGCACTTGCAAAGGGCCTGGTGCAATAGATACGTAAGCGCTCCCACACCTTCATTAAAAATGTATTGGTTAGCTCATTGCTCACAGCGAGCGTGGAAGATGAACCTTGAGCAGGAGTCAGAAAGCAAGGAGCGTGCCTGCTGCGAACGCTCGAGCTGCTTTGATCAGTCCCTGGTTAGAAACAAAACAAGGAGAGTCAGCTCCGTTAGGAGGATCTTGCGCTCTTTCTCTCAGAAAAGGTCAATCTGAATTTATTTTATACATAGGTTTCTTTGAGTACAAAAAAAAGTTATTTTTAAAGACGCGTATTTATGGTGTATTTAAACTGAAACTCTTGATTTCCCTCAGAACCAAGTTTTCACAGATCAGAAAGGCGTAACACAGCTAATGCTACCAAAATAAAAAGAATGAGCAAAGAGCACATGTATTTCTAACTAATTTTGCATTTACTTCTGCTCTCTCTGAGGGCAGTAATCGGGTGACAGCAGCACCCACCGAGCCCAGAGCTGCCCCTGCCTGCCCCTCTTACACCTTACTGGTTATAGACCTCAGGAAAGGTATTTGCTCTTATTGTTGGAGTAAAACGCTCAGGTCCTGCACAGTTAGGATAAAAAGGGAAAATACGTTTCAGTTTATCATTAAGCTCCTTTATGCACATGAAAACAAATCCAAATGAAGCCTGATTTCCATGTTAAAGCTTCAGAAGTGTTATTTTTATAGGAATACATTAAAATGCATTCCTACTGAAAAATGGGTTGAGACTGTTTATCCCAAAGTGATTTTTTTTTTCCTTAAGTATGCATACAGGTCCCCAGCACAGGTGAGAAGAAAAGGAATTACTTATACACCCTGTGGATCGCCCATCCTCTCTCAAATTTACGTGACTACAACCTGACGACACAAACCGTGCCCCACCGAGCCGCAGAGCGTAACGGAGAGGCAAAACGCTCAAGTGTTTGGGTACATGAAGAGCAGCCCGAGAGCTGGCAATGGCTCACGTAAGAATAACGAGCACTTTATCTCTTTAAATATCAGTAGTAAATATACGCAATACTGGGTACACCTGCCCTGGGTCTCCCCGCCGTGCTCCCAGACCCCAGCGGGGGGGATGTGAGGGGCCTGGGACCCTGAAGAGCAAGCATCATCAGGACCACATGGGTGGGGAATCCTTGGGGTTTGGGGTTTTTTTTTTTCCCCTTGATAATTGCAAAAAGCAAGCAGGGAGGTGAGTTTTTGCTCGGCAAGGTGACCTCTAAAGCATCAGAGGTGCTCGGGAAAGCAAGATGCTCTGGTACGGTCCCAGCCAGAGCCGGGAGCAGGGAAGGCAGCACAGGAATCCCCCTGCCATGACCCCCCCCAGGCAGTCAGTGTGGGGGGTGGTGGGCACCTGCACCCAAAGCAGCCGGGGCAGCTGCTCAACTCCAATAAAAATAAAAATTTAAAAAAAAAAAAAAAAGTCACTCCAGAAAGCACAAGGTGCACTTGGCATTTCAAACGACGACTGAGAATGATTCACAACCTCAGCCAACAGGAGTATTTTGGAAGAAAAATATACTAGAGAAAGAGATATTTTTCTAAATCATTACTTTTTCCCTTTACCAAGTCACTCTCTTTCTCTTGTCTATCCCAATTCACTGCTCAGAAACGCATCCCCCCCACGACTCAGCGTGGCAGTGGCAGGTAGACCTCCCTCTCCTGCCCCTTGCCCATTGCACTGTTCCCTTCCATCAGAAAGCAATTTCCCAGCTGGATATCCTCACCTTCAGCAGAGGAATTTCTGTATTAAAACTGGATTTGGCTCCATTTCCATCGCACACCAGAGCCTAGCAAGGTGTGATTATTAGTGGGTTATTCACTGATGCAAAATTCACCACTTGATAATGTCATTGCCAGCAGATGTGTCACCTCTGCAGGGAAAAAAAAAAAAAAAAAAGGCGTTCCTGGCTGGAAGCCAAAGCTTCGCCTCCTGCCAGTACAATTTTATCCCTGGCTTGCTGCTGGCGAGCACGATGCCACATGGAGATCTGGCACGTGGGTCTGGTCTGGCACTCGAGCAACCAGCAAATGCTCAGCCCTGCACGCTGCGAGTGCCTGGGTGCAAATTGGAGCCCTTTGCTGTCGTCCTGGGTCCGCTGACATTTGGGGCTGGGTTTGCAAAAGCTTTGCCCCAGAGCAAAGCACCAAGGGGCGACGGCAGCAGCCGACCCCTTTCTGCTCACAAAACGTCTGGTTTTGTACCCGCTTGCGAGTACATTTGTACTTTGTACATTGCTTTTGTACGTTGAATTGGATTTGGGGGTTTGGGATGGCTGGTTTCGTCCTGCTGCTCGTTTCCTTGGAGTCAGGGCTAATCACCTTGTTGGAGGCTGTCTCAACATTTTCGAAAAATCAACAGGCTGCCTCCACAGGCAGAGTTCGCTCTGAATTAACTCCAAGAAAAACGTGACCTTATTTTTTCCCCCTGCATCGCAACCGCGTTTCCGAGCCAGCACCACAGAAAGGACCTCATGCCAGCCCGTGCGCCTGCCCAGGGTTAGACTATTAAGATTGCTCAACTAAAGCCTCGCCTGGCTTTAACTTGCTCAAAGGAGGAGGTGAAATCCCAGCCTGGCTGGGAGCCAGCGGGGCTCGGCACCGGGATGCTGCGGGATCCGGGTCCCGCGGGAGCTCAGGGCGGCAGAGCGGTCCCAGCCCGCCGGGAGCGATGCTCAGCCACCATCGCACCAACCCTTCCCAAACATCTTTGCTCGTGAAACATGCCGCTGACACGTCTGACCTCGTACGCTCGCTCAACACTTCTCGCACTGCAGGCAGCACCCAGCAAATGAATTAATTAGAGAGTGCGAGCTGGGAGAAGCGGGACGTAATTAAAGGGTGCGCATTGCCTCAGCGCTGCCTGCCTTTGATTTCTGTCCCGCTTCACATTTTTCTCCACTTACTTTTTCATGCTACAGGATGAAGCACACTCCCACCTTGCTGAGATTTTGGAAGGCTTTTAGGGAAGATTGCTGAGCCTTCAAAAACTTTAGTAAACCTTAGATTAGATTTTCATGCTGCAGAGAGTTTAAGGAAACACATTTATCTCTTCGGGAACTGCGAAAGAGAAGCTATTTAGAAAAGTGATGTAAGCCGGCACTCAAAGCAGACACCTGATGGACCTGCGCTGGGAGGGGAGGACGAGCTGTGCTGCAGAAGAAATACCTGTACGTTCAAGAGAAGGTGGCAACTGAATTTTGGGCTTTCCAGTTCTCCTCTCCCCTGTGCCTCCAGACACGGCAAAGGCTGTAGGGCTCACTGCTTCTGGAACAGGCTGGTGTCTGGCTCTAAACTGATGCCCGGCAGCTCTCCCCCAGCCCTGCCCTTGCCCCCTCCTCAGTCCCCACTTATCCCGTGCAGCTGCACTCACAAAGGCTCAATATATTTAGATGTTGCTGCAGTTCCACATGCTTGAAATGAAAGAAAAGCTCTGCAAGACGTTTCTTCCTGCTGCTACTTCCTTCCCATTGCTTTTCTCTACCACAACATTAGCTCTTGGTGAAACTGTAAGGATGATAAATAAAATCTCTGCACGGATAAGAAGACAACTCCTTTCAAAGCCTGGATCTATTTTAACCAGAAGAGCTCTTCTTGGCAGAATAGGCCTTATTTGTGTGACTTGTGATAGAGGGTGACTTTCACATTTCACTCTATTTTAAAATCAAATCTCAAAGCGTGTTGGAAAAAATGAGCTAACCCCTCGGGCACCTGCCCTGTGAACACAACCGGCACCAGCTGGGGACGGAACGGGGAGCTGGAAGGGGATGCCCATAGCCACAGCAGGCACCAAACGCAGGCAGAGTCCAGGTCCTTGCCCACTCCTGCCTTCACCCACTCGCCCCTGAGGCAGCAGCACGGGAGCCCAGCACACCCAAACGCTTTCCTAAAGACGTGCCGGTGCCTCCACCTCCCTGTGCCAGCACCTCTGACCCCCAGGGCAAAAAGAAACCCCCTTTAATAGGGGGCTGGAGGGGCCCCGGCAGAGCTGAGCATCCATCCCTGGGGGTCTCTGCGCATCCCCGGAGCCTTCACGCTCCTGATGCCCCAGCCTTGCACCACGGGAAGGTGCTCGCAGTGAGAAAAACAGCCGCCTCCTTTCTACAGCATTTGGGTGGGGTTTTTTGTTTTTTTTATATCTATACGTATATATGTACTTTTAAGCATTCTTCACATGAGTGGTTCAATGGCCATCAAAGAAATTACTCGCATGAGTAAAGCCATCAGGAGATGTCCAGTCCATCGCACACGCTTTTACCCGGCAGCTGAAGGCCAGCAGCACCGCAGTAAAGCCTGCAGGGCCAGCACGTATGTGCCGCAGTGCTTATAGATGCTCTTTTTGATAAAATATTGATAAGGTAAAATATTGATAAGATATTCTTTAGTTTTCAAATCAGTATGGAACAGAAAAAACAAGGTACACACACCGGATAAAATAAAAATCTGCCCATAGCCCAGGCAGATTGCCATCCCCCAAGACGGGAGCTCCGACACTTAACGCTCTTGGGGGCACTCACAGACATCCCAGATGTGGTCTCTGCGGGCTGTCCCTCCAGGGATCGGGTCGTATTGGAAGGATTTTATGCCGTAAACCCTCGTACGGTTCCACTCGAGCGCTAAGGGTGGAAAAGCATCTCCTCACGCCGTGGGCAAGCACCTCGGCTGATACACACAGCAGTTATTAACACACGTAAGGGCTTCTGCCACGAGCCATCTGCAAGACTGAGCGCAGGCTGGGGCTCTGAGAACACACTTTTTTAACCTAAATACCAGAGCAGCTACCGCTACCCCAGGGCTACGGGCAGCTGCAGGAACTGCGGCGGCCACAGAGTTTACTCACCCAGCCCGAGGCACGAGACTCTCAGTCCGGATTTTCCAAGGTTCCTAGAAGGAAAAGAAAATAATTAGAAAAATACTGTTAAGCCCTCAAGGGACACACAACTTAAGCCCACGGAAAACCAGCGGCTGGAGAAGACGAGTCCCTGCTTTTGTCCAAATCATCTGTTTTCCTCCAAAAAGGGGCAGACTCTCCCTCAGCTGGGATGCCGGCTGCCCGGTTTGGAGAAGGGTGGATGCCCTGCCATCATCCTTTGCCTCACCAGGCTGTGGGAGAAGCTCTGAGCGCTTATGGGGCTGGGAATAAACCCAGATACATTCAGATGTATCTCACATCTGATGTCGTTTGGGGTCCCATGAATAAGGCACGCACGTTCCCTTCACTTTCATCATTGTTTGGCATTCATTGTATTAACACCCATTAAAGTATTCGCCTTATTCAGCTTCACTTTTTTTTTTTTTTATTCACCCTCATACTTGTCTAAACGGTGACATCCATCACAGCAGACCCCTGATCTGGTTACCGCTGATAGTCCCAGGCTCGTGGATTCCCCCCGAACAAAACACCCCACGATTTCCCAGCCCGAGGGGAGGCAGCGCCTCGATTCCTAACACCGGCTGCTTTTCAACATCAGCAAGATAAAGCTACTACCCTTCTCCCCACCTCCCAGAGCCAGGCTGAAGACAAGATAATTAGCCCTGCGGCCAGGAAATGTGCCATACATTAAACCCCTACCCTAACTTAAACCTATCGCTGCAGTACAAAATATCCTTTTAATTATACCCTCCTGCTTTAACCTTTACATTACAGCTGGATCTGTGCAATTTTTTTGCCAGATTAAGGTATAATTTGGGGACCATCTATCTACCTTCCACTGCAGAGTGCCGCAAACAATCACTGCACTTTTTGCTGCTCCTGATGAATTATTTAAAGCCAAAAAAAAAAAAAAAAAAAGCCCTGCTCACTCATGGTGAAAGGGGTTGGACAAAACACCTGACACTAGCGCAGGTCATGCCCTGCTCTTTCAGATCTTTCAGCTCTTTCTCTTTTTACACGCTTGATTTTGTGGCCATTTCAGGTATTCACTCATACGGCACGATTTCCCATGTGGGAGAGCAGGAGGTCAGGAGAGCCAGCCCGACTCCAGCAGGCAGCCCTCCCGTCCCTCCCCAGGGCCCCCTAACACCACTGCTGTACCCAAAATTTAGCGCTGCCAAAAGGAATTTAAAATTTTGGGAGAGACAGGAATTTGTCCTCAAGTAGCTATTTGAAAAGCTGGAACTGCATTTCCAGGACCACAGGCCCCCCGGGCTCACAGCACGGTCGGGGCAGGCACTGACCTGATTTTTTTTTTTTCCCTTTTCTATTTTTTTTTTCTTTTTTATTATTTTTTTGAGTGAAAGCACAGCTGGACCCCTGCATAACGAAACCCATCAATGCACAGAATAGCGCAAACGATGCCAGTCCTCCCCTGCTCACCAGCACAAAGCATAACCCTTAAAAACTTCAAAGGCAAATCTCCGGCAGCTGCCTGCGCGCTCCAGAGCGAGCTGCAACACTTCTGGCAGGAAAGAGGAGCCCGGGCTGACGGGATTGGGATTTCCATGTTACTTCTGGAGACAGCCCACCCGCTGCATACTGCTCTTTGGAGAAGTCAAGTGCTACCCTGCATTTCCAAACAGTTTACGCTTATTTTGTAGAAGAGGTTTTTTTTAAGTCCTATTTCTCACTGAGCTGTTCTTTGCCTTTCAAATTGTGGTTCTGTCTTTGAGCAGGCACACGGCTGTGAGGGCACAGCTTGGCCACGGAGCTGTACCCCTCTCTCTACATAGATTTAAATATATATACACACATATACCCTTTATATATATATATATATGCATATACATACTCTTTATATATATGCATATACAAATGGATATGTATATACACATCAACATAGAGTGTGAGTGAAACCCTGTGGTGTTTGCATGCATTTATAGGGTACACCACTCCCCCCAGCAGCGGGGTCTGCCGCAGGGTCTCAGCCCAGGTACCGCCTGGCTGTCCCGTCCTCCTTCCCCGCGGGTCCCCCGTCCCCCCGTGCCACAAAGCCACGTCAGGGCTCATCCCTCTGCACGCCGAGGACCTGGGGAGTAAAGCACACACACACGGGAACCAGGCTTTGCTCTGGAAAGTGATAACCAGCTCTTTGCAGAGTCTGGTCCGCTAATGAATCCGGACAGAAATATTGTGTTTGAATTTCCAAAGCTGTCTTTGCCATTTACTTAGCGTACATGTGACCTAGGTACTTGGAAAATTTTATGTCTATAGTCAAGAGCCGACACTAAAAAGGCCAAGCCTTTGCAGCGCAAGATGCCTCTTGCAAAACGAGCCCAGAAGCTGCTCGGGAGGAGGTCACCTGGACCCGCGGTCCAGGCTGGAGAGCATCGCCAGGTCACAGTGCCCAGCTAATCCCGTGGTTTCCAGCCCTCCGTTTGCCTGCGAGCACTTCACTCAACTGCATGCTCTAATTAACGGGCGGGCAGCCTGAAAGCATAGCGGCCACACCGACGCACGGAGTCACAAAACCAGCTAAAAACCTGGCCGGCTCAGGATGGCTCGCCTCCCAGTGCGGACCTCGTGCTGCTTAAAAGCACACAGCCACTGATTTGATTACTGGTCCTACAGCAGAGCAGTAATTTGTCTGAAAGAGCAACAGTTCTCGAGACCTAGTTCTCTTCTACCCCCCTAAAAAACAAAACAACAACAAAAAAAACGCCAAAACCACCGAGCAAAAATATATATGTGTATACATTTACATCTGTTTTGCAGCTTCTAGGTGTATGTGTAGATATATTACACACACATATACATATGGACACACATGCCCAGAAGCTGCAAAATTGCCAAGTCAAATCAATGGCCAGTTTCTAAGTAACCAGACAGTAAAAGCCCTTTGTGCTTCCCTCGCACCGATTCCCAAGTCTGAGACGATTAACCAGCTCGGTCCCCAGAGCCGAACCGGCGGCAGCCCACGCAAACCGCCGAGGACGGCTGCGCTGGGAGCGGTGGCCGGGATGGCGATTGGGATGGCAAGGCGAGCAAACCCCGAACGCGACGAATCCCGAGGCGCGCAGTCGGCATCGGCTGCTCTGGCCGTGCACAGGCTGAGCATCCTCCCCGGGCAAAGCTGCGGGAGCACCCGTGCCCATGGGTACCGGGGCAGAGCACTGCCGAACGGCTGCAGTTCACTTCCAGAGGGAAGCCTCCCACGCGCGGGGCTCCGGAGGGACGGCACGGGATGGGGGAGATCAGCTGGGGAAGCGGGGGGAGTTTCTGCCGTTGCACTCCTGAGCAGTGATGGACAGCTTGGGTTTTTCTGGGCCGGTAGCGGAAGCTCTCAGCAACGTTTTCAAGGCCAGAAATGGTCTTTTTATACAAAGTAATTGCACGAATTGGCACTCGGCTATCGCCGAGCTGACTCTCCCGTGCTTTCCCTGGGGGATGATGAAGCACCCGGCCAGTGCTGTTCGGAGGCTGGATCCAGCGAGGGTCTCTGCACGGACACAGGACACGGTGGCTGGGCAAACCCACGTCCCACCAGCAGCGCTTGGCTCCAGGAGGAAAGGGGAAAACGGTGCCTTCACACGTGGTTTTGTTAGCAATTGTCGGTCAGCGCATCGGCGTTATGGTCCCAGTTGTCTGTCTTTATTCGGCACTTGCTACTGCCAGGCGGGGAGGAGATGGGGGTCCCCCCCGGACAGTCACCAGCATCCGCAGCGGTGGTACCCGACATCCCACTTGCGTGGCAGCCAGCGCCAGCAGTGCTATTCGCTGCCACTAAACAAAGTCCTGAGCGTGCCGTTCCATCTCCGAGCCCCGACCTTGCCTGCCCAGAGCAGGCAGCCCCATCTGCCTCCCAGATACCTGGCACCACCACTGCTCCTGGGGGTTTATGCGGATGCTGTTTAATCACTCTTTCAGGAGGAAAAAAAAAAAATGCTCTTTTCAAATTGGAAGGCAGCGCTGCTGAGCGATGAAGTAGCCATTTAAAAGGATGTTGCAGGAGCCTCAGGTCTCTCAGGATTGCTTTGCCTAACCTAGAAGCAGCTGATTAAAAATGAGCTCTCTTATACATACTTTTTTTTTTTTTTTTTCATTAGCACAGCTATCTCACTTCTCCTCTCACTGACATTCAGCTTCCCTTGCACTTTGCAGAACCGGAGCAATTGCACCGCTCCCCACAAATCACTGCCCAACCCCACCGCGCGCAGAGAAGCACCAAGAGTTTCATCCAAAAGCAGCTTTGTTTTCTTTATCCCAAACTTGCACCACGACCAAGACCTGAAGCTATTCAACATCTCGCCCTGAATTCTTTTAAAACCAAAGCCTGAAGCCGAACACCCCTGTGCCGAAGTGCTGCCCAAGCCCTGGCTACGGCAGAGCAGAGCCAAAGGCAGGCGAGCCCGGGCACTGGAGAATCCTCCCGAGGGGATGGGATGGGGAAAGGTGCACGGGAGTGGGGACAGCCTCCACTGCACGAAGGATGCGGTTTTGTGGTGGGGGCATTGGGCAGGAGCCACACAAACCTCACTGAAAGCACCCGGGTCACCAAAACCTTTAATAAAGGACATTTATAGCCACACTCAACACATCAAAAACCAGAGGGTGCTAACTGACTTTGTGAAGGGACACACCACGCTGTTTCTGCTGTTTGTAACTCTAAGACGTATTTTAAGTTTAACTTTAAATCTTTCCCGTTTCCTTCTCCGGGGAGCAGGCGAGCATACCATGGCATTATTGCCCCGTCCCGGTGCCAGGGACCAAACGGGGGATGGCGAAAGACGTGGGGACGCAAAGCCCCTGAGAGCCCAGCCTTGCATGCTGGTTTAACATAGCAATTCTTTCCTAGCGTAAACCAAAGGTGACATTTTCCCTGCACAGCCGGGAGTCAGAGCTAACGCAACCATCCCCGCAGCACCGGCGGCTTCGCCAGATTGCGCTGGGTTAACGAGCGCAGGAGATGAACGCCTGATTCATTGAAAACACAGCTTGCAACTCAGGGATGTTGTTAAAAATACACCGAGGCACCAAAACAGCGCGCGGGGAGGGACGACATTTCCCTTGACTAGGCTTTTCCAAGCAGAGGGCACATCCGTCTCCCAAGGAAGCGCCGGTTCTTGGCGGTGTTTGGCCGCTCCGAGACGCCGGCATCCGTGGCGGCATCCGCGCATACCGTCAGCCTCCAGGAGCGGTGGCTGCTGCTAAACGCCAGCCAACACAACACAAACAACAGGACGGCGTGTGCTAACGGCCCCGGCGGGGAAAAGGCTGGGAAGGAGGCATTCGGCCAGCACCCGCCGGGGCCGGGAGCCGGCAGGGAATGGCACCTTCCCGCTGGAAAGGAGCGACTCGAGCAGCGAGACCCAAACAGGCAGCGCAGCCACAGGGCCCGTTACCAATCCCTCTGCCATTTAGCAGGTCTTCACCAAGAAAATCAAGTTCTCGTTTTCTCTTGCTAGCGGAGAGAGTTGCACGCACGCAGCATCTGCGCCTGCTCCTTCCTCATCCTCCTTCATCATCCTCAGGCTCAGAGCCACAGTCCCCAGTGTTGTAGGGATTTTGCCAGGGATGAGCTTGGGTTTTTTGCCTGGTGGCGTGGCAGGCAGCACCGCAGCTGAGCGGGCATCGGGTCCCCAGGTGAAGGGTTATTTCAGCCACACGGAGACCTAGAAAAATCTTTGCTCAACTGCTTGTGCCTCTTCCCAGCCCACAGCAAAGAGCAGAGCCTCTGCCTGGGCAGTAGTTACTGGGTCCCTGAGACTCAAGGGCACAAAAGCGCTCTCAGATTTGCTTCGGTGACTAATTCCCATCTCCCTTGTTTCCAGCAGACGCACCACTCCTTATCGGCAGCTCCAGCCCCGGCTGGAGGCTGGGGACCAAGCGTGGCTCCCTGTGTCCCACCACAGCTGCTCATTTATAAATGGAGAGAAAAACACAACCAAAACCCCACCACAAAGCTTAGCTTTTAAACATGGAGGAAATTCTACTCAGAAAAGATACTTGGGTTCTGGACCTGCTGTGATGCTGAGTAAGCCCAAGTTAATTACAAGCAGCTATATGAGACGGGTGCTCGCAGGCTGACACCAGTCCATGCAGGGATGCGGAGACCAGCCACCGCGAGCACAGGCTGGATCCAGCCCTACGTACATGCTCAGGGCTGAAAAAGCCTTCAGTTCCCCAAAGCCGGGGGGAAAAAAAAAAAAAGGCATTTTGCTTGTTACCCACTTTGCTGTGAGCAAAGTTACAGGCAAAACCAAGGAAAATGTTAGATAGAGAGATGTATCAGATTTGAAAGACGGGTAAGAAGAGCTTGTTATGTGTCTGAGGAACCAGGACTTGACATGCACGAGAAAGGCCAAGGCGGCAACTTCTAACTTCAAGAGCTCTTTGGTTCAGCGTCAGGAAGTCAAAAAGCGACACAAAAGGAAAAGAGGGGACTTGCGTGTTCTGCAGAAATACAGAGGGGTGCTGAGAGCAGTGAGAGGCATCTGGGATAAAGCCTGACAGTAAAAAGGCAGGGAAAAAAATTTACAGTTTTTCAAGAGTCTCAGGAGCGGAGGAGGGTGAAATCCATTCCCAGAGGATTTTTCCTTGTAATGTGGCCGTGTAGGAAGATTAGATTGTGTCTGAAACACTAATTTTGGTTAAAAAGACAAGAGCCAAAGGTTTAAAATCGAGATGAATATTTGGCAAAGAAAAGTGAGAATAATTTGACTGTGCAGCAATTCTAAACCCACTTAACCCCTTCTCAGGGAGGATATTTGATGGAAATAACATCCTAGAGCATTGCTGGCTACCTGCAAGTCTGAAATAATTTCTGTAATGACAAAGAAAGAAGACTTACAAGTCAGCTGAAAAATTTTCCCCTACTTGCCAGTTTTGCTTTTAAGAGCCTTATTCAAGCTACCCTGCAATCTTCCTAACCACCCCATACAGCAGCAGTGCTCCAGGGCATGCATGGCTATCACTAGAAATTACTTTAAAATACATTTTTCATCAATATAAATCTGCATATAGGAAGTTTCTGCAGTATTTAACCAAAGCTTTTTATTCCCTCAATTCCACTGCATTGTGCCATTAGGAAAGTCTTTTCACTGGAAGAGCTATTTGCAAGCCTCTTCCAGACCTCCTCTCCCTAAGCCAGCTTTTCAAGTAATACTAAGCTATTTCTTGCTGAAAAAAACCCCCGCCTTTCCCTATGACACTGCTCTCCCAATTAACTCACAGGGTATGTGGGGGGTGGCCAATTATAATTCCATGGTCATTAAGGGCTTGCCTCACCACGCTGAGGAAAACCTTTTCAAGTGAAATTGCATGTAGATGAGAAGCACACAGTCCTTGCCTTAAACCAGCGGTGCCCAGCCTAGCCCCCGCCTAAAACTCATTTAACATGGTACAGCAGCGAGGATTGCAGAAGACCTGAAAAACTCCTCGGTCCTCATTTTGCCTCTTGCGCTCACCCATCTCTAATGGCTTTTATGGTAACTTTTAGTTGAATTATTGCCTCGGAAGGGTAAGTGCTGACAGTGCAGTACGAGCTGAAGAAGACCAAAATGAATATATCGTTTATGTATATATATTTTGCGGGCAGCGAGACCTGCGCAGTGCCCTCCTGCCCGCTTTTCTGAGCCGGGTTACGGGCAGCATCGCAAAGCTGAGCCGGCTGTCCTTGCAGCAAAGTCTCGCCGTCAGGCCCAGGGAAGAGGCGAGTTTT
Organism: Harpia harpyja; assembly: GCF_026419915.1. NCBI lineage: Eukaryota > Metazoa > Chordata > Aves > Accipitriformes > Accipitridae > Harpia > Harpia harpyja. The sequence continues at coordinate 43,761,544 of NC_068951.1, forward strand.
AGGAGGGATGTGAACAGGGAGAGGGTGGGATGAGTCTGGAGCAGAGAGCTCCCAGGGGAGCGGGCACGGGCATCCTGGGGAGCCACGAGAAACGAGAGGAAAGCCGGAGGAGCGGCGGGGCTGACGAGGCTTGGCTCTGGCAGAAGGTATTCAGAGAGAGGATTTGGTAAAAAAAACAAGCCCACCACAGTGACGTTTTTATGACTAGGCACTGCTAAGACAACACATACCAGCACAGCCCTGCACCCCTTGCGACACCCCCAGACCTCGCACCCTTCCAGCAAGGTGCCTGGATGTCGGCAGAGGGGATGGTCCCCGTTTCACGGCCGAGCACCTCGGTCTCCCCCAAACCGGGCTCCATGCACCCAGCCGGCTGCAGGAGGGGGGCTTTAATTAAGTGCCTAGCTCATCTCCTGCGTTTGAAGCCCCATACTTGCATGGGTGCCAGGTAGTTCCCCCAGGCATTGGGGTAGAAGGGGCACCCCAAACCCACGCACAGACACCCACAGCCTCCCACACCGCTGGCAGGGCTCCCATCCCCAGCAGCAAAGCATCGCCGAGAGCCGTGGCCGGGTCTGCCGCCAGCAGTGGCGTGGCACACCGGCACCCGGTTGGGTCTGGGGAATTTTCAGAGCTGACAGTCTCTATAATTAAAAGAAAAGGGGGAGAAGACAGGGGAGAAAACGTGTCTACAAAGCAGCCCGTGCCATATGGCAGGAGTGGTATTTGTCTCCTGTGGCACAGGGCAGAAAGTGATTGTAATTATTCACTTTTAATTAATTCTAGTGTAGGGAGTCAGTAAGAGAGCCCATCAATGGCGGCAAACGCTGCAGCACTGAAGGCAGCCCTAACACCGGGCTGCAGGGAACCACAAGCAGCCACCAAGCTCGGTCCCATGCCCAGGCAGCACCGAGCACCCCATCACCCCCGGCAGTGATCCCTCCGAAGCCACATCCAGCAAGGGGGGACCAAAACCACACAGACCCAGCTCCCCAGGTACCCCAACAGGAGAGAGCACCTACCCCAGGACCGAGCCCTGGTTTGCATGGAGCAAACCCATTTCCCCTTGCACTTCACCAAGCAGCAGGGAAGAGTAATTCCCTTTAAAACAACCTTCACCATTAATCTTCCAGCACACACAGCATCACCCGGGGACCAGATGCTTCCCATCGCACACAGCTGGAAAAGGAGGAGCAGCAGCCTAAGCCCCCTGCATGGGGACACAGCCAGCTGAGCCAGCACCCACCAGCAGGGATTTATGGTCCGAGCCACCTGTGCTGCTTAATCAGCTCATTAACCTACAAGTGGTTCCTCCTATCCTTAAGGGACAAAGCAATTATAAGAAAATACATCCTGGTTGTCCAGGTGGGAGATTTGTTTTGCTGCTGCCCTTTGTTGCTTGGAGGGGGGAGAGTTTGGGTTTGGTCACTTCCATTAACACACACCCAAATCAGCCCAAATCTTCCCTTCCCGGTGCCGGGCAGGGATGCCACGCCATCAGGTATCCGAACCTGTATCGGCCTCTGCCTCCACAATCCCACCGGATCCCCATCGGTTTGCAGAAGGGGATGTGCCTCCTGTTCAATCCAAAACCATCTGCCTCCACGTACGGGGTAAACTTCACCCAGTGTCTGACACCAGGCTGAGCTTACCAGCTGCATTGTGCTTTAGCGAAGCTAAAGCTGATCCCAGCCAGGATTCCAGCCTGGACCAGCTCTGGGTGCTGACAGTCCCCCCAACCCTGTGTCCGGCCAGCCTGGAAATATCTCCAAAACAGCCTGGTGTTTGGTGGAGGCTAAAACCAAAGAGTTTAAGATTTTAAAGCAGTAAGTGATGGTTGGGCTGATTGGAAGCCGAAGCTGCCGAGCAGCTTTGCTTCGGTCTGAGGTGTGCTGAGCAAACCCCGCTTTAAGCTTATCTACTTCCAATAGTCTCATCTGTACAATGGGATCGGGCTAACCGTCCTATCTGCCTGTCTATCCATCTGTCTATATATCCATCTATCTGTCTGTCTATCCATCCTTTATCTATCTATCAGAAATGAGAGTGTGAGAGGTTTTTCTAAGGAAAAACATAAGTTTGAAATAAAATCTCTGCAATAACACATACAATGACTAAAACATTTTCGACTCCACACCCACAGAAGAATCATCAGGCTTAGAAGAGCTCTACAAAAACCAGCTAATGCTGGTTTTCGCTTGTTCCAACCCCAGTTTAATTGCCCTGTGTTGGTGGTTTTGCCCACAGAAGCCAACCTCTGCGAAAAATGCAAAACCGAGGGGACGGATCCTGCGCGGGTCCGTCCTCCCAAAGCCGCCCCGGTGGCCGGTGCCCCCCAGGACCCTGTTTCACAAGCCCCCGGGGGCTGCCAGGGAGAGCGGGTTGGGGTCCCGCGTTGGCGGGGGCATCGCTCGCCCCCCGGTGCGGGGCACCTCCGGCTCCCGGTGCCCACGCCGCGGTGCCCACGGCCACGCCGACAGCCTCGGCGCGAGGGAGGCGTGCGGGGGAAGCAAAATCCGGCGCTCCCCAGGCATTTCTAAGTATTCCGGCATGCAAAAAAAACATGCAGAGAGCAATAGATGGGGTGGGGGGAAGGAGGAGGCGGGAGGGGCTTTCAACGGAGCAGAGGGAATTGGGAAAGGCATCGGCGTCTTCAGGTGCAGAGACCTGCACGCAGGTGTATTGATGGATGTCCTCCACCTCCACTACAGAAAGGAGGGGTCGGGGCACCCCGAGCACGGCGCAGCCCTCCTCGCACGACTGCACGCACCCTCGTGGGTGTGGGGAGAGCCCCAGGGCGGTGGTACAGCCCCCCACCCATCCGATTAAGCAAAACTGGGGAAACCGTGACACGGTTTTCCTGCATATAAACTGCAGATAGTTTGGCTTATTGCTACAAAAATGTTAAAAAAAAAAAGTCACTGTTCCTGAAGCTGGCGGTGGGAAAACAACGTTGCTTAGAAACATCCCCATTAGTGCTCCAGACCCGTTCTGTTCTGCACAGAAAATGAACAAAATATGTAATTTGTTCCCTGAAAAAAAAGAGGCTGTTTCAAGTAATAACAAAAACCTGATGAAAGCAGAGACCCTTTCCAATTGCCCTCTCCCACTGCAGCACATCCAACGTCCTTCGGCCGTGACCTGCAGAGCGGGGAACAACAAAGTGTAATCCCAGGCTTCGTAGCCGTGCTTGTCCTTAATGCTTCTGCTTGCTTCGTACCGTACAAAACCCTCCCCGGTTCGGCTGCTTCCCACGTTAACGAACCCTCCTTATTACACCCCGCTTCTCTCCCCCCTCAAATGCCAGAGAGAGCCGCCCTGCACCCCCTGAGCAAAGGGAGCTGGTGGTGATCGCAGACCCAGACCCCATCCCCTGCATTAAAATGGGCAACAAGGGGCAGTTGCGGCTCCCCGAATTTCCCCGCTTGTACCCAGTGAGGTGGGGTGGGACAACGGCTGTGGGGTCCCCAGGACACGGGGAGCCCTGTGCAAACCGGCGGGACGGGGCAGGAGCGGGGCCACCCCCCTCCTGCCCGGTCGAGCTCTCCTCTCCACCACCACCGAGCCTTTCCCGAGCCTTCCTGGTGCAAAACTGTCCAAGTTTGGGGTGGCATTTCTCCCGGAGCCGTGACGTTGGTAAGACCTACCCCTCCAGCACCGACCACATCGTCAGGGCTTTTGCTTCACTGAACTTCTCCCAAGACACGCACGGGGACATCTCCTTAGCCTGGCAATGCCAAACCAGAGAGCAGCGGGGATACGTCACAGCTCGGGCTGAGCAAAGGCGCTCCGTATATTCTGCTCTGGGAAAAGACACCGACTCCGCATCTCCTCACAAGTTTCTAGAGTGAGTGACCTGTCAGCATCTGCTCAGACTCCCGAGCTCCTGCCTCCCCAGGGGAAGATGCTCAGCTCTTCCTAACGTCTCAGAGCCGTGTAAATGTTATTCGTCACGATTCACTGGGCTGCAACAGCCCCCAGTGCGGCTTAGTCTGGATGTGAACCGAGGGTGAGGCAACATGGAGGTGTTAATTCTCTTCTTTAATTAACTTGGGTGGTTTCCTGCTTTTAAAGTTGGATTTCCTTGTACTTCATCAGCTCAAAAAGACCTGCAGATTTTAGACAATCAGGAGCTGCCCCTCTAGCAAGCTCGGATGGCAGGAGGTTGTCTCTAAGTGATGTGGGTGGGAAGAGAGAAAAATAATGGTTTCTGTCTCCCATTTTGCGAACAAAACACTTCACAACACGCACAGCAGTTTCCACTAAATTACCGCCCGTATTAGCAGTAATTGCAGTGATGCAGAATCGCAGCTTTCTGCTGTTTTATGTATTTTAAACCCGTTTACGTGTGCAGAGATAACGAAGTGAGGGAGGTCTGTGTGCCACTGGAACACCTGCACGTCCTGGGCAAGCTTTGGTTACGGGCAGATACAAATCACTGCACCCCGCTTCATTTTGGGTAATGCTACAAAAATCGGCACAATGCCTCACCAGCCACTTTTGCTGCTTTCTGTTGATGTTTTCAACCCCCTGTCAGGTCAACATCACATTTCACCTAGAAAATGGTTTATTACAGGATGGGCTTTAAAACCTTCGTCCTTGGAAAGCAAGAATGGTGATTTTTAACCAAAGTCCTATCGAGTATCTTTCCTTACTCTAATATAAACTACCTTCCTGCTTGTCCCTCAGAAGTATTCCCCGTTTCTAAAGGGAACTTTTTTCACCTTAATACAAGCGGAAAGACCACCCTGCCCTGTGGTCCCCCCTGCAGTAAAACGGGTTTTGGGGCAGCTGGTGACTGTCCCCACCGCTGCAGCACTGATGTTAAGTATTAGGTTAATGATGCAAAATAGGAAAAAAACCTGCTACGAGTGGAATAGCTGTAGAGGCAAAACAGGACAGTATTGATCGGCTGAAAAACAACAGCAGCGAAGCCAGGAGGAGGGTCCTGGGCGATGGGAACCCCGGCTCGGCGGCAGGAGGGGCAGCCAGCCCAGGCACGGACGGCGAGAGGGGACAAGCGGGTGCCTAAATGGCATCTGGCCCCCGTTTCTTGGCTGTCTTCACACTTTCCAACTCATCTCCCGTACTCGTAGGGCCACCGGGTGCGTAGGTGGTCGCTTCAGCTGAAATTCCCCAGAATTTTTTTTTTTTTTTTTTGGCTGCGTCCTCAGAAAAGTTGCAGATGACGCATTAAAATGTAGATAAGGCAAAATAGATGGGCTGCAGCCAAGCGCAGGGGCTGCCGCGCGTGGCTCTGGCAGACGTGCCGGCGTGCTCAGCCTCCCCGCGTGGGATCCGTGCCATGAATGAGGCTCCCGCATGCGATGCTCTTGCCCACTCCCTCGCTCCGGGCGGCTGGGTGCCGGCACCGGCGCGGAGCCGCCGGACACGGGCTGCCCGGGTGGTCTCTAGCCCCCAGCCGGGACAGAAATGGTTGGGGAGAGTTTGCTGCGACGGCATCTCTATTCCCAGATCTGCCCCAGCGGGGAGCGCTGGGTGGGGATGCCGGAGCTGGGGCAGCGCTGGTACTGGTGTTCCCAGGGGAATAACTCTGCCGGGGGGGCCCTGATTCCAGCAACCGCATCCTGGAACGGTGCGCAGCCCACGGCTCTCCTGCCCCCACCGTGTTTCGGCAGCCGTTGGACTCAAGGGTGAAAGAGAGGGAAAGAAAAAGTATTTGTCATTCTGCGGGGATGCTTTTAAAGTGCATCCTTGTGAAAAAAAATTTAAAAAACCTTGCAGTTCCTAAAGGATTTGAATGAATCAACTTATTTCCAGAAATAAGAGAGGACAACGGAGCTCTCCATCACACCTGTGCACGGGCTAATCCACAGCTTCGCCATCACCCTTCAGTGGTACCCAACCCGGGGTGCTACAGATCTCAGAGGGCTGGACAAAGACCCGGCAAACCTGGAACACGTGCCTAACCCTGTTACACTGACCACATCGATTCCACTTTATACATGTAGGAAATCAGTAAGCAAATCATACGCGTGCGTCGGGTGCTGACCATACTGTCGCTAGTCAACACGTCCCATAGGGTTGTAAATAATAGATGCCACTTTCTCTCATTTCAATACTACTTTAGACTGAAAGAGGCAAAATAAAAAATTTAAAAGCCCATCACTGGTTTTTCCTTCTCCATCCCTTGACCCACCTTGGAAAGTATTAGTCATTAAGCTGAAGTGATTGAATAACCTGAAACCGGAAAACACATGTTTTCTCCACAGGCAGGAGAGGCCAATTCTGACAAAATCACAAGACTAACAAAAAGGGGAAGGAATCTGAGCAGCCCTGGACAAATGCTGGGTGCTCAGCACAGCCGTAAGCAGGTCTGCCCCATCTGCAGCCGGGAGCATCCACAGTGGGGTCGGCCTGGGAAGGGGAGCCTTTCACTTTGGAGGGGCAATTTGTTCTTGCATAAATATTTAGGTAAAAGCTATTTGCATGAACTATTCTAAAAATAAGCAGGCTGAGGCAGGGAGACCACTGTGAAAAATAACTGGATTTTCGTTTCAATTACTGTGCGGGACTTTTACCCTTTCAGAGAGAAAGGACATTTTTGGCAGACTTTAAGTACTTCAGAAATCGCTTGCAGCACAGTTTCGCAGCCAGTGCACCTGAAGCTGTGACCAGCCAGTTTTTCTGGCAAATGTAACACCAACAGGAAAATACAGGTATGCCATAAAAGTTTTATAACTTCATACCCAAAATATTTCTCTAGCAGCTTGCTTACATACAGGGCACATCTTTTACGATGACTTACACAAGCCCTTCACGAGCAGCGTGCCAGCTGGGTGTACGCGCAGGCAATCCTAACAGCCTCAGCCCAGCTATCGTCTCTCCCGCGCCCTTTCTGTGCAAGGAGGCTATCTCATTTATTGGATCTGAGGCTCTCCAGATGCGTTGCGTCCAGCTGAACCGAAGCTGCTGGCAGGCCCTGCAACAGACTCTCACACCGCTCTTGCACGCTATAAGCAAAAACCAGGCATCAAACACGCACCAGCTTTCCTCTTTGGGGGCTGCTAGCGGCAAGGCACCAGGACCTCGTTGGGCTGCCACGTACAAAGGGCCTCCAGGAGCTTCGGCACCTTATTTTTCAATAAGCTTACTGCTTCTCCTGCTCCTCAAGCCCTGTGTCCCATTGATTATTTCTGTTTGTTCTCTGAGCAGAGCTTTGACGGAAAACAGCTCCCAAAACTCTTCAGCGCGGTGCCTGCAGAGCCCTGACCGAGCACCCGGCCACGGCATCTCGGACACCAGGCACTGCTCCCCACTCCCACCCGCCTGCCAGGAGGTTTTATAGAGCTACAAAAACAGTTTGAGAAACATTTCTAATACATTCGGATACCACGAGGAGCAAGCCTCGGTTTGCCAAAGGGGCGATGCTGCATCTCCCGCAGGGGATGCTGCTGTGGCAGCGACTGGCTGGGGAGCAGTGGGAGGGCATCGCTGCGGGACAGCGGTGCTGGGCATCCCACCAGCCACCCGGAGCGACCCCGGCACACGGCAGGCAGGGCACAGCCTGCCCCAAAAAGCTGCGATCCCTCCCACACGCCCAGGGCCGCCGCGCTCTCACGGGGACTGCTGTATTCCTTCATCCTCTCTGCCGCCTCCGGAGGGGTGTCCAGTGAGCACAACAGCGGAGGACACGGGTGGAGAGCAGCTTCGGATCAACTTCTAAAATGGGTTTATTCAGGAGTGAACACCTTCAAACCCCTCCAGAGGGTCCCACCAAACACTGCTCTCACTCCTGCAGAGTGATGGGAAGCATCACCTGGACCACCCCAAAGAACAGGGCTGGGATAAGGGACACGGTAGCCAAATCCCTCTTTGCATTAGGAAGATCCATCCACCGACTTCACATCGGGTATCTACCCCCCACCACATGCCACCAGACCTTGGTTAGTTGGCTATTTTCCAGCTACTGAGATGCGTGGAGGTTTTGCTGGAGCAGGAGCCGTAGAAACAGCTCCGCGGAGCCGTCCCTCTCCCGTCACAGTGCTCAGCACACGCTGAACCCCAGGCAAAGGGGAGATGTCTGCTGACTTGTAGCAGGGAAAACGTCACCCCAGCTTTGACCTCTGGGCTCACACCGTGTCTCATGCAGAGCGTTTTCTTTTCCTTACTGAGAATTAATTTCTTAACAAACGCGTTCTACAGATGGCAGTTTATAATGTTAGTCTAAAACAAAAATAAGCGTGCTCGAAATTCAAATTGGATTTTGCCAAAGCAGCCATGCTAAAATAATACATTTTAAATATCTTAAACTGTGCACTTCACAAGTAATTAAATTAGCAGTGTTTCTGCATTACATCCTTTCTTCCATCCATTTAAGCATTAGATTAACGTTGTCATGCAGATTTTAAATGGAAGATATCACGCTGCGGGGAATGGTTGGGGACGAGCAGAGCAGAGCAGGGTGTTTTAGCAGCCGGCCGGTCCACCGCCGCGAGCCGGGGAGCTGCCCCATGCTGCCTCGTGCTGGGGGGGGACACAGCCACCCGCCACCACCGCCCCGGCAGAGTGGACCCCCGGTGCGGGTGGCACGGGGAGCAGCCGTGCTGTGACAGCCACCCACCGGGGACGGGGACGGCCGCCCAGGCTGCTCCCGTGCCCTTGCACCGCTGCCCCGTGCCCTGCACGGCTCGGCCGCTGGCGAGCTCCGAGAGGCTGCGCAGCTCATCACCAGGATACGGTTGCATTATTTAAAAGCTTCCTTAAAATACCATCGTTTTGTTTCTGCTTAACCAACTCGATGTGAAAAGCGTGCTCTTTAAAACACCGTTTGTCCTTGAATTCAATCTTGTTCTCCTTAGCTCATCGCTCTCTCTTGGGATTAAAATGGGGGGTGGGAATCGACGGCAGACCAAGCCCTGGCTTGTTGCTGTGCCCCCCCAGTGCCTCCCAGTGCCACCAGCACCACAGGACAGCGTTCCTGTCCCCAGTGGGACACAGACACCGGGATAGGCAATCCAGCGTCCCCAGACCTTGCTCCACGGGGTCCAGGACACCGCGCTGGGGGATGAGGAACAGTTTGCATGCCAGGCTCGCTGGGGAAGTGGGAACTATCACGGCATAGCTGGACAGAGATGATGTCAAATGCTGACACCCGTCCTCTGCGTAACAGTCGCCCCTCTGCGCTAACGCACGAGCCAGCACCGCTCCGGCCGGTTGCGTGTTTCTCCCTGAGCTAGACCTCACTGGAGGATATATAATTCAGCTGGTGAACAGATGTTTCCGAAGTCCCTGATAAGTGAGGAACGTTTTTACAAAGAATATTAGAACCCTTGGAAAAATCCATTTTTCAATTAACTAAAGTTGATATAGGAGGTTCTTGGACTGGTTGGGTCTCTGGGGGAAAGAGGGGAGAGAAGGAGAAACCCCGAGCAGAAGAAATCCCTTCGCTGCAGCGGGGGGAGCGGAGAGCGGGGCAGAGCCTGCGGCCACCGCAGCACGGGGCATCGCTCCTCCGGCCGCACAGCCACGCGCGGAGAGCCGGGCAGCAGCCACGCTGGCCTCTGCTCAGCCGGGCTGGCATCACCCTTGTAGTCTACTTCCAAAAGAAAAAAAAAAAAAAGATGACTTTTCTCTATCTGCAACCTGGAAGAGGAGATACATTTTCAGTGCTTACACTCAGCCCAGCCATCTGCAAAGTCTTCATTTACTGAAGACAGGAAAGCCGGGGAGTGAGTATACCTTTGACAAACCCTGTGCACTACCATATTTTTAGAGTTTGCACAGCAAACTGTTGGTTTTAACATTGCAATGTTAAACACGGCTTTTGCATCAATGTAATGAGACGAGAAAAATCCAGACTGCGCTGAACCCACAGCCTTACTTAGCAGCTACAAACTGCTGGAGAGCCAGTAGGAATCTGAAAGCAGCACAAATCAGCACAGTTTTTGTTTACTCAACTGGTTCCTTTTTCTCCTCCTTTGAGTTATTCCTGCCTTCTTTGTAGCCATTATAAGCTACCATCCTGGGGGAAAAAGCATTGTGAATTCAGTGTAAATCCATTCTGTTCACTGGATTAGTCTTAATTTACACAATAAAATGAAGATCAGATGATGGGCCATAAAAATCAACCTGACGTGGAGAGCTACTGAAATAATATGTAATTTTATATCAAAGTAATTGTGCCATTTGCACATGAGTGCTTAAAACTGCTTGTAATTGCAGCAAGACTTAAATAAACCCTGAATTCCTAAATATATGACGTAGTTGTTATGGTTAATGCTTGTAGTATGATGCAAGGAAAAAGAAGACACAAGTCCTGAAATACTGCAAAGAAATACCTGTTTTCACTTACACCTCTTAAAAAGCACAAGAGCTTTATCTTGTTTCCAAACTAATTTTGCAGCCCAAACTGACCCGTGTGCTTTTCCAAACCCGGCAGGTTGGAAGTTTGCTTTTGACTCCTGTAAGCCCACGCTTACACCGCCTGTACAGCCAGGGACAGTGCACGGGATCTGCATACAAAACGTGCTTTACAATGCAATTCTAGCGTTACTAATACCACTCTTCTACATAAGAAATCTGCACTTAAATTAAAGCATTGCAATTTTTGCTTCTAGCCCACGGGTCACCTGGGGTATATTCAAAGGAGTGGAAGAAACCGCCGGCGATCACAGAGGCAAAAGTCATTTTCCTGATGGTAATCACATGTCTCGGACATGGCTCTGGGGCTTTGCAGGGCTCCGTGCCCCCCAGGCAGCGGTTCCTGCTCCTCTGCAAGCGCTCAGCAGCTGTGCTGGGAACCTCTCCAGGGAGGGGGAACGGCTGCGGGACATTTTCCAGGAGCAGGTTTGCTCTTCTCCCCCGCTGGATGACCCAGGGAGGGAAGGAGCTCCAGAGCATCGCTCCCCTCCGGGCTGGGACCTGCCAGCCCACAACGCTGGAAAGGTTTGAGTTAACCATAGGATTGGGAGTTTTGTACTTGTTATATACCTTACTTATGTTGGCCAGCGGATATTTATTTAGGCAGAAAAGTGGGATGAGGAATTCTTTGTGCCATAGCATATTTATTGTGCTTTTTCATGTCTGTAATTGGTGTGCAGAGCCAACGGAGCGCTGCTCTGACCCTGGCTAAGTCAAGCCTGCGGCCACCTTTCCCAGAGGGGGAAGAGAGACATGCCACTGGAGCCACTGGAGAAACACATCCACCGCTGCGATGCAATGCATTAGCAGCTCTTTATTAATGCGCTTCGACAAAAAGCCACTATTTCAGGCACACAGTGAAGAAAAATGCCGTCAAACTGCTGATGAATTTTTAGCCGGCAGGATGTGATGACCTCCGCTGGAATGTGGCCAGGGCACTGTCTGGGTGTCACTGGGGACACTGGAAGGTCCCCCAGCCTGCAGCCTGGCAAGCAGCAGCACCCAGGCAGCGAGCCAGAAAAAAAATCCCCAGTAAGAAAAGGATTGACAAGGCCACCCTGCACCGGGCTTGCTGTAAGCGCAGGCACCCGTGATTTCGAGACGTACCCATTGCTCCGGGAGAAGGGAGCAGACAGGCAGAAGCACCACGTGTCCGGCCAGCTCGGTCTCCTCCAGACCCTTCGTCTGCATTCAGGTTCGTGCCGGTGCTTTGCCCTCCGGAGCAGCGGCCGGTGCTGAGCGGGTAGCTGAGTACCGCGGCACCGGCATCGGCGAGAGCTCGGCAACTCCCGGGTGGCCGTGGAAGGTCTTTGGTTGCTAAAGCTGCTCTAGACCTTGCAAACTGCAACAGTGCAGTGGCATGGGCATGGTGGCCATGGGTGGCTCGTGAGATGGGGCTGGGCATCCCACATCGGGTTTCCCCTCCGGGGGACGGTGCCCGGCCTCTCCACACCTTGCCCCAGGCTCTGCAGTGGCCGCAGGGTGAGCACAGACTATTGACTCCACCAGCTTGCCTTTGCAGTTAAAATTTTTTTGTTTAGGCTCGCACCGGAGTTAATGGTCAAAGCTGCCGCCATCAATTATTTATGAACACAAATAGATAGATGAGCTTCGTAAATTGGGTCCCTCGTGCCCATGCGCGGGCAGAGCTCTCATAAAGAGCTATTTTTGAACTGCTGACAGCCCCGAATCGGCAACACAGCGGCTGGAGCGGGAGCTGAGCCCCGAGCCCCACGCTGCCCAGCTCCCTGCCACGTCCTGGGCACGGACCAGGCTCGCGGGGAGCCGGGATGCTCCCGGCAAGGCTTTTCCCTGCTGCGTATTTGATGGCAAGGCTGCCAGTATGAGCACGGGAAGGCTGGTACAAGTCTCAGTTTGAGAAGTTGTTCTCTGTGGTAGCTGTGGCACATCCCAAATAGCCCTGCACACCAGGGTCGGGGCTGGATCCACTTTACCGACAGCTTGAATTGGGCTGATGACGAATTTGAAAAAAGTGTGGCGAATTAGGAGGGAGAAGAACCCAGGCTGCGACCTTCTGATGGTCCAAAGCAGGTGAAGACCCAGCCTGCCAGCCCTTCTCCCATGCTGCGCATCGGAGGGATGCAAAAATACCTCCTTTGTTTTCAGCAGCGGTGCGGCAGATTGCAATTTTCCAAGCCGAGCGCTGCAACTACATCATTTTCAAGGAAAGACTTGAAGTGATCCCAAATATTCTCCCCGAGCCTCTGGGCAGGCTCACCAGTGGGACTGAACTGGAGCATTAAAAAGGATAAAAGGGAACGGCCCCTCTCCCTGTTCGCCTTCTGCACGCAGGAGGCAGCTGAGGCTGTCCCCGGCAGTGACAGCAGAGGTGATGTCTGGGGAGGTCCCGTCCGGCTGATGCCACAATCTGACAGGGAGGATGCAAAACAAGATTTAGGAAATGCAAAGCAGAGCTTCGCTCACGCGAACGCCGCGGGGACGCACCTGAGTCCTCATATTTGCAGATGTTCCCCGATGAACATATTTATTCCCGTAAACTTTGTCTTTTCTATTCCAATACGGTCTCCCAGCTGGAACGGGTCCAGAAACCTGTCATTTGATGAAAAGCCCCCGAGCTGGCTCCTCTCCCGCCCCCACCCCTGTCACAGGCGTAGTCGCCGTCTCTCCCTTTTACATAATCCCACTGGCATCAGGAGTGCCTGGCAGCCGGGGGAGGCAGTGCCGGGGTCGGGAAGCATCTTGGGAGCGGTTCGGAGCCGCGGGGCAGCCCTGCCAGCGGGGCGGCAGCATCCCTTGGGGTCTAAGGGGGGAGCGGGTATCGGTATTTTTAACGTAAAACGAGGGGGAGCTTAGCTAGCGCATAGTTTTAAGCGGCACACGCTGTATAGCTTAGCGTCAGGGACAAAATTCAAGCAGAAAATGAATTGGGAAGGACTTCAGCTTCAAATGTAAGGGAGCTGAGGGCTTTACAGGATTATTGTTGCAGCCGTTGGGAAAAGCCCTTGGCTTCTCCGGGTGCCGGATTTCCCTCGGACTGAGGAACCAACCCCAGAGATGAACATGAAATATCAGCCCCATCGCTGTTGGTAGGCGTCTTTCCTAACTAAAGGTTATCTCAATTCAGCAGCATCGCAGCTGAGCCTGGAGGTTTAGTCAGCTCTTCCTCCAAATTCCCCTTTGCTTCTCCTCTTGGGGAAGAAATCAGCTCTAGATACGGAGAGATTTGGGAGCAGAAACAGGGATTAGTCATAAAGATAAAACATCAGGCTTGTCACCAACGAGATGCTATTCTTGATGCAATTCCCCAGGTCTCGGGCAGCCAAAGCCGGGGGAGCCATCAGGGCTGTGCGGAACACCAGCGGGAGAATTCAGCCCTCGGTATTGAAACCTTATCTAGAAATAAGCCAGAGAGGATTTAAAGGCCCAACTTTGGAGGCTGCAGGAGCGTTGGTGTCATGTGGGCAGCAAAGAATTGCAATTACCCGGCGTGTCGGTACACTGATAGCGCCGGGAGCCCGCGGGAAATCAGCAGAGAGAACTGCTGACAATTAGTACACGGTGTCCGTAAACCTAACGAGCAGAAGCCATGACTTGGTAACAGATCATGTCTCGGAATGACATGATCAAAGACACGTCTCCCACAGATGTGCTTACGGGGGAAACTGAGGCAGGGAGCTGCAACGGCTGGGACAGGGCTGCAGGAGGGGAGAGGGCTCACAGGGAGCTCCCGGGGGGCACCGCTCCACCGGCCCCTACTCCGCCGGCAGTCTGTGGGCATCTGCTGAAAGGACAAGTTATACCGATTTTGAGAGTTGCCTCTCTTGGGGCTGGACCCGCTGCCATCCCCCAAATACCGCCCTGCCCGCAGCACCCGGGAGCCAGGACTGCCGCCCTCCCAGAACACCCCCCCGGAGCACTGATCCTGCCCCGCCAGCCCCCAGCACCCCGTCTGGCTGGGACCTGCCTCCGGGAGATATTAATCGGCATTTCTGCCCTCGCGGCGGGAGCATCGCCCGGACCTCTTCTGCTGCCGACACCGTGCCGGAGCGTGCAACGCTCCTGCTAAAAGTTGGTCACAGCTGAGCGGCAGGGAGAAGCCGCCAGCAAGGCCAGGCTTCCACTTGGGCAAAGCCTCCGTGTGATTTATCAACCGTTCAAGCAACTCACAGCAAATTACATCTGAGCATCCCATTCACTCTGCTCCCATACGTCCCATCTATGCGGTTCCTGAAGAGTTAATATCGAAATTTTCAGAACTACAGGATTGCCTAAACCAAGCCCTGCGCTGAGCTGCACGCACACTTGAATTTTGGGTAATGGTGCTAAACCAGCCTGGCTTTGCACCAGTCCCAAGGACCGTAAAACCACGCAAAACTGCATCCTCGCCCCACGCTGCTGAAAGGGACATCCTGAACAGGCAAAAGCCGACCGCCAAAGTCATAGAAATCCTCCTCGTTCGGCATGACAGAGAAGCTTATCGGCTGCCCACACCAAGCACTTCAGGCTGAAGTTACAGCCGTTGATTATTTTTCCTGCCTGGGTTAGGAGGAATAAAAAATCTGTCAGATGCATGAGGCAGTTTGTAAGCATGCCCGTGATTTTTTTTTCTGCATTTCACCCGGAATTGGCTTTGATCTCATCTTCACTAAGTGAACCAGGTGAAAAGTCAGTAAGCGATCACCATGATGAAATGGTACCCAAGGCAGACGCTTCTTTTCGCTCCATACGACACGCTGCAAATGAACTTTCCCTGTCCAGCCTCAAGCATGCTTTGCTAATTGATTTTTCTGCTCATTAGTACCAATATAAGTTATATTGAGCACTTAATAGAAACCATCTTAACACCACTGTCGTAAATTCACAACGTTGCATATAATCTACCCAAGCAAGTGGTTTTTGTATAAAATCGCAAACACATATGCCTGCATGAACATTAACACCCAAATGCTATTCAGTTATGCACAAGTTTAAAAAATCTATTAATAACCTTAGTCGAGAGCTCCTCTGCAAAATCAGATGCATCCAGGCAGGCAATTCTTTAGAGGCAAAGTAAAGAGCTATTACACTGCAACGGAACAAAGAACGATACTGTGACCATACCTATATTTCATGCCCGTTTGCTTTGCGGTGGATTCTTTTAACGAAATGTGGTGCTGAGGGGTAAATGTCCCCAAACTGCGAGCAATAATAGCCACTGTCCGAAATTTTGCCCGGGCTGCATTCACTACGTTCGGGGTAGTGGTGTTCTGCTTGCTGATGAGCCTGTCTTCACCATTTCGACTCTTCAAGTTGTGCTCCGTGCAGGCAATGGACACTTGCATCGCGCCCTCGGTACACCTCTAGTCACCCTCCGGGTCGCGGCCAGAGCCCCCGGCCGCCCCGACGCGGGCTGCGGGCTGCCCAGCGGCGCGGGGCTGGGTCCCAAACGCCGACGAGGAAACCCGCCGACCTTGAACTCACGGGAGCAGCCGAGGCAGCGGGGGTCTCCGGGAGAGCCGGGCTGCGTCCCTGCGATGCCGGGAGGAGAGCAGCCCCGAACTCGACAAAGCAATGGCAAGAGCAGGTTTCAGCTCGCTCTCAGCTCTCCCCTTGCGATATTTGCCGCTGCTCAGACAAAAGCATCCATCCAGTCAGGTGCTTTCAGAGACATCAAGCCGTTCCTTCATGATGAACCGCCAGCAGCAGCCGCCGCTCTGTCTTGATGCAGGCTTGCTTCTGGTTGCCGGTTTTAAATCAATGCAGGCATGCTGCAAGCGCTGGCTCCAGCACCCGCTGGACCACGATCTGCTGAACAGGCAGCCTTGCCGGCTGAAGAACCATCGGCTCGCCAGCCAGTCTCTAAGGACCACCGACATCCATCGGTTCGCCTTTGCCCAGATGCAGCAGCCCGCTACATCCCACCCATCGCAGCCCACCCGAGGGCAGCGGGAGTGGGGGGGGCGGCGGCGCGGCCACGGCTCCGCAGCGGTTCCCGGGATCGGGATGGGGATCGCCCCGTCAGGAGCCTGCGGGAAGCAGGGGAACGGGCCTCCTTTGTGCTCAGAGGGAAGGCAGCCGCTTCAGGCAGATGCCTCCCATAAAAATAGCTGCCGGCATCGCTGAGCAAGGAGAGGATCTCTTATAGCGGGGAACAATTTGATGCTAAAATGGGCTAATTATGACCAAAAAAAAAGAGGGGGGAGGGGGAGAAAAAATCGCTCTGCTACAATATGCCAGTGAGTTAACACGTTAATCCCATGTTTCTGGCACCCGGAGCCGCTGCCCGCAGACCCACGCTCGCAGCAGTGCCGGGGTTAATCCCTTCTCCCCCCCCCCCCCAGCATCGCCAGCCGAGTAAGCCGCAGCGTAAAGTCTTTGAAGCAAACCATCCCCATCCCTTGCTGCAGCCGGGGCTGCAGTCGGAGCAGGGAGCCCGGCTCCGAGCTGGCAGCTCGGCGGTGCCCACCGCCCCGTGCCGCCTCTCCCAGGGCGCTGGATTTGGGTGCCGAGGGCAGGGGCAGCCCCGGGACCCCATGGCTGGCGAGGTGCTCGCCGGAGCGGTGGGAGGGCGAGGCGGGGATGGGGGTGGTTTGGAGTGACCCCCAGGACCCCTGCCCGTCACTGCCACCCAGCTGGGGGAGGACGGGCACAGACCCACGAGAGAGGGTGCCCACGGGGTACGCATGGGTGGCAGCGCAGAGCGGGTGGGTGGGCGAGGGCTGGGGCTGCGGTCACCCGCCGTCCCTTCCCCAGCCCTGCGCAGGCCAGTGGGAAATGGTCCACAGGGGTTCCCCACAGCCCACTCCAAAATCTGCCCTCAGACTCCCAGGAGGGCTGGGGTGAGGGTGGGGGGCAACTCCAGAGGTCCTCTCGCCCACCTCCTGCTCGTTGCCCAGGCTGCCCAGGACCCTGTCCCATTGCCCAGGCTGCCCAGGACCCTGTCCTGTTGGGGTGTGAGCAGCTCCGAGGCTGGAGAACCCCCCCTGGGCTCTCCGGTGACCTGCCAGCCTCCCTCCTGCTCAAGGCACGCAAAGGTGGAGTGGGAGCGGTGGCAAGAAGAAAGAAGCTGGAGGTGCCGGTGTGGCGATGAGGACCCGTTTTGAACTCAGGATGACGAACCTTTGATTTCCTCCCTCGCAGCGGGGGCACGCCACCGTTTTCTCCCTCCCCCCATCCTGCTGGGGAGGGGAATGCGAGAGCGGCTGGGTGGGCAGCTGGCAGCCAGCCAAGGCCACCCACCAGCCCAGGTGACACGGTGAATAGCTTCTGACGATGTCTTTGCAGTGCGTTTATCTAATGGCTCGTTAACGCTTATACGGCACGTTTCTTCAAGGATGGAAAGCAATATATCAGAGTAAAGAAAGTTACTTTATGATGTTCTCCAAAAGGTGATTAACAGTTAATCCTACAGCAGACCCGCAAACTCCCAGCCCTGAGCAGCCCCCTTGGACTCGCCCTCAGGCACGGGTTTGGGGCAGACAGACCCCTTGGCGTGGGTTTAGAGGGAGGGAGGGCAGGGCTGATCTGTGGGGTGGAAGTCAGAAAGCTAAGTAGCAACTAGCTGAAGTAACCACCGCAAGGCTCCGTCTCAGACACAAGATTTAGCTTTGAGAGTTTCCAGGCATCTAATCAGTGAGTTAGCATTACAGATCACAAATAAATGCTGTTAAATACCCAGAAAAGAGTGTGTCACCTCAGGGCACAAGCCACAGGGTCGCTGACACCAAGGTGCCCCATGGTGTGGCCTCGTCCAGGACATCCTCCGTGTCTCCATGGGACCGGGGGATGCGGCTGGAGCGTTGGTGGTGGTACCCACAGGGTACCCCAGCCCAACGCAGACTAAGCACCCACTCGGCTTTTGGAGCCCAGCTTTGCATTTCAGAGCCCAAAGCAAGACTGACATACAGCATCCTCTTGCTGGGCACAGATATTTCAAGATGTATTTTCACGTCTTGTTCTATACGCATCTGGAGAGTTCCCGTTGCAGCCAGCAGCTGGCTCTGCCGGCACTGCCGAATGGTGAGACTTGGTCCTGGGGACGTGCCCAGGTCACTGCCACCCAGGTCCTGGTCACTGTTCCTGCTGCCACGGCTGCCCATGCCCTCGGGTGCCAGGGGAGGGCCAGGGAGAGGACAGAAAGGGACAGTCACGTTCTGCGCTGGCACATCCCGCAGAGCATATTAACTCAAGCTGCTTAGCTTCGGAGGTTACAGTCTCTGCCAAAGAAATATGTATTTAAATATGGGATTTATTTCATTTGCTGAACGAGATAATCACTTCTAGACTAAAACGTTAGAATAACATAATTTTGTATCATGAAAATCCTGAGCTTATAAAACAAGAGGTATGCGACAGCCTCGGCGGAGGACGGTGCTGGGGTACGGTGATAGCTCAGGCTCAGCCACGAGCCTCTGGCCAGCTCTCCGTGTCACTTCAGTGCCACCAAACCGCTAGAGATGCAGCTATTTGCCAAGACGTACATATGCATTTCCCCCCTGAGGAAGATGACAATCGCTTATTAAACAACTTGCTCAAAATGCTTCATCAAGCAAATCTGCTTTAACACAGATGCTCGCGACCACGCTGGCTTTGCCTTTCCTGTGATCCCCGTTAGCCCGCACCCCAGGAGCTGCTGCATCCATCCTGGGGTCAAACTAAAGACAAGAGCCAAACACAGACGAGCAGGATGCTCTAGGCAAGCGTAGAAGCCAGGAGGTATTTCGCTCCTACACAAATACACATTTCAATGCCCTGGACAGTCTGTTCCTTTGCCCGGGACCTTCCAGGGGTGGGACGACGAGCATCGCTGCGGCGAGCAGAATGGAAACCTCCAAAAAGGAAAAAATACTTTATTCAGAGCAGGTGTGGTCCCTGCAGAGGCACCGAGGGGAGCTGGGGCCGTGCAGCGGAGCGGGTGATGGCCAAGCCCTGCCGCGGTGCTCCCCGCTGGCAGCGCCGGCCGAGCCGGGGGGACAGGGGCTCTCCGCTCCCCGGGGCCGGGCAGCAGCACGGCTCTTGCTGGAACGAGCAGGAAAAAGATGCTTCTGCGGCCCAAAATATAAAAATAAAAATGAGGTCCTTCCATCTGGGTTGGGCGAAACATTTCAAGCTGATGCAGACCCGGCCCCCTGGCACGGCTCGAGCTGAACATACCGCTTGCTTCTTTCTTTTTAAGTTTCACCTTTTAGTGAAGCAACTTTGAAATGTTATGCCAAGTCTGGCTTGAGACTTTGCTTCTTGGTGGCTGCAGTCATAGGCTATTTACACTAATTACTCTGCTGTGCCGTTCTACCAAAGCAGAGCATTCCACTGGCCAAATATCAATTAGCATCTTACTCATTTCATTAAATTTAAGCTGATTGCCAGCTAAACCTGTATTTTCGGTAATACCAATACGCTGCATATAAATTCTGGCAGGCTCTGTCAATCTTTTAAGATGGCAGGTCTTAATTTCATGCCTTTCTTGTGCTCAGACCTCAGCAGCAGGCTGTATTGCAATAGCCACATATGTTAATTAAACAATACGCACCGCACGGGCAATGAGGATACATCGGCTGGTGAGCATGGGGTAAAAGGTAGAGCAGATCGCCTCTGCCTCCATCCCTGCACTGTTCATGCTTTACCACGTAAGACCTTTCAGTGTCTTTTAGAAAAGAAAATGCACAGGGATTGGCACATCTGCAGGGACATGTGGGGGCCGCGAGCAGGGCAGCGACCCTGGGATATTCTCAATGAACCGCAACATCATTAGGGTACGTTTTCACCTTATTTCAGTTGGAGGTTTACGTGCCGTGGAAGACACGCCGTGGTGTTTGGCTGCAGGTTGCGATACAGAGGAGAGCTGGACACCAACCACATGCAGCCAGTTACATAAACCCACATCCCTGCAT
The DNA here is from genome assembly GCF_026419915.1 of Harpia harpyja. NCBI lineage: Eukaryota > Metazoa > Chordata > Aves > Accipitriformes > Accipitridae > Harpia > Harpia harpyja. Next base: position 43,781,778 of record NC_068951.1, read on the forward strand.
GCTAACCAGCAATCCAGGTCACCAATAATGATGCCACCTCAGCCAGTTTAAGCTCTTTAACTGAAATTCTTCAACAGCAAGAGAAGCCAGCACCTTAATACAGCAGTGAACGCAGCACCCGTCAGCACCAATGTCAGACGAGCCCCTCTGCAAAGTTTCTTTGCTAGAAGCTTCCTTTTTTAGCAATGCATACAATTATTTTCAGTTTAGCTATTTTTTGTTTAAGTTGTGTCTGCATATATATCGTATAGTGGAGGGGGGAATGGTTAACGATACTTTCCAGTGCACTTGAGAGCACCGGCCGCTCACACCAGGTTACACTTGTGCAGCCGCAAGCCTCTCGCAGGGCTGGTGGGGGGACTTTGCCAAGTCCCTGCCGGGCGTTGGGGACCTCCTGTGAGCTGGGGACAGCGGGTGCTGCTGACCGAGGTGCCTGGGATGGGAATCTGGAGGAGCCCTGGGGTCCCGAGCAGCCCCACGCCTGCCTGCCGGGGGCTGCGTGCCCGTACCCCTCGGCTGAGGCTTGTGCTGACCCCAGGGCAGAGTTACAGATGGCGGCTCCTGGCAGGTAAAGGCCATTTAGTCCACAGCACAGAAAAGCCGTGTGCTCTTCCCACTGGGGTTTTCTGGTTCCCTGAGCCCCGTCTCTTCCAGGGCACCCCTTAGGCCAGTGCATTTCGACGTCCCCACCAGCCCCGCGGATGCTCCCCGAGGTGCTGCGGGACAACAAAACAGCTTTTGTTCCTGATACCGCCGCAACGCTACGCATAAACAGAAGTTTACGGTTATCATTGCTCGCTACGGCAGTGCAAATAGCGTTGCATCACCACTGCATAGTTACATGCAATATTAAATGCAAAGTCTGAACCCTTTTCCCCGGTGCCGCAGACACAACCTCTCCCCGCCGGCAGCCATCTGGGCCAGGCTGAGAGCAGCTCCCTGGGATGCCTTACGGGACCTCAGCCGGGCATCTGCAGAGGAGACCCCACCAGTACTCTGCACACCAGCAAAACCAGCACCTAACCTGGCTCCTAGGTGTAAAAACGCAGCACAGCCCCCAAGCACCGGCCGCTGCATCGCCCTGCAGCTTTTCCTCTGCTCCCTATGGCGAGGGGACCTGCCCTCCGCATCCACGGCCGGAGCAGCACTGGGGACCGGTGAGGTGCAGCAGGACAGAAAAGTCACTGCTTCCAGCCTAGAGGCACATTAAAAATGTGATTTCAGCATTCATGATAGAGTTTTCACCACGTGGGACATTTTGACAGGTGCTCAGCGGGACTTTGCATGCAATGTAGCTGGATCAGCCAAACTTCAGAAAGCTGCATGGAAGCACTAAAAATGCAGCCGGCAGTGCTGTGATGGCAGGATCCCGCTCCCAAAGCGGGGCCTGGGGAATGCAGAGTTCTGCCTTTGGAGCTTTTCCACCTAAAAAAAGCCCTTTTTTATTTTGTCGAACAGACCAGACCTCGCTACTGCAACCAGAGTCTGTCCACAGCTGCCTTTCCAAAATCCAGTGCAGATGTTTGAGGCGGTAGTCTCCAAGACTGGCCTTCATGAGAACTATCTTAATATACTGTCACAAATCCTTGATTTTCAGACTTCCACAAGATGATTCTTCTGCAGCAGGATGCGCTCAGGGAAATTCTGTGTTATGTCCCAATAAAAATTTCACTGGGCCATAAAAGCTCTGTTTATAAATACAGCCCATGCGCATCACTCAGCCATTTCACTCCATCTCAATAGCTGTTTGAAAACAGGTTTCCTGCTGGTCTAATTACTTATGATTGCCGCAGTCCCGTTACATCTCCGTAAATTGGGCTGATATGGACACTGGCGAGATAACGAGCGCTGCCACCCAGGAGAGCAGGGAGAAGAGCCTAGGAGCGAGCTGGCGTTAGGATGCATCTCCCAAAAGGGCTTCCGTGGTATTAATTTCAATTAACAGCCGAGGCCCTGCCGCAGCGGGATGCTCACAAGCTCAGCTGAGGAGTGGTCCTGTCTGAAGCAGCAGCAACGAACCCCGCAGCTATTTGTAGCTCTTTTGGGTGTATCTAAACCCACGAGGAATGTTTCTTTTTGATAACAACGCTGGAAGCTTGGCAAGGAAATGAGCTGCAGAACAAAAGCACTGCGCTTATCTAGCAAACAGTCATCCTATTTTCACTGGTTTCACATGAAAACCTTAATTTGCATTGGTAATTGCACTTGAGGAAGACTGATCAAAATTCCCATTAAATGTTTTTTAGTTAAAACACATCTTTCTGGCAGGTTTTCAGCCAGGCTGGCTGCAGCACCCAGCCTGGTCTGCCTCTGATAGCACACGAGATCTGTTATCGGCTCTGGCCTCACAACCTCTGGCCGGGCTCCGAGGGCTCCGAGCTCCCAAAGGGGCCAAAACCAGGAGCGTAACAGCGTGGGCAAATGGAGCCCCATTCTTCTGCAGGGATAGTCCTCACGTTCGTGTTACAGATCCTTCAGGATGTGATGAAACGATAAACGAATCAAAACTGGCATGAAAAATACACTAGCTTTGCTTAATTCTAATTAGAATTGAGCCAGATGCGAGCAGGGTAACAAACGTGTGGGATGGCTTCCCTGCGGGCAGCGCTGACGAGGGTTTCGGCTCTGCCCGAGCAGGAGCTGAACCCCCAGAGCAGAAACCCTCGGCTACGGCCTCGCCGCGGCTGCACCGGGTCACCCTGCAGAAAAGGAGGTTTCAAAATAAGCAGCACCAAAGGAGAAAATTCCCCTGTTCCAACTTCCTAAACCGACCCGGTTTCAGAGCCCTCTTTTTTTTTTTTTCCTTTGCATGCATTTCTACATGATGCGTGCAATCTGTACATCATATAGAGATCCACCCACAAGGAACTCATGAACAAACTCCCATCTAATTTTCGATCTCCACGGGTATCCCCATGGATGCTCATCGGCTGGACCAGGCGCCGGGACCCCCACCGAGAGCCGACTGAGGGAGCCACCCACTACCAAAGAGCTTTGCAATAGTTAGCCAGCTCTGTGTAATATTAAATAAATTGTTGCTTAATATAATGTGAAAGAATCAATACTGAAACTGAGACCCAGAGCTTTCCGTGTCTCACAAAGAGGATGTAACTCATCGGGTGTCCAATTCAATTAATCACTCACTTATCCTTGTGCATAGAAAACATCCACCAGCATATTGCCTATCACCCTATTAGCTGCTCTACCCCCTCTCCAAACCAGGTAATTTAATTTTTCCATGTCATCTATTTCATTTCTCAGCTGACTGAAAGCCAGTGGCTTGCAAGACAGGCTCCAGAAATGACCATTATTTTAATATATTGCAATACATTAAACAGGACTGAACATGATTAAAACACTTAGAGGTGCTGAAGCTCTATTGCACAGTACAAGAGGTTTTCTTGAGGTTTTTTCCCCTGCCAGGCAAGGCTGGATCCCCTGACATGGGTATCCCAGTTACAGAGCAATCCATCCCAGGCCCAGAGGAGAGGAGCATCCCCGGCAGCAGCAGGATCCCGGGGAGCCCCGTGATATCCCCAGGCATTCGGGGTTGCCGTGCCAGGCTCAGTGACACCAGACGGCACACGGCCGCAGGCTGCTGAACGCTTTTCTCACTTCTGTTGTACTTCAGGGGGTTTTGAGGGAAGCGGTACCCAGCCCCGCACACCCGGGGCAGAGCCTGGTCCACGGGCACCGAGGGAAGCGATGTCGGCCCCAGCGCCAGCCCCGCGCACAGCCCGCGGCTGCCAGCCGCACATCAGCCTCCCTGCAGAAGGGGTTAAATAACAACTAAACATTTCCAACCACAACCGGTTTTTCCACCATAAAAATATAAAATAGTTAAAGGAAGGTGAAGAGTCAGAGACACGCACTGAGGTTGGCAGCTTGTGGCAAACAAGTGGGTTTCTGGTTTGCCATACTCATATTCTAGACTGTGCATACAGAAAATGCAGATTTTTGCCAGGTGTTTTGCATAACCTGATTGATAAATGTGTTCCAAATGAAGCTCGGCCCAAGCTATGTTCTTCCAACTTGGCGGTGCTTGTTGAATAGTAGATTTTAGGCAATTATGTATATTACTCTGTTATCCATACACGTCAAATATCACCCAAGCATTACTTTCAACAGCTTAAAACTCTAAATTAACTTATGTGAAGAAATATGTTGCTAAGGTCTCGGTCTTGGATGCTGAATAATACACAACTTCATTCTGCCCTTTTCCAGGACCTGCTATAGCAGATGGATGGCTAATTATCGTGCAATAACTTCTGATTCTTTGAGATGAGCTGGCAGAGGGTCAGAATAAAGATGAGCTACAGCAGACTGCATTGTTTGCAAAACTTTCTTCCAATGGATACCCCTTCGGCAAACGTCCCACTCACCCAGGAAACCTCAGCTTTCACTTGAGCTGCATCTTTCTCCGGCCAGCAAGGGGACCGGCACTCTTTTGTGAGCAAACGAAATGAAAGCCGAGTATCTCCATCAGCAATTACCTTATTGTTCAGCATTGGTTTATATAAGTACTATTAAAATATCACCTTCCCAAACAGTATTTTTTTAAAAAGATTTTTAATTCTTCTCCTGAGATTCTCTCTTTCAACTGCAACAACATTTCTCATTATTAAAGTGAGTGGCACAGGGTGAGAATCCCATCAGCTACATCCAGCGAAACTGGCACAAGACCTCGTTCCCTGCATTGGAGAGAAAACTGCTCACGTTGACCAGCACTCCCAAAATAATGAGAGGCATCTGCTGGAATTCATCACCGAGGAGAATTATCACATCACCTAGAACAATATCATTTGCTGAAATGCAGCAGATTACTAAGAAACAATCTTCAGTCCAATTAATTTTATCATTGCCTTTTCACACTGCCAGGCTCCTCTTCAGGGAAAGTGATACAGCAAAAACCATTGCATCAGCACTTCCTCCGCGACTTAGTTACTAGTCTACACTGCTAGTTAAAAAAATCATCATTTCAGGACTTCTGGAATCTGCTTTTTATCTGAACAGGGTGACTTTTCCCACCAGGAGGTCTTGCCGGAGCAGGCTTCGGGACTGTTTTGTGTTTGCCCTGGGGTGCAGGTAGAGCATGCTGCTGCCAGGCAAAAGCCAGGGACTGCGGGAACTCTTTAGCTCCCTAATTTTCCCCACACACCCTTTGGATTAAGGGGAAAAATATTGCTCTTTTCAATTCCAGAGCGCTCTGCGAAGACTTCTTAATTTTTTTAATTTTTTTTTTTGCACGTGAGGCAGGAGCATGACGTACCTCAGAACGGCATAATGTCATTTTAGTAAATTAAATGCAAGGCACCGTCAAGTCTTCAGGTGATCTTCAAGCACTGCCAAGAACTTCCAAGCCAAGGATCTGCTGTACTGCCCAGGGCCAGTGCTGGCCAGGCAAGTAGTCCCGGGTCTCAGAGCACATCCCAAATGGTATTGAACAAGCACTTTCATACTGGAATGTTGCCCATTTAATTAACAAAAGGATTTGCAAGAGGATCGTTACTTATAGCCAAATGCATAACCATTCATTAGGTCCTCAGGGGAAAAGAATAATTACTCTTTCAATCTATGGGGTGTCTCTTTCTGCAGTGAAAAATGTGCATTTCCCCACTCCAGCTGGGATGGGCAGCCGAGGGCTGGCAGGGGGATCTGCTTACCTGGCCTGTGGCTGGACAGGGGGGGTAGGCAGCTCCCCCCGCCAGCCTCACTGTGCCTATTTGGACACACCAAGGACCCCCGTGTACTTCACAAACATCCCAGGAAAAAATAGCAACCGTGCTACTGGAATTACGGAAACGCTGGGCTGTCTTCTAGAGTCTTTCTGGCACAGGGATGAAGCCAAGCAACTATGAAAATAAACACTGAAAACAAGGGGAAAAAAAAAGCTTATCAGGCAGTAGCAGGTCTGCGGCAGGCAGTTTAGCCACGGAAAAAGCTGCCTTTCAAGCCAGCCTCCCCGGGCAGCGGCACAGAGCAGAGCCGGAGGGAGCCCGGCTGCCTGCCGTCCCACTCGCGCATCCACGGGGACCTCTGCTTGATGGCAAGATGCAGAAGTAGAAGGGTGGGAAAACACAGAATAATAAGAAAAATACATTTCGGTTGATCATTTTGGCTTGCTTAAACTGTAAATAAAGCAACTTCTGATTCAAAGACCCGTGCAAAGACTTGCCCTGCTGAGCTCCATCGCTCGCTGAGCGTGCCTAACCCATTCGTACTTGCACCAGCGTTGACAGACTGCCCAGAGGAGGGGACAGGCATTGACTGAAGCAGCATCCTCAAATACTGTAGTTACACCGAGTATTTCATAGCAGACAGCACTAGAAAATATATCTAGAAGTACCGAGAGCAGAATCCCCAGGAGATCCCCCGTCCCGCGCTCCAGCTCTGCCCCGTGTTAGATTTGTTACTCCCGCATTATTTACTGTCGTCGGTCCCGGGAAGCGGCCGCAGGCTGGGGCCGTGCCGTGGGGCAGCCCCACAGCGGTATTCCCTCCTCCAGGGCTGGCTTCCATCGTAACCGAAATCTCCATCCGCTTCCCTGACCTGGCAACTGTTGCCTGATGTTGGAGTAATTCTGAGGAAGAGGAGGAAACCGCAATCCGATGATGAGGGGTCCCCTGCGCCCGACAGCTCTCTGTTAAAATCAAGCTTGATTGGAAACACGTTGCAGCTTCACCTCCTCTCAGACACTTACTCTTTGATTCTGCCAAATTCTTCCTGATATCCCTAGGTCTCAGAAGGGCACTTTTTATCCTAAATGTTTTGCCTTTGGAATCTGCTAGACCGGACAAAGTACCCCATTTCCAGGAAAGTTTCTTCTTTGCATTACCCCAAGCTTGCAAGCCCTGCAAATTCTAAATGCAATGAAAACTCACTATTAATAATCATTAGTGTACAAAGTAGGATATATAACCAAGAGAGAAAACCAAGAGAATTCTCTGAGCACAGACCAGGCCCTAGACCTGTGCTGCTGGGGCTGAAAAGGGGCATTTTCTGCTCATACTGGGAGACGCGCAGTGGAAGAGATGGGCGTAGGGGCAGGAGGCATAACTGCAGGGAGGGAGAAAGATGTTGGAAGAGCAGCTGCCATCGCATTTGGTTATTTATTTCAATTAAGCAAAGCAAAAGAGCTGCTACTGCATCAATATTGGATTTGTATTGAAGATCAAAATCCATTTTTGTTCCACCTGAACTGTGGCCATCTGCGATGCCAAGCGCCGAGTCAGCATTGCCGGAGCACACCCCACGGTCGGCGATACCAAGACCCGCTCTCAGCCTGGCATTGAAGCCAACCCCTTCAAAGCCTTGCCAGAGCCTGGGTTTATGATCATTTCCTCAAGGATGGAGCTTTGAAACAAACCGGCAACCCTGACAACTGCTAGAGGAGGTTTAGCTGGGATTTTCCTAAACTCAACCCCCCCTCGATCCACCGTTCAGCAGTTTGTGTCAGTGCGACGTATGGCGAGGTCCCAATCTCAGCAGATCCCAAAGTCAGCCCAAAGAGTCTCAGATAAAATCTGTTTTAACCAAGACCACACAGACCGAGTTTCATCCCAGGGCAGGCACACAGAGTGCAGACTTCAAACCTGTATATAAATATACCCATAAATATCCCAAACTTTCCAGTCAGCTCCCTGGAGAGATGCTGGATACACTCTGCACCGCCGATGCCATGGCAGGGAGCAGAGAGCAGGCTCAGCAGGCAGCACCCTGCCCACGGAGCTGGTGATTTATTCAGCATCTGGCAGGGCAGGCTTTCAAGCTGGAGTTTGACAGGAGCAGAAGGTGCGTGAAAAGCAGTAGCAAGCGTGCAAATTCCTGCTGGGCACTGGCGGGAGCTGCTGCTCTGCACGCAGCTAAGGGTTAGCTGGGATTTATTGCCGGGGTGGTGAACTAGGAGGACAAAATTTGCTTTGTCTTCCACCTATGGCATGGGGAGCTTCCTACCCAAATGTGTGAGTAACCCTGGAAATACCGGCGGGGTGGATCTGAGCTTTTACACGGCTTTGTCACTGTCGTTGAGGACCTTATACTGCAAAAGGAAGCGTGCGTGCACATGCATGTGCATACACGTGTGTGCAGGCACGCACACATACGTGTTTATCGCTGGCGACGACAGCAACCAGAAAGCAGCGGGATCGAGGAGCCAGCATCGTAGGAGCAGCTAAAGAGCTCCTCCTGCTGAAATCCAGCCGGGGAGATGGGGCTCACGCTGCATGTACCATTCTTCCGAAGGAGTAACATGGGATTTCTTACTTCAGGGAGGAAATATCACGCTACAAACACCGTACACACATGTGGATGCCCTGTCCACATCCTCACCCGCGCACGTCTCGTTTCCATCCTGTCGTCCCCTGTTCGTGTATGGTACGGGCAAGAACCCTACAAAAATATCACAAAAAACAAGGAGCAAGTGGAAACTAAAATCATTTGGAAAAAGGATAGACATGGGAGTATCTTCCATCATCCTTGCACTAGATAGCAGGCCATATAGTTTGAACAGACTAAAAAAGAAAAACCAAAAAAACCTTACAAAAAATTACACTGGCTATTAAAAAACAGGCACAGCTGGATGCAGCTCTATAGATCAATCTGCACAGGAAATAGGGAAGACATTAAGGCTGTAAGCTATATCCCAATAAATATAATGCAACTGTGCTCTGAATTGAGCAGATTAGGACAGGATTACAGTGCAGGATTATAGGACCACATCAAGTGCTCTCATATATTTTGCCATCTAAAGCTTAGATATTTTAAAGCTTCGATGCATGAAATGAGCCTGACCAAGGGAGCCTGGAAAAGCAGCTATGGCAAAGTGATCATTCCCAAATTCCCCTCTTCTGTGGTAGGCCTGTAGGGGTATAAAGATGACCCCAGAAGAAGGGATAAGGGCTGAGGAGTGCGATCCGTCTGCTCACCCCCTGCACATTGACCCGTCTCCTAACGCACGGTGTAAGCACAGCCGTACCGGCACAGAGCAAAGCATCCCTGCGGACCAGCCACACAGCCCAGACAATGCCCAGGAGCGGGTCCTGAGAAGAGATTATAAAGGAACTGAACGAAAATGCAGTAATGCCTTTCCCGGTATATCATCTCGGCTTTCTGCCGTTTAAAAATTTGCTGTGCTAGAGGTTAAATCCACCCCTTGGTATTCAGTAGCCTTTGATAGCCTTGCCTGATACCTAGTAACATTCTGACCATGCTCATACTTTCAGCATCCAAAACATCCCATGACGGTGAGTTCCCCAACTTCACTACAAGATGCAGGGAAAACGTTTCCTCTGTTTTAAACCTGTTGTCCAGAAATTCCATTTGCATTCCCCCAGTTCCTGCGTTATGGGAGACAGTGAGTTACTTGCTACAGGCTGTTCCTGATTTTAAACACATCTGCTGTAATCCTTGTCAATCATCTTTTTCCTAAGCTAAAAGCCTGTTTAATCACCAGGTGCAGGGACAATCCCATCACTCAGAGCCCTCTACCTTCTATAGCCCAGCTTACTGTATCCATTTGAAATGGGATGGCCAGCACTGACTGCAGGATTTGAAATGTCAGCTCCCAGAAATTTATTAAAAACCCAGTATTTTACTGTTAGGCATGTTACATTTTCTAAAATGATGTTTGCCTTTTTGTCTACATAACTCAGGGATGGGGGGGCAGACTTTTCAGCAATAGTTCTTCCGCAAGAGTATTTTATCTTTTTGCCCATGCTGGTCAGTGCCTTCAGTGGTCACCACAAAATCCTGGTACTCACCAAAAGCTTTTTGCTATTTCAGGATTTGATCCTGTTACCCAAGTGCCATAATTGTCTTGGCAAGGTTACCAAACTGGAGAGCCTTTCTAGTAAATTTAGCGTGTTTGATCTCTAGTAATACTTAGAAAGTAAGTAATGATGTAGTTGAAGAACGACATTCGTTCTGGCGCTGCAGACTGCATATTTCACTCCCTTATTGCTTTTCCTGACACTGACTTGTACCAACGCAAGACACATACGAAATTAGCCATACAAATCACAGCCCTTTTGCCATCAGTTTGTCCCTAGAGCTCTCTGGTCTTTCCTCTTGCAGTATTTAGCCACAGTAAGTACTTTCATTTTTCACAATTAAGAGATATCGGCTATCTGGTCGCAGCACTATTTTTATCACCAGCACCTCTGCCCGCCGTGCACCAGCACGAGCCGCCTCCTCCTCCTCACGCATCAAACGAGACCACACGTGATTCAGGGTAAAACAAAAAACTGAGCGAGAGCTAGTTTCACCATCAGTTTGTCTCTGACGATGTGCAGGTGCCCTCTCCTCCCCGCAGTCACCATGCCCAGCTCCTTGCTGCACCGGCTGAGCGCTCGCTCTGCGATAGTGACATTTCCCATTGCAATCAGAAAAGAAAAGAAAAAGCAGCCCATCCTGCAAAGGTCTACCTGCTGGCCAGTCTTCGTACCAGAGCTTCAGCATGACAGCCCTAAATTTCAAGTTTTTAATTAGTTTAACCAATGAAAGCAACATAAACTGGGCAGAGCATCCCAGCGCTTTCTCAGGACGCAGGAACTCCTGAAGGTTTCCTGCAGGACAGCCTGGGGGGGGCCTCGCTCCAAACCAAGCGAGTTTGCCAGGGGCTTGTGTGCTGCGGGAAGAATTCACCCTCCCCGAACAACACCTCAACTAAATATAAAATAGATAAAATACGAATAGAAAACTATACCCCCAGCTCCAAAGTCTGCTGCATGGGTTAATCCAGCAGTGCCTCGGAAGACCACGACCTCCATAAATACTTTCCACATATAACGTTTGCCAACAGCGTGTTTTGCAAAAGTTGCCTGGGTGCTTTTGCAGACATATACATATAACATTTCACCTCCGGGCTCTCAAACTGCAGCTGCCGGAGCACAGAGACACTATTTTAACCATGCACGAGCAGAACATTGAGAAGTTTTATAGTCACGGCTTCCCAGCCGTGAGGACAGACCCAGCCCGCGTAGTTTGGTCTTTAAGAGCTCCAACCCCAGCCAAGTGTGTATGGTAGGAAGCCGTGCAATGGCTGTTGGATGCAAGGAATCCGTTGGATAATAAGACACCAAATTGGCTTTGCAAATGGTGTTTCATCTGAGAGAAATACTATTGTCATCAGAAACAAACTAAGCTCATGCACTGCTGCACTTTCAGTTATTCAGTAATAGGCTGAACTAAGCTGTATTTGCTAAAGCAATGAAAGGAGAAAGAACTAATCATCCTATAAATAAACCAGCTTATGAGTATTTAGTAAGTGTTTGTTGTTAACAATTCATTACTTTCCACACGTAATTAAATAGCTCTTAATAAAAAAGGCTTCTTTATTGTGCTGTCTTTAGACTGGACCTATGGACGTCTGTAGAAATGTCTGGAAGGCAAAACAAGCCATCCTGGAAAAGAAAATGTTCAAGCTCAGTAAGACTAGAAGAGCGCCTGTACTTCTAAAGCTAGAAGAGCAAAAAACCTATAGAAAGTAGCAAGTGATGACTGCTGGAAAATGCCTCCCGCCCCACAGCAGAGCCCTCTGCACAGCCGCCTCTCCTGCAGAACTCTGCTTTCTCCTGCGTACATGCGAAACACAAGATGTTATAGCTGTTTCTGTCAACTATGAAAAATGCACGTACTTAAAGTTAAGCATATGCTTGAATCCATCAGCTTCAACAGAAATTAAGCGTATGCTTTATTTTACCATGACTAAAGGCTCTGATGAATGAAGACCACTCCATTTTATAAGCTGAGAAACAGAGAGGTGTACGAAGCTATTTGCACAGAGTCTGCACTAAAGCTGAGTGACAACCACAGCCCTCGGCACTGGGTAAAGCCTCAGAGCCAACACCGGCTACCCCTGGAGCACAAGACAGTCCCAGACTATCTCATTAATTACATTTTTCTGTGGCTTAAAAAGTCACTCTCCAGCAGGTTTGGGGATTGCATACCCATCCCCACAGAAGTTTTCCCCCCAGCCTCTTTGCAGGTTTTCTCCTCCATGCTGGGCATGTTTTCTGTGCAGCAGCAAGTAGAGATGAACATTGCTGTTGAGATTTGACCAACGCATTTTTGACTCGGCAGCATCCAGGTTCAGTGCCAGGCAGGTGCCTGTACCTCAGGGTGGTTTGCAGGATAATCTCCTGTGGAGGAAACTTAAGACACTGGATGATAACTCTTTTATGGGAACACTGTGTGACTACAACATTACTTGTGCTTCTCAGCGAGGGCACAGTAAGTGTTAAACTATTTCTGGAGTGGACCAACACCATAGAAAGTGCAGAATTAGCAGAGAAATAAGATAAATTAGTATTTTCATGTGTGTACTAACACCGATCGTTTCTAACACAACTGCCACATGGGATTAGGATCATCAGAAGGGGAGCAAAAGAATTTCTCATTAGAAAGGAGGCAAGCTTCCAGATCTGAAAAAAAACAGTTAATCAGAGTATCTCGCTCGGGGACAGCATCGCTCCTGCTAACCCAGAGTGACACCAGGGATTACTTCTATCATAACTCCGCTCGAAGCATGGCATCCCTGGGATGCCGTTCCATTGCCTTTGGACGTTTTCCCTTTTCATCACTCAAACACTGTGGGCTCGGTTCTCTACTTATTTACATCGGCTCCCCATTGATAACCCCAACTTGCTCCAAGGATTCCCAGCCAGCGCCGGCAGAGCAGAGGTAAAAAGCCCTTTGCCCTTTCTTCTGATGCTGGCTCCAAAGCATTTCTTTCACACACTCATTCCTCCCTGCACAGTGTCTCCAAACAACGAAAAATTTCCCCAGCCAGCAGCTAAAGCCGTGACACAACTGTGCTGTTTCCATAAAAATAGTAAACGTGATGTCTTATTTCAATTTTAAGCTCAGACAGGCCATGGGCAAAAGTCAATCTCTTGGGAAAGCAAACGTTTTGAAGAATTTTTTTTTTTCCTAGTAGAATCACAGAGAATATATCTACTTTCCATATGGGATGTCAGCCTGTTAAAATGAACCTCTTTTGAAACTAAACAAAATGACAACCGATAGACTAAGTACAGTGATGTCTTTTTCACCTGCGTCCCTCAGGCTACACCCTCTTTCCCCAGGCTATCCCAGCTCCCAGGGTGGATGAGGTCCTCTCCCTTGGATGCTCTTTCTAACACACAAGCCACGTATTTTGCAGCCTGAACCCAGCCAGACTTTGGTTCTCAGGCTTTCAGTCCATTTTCTCCAGTTTTATAGCAGAGCGGGGACAGACATCACATTACACCTCTATTCTCCATGTGTTCTCTTTCGCTGTTCAGCCGTTATCCTTTTAATGCACATCAATAAATGAGTTTTCATTAAAACATCGGAAAGAGTAAACACTTCTACCCAAATTTGAAAGCGGCAGTTCAGTAGATGGACACAACCAACTAGCGTTAGAAGAGAAAAATCAAATTCAGAGTTTTCAGAGACTAGGTCACATGCATTTACCACTGCTCAAAGTCATGCTAATTCTTACAGTGCTCAGAACACTTAGAGAAGAAAAGCTACAAAACCAGACAACGTCATCAGATTTTGTAAGCCTGCCTGAAGGTGCGCACAGGTTGCTCAGTCAGGTTTCCCGTCGTTTTAGCTGTTTGCTGCCGAACGGACAGCCACCGAGTACCCCAGCACGGGACATGCAGAATTACCTGTACTTCATTCCCGTCTTGGCTTGGACGGTCTCTTGCAGCGACAGCCCATGCAGGTGCAGGAATTTCTCCAGCTGCTTCAGCTCGGCGGCTCGGCTCAGCTTTCCCGGCCAGCCCGCGGCGGGAGGGCAGGCTCTGGGAACCGCGGCTTGCTTTTTACCTTTCAGGAGGGCTTCGCTCGGCTTCTGCAAGCTCGGCTTGTGGGGTGGGATATCGGCGCAGGAGGGCTTGTACAAATGCATGGTCCACACGCGGAGCTGCGAAGAGAGACCCTCAATGCCCAGCAGCTGCCCGAGCGTGGGGTCCTCGGGAACTCCCACCCTACAGTCTGCTGAGAGGAGAGCCCAGTGCCACCACACTCCCACCAGTACAAGACCGTGTGAGCTGGGTTGTGTTGCCCAAGAGGACCACAGGACTATGGAGCCGTATTTTTCTCCCAGCCATTCTTTATATTATTGCAATTGGCTGATTTTAATAGATGCCCAGGATGGATTCTGGCCAAGATCAGCAACCTTGTTCATCTGCTGAAACCTATAATGGTCAAGTACTGCAAGGGATAAGGACTGCCAGTGGGAATAGAGCACTGACCCTGTTTCCCAGGTCTTATATTTAGATAACGAGAAATATTTGTTTGGGATTCAGTCCAAGGCCAATAAACGTAAAACAAATATTCTCACAGGGTTTATTTCAGGCCTTGGGCTGGAGAGATGAATACTGCAAGCATCTCTTATGCAAGTGATTAAAATATTTTCTTTTCTCATAGTCCGTTGTGAACTCTCACAGCTCAGGTTACCTGGTCTGTAAATTTCCCCAGTATCTGCAGCCTCCTGGGACTTTGACAATTAATAAGAAAACAAAGGCTACAGAGCAGTCAAACACCAAGAAGAAAAAAATAACCTAAAACCAAACAGAGAAGGGAAATGCTTGAGAAAGGAATGAGCTATGGGCATCGGAACCAGGGCAGGGAACAAGCACCAGCTTTCAGGAGGCTGCGTGCTCCCACAGGACCCGTGCACGGATGGAGAGGGGCTGCGGGGGGGGAGCTGGCAAAGCCCCCGAGATGCCACCGGCCGCTACAAAACCTTCAGCTCCAGAGAACCGTCTGCCTCTCGGCACGGGGCAGCAGGTGAGGACACAGGTACACGTCTGAACACTGTGCCTAGAAATAAACGTACCAAGCCAACAACCAGTTATTTCACCACTGCTAAATAGCGAACAAAAAGTTTCTGGTTCTCAGGGTCTTCATCCCTGAGGGGTGATGGGAGAAACAGCACAGGTTTTGCTGCATCACCAAAGCCAGTGACAAGGGCATCCAGTGCCCTCCGGTCAAGATAATGTCCAGGAGGACCACAGTAACCTTTTCTAGCCAACGCCAGCCCACAGCAAACAAATCATGACAATGTGTGATACACAGCATGGAGGCAGATTTCTGAGGCTCTTCTATTGTAAAAACTCAGCCCATTTTCTGACTGTCATTTCAATCCCAAATACATCGGAAAAATAAGTTAAATAATCAAGTGATGGATGTATCATGAACTCAACTAATCCTTAAATCTTTCAAAACAGATAAACAAAGACTGATCCCAAACCCAGAACATATTTTAAAAGATTATAATTCAATGTCACAGGGGGGAGTTTGGCATGGACATTTGGATTACCCGGTTATTCTTTCTCCGCAACTCTTGTATCAGGGCCCTGAGGGCACTAATGGACCTCAGCATCCCCGATCTCCCAGGCTGGGGCGGTGGGAGGGGTCCTGCCCTGTCACCCCAGGGCCCCCCCAGCCCCGTGGTACCCTGACACACGGCTGCCCGAAGACGGGGGATCCTGTTCTCATGGTGCTGACGGACCCCAACCACCAACGGTGGGGTGCAGGCGGTGCTTTCGGGCTCTACTCTTCGCAGCGCGAGTACACTCAATGGAGGGATGCGTGACTGCAGCCATACCTCCCTCGTAGGAACCGCGTTTTTTCCTCCCAGGGGTGTAACACCGAAGGCTGTAGCTGTGATCTCTGGTGCAGCTGCCTTTTGTTTTACCTCCTGTCAGATCCAGCTCTTTCCCCATCTATAATGCAAGGTGAACCGATGGCAAAGAAGTATCTCCACAAGCTCTCCTGAAGTTTTTAGACATAAGAGTTTCACGGGTTTGGAGCTTTAGGGGCTTGTATGGATCAGCATCATTAGAAACGTGGTTCTCCCAAAAGTTATTCCCCAGTGCTTCGCTTTTATAGCGCCGTTTAAGACCACAGGTACCCGACCGCGGGCTGGTGTGGCCGATGAGCACTGTGCCTGAGGAATTGCTCAGTTTTAGTCTGCAGCCCCACTCATTTCTGCACTTAATCCCTACTTGCTCCATCTCTCATAGTTTTATCTTGTTTTCTTTTCAGTTATCCTGTTTCTGATTTTTATTCTATTGACATGTTTATTAATTTCTAATCTCAGCATGTCTGCGAGATCTTGGTTTGTGCCCGGCACTTCAGGCATCCCCCTCTGTCCGGGATTAGGGAAGATTTCACCCGACTTCTGGGCTGAAATCCCCACTGTTACTGACGCTTTTGTGTATTGCTGGGCAAAACGCTGAAACCCCCTTTGGCAGCAGCCCTGTCCCTCGAGGTGAATGAAACCCGCATCGTTCCTCTGCCAGACCCCGAAACAGCCATGAGCGAGCAAGGCCACCCTCTCCCCACGGTGCTGCTGTTTGGGGACAGCGGGACTGAGACGGCAACACCAGGCAATTCATCTTTAGGTTCCTATTTCATTAAGGGTCTTACTCAGTACAGGAGATTAGAGTGTCGCACGTCTAATTTCCACTAATACCAAGATCCCCTTATATTCTTTTTAAAGGAGTAAGATCAGATTCTGGAGGCTGCGACATTTAAGATCGATGGAATTAGAAATTCAGCAGCTGCCGGTTTCCCCTCCCGAGTGGCTTGTTCGCTGCTGCCGCTGCCCCAGTCCAGGGAGGGAAGGGGGAGACGGGGACCTGGGGCCAGCATCACCCAGCAAAGGCTGTCCTGCCATTTTCTCCTGTCCCCCACGCAATCCCTGCTCAACAGCAGCAACTTTTCAACTAAATTACAGCCACTTGGACAAAACAGCTCATGAGAAATAAGGCTGAATAACCACAGGCAGTTTGTGCCGAAGAAGTTAAGGAAAACTAAGAAACAAGTTTGCAGAATTTCCAGCTCTGTAACACACATCCATCACGGTGGAGGAAAAAAAAACCCTAAATAATCAGAAAAGTCAGACTCGTAAAGCCCCAAAGCTTTCTATTATTATTATTCCCATCATCATCACCACCACCATCGTTTCCTAGGCTGCAAACTGCTGCCGCCGGCACAGCCAGCGGGGTACCTACCTGTGGGGCATCCCGGTGGTGTAGGCGATGGTGTACTCGTGGGAGAGCTCGCAGACCCGCAGGTACCAGTTCATCTCCAGCTCCCGCAGCAGAGCCAGCCGCCGGGCACGCTGCTGCGGCTGGCTGGGCCGGGCTCGTCCCTCCTTCCCGCTTTCCGAGGAGCTCTTCAGGGCTCTCTCCCTGCTCCCCAGGGAAAGCACCGACTGCTTCCTCAGCTTCAGGGTTTCCTCGGCATTCTTATTCCCCACGGTCCCTGTGCGCGCCGCCAGCATTTTGCGTCCTGTCTCGGTGCGGAGCAGCACACCCGGGCACTAAGTCACTGCCCTCAAATCATTTAAACTGATTTTCAGCACGCACTTTCCTCCCTCTATAACCTCATGCCGGCCACAAAGCTGTAATTAGATACGTGTCTGCGGAGCTTAACCAGAAAGAAGAGCTGCAACCTTCTCATGGAAACATCTGTAGCAGCTTCCCGCTTGCCAGCGGGCTTCGTTTTGCAACGAATAAGGAGGACAGTTCTTAAAAAACAACATATAAACACATGCAAAGCAGCGCACCTCAACTGGACTTGTACAAAACAAAGTATTTAGATGGAGAGCAGCGGGGAAAAAAAGGTCCAGCTCACTAAAGCTGTAAACGTTGGAGGGCTCCAGCCGGCGTAGGTGAAGTCACGCGTGTGCTCCCCTCGACGGCAAACCCACAGCCACGTGGACTCGCACGAGCAAACTGCAGCGCGGTTCCTGCTGGATGCGGCCTCGGAGCATCAGTGTCTTCACCAACACGGCCGAGTTAGAGCTGAGCCGGCCGGTCCGTGCCTCCTCCTCCTCCTCCTCCCAAATGCAGTGCTCCAGCTCCTCGGGTCGCCCCGTCTGGCAGGAACTTCTATTCTCCACAGGATTTGTAGAAATTCAGGGATTTGATCACCCTTAAGATGAGAGCAAAGTTATGACTTTTCCCGATTCACTTGCTTGCTGAGCAAATGGTGTTTGGAGAAAATGTATGAAAGGAGCGGATAGTAGAATTGAATTAATTTCCCTCTCTGGTTTGAAATGTAAAAGCTGATGCGAAGATTACAGCACTAATCACAGCAGCCACTTTAGGAGCACAAACATACCCTTGTTTGGAGAGAGAGGCAGGCAAAGAGGAAAAAAGCCCTCTAAAGACAAGCAGGATTTTAAAGCCATTGCATTGAAAACATTGAGAAGAAGAGTAATCACCCACCCGTGCCCTGCGCAGAAGGACGTGTGTCTCTCACAGGGAAAGGCAACCTGCGAGCAGCTGCAGAGGGATCAGGGGGCTGGATGAAGAGCTTCACGGAATCAGGGAAAAGGAGCTCGGGGGGTCTCTGGCCCAACCTCCCGCTCGGAGCAGGTCTGGCACCAGCCCTACGTGAGTTTTCCCACCTGAGCCTCGCCGACCCCCAAGGCTGGAGTCTCCCCCGGCCCTTCGGGCAGCCTCTTCCCACGCCGCACCACCCTCTGCTGAAAAACCTTTTCCCAAGGTCCATCCCGAAGCTCCCAAGCTGTGGCCGGTGTCCCCTGCCTTATTACCACCTGCCACTTCCCAGGCCAGTTTGGATCCCCCACCTTCCCACCTCCCCTCCAGGCATTTTCCAGGCTGCTGCTGGGTCCCCTCTGGGCCAGCCGGGACCAGCCCGGCTCTCGCCACCCCTCCTGGACCCGGGTCCCTCCAGCCTCCGCCGGGTCCCCCCCCCAGCTTTCGGGGGCTTCCCGAGCTGGACATGGTCCCGGGTAAGGTCCGCTGGCCATGCTCGCCCCGGGGAGCCCGGCGTGGGGATCGTCCTGCTCGCAGCGACAGCACTCTGACGGCTCGCTGTGTTTCAGGATGTGCCGCAGTAAAAAAAAAAAAAAAAAAAAAAAAAAGAGAGAAAGAAAAAGCCCCTTTTAGGTGCTTTTTAAGAAAGCAGTTCCTTCCTTTTGGGAAGAAGTCCTATAAAATTTACCTTCCACAGAAACCAGTGTTATCCAAGCTATTTAGCAGAGATGGCACTAAAACGTTCCCTGGAAATTTTACGAAACTCTAGAAAAATGACTCAAAATTTGAGCTATTAACAAATCCTTGTTCTGTGCCTGTTCTAAAATGTTACCTCATTTGTCATTAAGCTTTCTAGCACTTCCCAAAAAGGAAAAGCTTTCCAGCAACTCCAGAAGCCTTTAAATCAACCCTGAGCAGCTGAAGTAATACATACTTATTTTACAGATAGGTAGTCTCAAGCCTTAAACGATTCTTCAAGTTCTTTCACTTGGAAGTTGGCTAACAAAAGGAAAATAAAGTTCTTAAACACTTTGAACAAGCACAATATGCCTTTTATATGTCTTCCATGTTTATAAAACATGAAACACCCTTCCCAAAGACCTTAAAAGGTATCAGTCACCTTAAAAGTAAACTAAATTAAAAGCAGATGCTGACAATTTGTTCCTCTCTAAATGGAGCATTGTTGGTCATACAGCAGGCTATTGTGAGGGGACATGTTCCCGTCATGTCCCATTTAGGCAGGTAACACTATCGGGTATTGTCTCTTGGATGATTATATATTCTGGCAGGTAAGGAGACCCCAGCTCACCTTATAAAAAATGCAGAAAGATTGCTTTCCTGAAAGCAAAGCCAGCCAGCTGGCTTTAAACATTGATACTGCATTTCTGTGGCTGTATCGAAATACTCGGCTTCCTCACCGGCTCGCCGAGGGAGGGTGACCACGCTGTGCCGCAGCAGCGCGGACGTCCAGCCTGGCTCTCCGGGCTGGGGGGGCCGCGGGCAGCCCCCACAGCCCTGGGGCATCTCCCAGAAGGGATGAGCCCTCTGCCCCACGAGCATCTCACCCAGCCCTCCGGCGCACCAGAAATCCTCTCCCATTGGGGTACTACCAGACCAACATCCCCCTCCTGAGCACCGTTAGACCAAGACCAGTCTTATTTCCCAGATAAGGGCTGGTGATTAATCACTAACCAGTTTTCCATGAGCTGCCCTCCCTCCCGAGCAGGGAAAGAGGGGAGAAGGCAGCGCCCAGGGGACCCCTCGCCCCGTACCCACTGTGGGGTACGGGACCGGGATGTGGTGCCCCGGCGAGCGAAGCTTCAAAGTGGTCCTGGCTTAGGGCTATGGGCACCGCCTTCCTTTTACATTGCTTTTTCTAGGCACTCATTGGTTAAATAAGCTGCTCCAACTATAATTATGTATTTCTAACTCATTTATACACTGTATAAACGTATAAAAAACATGTTTATGAGCTCTGTACTTGCAACTTACTGTAAGTTCTAGCTTATTATTAATACCCTTATTCCAGGCTTTGAAAATTTCTGTGGCTCTTCTTAAATCGCTTCATAAAATTTGATTTTTATTCCAGCTGCTGTGCCTAGAGTTGGACACACGATACGGAAGCCATCTCCGTGCCTCTCTCCGCAGAAGGACCCCCACTCGTCTGTCGGGTCCCCCCGTGCCCACCCCAGGCACGGCAGGTCACGGCGCAGCCCCCACCGAGTCCCTCCTTGCCCCAGCAGCCGCCCAGCTTAATCCCTCCGCTGCCGAGCGTAATGCCCTGCACTTATCTGTATTAAATGCACAATCCCGAGCTGTCTGGAACAAAGGGAGGTTACAGCAATAACAAGAGGTGCGGAGGTGCAGAACAGCCATTACAAAAACCGAACAATATCGTTCATGTCGCCAGTTTTGAAGCAGAACGTTCCCCGTAATACCCAGCCTCGCCACCCCAGCATCAGAACACGGGTTTAATACATTTTCCACTGGCTCAGACACCAATTTAGCCAAACCTCCTGTTTTTCAGATGTAAATAAGAGAACCGTTTCTAAAAAGCTCCAGTAGATGTTTTCTGCTCATTCAGTTCCCATGATGAATTAGTACACTTCACACAGTTTGCATTTTTAAAGTTTTTTTAAAAATCTCGTAAGCAGGTTTTTTTTTTAGGATGTGCATTTCAGTTAAACCTGCGTGCTGGTCAAGAAGTGCCTCACGACATTATGCAAGGAAAGTCTGTCCCGATTTTCTTGACAACAAATTTATTTTGCCTCATTCCAAACTGAAGGAACGCAGGATGCAAACTCTGATCCAGCAATTCTCCAGCAATTCTACTAAAACTTATTTAAAAATCATCCTCTTTTAAAATGATCTTAAAATCCACCTTAGCTTTTCAGATTCCACTCTAGCCTCTTAATAAGCGTTCCCCAAATTTTTCTCAGCTATGTATACACACATCTAAAATCAATTTGCATACACAGATATAGCTCATCTCAAGCAGGATAAATTAGCAGCAGTTAATAACCCGGAAGGTCCTATTTAGAGGCTTTTAAGCAGAAAAATGCAAGCCTTCTGCAGGTACAGATTGAGTTGGAAAATATCTGTAACTGATACCTAAGTAAACATATAGATTTCATCCCATAGGAGCACAGTAATTTTCAAATGCATGATCCAATTAGCAAGAGTCTAAACGATAGCCTTTAGGCTAACTGCACTCCTGCTCCGTACTGTCTTCTACTCAAGATAATTGAAACCCCATCAGGGAAAGATTCATTAAGGTACTTAATTGGTTTTAAGTGGTTCACCCTGCTCTGACAGCATTTCAACGTAGTGACTTATGGACAGCACGACCAGGCAGAGCCTCGACTCCTTCCCGCGCTGCTTGGCCAGCAGCTACCGGCTTTGTGCCCGGGACCACCGCTTCGTGCCCAGGACCACCGCTTCGTGCTCAGGACCACCGCTTTGTGCCTGGGACCACCGCTTCGTGCCCAGGACCACCGCTTCGTGCCCGGGACCACCGCTCCGTGCCCCGCTCCGGGTGCAGAAGCCTGCGGGCAGCACCCGCTGCCTGCTCCGGGCAGGAGACAGGGCAGCGTGGGCAGAACTGGGCAGGAGATGCACAGGCATCCTCAGCAAACGTGCTTCCCCATGGCACCTGCGAAGAAAGCCCAAAGGACGCCTCCGAGCTCCAATCCTGATCCACCTTCACATTTCTTAACTTCGGGAAGCATGCTGGAGCGACTGACCCCTGTGCCGCGGTCAATACTCGCATCCCTGAACTCGACAGGAAGGATCCCAAAACCAGCCACTTCAGCGTGCTTCCAAACATAGGCAAGTTCTCTGAAAAATTCAGTGTGGCAGGTCGGGCATTCCCTGCTGTTTTCATTTTCTTGGAATAAGCTGGAAAGGGATCCGGCATCCCACCAGCCCTCACAGGATGGAGGAGCAGCCCTCCCTCCGTTCATTCCTCTATTCACGGCAAGCAGGCACAACCTGGAAAACAAAGAACAGGTTCAAAATGATGTTTAAAAAAATGCTATGTATCTGCATCAGGTTTCATTTAGTTTTTAAAACTATTCCTTGGCTCCCCCCTCAGCACTCTGCTTGCCCAGCCGTGCCAGCTCTGCACGTTACCCTCTTCTGCAGGTCAACCCCCCAAAAAACCCTAAATAAGCAGCACAGGGGGGTCAAGACCCTCCTGGCTGCCGGGGAGCAGAGCCCAGCAGTAATGTGACATACATTTATAAGCCAGCAGCGCTGCTTCCCCCGCAGCACACACCCCCCCTCCAGCCCTTCGCCCACGAGGAGCATTGGACAGGCACCGAGCTGCCCCAACACGGCCCCCGCAGGGTGAGGAGCCCAGGTGTGGTGTTAGGAACAGTGTTTGGGACAGAAATGGGTGAAAATACCTGCATCTCAGGCGTTGCTGGATAACCAAGAGTTAGATATATCTATATACTTCAGGTTTTAAAGAGAAATCTCAATATCCAATACACCATAAATTGGTGTTAATGTATTTCCACGTATCCAGCCTTCTCCTGGCAGGGAGCACAAAAGCATTTCACCTCCTGGCTCGTGGGAGAGCCCTGAGTTTTGATACCCTGCTCCCATCCCAGGAGCAGGGAGCGGACCATTACAGATGTTTCTCCTGGAGAAGGAGCGTCTGGTTTCTCTGTGTTTCTCAGACCTGCTGGCAAATCTTCTCTGGCACGCGGGGGAACCGGAGGTGAACTGCCTCCCCTTGGGTTTATCACACTGGATAGAGACCCAGTGTCATTAGCAGAACAGGGGACGGGCACTCTCCCACGCGGTCTGAGCAAACCCAGCTCGTGCAATGCACTACGTGACTGTCGGGCACTGGCTGCCCACCGATTCCCTACGGATGTGCTGGGAGAGCAACTCCAGCCCCTGCAGACAAGCAGATCTCAGATCAGCCATCATACCCAAAACCAGGTGTGTTACCTATTTTTGATCCATTTGCTGACCGGGACAGTAGGGAGAGCAGGACTGCCCGCTCCGGCTATCGCCGTGCCCACTCTCACCCGGGGACGGTGTCTCAGCCAGCCCGCAGGCAATTACAGCCACTTGCAATTTGCTGCTGTATTGCTACATTGCTGTTCCATCTGGATTTATTACATCTGACTGAAAGAGCACTGCGATTAAAAGTGGCAGAGGGTAAAAAGCACTGTATTTCTTCATGAAATGGAGGTGGAGCAGTTGTGTGTTGCTGCATACTCCATAAATCCCCAATGCAGCCCCTTGGAAAGCTCCCAGCTGCCTCCTTGAAGGGCATAAGGGAGCTGGGCAGCTCGGAGAGCACAGGATCACGTTCAGCTTGGAGTGAGTCAATCTGCTGAAATTAAAACACTGAAGTGGAAGTAGGCTGTCTTCAGCCTTTTAACTTCTGAAATAATTTTTAGCTACAATCTTGGAGCCAAACACCAGTCGTATCACACTCAAGCAAAAAGAAAAAATCCTGGGTATGTTAATTAACATATTTTTTTCTCCTTGCCGAGTCTTCAGTGAGATCACTGACGAGCGGCTTTTCTGGGTTTGCTCTGGATTGCACCGAGAGCAACTACTGATCAAGCAATCCATGATTAGAAAGGGGAAGGTTTTCCAAGGTCAAGGGGAATTCAGATGTTCAGACCTTTCTGGAGGTGAGCGGCTGCCCAGGGCAGGCAGGCGACGGCGGTCACGCCTGGCTCTGCTCTTGGGCATGTGCACCAGCCTTTGAAGCCTGACGATCCCCCGATCATTCAGCATCTGCTTTCAAACAGTACAAAAAGGTGCGGAACCACCCACGTTGTTCTTTTCTGCATAAATTTCAGACAAAAAGGCTGATCTGCTTTAGTCGACAGGATTTCGAGTGGTTAATTCCCTGCTGAGCAGCTTTAACGCTCCAAGGATGCATTTAAAATTCTTCCTGGACAGGTTTGTGTGCTTAGAGGATTGCGTTTGGTTTCCAGAGGTGGAGAGCCCCGGTCAGGGGTGGCAGCGAGCCCCAGCTCTGACTCTAAGCCGAATCCATGGGATGGACCAGACGTGGGACATTGAGCTGCCACCCAAAATCGTGGCCAGGAGCCCTGTCCCCACGCCTGCTCCTCCTGCTCCGGTGCCGCCGGAGCAGCGCAACCAGCACGCCCATCGGAGAACCCGCACGATGCCGTTGCGTTACTATGGCAATCGGCACTACAGAAGTGACTAAAAATAAATGCCGGCTCTGCAAAGCACAAAAGATGGTCCTGAATCCAAACCCTGACTCAGCCACCTTCAAACCCCGGGGTGCGTGGCACCGGGTCCCCGCTCAGCAGCCACCCCTCTTTGCGCAGCGGGGACATTCCCCCCGGTGCCCTGCAAAACTCGGCGCAGAGCAGCAAGCTCCCTGTTTCACAGGTTCAGCATTTGCTTCAGTGCCGGTCCGCCACGGAGCTCTGCCACCAAGAGGCTCTGGAGCTCCACGGGAGCAGGTGGACATCTCTCCAGAGCCCTCACAGGCCTGCAGTCATCAAGGAAACCTCATTTTTTTTTCTCTAAAACCCCTAAAAACCTGCTGATTCCTGCTGCATTCCCAATGTCCTGAGCAGCATCCCACCTCCACGCCAAGAAACCTGGACAGCTAGGCGAGCCACAGGCAGATCAGACATGAAAAGATAAGCTGGACGCTTCTAAGTGACTTGTTGCATGTCACCTTGCCCAAACAATAACAAAATTAACCCATGGAGCAAACTGCAATAACAGCACCGAATCACCAGGGTACACCTTAAAGCAGACCCAAAGGATAAAAACTGCACAAGAACTTAATCCCGGGTATAAAACCCAACGTGTGAGCGCTGCATGAACAAGAGCCAAGCATCGCCTCGGGCAGAGCTGGAGGACCGGGAGGCCACGGTGGAGAAAGGCGCTGAGCTTCCCTTTCCCCCATGGCATCGCAGGTTTCCACTGGGGAAATAACAGCACAGGGACTCCGGTGTCCGTGGCCGGGTCACGGTCCCCACAAGCCCACGGTCAGATGGCAGCCCACGTCAAAGCGTGCTAAATTATGCATGGCAGCTTTGAATTATTTCTTCTTCATTAAGGAAAGTGTGCGCACAAATACGTTGGCAAACACCCTTTTCTGCAGAAAGGGTGAATCTGGCCACTGTCCCCAGGAGCTCGGCCCGGGGCAGCCAGCGGGACACACACACGAGGGACGGTCCCCAAGCCCACCCTAGGCACAGCCCCTCAGCTTTGTCCCTGTAAGGAGCAGAAACTATTTCTCTTTAATTAACATTTCTCTTAATTAACACACAATTCAAACTCAGGCTGTCCATGAAGCTTACACTTACCCCAGAACATTTTTCCATGTTTTTTTCACCCTAAAAAACATTAAAAAAGGAAGAAATCCTGCAAGCAGCTTTATAATGGCCTTTGTATCCCAAACCGCTCTGGGGAATGATCAACAAGAAAAATATCCCAGCTCTAAGGGGGCTCTTGAACATACATTTAAATCAATTACATCCATAAAAAAGGAACCTGTGGGAGTAACAGGGCACAACGTGCAGCTAACAAGCCCGAAGCGAGGGCTCTTGCAGAGCCCCATGTAGTCGCAGCTTGCGATGGTGATGGGGGGAAAGCACTTAAAGCGTGCCCTGCCTCCCCACAGCTAAACCAACCGCTGGGAACGGAATTCTCTGTATCGCTCCCACTCCCTGGTGCTGAAAACCCACAACCCTTCCTCTGAAGGCACCAGCGGCGAGGCTGAAGGTGTGGGAAGCGCAGCCCTGGTAAGGACCTCCCGTTCCAGCCCCCTGTCACCCCCCACCACTGGGATTTGCTTCTCTAGAGACAGGCAGTGACAGGATTAGGGCGAGAGAAATATCCCACCCAGCTGCTTCATGTCTGGGCTCCCCCACGTAGCCACGACGGCTCTGCCGGCACCGCAGCTCCCCAAAGGACAGGGCAGCGTGCCCCCGTGTTGGCAGCCCACTCCCCACATGCCCCAGAGTGGCGGGGGGGACAGTCCCTCGGAGTATTTCCTAGCAGAATGCACACTGGACTCCTTGTTCCTCCATGATGCTTACGGGAACAAAATCGACATTTCTGCGTGCAGTTACGCACCCTGCTTTGGGGTGGGTTTGTCTGGGTTTTTTTCATCTGCCTGACCTTTATGAGTTTAGGATGTCATCTTTAAGGGCTGCCTTTGCTATCTTCAAGACCAGTGCAAGCAAAACCATAACGGAATCAACAGCGCAAAAGCCAGCCGACTCATTCAAATGTTAAAACTATACCATTTTAAAATGAAGTAATTAAGTGGCACCGTTTCAGTTTTCTGCAGTTCATGCTCAGGCAATTAAAGGAACAGAAATAATCTGCTCCCCTTGATGAGATGCAATTCGCCTCCCGGCACTGCACTTCCACAGAAACGGTTATCCTTGGGACAGCAAGAGCACTTTGTCTCAAGTTCTTGCCTGTGAAGAGACACAAAAAATTCAATGGGAAATTAAATTTCAGAAGGAAGAGTCGCAAGGGACTCTTGATCTGATCTTTAGGTAGAGACGTGGAAACGCTCTAGCTGTGACACGGTGCTTCACAATCCCACTTCACTCCTTTACATACGGCTTTCTTCACGTTTACATGTTAGCCAAGTAGGTTAATGGCCTGAATCTCATTAAAGTCAGTTGCAAGCAGCTATTACATCATTGCACAACAGCCTCTTTACAATCTGCTTCTAATTCAGCAAGTAAATAAGGCAGAAACGAGAGCGGCCCCACCACAAGCGCTGGGGAACCGCAGCAGCACATCCGAGCAGCGGGAACCCTGGCCCCGGCGATGCCCGAGGGCTGAGCTGCAGCCGGCACCGCGCAGCGACCGAGCCAACCTCAAATTCAGCGTTATAAACCTCGCTTTGGAGCTGCGTTCACTGTAAAATGCAGTAGAAACTTTTTAAGATTGAAGCTTTTTGTTCTATTAGAAAGATCATTACTGAACTAAGGTGAAGCAAGAGAGAGACAATAAGGATTCTTTTAAATAAAGCCAGCACAGGGTGCCCTGCTATTTAACTGATACAACATCACTAGAAAACTAATTTAAGTATTTTTAACTGAGGAGGTGAGACCAGGGGAAACTCCAACACGACAAAGAGGGTACCGTGCTGCAGCGTGCAGGAGCGCAGGAGCAGCCTGTGCTGAAAAGGTAAACAAACCTCTTCCAAATCTATGACAAAAAAACCCAGTAATCCAAATTCTTTTTAATTTTGTGAAGTTTCTGAAAAAGCTTTTGTGGGAAATTACAATTTTGTGAAAAACACTGTGGCTTCATTTCTGCAACCATTCTTTCCCCGGCTGCTTTCACGCTGTGAGGGGCTGCTCCCACTAACCTGTTTGTTCCTGTAACACGGACCCCGAGCACCTTCACGCTCCCTGGGCTGCACCCAGAGCCGGCGGGACATGCTGGTGGCTCCGCTGGTCCTGCTGCCGGGAACTGGGAGGAGATACCCGAGGAGCATCCCTGCTCCCTGCCACCCGGAGCCCCGGGCTCCCCAACGAGCCCGACTGCGCAGCCGTCGCCTTGCTCAAAACCGCCCCTGCGGCACCCCCAGCTCCCAAAGCGCTTTGGGGTGATGCTCAGTCAAGACTTGCATGCCCTCCGTACCTTGGATCCTGCTGCTCTGTGAAATCCCTTAACGCTCTCCTGAAAGGCTGAGAACTGCAACAGAGGGTTTTGCCCCGGAGTCTCCCATCACTACCAAGCTACGGAAGAAAAACATGCAAAATAAGATATTTGTTTTGAAGAACTCCCTACAGGAAGACAATCCCCCCCAAAAAGCAAAGCCCTGCAGTCTCTGCGAGGGTCCCAAGCACGGGCGAGTGCTGCAGCTCCAGCTACTGAGGCACAACAGGAGATGGAGCAGAGAGCTGCCAGCAGCGCTGCAGCTGCTCAGAAATACTGCCCGGAGAGCTGGACGAGAACAACTTGCTATTGCACTCTTTGGGGGATAAAGGGTGTATTTAGATCACAGATCAGGGAGCAGATCGTAAGCAGTGGCTCAATCAAACCCCACTCCCACGGTGCCCTCGAGCCCCTGGCACAGGCGCTGCCCACAGAACCAGAACCACCGCAGCACTCGAGGCCAAATCATTTATACCAAAATCACGGCTGTCAGGTTTACTTGGATTACAGAGTGTAGCTTGTGCACTGCAAGAAAGGATCTTTAAGCAAGATAAATGACCGGTGCCCACTCACGCGCTCTGCTGCAGATGACAGCAACTCATGACTGCACGTGAAGGTTTTATTCTTAACTATAATCTCAGCTGCCTTTTTCTTTTTAGAGGGAAAATCTGCAGGTGGTCTTGAAACTGTGACCTACTGCTAAAAACAACTAAACACCAGCAGCAGAGGTCTGCCGCAAAACCAACTACAGCCCCAATGCAACGAGGTGCTGGAGGCGCATCCCACTAGGACACCGCAGACCCACCGCCGGCACCCCGCGGGACAGAGCAGCCTGTCCTAGTCTGTGCGAGCATCACCAGGGTGTTCGGTTAATTAACAGGGCTGCTAGAACAGAGCCCTAGAAAAGGCTCTATACACGTTTGTCAGAAGAAGTTACATTTGCCATAGCGTATCACAGTACAAAAGGATGCAGGGGGCAGGTACCACGAGTACCCCGTTACTCTGCAGCGGGGCGTCCTGTGCTGTGACACTGCAAGGGACAGCCGTGCCCCAGCAGGACATCTCCTTACCCCAGCACGGTCTGCAGCCAGAAAGCACGACTGCCACAGAACAGCTTTTTCAACCCAAAATGGACAGTCCATTTATAATGTAGTTTCTACACGTAAGCCCTAAAAAAATAAGTCACACCAATGTTCAAACATAATATTTTTATTTGTGGATAAAAATTAAGGCTCACAGTACTTTATCATTTCACAAGCAGAAAAATGTTAAAAATTGAGAATGATGGGGAATGCCCCCAATACAAATTCCTCTAACTGCTGACATGTTTTACTGAAGACCCGAGGTGAACAATTGTACAGGGCAGCTACAGTTATTAGTTTGTAAACTAGGTACTAAATATAATTTTTTAAGAAATGTGAACAGAGTATTATGTTTCTCTCCACTTCTGGCTGTCCGATACACATGGATTCCATAAAAACACTCAAGAACCGCTGGGATGATAACACCAACCTTCCTAAGAACAACCCACCACATCTACAATGCATGGCACAGGTGTCAAACAGGGGGAAGAGCACTAAAGATCACAAATTCAATTTCAATAAGACATTTTGATTATAGTGCAATAGTTTATGCCTAAAATTTTCAATATTCAACTTTCTGGCTTAAAAAAAAAAACAAACCAAAAAACCAAAGTATGTGCCTAAAGAGCACAGGAATTGCTGTCAAGCTCCATTTCATTACAGACATGAAAGCAACCCAGGTGATTAAAAGATGGTAAAAGTGTATGTCAAACTTCAGTATACACATAGTATACAGGTACACATCATGCCTATAGTTAAGACGCAACTCCAAGAAGGACTTCCAAGTGCGCAGCATGCAGTGAATAAAAGATTTTTGTCCAGGTATGCTGCAAGTTTGTGGTCCAGAAGTACAACAGTTACTGTAACCCCCAACCCAAGGTGCACCATCATTGCCACACAAGTTTTCTTGTGAGTTACATCATAACTATGGGACTATATACTGCAGATTTATTTACACGGAGACCATCTAAGTGTCTCGGTCAAAACTGAGAAAGGTTTGGGTTTAAGAGGTGCTCTATAATCTTTGCATTACTTTTTAGTAACTCCTCCTCTTTTGCCTATTTGCTGTCAAGGCAACACAAACCGGTGGCAGCAGCAGCAAGAGCAAGCCTACTACAATAAGCAACAGCTGCTATAGCATGACAAGGCTGAAGGATTTCTGCATCACACCAAAAAGGTTCATTTCTTGTCATTGCACCCTTTACATCTGAGACACCAACACAGTAATGAAAACAACTATCCTCAACTTTTTCTGACAAAAAGTTAAAATGTACTCTAAGGCCAAAATTTCATTAGGGAGGTTTCTTTTGAGATAAGCTACAAAGAACATTTGTTGTCAGCAGAACCCATGCTGTAACAGATTCTGCCACAGCAAACACCGATTTACAGTATTTTTGACCAATAGCTCTTACAGATCGCAATCCAGTAATAAAAGAACATTTGTATTGGTAATACTTCACTTACATCACAAAAAGCTCATCCAAAGGGCTCAAAGAGGTTATGACAGATGCGGGTGAGAATTACTACCCCCATTTTATAAAGGAAGCAACTGAGATATCGATTAAGATGAATTTGCCCAAGCTACAAAACCCTGCCATGAGCAGGGCTGCGAGGGGGAGGCAGTGTTCCTGACTCCAAATAATACCAGCCACTGGTCTGCTGCTCTCCTGCATGCCTGTGTCCCCCAAGGGTTTCAAAGAGCAGAGGGCTGTAACACACCATCTCCTCCCCCAAGTGAAAAACCACCACTCAATGACACAGGCAAAAGAATAAATTTACACAAGTTAGCCATTTCCTGTAAGCAGAAATTAAACTAAATTTCCATAATGGGTAAGCAGTAAGTGTAAGAACAACAGGAAAAAGTGTCCAATCAAAAGAATATAGAACAAACACTTTCAACCATTATTCCAGTTCACAAATCTATGCAAGTGGAAATATAAGTAGCTACAGCCATGAAATACTCCATGTTATTGAACAGTTTAAAACAAGTATTTTACTCCGTAATACTACGGTAATCTTGCAGCTGAATGAAATGCAGCTGCTTAAATTAAAACAAAGGGATAAGAGGGATGAGCTTGGATACACGGTTACGGTTCCACCGGCGGAGATACCCAGCAGGCACCCAGCAAGCTGGTCAGGTCAGAATTCAACTGTTATTTTCACAGACAACAATCGCAGGACATGCTCAAAATTCTCAGGTGGATGGAAACAGCTTTGCCTCAATACATCAGAAAAGCACAGGTGTCCAAAGTAACCATCTCTCAAATTATTGCTTACTTAACTACATGAACAGCAGAATATGAATGACAGAAGGGATCTATACAGATGGGGTAAGTCACCTCTGATACCATGACTCCACACTAACCACTATAATGATCTTAAAGATCAAGCTAAATACAATACATACAAAAAAAAAATTCCCGTAAAAGCAAATGCGTAGAAAGTAAACTGTCATCAAGTATAAGGAAAGCACATCAGCAGCAGGCTGCGAAGGGACTGTTGCACAAGCGTCGGAGGACAGAAACAGGATTCGCAGGTCCAGTAGCTCTGGTGCAACAGCTTTCCAAACTGCACTCCCATTTTTACGCTTCTATCAGAGTCCTCAGAAGCACACAAAGACACTTCACTGTCTGGAATTTGACATATGCATACATGCAGTAAGTGTATACTAAAGATTAGCCGGTGTATACACATCTGTTACCAACACGCACACCTACCGAGCAATGCAAGAGGGAGCGAGTACAGAAAGACAGACAGAGGTAATTTCATATTTTAGCATTGCTCTTTCGGAGCTCAACGTTATTGCCATGGGCTAATATGTCAAACAATATAGAACAGGCTAAACAGTACACAACCGATACACAGTAATTCCACAACTCAACAGTACCCACTACTCCATTTGGCAAAATATTTATTTATAATAAATCCGTTCAAAAGCAGTTGGTCACAAAGAATTCATTTTACATTTTTAGGCTGTAACAATGCTTTTGGTAGAAGTAAATAAACTGTCTCTTTTTACACAGTGTACAAAAACAAAGAGACATTGAAATGACAGTTAACAATAAAACACATGAAAACGGGAAGAATTGGTAAGACAAAGGCAAAAGCAATAGGAATCTGTCTGCGCACCGGCAATGCTGCCATGATTATTTACCCGTACAAATCCTCAGCCCCACGTAGTTATTATCCCCAGCACAGCTCTTAACTGCAGGTCTATGCTCCAGGAGAGGAATCTGATGCGATGTAGCAGCTCCAGTCACTCTTTCACAGTACTGCATGTCAACACTGGGAATGGTTTCTGATATGATTTAGACTGCACACAGTACTTTAATAGAAAAAAGTTAATTACTCCCACTCCGTAGTTCCTGGTGGCTTTGATGTCAAGTCATACATCACCCGAGAAATGCCAGGAATCTTCTTAATCTCTGCCACCATTTTTAACACAACCTATCGTGGAGGGGAGGAAAAAAAAAAAAAAAAAATCAGAAGAAAGCACGTAAAACAGATCTGATGAAAACTATCGAAGAAAAGCTTAGAAAAGGAAAACTTTGTTCACACTAATTCTGTTATACACAAGAGAGAAAGAGCCTATAGCTATTAGCACGTTACCACCAGTTAAGAAATAAATCAACTTAAACACAACCTCTAGCTTCATGGTATCTGCAGTTACATTTGGAACTTGCTGATTTTTGGCACTGATAATAAACCAGGGTGTTGATCACAATACACTTCCCTCAAGGCAGCAGCTCTTCAAGCTTCAAAACTATTTCTTGAAAGTTCAGCACGAACATATGCTGTTACGTGTTACTATCAATCATTTTCAGACTTTTCTCAGACCATCTCCAGCTGAACCACCACCGAACACAAAGCAACAGCCTGAGTGAAACTCCTTTCAAAATAAAAAAGGGAGTTCTAAAGGTAAAAAAATAAAGCAAACAAAAAAAACCCCCAAAAAACCCCAAACAGCAAGAGGCATCCAAAGGAAAGAGCTTCCATTTAGAGTTATTCTCCAGAGTTCACAATCAATTCATGTTAGCAAAAGTATTCTAGATAAGAATTTGCTGATCCTTAGAAGTGCAGCTTCCTTAAAAATCCCACAGTTCACAACAATGCCACTTATATGACATGCTGTTTTATAGTGCAAGCATAAATTAAACAATGCATTGCTTCCCATGGAAAACCACAGAAAATTTTTAATCAAATATGATTATGTTCCCCATAAATACAGGTATTTTCCACAACCTCTACTATTTTGTTACCCCATTATTACCCAGTCTTAAAGTGACCATTTTACATTTTGAAGAAGGGGGGGTGAGGGTGGTTTTTGTGGTTGTTTTATTTGTTTTTAAACACAAACTTCAAGGTCAAATGAATCCTAATTTTATATAATGGAATAGTTTACATGGTAACTTAACCTTGAATTGTTTCTTCTTAAATGGATAATAGGCTGTCTTAAAGTAGACGCCTTCAGTTACATACAATTACTAAACAATGCCTATATGCTTTTAAAGTATGTGGAAAAAAAAAAAGTCAATCCTGTTCTTCATCTACACTGCATTCCCAGAGACAAAGTACTTGAAACTGGACATGGATAGTTTCCCAGAAAAATATGCCTGAACTTGACTCCTAAATCCTTTTCGTGACCTAAATAGAAAACAGCACACTTTGAGATGTTAAACAGCAGGTTCCAGCAAAATCAGAAGTGGCAATCAAGGGCAATTCTGTTAAGTCAGGACATTTCCAATTCCTAATGCAAAAAATTAACTTCAAAATCCCAGGAATGGTTGGGGTATTCTTTCTTTTTTAATTGATGGTATTTTGGCTCAACTCTGCTCAGAAGCCTTTAAGTTTGTCATACCCATCTGCCAGCTTCTCATTTTGTTAGTTTTCTCCCAAAACACCACCATATTCTTCCTAATGAATACTACAAAAGAGACAAAAAATTGCAACAAAAATCAAAGTCAAGGCAAGCAATCGAGAGAGGGAAGAAAGTCAAAATGAGTCATCTACAATACTAGCTCATGTTGAAAAGAAACTCGAAAACCCGTATTACCTCTTCTGGAACCTCATTACCAGGAGTTGCTGCAATACCAGTCATAAAATCACTTGTAATAAAAGTTCGAATAACCACAGATCTTTGACAGGAAGGTTGTTTCTGTAGGGGGTCCCGATCAAAATGCAACGGTGTCAGTATTATTGGCATCTGGCTAATTTTTCCAGCATAACCTTCAGAAAATAGTAGTATAAAGTGCATTAATTTGGTTTAAAGACACAAATGTGATAGAAGTTTCACAGAATTTCCCACATGTACTTCAAACTATATACTAGGAGCTACATTTACATCTTCTGGGATCTTTTTGCTACTGCTACCACACCCCAGAAGATCACCTGCAGTGGTGCATACACTAAAACCACTCAAATTGCCACTTGAAATGATCTTCAGCGTTTGCAGGCATGCAGAACAAAACCAGGTAGTCTCCGTTATCCCTGTAATCTGCCATGAATGCAATTTAAGATCTACCTTCCCTCCCACATAATATAACCATGGGGTTTTATCTATCCCTGAATCAAGCCCAATAAAGAGCCATTCACAAGTATCTCTGCGTCTTTGACATATTTAAGAGAAAGCTCTTAAGTATCCCTGTTGCTGGTGGTTGATAGGTAACTCCAGACAATCAACTCTCACTTTTTTTTTTTAAAAAATACCTCCTTCTGAAAGCCAATACACAGACCCCCTAATTTCACTGTTTAAATGATCTAGAAGTTTGAGATTCAGGTGTGTGGCAGCCTGCAGAGCCAGTCTAACACAGATGCAGGCTCTCACCCTCTGCTAGCACCAGCCTGAGCTGTTGGTACAAAGAGAGTTATCATTTAGTGAAAAAGACAAGTCTTATTTTTGGGAGCGATTCATTCACACAAAGCCAAGTGTCACCAAAAGTTAACAAGACACATCTACAGTTTTACAAACACAATTGACAGTGTTATCCTCAGCCTTTTGAGGCTATTTTTGTACAAATTATGCTAAGACAGCTTTGCAAAAAGAGTATGTATTTTCAAAAAGAGATATCCCTTGTAACTTGATTTATACAAAATATAGGCAAGTTTGATGAACTGCTTCCCACACATACTGCATCTTCAAATGTAATTAAGTAAAAAAACAAAACAAAACACTGAACTTCAGAACTACTATATTCCCAGACTCTGCTTGTGTACCATATCACAGGGTATTAAATGCTCCCTGCATGTTAAGGGTTTGAAGTATTACCAGCTGCTAGCCTGAAGTGGTTGGGTTTACAAATGCAGCTTTTACTTTAAGAAATATAAAACCACCACAGGTAGTGAGCATCATCACCATTAGAAACTTAGTATTTAGGCTCCCTTCTTTCCACAAAAAAAGCCATTATTTAGAAACTATGTCATATTTCTTTACACAGTTTATTTACTTCAGGTAACTACTGATGACTGAGATCATCAAAGAAGTAATTCAGCTAGCCTTTGGCTGGGCTAACAGTACTTTTTGCAGAAGTTTGCACTGCAGTGAAGCACCACACCTCTGAGCTTCGAGACATGTCAGAGGCAAGGCTCAATCCCCCGAAATCCCTTAGCATTAATTCTGCTAGCAGAAAAGCTAGCAATACCTGTCCTTTAGCTATCAGCTTCTACAGCTTTCAGAAAAGGCTCTTGCCTGTCATCCCATTAATTTATCACTTTTTTGGAGATAATTCAAGAAGCTTGTAGATTTTGACAGTACCGCTATAACTATACCCAGTTAGGTTTGAAGGGATCTTGAAACAAGACCTTAATCCATGGGATAAGGCGAAGTACCTACCAGACTCCCTGAGGATATTGTGAGCCTCAAAATCAGCTTGACGTAAAGTGCTGAGGACTCCTGTTGTCAGGAAAGTGGGGGTGACATCTGTAGGAGGTTCTTTGACCGGTGGACCGAACACGTACACAACTCTGGAAAACAAACGGGATGGTAGAAAAAACACATTTTGCATACATAGAATAAAACAGATTGCCTAAAGACTGCATCTTCAGTATTGCAGTGACAAAATAAAACTAGGAAAAAAGCATAATATTTCATTTTGCTCCTTAGCTACTAACTAGAGCTTAATATAACTTCATGCATATATATTCTATAAA
Source organism: Harpia harpyja (assembly GCF_026419915.1). Classification (NCBI taxonomy): domain Eukaryota; kingdom Metazoa; phylum Chordata; class Aves; order Accipitriformes; family Accipitridae; genus Harpia; species Harpia harpyja. Next base: position 43,817,938 of record NC_068951.1, read on the forward strand.
CGTGACATGCACGCTAGGTTTGGAAGTCAGATGTATTAATTTATTTTGGTTTGCTAGAGACTAGCAACAGCCCCAATATTACTTATTCAAGAGAATAATCCTTTGAAAAAAACAGAAATACTAACTCAGCGGTATCACAAAGGGTGTTTTTTCAATTTTACTTTGATGTTAGTAAAAGTTAAAATTATTCTAAGAAAGCTACTTAATAAGTGCTTACAATTTCTGTCTTCTCTCCTAATAGGAAACCACCAAAAAATACCATTAAATAGCAAACCTTATTGTTAATGAATAGCTGTGTTTTCAGCACAGAGAACTAACACTGCAATTTATAAATCTACAGAACTGCATCTGTAATAAAGTATCTTCTGAATTCAAACCAGTCACATCAGCTTTATCTTTCTAATCTCATTCATTGTGTTTTATAGGTTGCAGAACAAAAAGCAAAGTATAATATTGTCTGACTGGCCTCATACAAGGATTTACTATGACGTATTCACACAAGTTATTTGAGTTTGTAGATACAAACCAAGAATACTTGTCTAAAATCCAAAGCAGAAAAATATGCAAGCTTTACATTCTGTATTTTTGTTTGTAGCATAAAGTCTGCAAGCATAGCTGGGCAGAAGACCAACTATTTCAGCGCACTCCTCAAACTGCCAGCTTCAGCGTCCCTATAAACAGCAATGAAAGATTCTGAAAACATACCCTGGTACAGCAGAACTCCCTGAGATGTGGTATATTCAGGAGGGTAGTATTAAATCCAAAAGAGCTTAAAGAAGACAGCAATGCTGTAAATCCAGCACATACTTTGAAACTGCACACACAATCCTGATTTTATGCCTTCTTTTGTTCCCTCTGCATTTAGTTTAAAGCAGTATCTTGCAATGCAAGATCTTGGCTTTAAGAATAATACCTCTTTCAGTAGGGGTCACTTATATGACAAAATTAAGTTTTGCTATAAGCAATAATAAGCAGTTTTGTCAGAAAGTCTACAGCCAGGCAAGGAGGATATGCATTCTCCAGAACTGATTTGGTATCTAAGCAACTTCATCTGCTAAAAAAGTTATGGAATCAAGTAGCTAGAAAATGCATATTTACAAGAGAGCTCAATTAAGATGAAACTGCCCAGCTTTGGAGCTCTCCTATGTGCCATTAGAACTGACAATCCCACGTAAATTCCCTTTTTGACACAAAGCAAAAAAAGTACTGCATAAGAGCACAACTCATCAGCAGGCTTGGAATCTTTCAAAAAAGTTTTTGCATAAGTTACACTGGATGTTGTCTAAAATCAATTGCTTAAAATAAAGTGAGGAGATAGGCTATCAATTTCTTTTTCAAGTTAGTAAATCCAAAAATAAACCTATGTTTTGATTTACTGTGTATTTCTAACCTCTGCATGTATACCTGTCCAACATATAAAAAAATTCTACCATAGATTAAACAGGAGAATGCTTGTGCGTGCTAAACTTCCATATATTAAGTAGATCATTAGAAATAAAGATAATTCAAAATACTTACCTGTTTATGTTGTGGCACATGCGTGGTATGAGCCTGGCAAGAAACATAAGAGACTCCCAGTGTGGAGCATCTTTACTAGAGATGCCGCAAACATAGCTATATGAACGACAGTCACCCTACAAATTAAAAAAAAAAAAAAAAAAAATCAAAGAAAAATTGAACATGAACTTTGCAGCCAAAATAGTTCATAATACTTTCCCGTTCATCCTGTAGATTATTTTGTGCCAACATTTAGCAGACACTAAGCTCGTGAAATCAGTATGCTGAGAGATACCAAGTGAATGAAAAAAACAGAGTAAGATGACAGACTTCTCATGAGCTAACAAGAGAGTATAAAAGAAAAGATTCAGAACGGAAAGATTCTTATAAGGTGACCAGAACATAGGGATTGACTGTATTGGTATTTTTCATGACACCATCTGAGGAAGGCCTGTGACAAAGTATAGGAATCTGCTGATGACACTGCTGTTTAAAACAGTAACAAAAGCTGACTGCAGAGTTCCATAAGTGACACAAGATTAAGCAGCTGATAATAAGAGATGTAATTCAATACCGATAGTGCAAAGAAAGGTACTTTAGAGCTATGACTACTCAGTAAAGAAATCTTCCAAGTTATTGCACACAATTCCATGAGAATGTCAGCTCAGCATTTGTATTTGGTTTGTATTTCTGTCACTAAAGGACAGCCCACAAAAATGCACACAGCATTAGTGAAGGAGTGAAAGGAAAGAAAACACTATGCCATGGCACAGATTCAAGTGTGTCCATATCCTGAACAGCCTGCACTGCTCTGGTTCCTTTCCTCTCAAGAATAAGGATATAGTACAATTCGAAAAAGTACAAGAAAGGGCAACAAACATGTTCAAATGTAGGAAGCAGGGGTTTTTTTGACCAACTTAGTGTAGGACTCCTGAGCCTTAAAGGGGCAACAGGATCACAGCAGACGTCTACAAGATTATGGATGTGATGAAGAAACTGTCTGTAAGTGACCAGCATTATTCAACCTTAATGATATCCTCAAATACAATACCTGGCATTTACTCAAGTGTCTATTCAGATATCTTGACACTTTTGCATTACACCAGTACTGACAAATGACAATAACATAGGTATCACTGTCACTTGAAGTTTATGTTCTTGAGTCAAGCCCTTTATTTTCAATCTTAAAGCAGCAATTATTATGCTTCACTGCAGCCTGCCACACTGCTAGGAAGCAGCTTTCACAACATCCCTGGAATTAATCCATTTACCTGCACTCCCACAGTTTTGATTGGTAACAAGAAGGCATTCAGTGAATGTAGGCTTGTAATCTGCATCAGCTTCTCCTGGTCTTCTTCAGTTGTACATGCTTTGACCCTTTGCAGCAAAGTATGTGGCTATGCAATGATGCAGAAAAATAAACGTTAATTAAATAAAGCCCCCAAGCACTCAAACAGAACTTACACAGTACAAATAAAATTATTATTTAAGTAGCTGTTTGCTTAAATTTAGTCTACATTTACCCCTTGGAACTATTTAAAAAATACCTTTCATTTAACAACTCAATTTTAGCAAAAGCAATTTTATTTGATTAGACTGTATGTATTTTAAGCTGAAGCTCTCCAAGGCCATAGGTGAAGCTCTTTTCCTATGCTCATTCTCTCTTTCACAGAGCTAGAGTTTTAATTTTTGTTGTTTATTTCAGATACAGAACAAAGCAATAGCCTGTTATGCTACACTACAATTCAATATGTTTTAAAGGAAAAACATATGTAAATACTCGCCCTTCAGTATTTACCAAAAAAGTTTTGGAAGTTGTTTTGAACTTACACCTTCGAGCAGGCCTCTGCTAATGACTTTTCACCCCCCTGCAGTTTAGTTCAAGGGAGCTTACAATAATCACAAAGGTCATAACAGTTAAGAGATTGAGAACATAAACATCACTGATCAAAAACTTCAAGTTTTTGTTCAGGACATCTGGCAAGCACTAGTTCCTTGCTCCTGCTCTTTCATTTAGACATTCAGTGATTGTTAAGGCATGCAAATCTAGAAAGTTACAATTATTTCAGGGAGGGAAAATCTTTTCCTGGTACTATGTGATCTGAAGTACCTCCAAAAATCTCATCTGCACAAAGTTTAACTGAAACAGAATTTATTTACTATTTGAAAGGTATATAAACTTCCATTTTCCAGAAATTGTTCAATGCTTGCACCAGTCATGGTGCTAAAAACTCTACTGTACTATACTGAACGGCTTCGACTGAGTTGTACTGGAATGCATTATTCCTTAAAGAGCACAAACAAGTAGTTTTAAACTTTTAGCAGCCTTAACCCCATTGCAGGCCACTACAGAACAATCATACTACTATTATGCATATTAGAATTTAGCAGTTCTCTTACCTTCTTAACACTTGCAGAAAAATCTGCAACTATTTTCAAAATGTTGTTTGTTTCAGGAAAGTCTTTGCACACATAAGGTTCTTCAGCACATATCACTCTGATTGCCAGACCAGGACCTGCAACGCAAAGTTGAAAAAACATTATACTAAATAACAGGAAAGCTGACTTTCATCTAAACGTGTGACAGCATCTGGAACAGCAGGTCAGTCATTGAGTACAGTATGCCATTGTACCTATACTTCAATTGTCTTAACATCCTACAAGACAAAAAAATACACAAGCAGTTTATTCCAGAACAATATTTCTGTTTGGTACATTTAAGCATTATTTACCTACACCTTAAATTGGCTGGTTGTGTACAGCAGAGGTTAGTGGTGATGAAGTGTGGTGGATGGCAAGCCAAAGTGAACAGGAACCTCCTCCTTCCCTTTGCTAGGCAACTGGGATGAAAGAGTTGGTTATAACATACAGTTGAGTCTCCATTGTTTTTAAAAGACCCTTGACAGCTATTTGACCTTTCCGCTACTTAATACAAAAGCACACGTAATTTGCTGGAAATGTCTGAAGACAGCTTCTTGCGTTTCATGTGATGCTGATGCATTAGCACAACAGCCTACGTGCTCTGCCAGCAACTACTATACACCCTGCAGGACAATTTTAAAACACCCAGACAGAAAAACATAACCCCCTTAAAAGGACGTGGGCTTTGCTACATTATATATCTTGATGTTTTCTGGTGAAGAACTGTTGTTATTCTCCATGCAATCATTTTCAAAACAGCAAATGCCCCTTAGAAAGGCAGACAGATATAGGCCATTATTTCAAGTAAGATATATTTGACAGCCCAGGCAGCATTCAGCTGCACTTCACCGATAATTCTTGCTTTGGCTTATACAACTAAAAAGAAACAAATACAGCTAAAAGCAACTCAATTATAAACTTTTCCTTTAATCACTATACATAATAAAGCTGCTCTCAAATGCTCCCTTCCTGAAAAAAAGATCCTGCTTAAGTAAAAACTAATAAATCCATCAATTTTTTCCTGTTTAGATGCAAGTTTTAGGCTACAACATTGATTTATTCTACAGGTTAAGTATATTCTAAACAATACTGATGTGATCCATAGCCCTTCACTAAGTAGCACAGAACAACTCTCATACCTGGGAAGGGATGCCTCGAAACCAGCTCTTCAGGAAGACCAAGTTCTCTCCCTAGCACTCGTACTTCATCTTTGTGAAAGTCTTTCAGTGGTTCTATTACTTTACCCTTAAAAAAACAAAAAGCAATTTACACTCCAGCTTACATACTCAAACAAGAAGCCTCAAATGTTTAGGTTACGGCAGCCACGCTGGCCTGCTGTTCACAGCATCAGCTGCCAACACTTGCATAAACACTGGAAGAGAAGTACATGTGAATGCAGGCTTTGGAAAAACAGTTGCAGGACAGAGGCTAAGACAAGGAAGTTCAAGTTCATGCCAGAAGCATCAATGGCCCAACCAGTGTAGATACAGCTGTAGGTCAAGCCTGCTCTGATTGTCTTCAGAAATTCAGACTGTTTTTCCCTTCCCTAGATGTTCAAACAAATCTAAAAGCCTTGAAAAATACATTGTACAGTATTAGAAGCATGGGTCAGTAACGGTTACTTTCTCTCCTAAGGCTGGGCACTTAACTAACAACTGAGCAGCTTCCAACAGCGTTATTAGGTGATGTCTCGTGTTGATTCTTTCTTATTTTACAACACAGTTAGACAACTTAGCTCTGCACGAGAAAGGCATTCAAAAAGCTTTTCTGGACTTTGGACTAAACAGACTGATTGGGAGTGCAATCAAGGGGACAGGACTTGGGCTGCTTATCTTCAGAGAGTTCAACCTCCTGTGTTTGTATCATCTTCAAGCTCCTGGTCATCAACCATAGATGTCCATGTTGGGCCATTTCAGAAAGATCTGTGAGTTCTTAAATTGACAACTGGCAAACAGATTGTGTGCCACCAGCACACTGCTGGCAGACAGCCCATCAGGTTACTAGTAATGTGATGGAGAAGCTATATAAGAACAGAAAGAACTCATCCCTGTAGGTACCTGAAGGAATTATCCCTAGATTTCAACCCATTTAAATGTATTATTCTCATGCTTTCTCTCAAGAGGAGAGTACTATGCTTGCAGTGCTGAATGTTACTCGAGGGTCAAGAGAAGGAGAACTTTGGCCCTCTCTCTCAACTGCAGCTGATTATCTTTTCACTATAGTAATGTCAACGCTCTTGCCTGAATCCATAATGTGCCAGATCTGGACTACCACTACCTAAAGGTTACCCATTGACTAGTGTTCAGAACAAGCTACAACAGAAGGAGTAAGTGACCCATTACATGATGAATTCCAGCTGAACCATAATAAAGTTATCTGGGAAGTCTTAAACTACGCTCCTGCTAAAGGCATTTGGTATTGCCCTGCTTCTTTACTAGGATGCAGGTTTGTTTTGAGGATTAAAAAGTGAAAGGGTGAGGAAACAGCTTTCAGCTTGTGGTTGAGAACACCATTGAGAACACACTGAATGAATCCACATTCAATCTGCTGACATCTTCCTCAGTATCCAGTGCTGGACAATACTCAAGCAGTTTTGACTACTTTGAGAATGTAGCAACTAGAAAGAAGTGTAATAAATTGCAGCATATTACAATAGAATCTAAAGGGCCTCATCAGAATAGGGTCCCATCAACATGGGACAGTTATACCAGCAAAACATAGAAGTTGTTCATTTTTGATACTCAGCTTCACATCTGTGAGAACCAGAAGGATACAACTGTATCCTTTTTCATTTACCTCTTCTCTTAACTTTCGAATCAGCTCTGTGTCATTATGATGAGTTTTGATGACTTCAGCTTTACCACTTGCAACAAGGGAAGCGCTTTCAATGAGATCAGGTCTGAGGGTACCCTGAGCAAGAAAAACCTCTTCAGGTTTCAGATTCATTTCTCCGATAACTTCATTGGCAATCTGTAAGGTCGAGAGAAAAAAGAAAAGTGTTCCGACCTATTTTTTGGTTGTCAAAGGTCTAAAGGAAGGTAATGGATTGCCCAACAAATGCTACTGAACTGCAAAAGCACAAACAGGAAGACTAATTATGACACTAGCCCACTGCTGAAATAGTCCTATAACCCCGTATTTTGTTGAACAGAAAACAGGAGGAATATCTTCATACTACAGGAATATCACCGTTAAATGTTATATTCTCCCTGCATCACCAACACTGGTAGCTGACAGATGGAAAATGGCTCATCTTCAGCAAAGCAACAGAACCATGCCCAAATTCACATTACCCATCAATTTGGTGAAAAAGCATTACGCAAAGTTTATACAACAGCAGCGAATGGCCAACCAATATAGTGTATGTAAACATGATGGTGGGTCTAGTACAATGCTTGTGAACCACGTTGTGACCATTGATTGACTGCCAAAAATGTTAGGCTTAGGGTAACATACCAATGGCTTCTTTAGGTCATCCACAACTTATAAGACCACTGATGCCACTGAGTGCACAGCGCTTTAGAATGAAACAGTCTGACATAGAAGATATATCTAGAAATCATTTCATTTAAAAAAAACCAACCAACCAACCAATAATTATAAACATTACCTTAACAAAGGTATCACCAATAATTTTTCTTTTTTCTTCAGGACTTGTAGTCATATTTAAGGTCTTGCTAATTCTTTTACGTGGAGTTCTGTCCTCATCCGAGATGGGCAGAGTTGTTGTACCATTATAGAATGAATGAGCTGCATTCACCACTGCATGAAATTACAGGAATTTTTTGGCAAAGCCAGTAAAGATTTTTATGCAAGGTTGCAAAAAAATAAGTTTCACTCTATTGCTTTAAAAAAAGAAAATAAAAATCATTCCAGTCCTTTGACTATTAACTGCTTTAAATAGGGCTGTTCAATACCTCAAGAATTAATTGTAACAAAAGCATTTTATTTCTCTTATTAACCTACACTAGAGGGCAATTTTTTTCATATTATGAGACTAGGCAACCATGTGAAAGTTCAGTTCTTGCTTCTCCTCTTAGATTATAATTTACTTGCTTTATTTAAAAGTTTACAGGATGGTATTCCCCCAAGGCCTTTCTGCAACCAAAATTAAATGATGCACTATTTACTCATGGTACATTATGCCTCTTAATTTAGGGAGGCTCTCCATGCAGAGATCAGCTAGGAGGCTCTTTGGCATCTTTTACCAGCGCTGAACTCCATGACCTACTAAGGAGCATTTGCAGCAAGGGGATTCCCTCAATTTGTTACTCTGGCAGCCTGCCAGAGCCCAGGTTTATTGGTCCACAGAGTGCAAGAATAAGACATAGATTTTCCACTTAAAAAAAAAAAAAAAAAAAAAAAAGCGTGCGGAACAACGGGAACAAAGCTTAGACTTTGCTGCATCAGGATACTGCAGCCCAATCTGCAAGACACTAACATGGAGGCTCCCTGCACTGTTTCACACTGTCAGGCTAGTGGAAAGCATTGCTCACCTAGAGCCACGCTTCCTGACCAAAACACAAGAGAATCATTTGACAACAGTACTTACGCACAGCCCCAGGAATAGGCAGCTATTACTCATGAAATAAATCAGCCGGGCAGTATAAAGGAGGTCTCATTGTTTGCTCAACTCAGACATACATAATTTGTCGTCTTTGACCTCCTCGTACTTCAGGTACGAAAAAACTCTCTATCTTCTCATCAGCTATGACAAGGTACCTTCCACTCTCTTGTACTGTATTGCTTCTCAACAAGCTACTCCAAAAACAACTAAAATGCACCTCTTTAGAAGCCAGGAGAACAGAAAAAAAAAAAAAAAAAAAGCCTTGAAAAAGTGATTTTGGCTATAATAGCATTCAATCACTCAAATGAGCTCATAGTTTAAAAAGAAAGAGATCCAGGACAAGAAATAAAGCCCCAGTGGAGGACTGCTAACCAAGCCACTGAAGAAAACTGCAATCAAATGAGTTTTGCAGCAGTGGAAAAGGATTACTCGACCATCGGCAGAAAAGTGACTGAGCACCAGTGACTGAGGCACATATCCACCGCTTTGTCGTGCCCCAACAGCAGATATTGCATCTCAACAACTGAAGAGATGTGTCAGTTTGTTGTATGCTCCAATCAAGTAGGTAAGGCTTAGTATTTTAGGTTTGAAATTTTGTGAATAGGCCTAGGTGGTTCCAAATTAGCAACCATGCTTTGATACGTAAAGTCTGAGAACTGCGAAGATCAGCTAGAATCAATGAAACAAAACACTAAATGTACATTTTAGGAGACTGGCCACGTCATTAGTAGTATCAGGCATATTTAACAAAATTATAGTACCTTTAACTTGAATCCCAAGCTTTTTGAGTGCCTCCTCCACAGACTGACTCTCTCTTTTGCGCATAAATCCATTATCTATGTGTACAGCTATGACCTGATCTCGGTTTAAAGCTCGGTTCAGGAGAGCAGTACACACTGTTGAGTCCACACCACCACTGAGTAAAACCTAAGGATGAGGAAAAAAAGAAAAACAACAAAATTTGGTCAGCTCTCTATGGGGCAAGTGTTAACAAATAATTCAGATACAACCATGAGGATCAGAACACTATCGACTTACAGTCAATGACTTGGAAGAAAACAAGTAGTCAATGTATCGACCCAATTGTGCAAACTTTCTAAAACCTGTTTAATGTATTACCCAACTCATGACAATTCTGCATTTTTCAAATTAACCCGAGTAACTGTAAGTGTTAGCGTTTCTGTCAGGCTTTTGCAAATAATCTTTCAGCTTCAATTCAATCTACTTACCAAGACTTTCGATGAGCCCACTTTCTCTTTGATATTTTGAATGCACTGAAGTTCTCTGTTTTCCACTGTAAAGGTACCACTGCATCCCGCAATATCATAAAGAAAATTTTTCAGGATCATTTTTCCATTCACTGTGAGGCTAACTTCAGGGTGGAACTGCGCTCCATACAGTTTTTTAGATTCATTTGCTATGCCTTCAAGAAATGAGCATGACAAAAAAAAAAAATTGGAAGTGAAGTGCATACCCAAGAAAGTCAAGCGTACACTTTGAGTGATTCATTCTGCCACATTTTGGCCACAAATCACCAATCAAAACTAAAGATTCTGGTTAAGAATAGGAACAAGGGTACTGTTATGTATCTAGAACACACAATTGCTCAGAAACCAAGGAAAACCCTCAGACATCCTAGGAAAACCATTGTGAAAATAGAAAATAAATTACATTAATTTTTTCCTCACCACATGATACCTCATGCAATCCTGCAACCAAGCCACGTTGACACAGCTGCATCCACGTTAAAAGGGTTGTGCTGGTGAAGTTGTGCAAGTGTCCCTACAGGGGTACGTTTGTGAGCACCACCGCTCTCCTTCTTAACAGTCTCTGGAGGGTTATTTTGAGTAGATCACAATACTGCACCTTGCACCAAGTAAGTGTTGGTCAGACTGGGATTAAAAAACAACAGTAAGGAAACTGCCTAATTCCACTGACCTGCGTTAGACTCCCAGGTGCGCTGTATCACTGTATTTTCTTTCGCTGCTGGAAGTCTGGCTACCACTTTACCAGCATTTCTTTGCTTGCCACAAGGAGCCATAGGCTTTTGTAAGAGCCCACGGGAAATTGGCACAGGAAAGTGTTGCGGATAGGAACAGTACAACTCTGTTTCTAATGCCTCCGTGAAGCGGTGTTAAAGATATCAGAGCTCTGGTGGAGCCCGCACACTGGATGCAGCAAACTTTATATAACAAAACAATTTATAGGGCAATCTGAGTAGGCATGAGTTCTAGACTGCTTTGAAGGCAAGCCAGAATATAATAAATGCTCCACCTAATCTTAACAGTAGTTTGGAAAGAAACCTTCCATAACAAGACATCTTTAAATCTTTTAAAAGGTCAGTTTTTCTCAGATTAGTTACCTGTCTGATTTAAGAGCAGTACCTCAAGTTTTTTGTTTTTTTTTTTAAATGAAAGGTTTAAAATAAAGCAGGTGAATACTTTGAGATCTTACTAAGGGGCTCAGCAAACTTAAGACCTCTCCAGGTCTCCCATCTCCTAGGGAAGAGACTCAAAGAGGCTGTTTGCCATTCAATAATTTGAGTAGCTTTCAAATACCAAATTCTAAGGTCCTATATTTTTCTGTGACAATCCGTGTACAACGTTTGAAACACCGCTTTCAGTACCAACATTATTTTTGCTCAACTGAATATTCATGCAATAATATTAAATACAATAACAAGTTAATCAAGCCTTATTAATAAAGCAATGTTTGACTTGTACTATTACACTGCAAAAACCGAACACTGCTTACACTGCATGCTACAGTATATACCTTCTTTTCCCCTCCTTAAGGGCACACAATACTTATTTCAAAGAGAAACAACACATGCATACTTTGAAATAACATAAACTGTAAAAATAAAGTTAAATTTTCCTTAAACCATGGATTTAAAACGAAGACCGTTCACTTTGAAGTCTATTTCTTTCTTTACTATCAAGACAGCACAAGATGCAAGCAAACACGTATCAGAAATGGTTAAAAACAATTCACTTGTTTGGCAATTAAATAACAGAGATAGTCTGTTCCCATTTGGTCTAACTACTGTCTGCCATATTCCTTCCTTTAATGAGTACTACCAAAAGACAATTTCAATTTTGTGAAAAGACCAAATAAATACCTGCTATAATGTTCCCAGACTGTGCAACCACTTTGAATCCATCAGCTACTTTATCCACACTATCTCCGTGAGTGAGGAGCACAAGCTCTTCCTTCTGAAGGCCCCTAGACAAAGATTAAAAACTAGAATCAATTAAAAAAATAACAGAGACCGAATCAATTACAAAAAGAACAAGAGACCTAACTACCTGCGTTTCCAATAGAAGCCCTTAGGGATCCCAGTAAAAGCAGATCTCATTTGACCAGGCACATTTAAAATATATGCAGGATTTCCTTCCCAGAAACAGTCATCTCCAACTCTGAGATGCCTCTGTTGGAAGCTACATAAGTTCTTGTACAATACGTCCTTCATGCAAGAGGTGATTTATCTTAATTCAGAAGGGTGGGGTTTTTTTATAAACATGCCAATGTTGAAGTATCCCCTCTTTGACATGCAAAGCCATCTAGTGTCAATCAGGACACTTGGAGTCCTTTTTATTTCAATGAAGTGAAGTTTTCTTGCTCAAAACTACGTGTTTTGAGGACAATTTTGGCACCTCAGACTTTAGGCAGGGTATAAAGTTCTGCAGTAGCCCTACAGCAGAAAGTTAATAAAATTGGAATGCCGTGTATGAGTAAACTGTTAGAATTATTACAAGGAACTTGAGAGGCATTGACAAACTACCAAGAAATCTAATTCTGGTTTTATAAAACATCACAAAGCAATTTTAAAGGAAGGAAGAAAACGAATGGTTTCAGATTTTCTATTGCCTTTCAAAAATTGGATGGTGCCAACCAATATAAGAGTAATGCACTGCACAGCAGAAGACAAGAGCTTAACATAAAGATTCTCATGCTGTGGTACACTTTATGGTGTCTCAATGAAGACGTACTACTTTGAAATAAGGGGTTTACACACTATTCCAAGCAAATATATTTGCATTTCTAGAGTCAATTGAGAAATTATGCCTAAATATTTGTTTAAGCGAGTAACTTGCTTACTCATGAACACAGCTATAGAAGTTTTATGAGAAATTATCAGACAAGCATGGGTGCAATGTCACTATTTTATTTAAAATAAGCTTCCCCTCACATCCAGACACCAATTTCCAGACTGATATTTCCAATATTGTTTTGATAACTTAAAATGTCTACATACCTGAACAGTGAACACGTATTATCCAGAGTAATGCTGAACACTCCATCTTCTCTAACACTCTTCTTGTGCACCGTACCTCCAAATACCTTATTCATCATCTGTCAAAACAAAAATACTACATGAGAAAGTACCACTTTATACCTCAGTATGCCTATGACTGACAACAGCTCTAGCCCTCCAATACATACCAACCTAGTTTTTCATGATTATACTCATTTAATATATTGTTTTGCAAATGATAAGAATTCTCTTCAAGATTAACCATAGTTCTGTATTAGGCTTGTTCCCTTCTGCCGACCTTCTGTCAGCATAGCAGGGGACCGCTCCCACACATGAGCAGCAGAAATCCACAACAGCAGACAATAGGTAGAGATTTGCAGAATTATGCATATTCAATAGTGTACATCTACTTGCACTACTGCTCTGCAAATCAGCTGAGTATCTGAGGCCAGTTATCACAAAAACAGTTAAGCTGCTGAACAAAAATCTGATTTATCTATTCTTAAGTTAAGGGCCCTCTGATAGGCTTAAACTTCTCAAAATCTGGCTCCTCAGCTCTGGAGAACCAGTCGAAAACTTGAGTCTATTCCCTCAGTGTTATTTTTGTGACTCTTAATAATCCTTGCTATATCAGAGTAGTAAAATTCTCAGCCAGGTTTTTTCTTTCTAAAACCTCACCTTGTTGTCTGGAGTTGGATATCAGCACTTTAGATTTCAGAAGTCTTAAAGATTTTTTTCCTTGCAAATGTAACTGGCAACTTAAAAAAATATTTTTAGAGTTTCACCTTCCAACTACTTTAATCTTGAGATTTACAGCTTCATTTTAGACGTAGTTTGATATTATCCTTACTGCGCTTGACTGATTTCAATCTTTTATAATGAAGTAGTAGTGCATTAATACACAGACTTGATTCATTTCCGTAAACTCAGCTTTAAGGAACTCCCCTGCTTGAGGCTAGCTAACGTGGTTTTCAATTTGCTTGGCATTTTAAGGCACATTTTAATATAACACACGTTTCCTTTTAGAAGAGGGAGTGCCAACATTGTTTCCGTAATTACCCGCCCTTCTAAAGGAGTTTTTCCAGCC